>NC_092804.1:130381324-131581324 GCF_040954645.1 Diabrotica undecimpunctata | reverse complement strand
TGTGAAAAAAAGTGTGGCAAATTGTTTTGTTCACAATAAGTAAACACACATTTTTTTAAAGTTTTATTGCTGAGGGGATACCCAACTTCTGCCAATCTAACAATTCGTCGAGACAATTCGTTTTCTTGATCTATATTCAAAATAGTCTTTCTCCCCATTTTTGCCTTTTTGGTACTATTTTTTTCTACATAGCGTTTCAAAGTGCGTCTAGAAATATTATACCTTTGACTTGCCGCATTGTATGACATTCCATTCATTACTGCTGCAATTGCGGATTCTAGCTGTTGATTGCTCCATTGCGACCGTATTTCCTTATTTCTGACATGAGGCATGTTATCTAAAACAAAAAAAATCAATAAATTATCTGTTATAATTAGCTGGCAATATGCCCAATTGAGCAAATTGTCAGCATACACTATGGGCATATTGTTGACACATGATGATTGACACATTGACACATTTTCTTAAATTATAAAAACATTTTGAATAATAATATATTTTATTTTTACTTACATTTTAAGTACTCTATGGCAGACTAAAATCACTTAATGTCGTAGACAAATTAAAACGTTTAAGTGCAAAACAGAGGTGAAAACTGACGTCAATTTTTATAAACACGCTCTTAAAAACCACGTACAACTTGACTGCACCACGGCAAGCTCACAACTAACCTTGAGATCGGTCACGGGCTTAGTTATATTAGGCGTTCAGTGTGTCCAGCGCCTCCTTCCCCGAATATCAAATATTAAAGCAAAACATGGAAATGGGCATATTACCAACATGGGCATATTGTATTCAGGTACCTTATTATGGTACTGATGAGCTACTTTTGGCATTTAAATATCTGCCCCCACTTAAAATTAGTTGACTATAATATTTACTGAGAGGACAACCTCATTTAGAAGCTGACCAAGTGCACGCTCTAACTGAAAGATCTATAAAAAAAAAACAACAATGCAGATCGTTATATCTTGGGATTGGCAGCAATTAATCAGTTCAGTAGGTGATTAGGTGAGTAAACTGGACAAATATGACTAAAAATTTTGAAGTACTATACGCTCAATCTTAATCCCTATTCATCAATAAAAGAAAAATACTGACAATGATAATTTTTTGATTTCAAACGTAGTCCAATTCTGTGTAAAAAAGACACAGCGACTAAGTATCATTTTTTATTAAGAGTTTTTTAAAGAAATTATACTCAAAGAATTGTACGTGGCTAGAAGAACAGCAACTGCGACCAATCTTCCGGAACAGCTACCACTACCTTACGAAAAACCGAAAGGTTTTTTACAAAAGGAAAAGGATCATTTACTTACACTTTTACAGTCACACCAGAGTCACACCCTAGTCAGTTTCATGAGTTTTATAGACATTTAGTCGTCACCAGACAAAATGTTAGTGATAGCGATGATGAATAAATGTTTTTTTATCATTTTTTGTGTTTTTATTTGCGCTTACGTAGGCACTTACTATTTTCTACACTCCTGGTAAATGCTAAGACAAAAGACCTTAAGTCACAATATTATCCAATATATAAACAAATTTTTATTACATTAGGACAATATTGTTTAACTAATATACAATGTTACAATTATTATATAAATACATAATTTCATATGACCTCAGATTTAGAATGATTGCAATAATTTTCTGGAATTCATCTTATTTACTCATTATCTCGAAACTTCAGTAGATGGACTGGACAATTGGACATACTACCATTTACCTCTACGGTACAGATATACCTACTACAAATTATCAATAAATTGTTTTCTTTATAAAGACTTTTATAAAAATGTATCGTTCAGATTATTATAAATAATTAAATTTTATGTTTTTAGGTGATCACTAGTTATGGAAACATTATGAGAAACTTTGAATCCGTACAAAAAATTACAAATTCTCTAAAGAGTACTCGAAAATTATTAAATACTTCAAAATACAAATTTTTAAGACCAAAAATAAAGAAAATAAATTCAGTATTTAAAATATTACACTGTTTAGGAATATTCTTGTTTGCAAGTTCATTTATTTCAATGATCTCGAATGCAAACTGTTATGATCAGCTTGTACCCCTGCTTATAAAACATGTATGCTTTAATTTCAATTTTGCAAAAGCAGGAGTTTATGGATATATCATTCCACACGCAATCATGTTTACTTTTACCCCAGTGTATATAGCAAGTTATTTTGTTATGCATTTTAAATTTCTGATGCAATGTTTAAATGAAGATGTTAAACAGTTTATTGATGAAGACATAGAAAATAGGCGTAGTTATATAGATGACATAGAGTATCAGAAACATGTAAGACAACAAATAACTCACATTTGTATGAAACTTGTAAGAATTAAAGAGTAAGTATTAAGTCACTTAAGTGCAACCATTCTATTCTCAAAATACAAAACATTAATAAATTAATAGCTATTTGTAGAACAAGGGAGCCATGTGCTACTTTTCCTCCCGAGAATGATGTTTACTGCCCGTCGCATATCGGAGGGCAGTAATCATGCAAGGGAGGAAAAGGTACTTTACTCCCTTGTTATATATATATGATTTTTCCACCTCCCTCAAATAATAAGTCATTTTTTCATTTTTAAGTAATTTATTTATATATAACTAACTAAAAAAATATTAGAGAACTAAAACGAACAAGCAGGTACAGTATAACTATATTTTCATAACTGCATCCTAAATATGTTTAATTTGTGGTTAGGCAATTATTTATATTAATGTATACTGTGAAATTTTGAGTAGTGATTATTTGAATAGCACTAGAAGTGAGAGCTGGAGCCAGCGTAGTTTTCGTAATATTTTCACTAACACTTTTATTATACCCTTGGTATCCCCGAAAGGAATCGTATTTAGCTGATTACAATCTACTTCTTTAACTTCAGTGAATCCCATAATTTGCTCCAAAATTTTTCGCTTTTTTGCAAGAGATTGCTCTATATACCCTTCAACGATATTCATAGACTTCCAACCTCCGTGTTGCTTTAAAGCAAAAAATGTCTGCTGCAAAATTGGCAAGTAAACTTAATGAGGTCTAGAATTTTTTCCAACCAGTTGTTGATACATTTTGATGCTCTATAGCAGACAAATAAACGTAACTGATCCATTTTAGGACGTAACTATATATTGTTACACTTCTTGAAAATTAACTTTATTCAACACCAACAATATGACAATACAATATAACTAACTGACAACTATATCATTATAATTTTTTGACGTTTCAAACTTCACTATCTTTTTCGTCAACGGACTTTTCCTATGTGGGATAAATCTTTCGTAACACTGCTTCCTCTTTTATAGTTATTCGCCTCGAATAACTGGACTATCGGGAATCGATTGAAGCCAACGAGGTGGATCAGTTCCATAGTATGGAGCTAGTCTCTCGATATGAACTACCTTGGGTTTACTTCTAGCTGAAAACTGGATGCGATAGATTAGATCATTTATTTTCTGCAGGACGGTGTACGGGCCTTCCCAGTTTCGTTGAAGTTTCGGACAAAGTCCTTTCTTACGTGTGGGATTGTATAACCATACTGGGTCACCTCTTGCGAAAGTTGTACCAGTAGCATGTATGTCGAGCCTGGCCTTGGCTTTATCACTTTAAAGCTACAAACTTTTACGAGCAAATTCGTAGACTTTTTCTAATTTTTCTTTCAAATTTTCAATGTAGGTCGGGAATGAACGTTCTTCTTCGCAGGGAGGCAATCTTCCGAAAATAAGATCTTGAGGAAGCTTCATTTCTCTTCCGGTGATCATCATTGATGGAGAATAACCAGTTGCTTCATGTTCGGAACTTCTATAGGCTAACAGGAATAGAGGAATTAAACTATCCCAATCTTTTTGATTATCAGAGACAAACATTGAAAGGTATTGACAAACAGTTCTATTATGTCTTTCGACCATTCCGTCTGATTGAGGATGGAGTGGCGTAGTGCGAGTTTTCTTAATACCCAAGATTTTCATTAATTCTTGCCATAATTCTGATTCAAAATTTCGTCCTTGATCAGAATGTAACTCTAAAGGAACTCCATGTCTTGATACGACGTGTGTTATAAATGCTTCTGCTACTGTAGTCGCTTCTTGATTAGGAAGGGGTACAATTTCAGGCCATTTTGAAAAATAATCCATTGCTACCATTAAGTACTTGTTCCCTCTCTCTGTCATCGGAAGTGGACCAAGAATATCAACTGCAAGTCGTTCAAAAGGCTCTCCGGAAAGATATTGTGCCATTTTACCACGACTTCTTGTTCTATGGCCTTTTTTACCATTACATAAATCGCATTTCCTACACCAATCTTCTACATCTCGGCGACAATTGATCCAGTAAAATCTGTTTCGAACTCTGGCCAGTGTTCTTTTGACTCCAAAATGACCTCCAGAAAGACTGCTATGAAGTTCTTGCAACACACTTTTAATGTGTGATTTCGGCAGTACCACTTGTTGAACTATACGTACTCCATCGGGACTTTTCCATTTTCGATATAATAGACCATTGGAAAGATACAGAGATTCCCATTGAGCCCAGTACGCTTTTATAGTTCCACTGTATTTGGTTATTTCCTGCCAAATAGGTCTTACTCCATTTTTAAGCCATTTTCGTATGACTTTTAAGTCATTATCTTTCTTTTGACTCTTTTTAAGGTTTTCCAGGGAAGTCTGATCATTATCTTCTTCTTGTATAACTGTGGTTACCTGGAGACTTACTTCTTCGGTTATGTTCTCTTTATCTTCAAGTCTTTTACAGTACTGGCATTGTCGTTCCAAACAGGGTCGCCTAGAAAGAATATCGGCATTGTTATGGAGACGCCCTTTTCTATGTACTACGTCGAAGTTATACTGTTGGAGTCTCTCTATCCACCGAGCCACTTGTCCCTCTGGCTTCTTAAAATACATTAGCCACTGTAAAGCGCTTTGGTCAGTTCTAACTATAAAATTTCTGTTATAAAGAAAAGTATGAAAATGTTCTAGGGCTTTTATAATAGCTAGGAGCTCTTTTCTGGTAACACAATAATTCTTTTCAGCCTTTCCCATTGTTTTACTAAAATATGCAATAACTTTTTCTTCGCCTTCCTGTTCTTGTGATAATACTGCGCCAATACCATGCTGAGATGCGTCACAATCCAACAGAAATTTACCATCTTCTCGTGGATATGCTAGAATTGGTGCTGTTGTAAGTCGTTTTTTTAAATCTATGAAAGCATTTTGACAATCCGGTATCCAGTCAAATTCAATGTTGTTTTCGGTTAGTCGATAAAGGGGCTTAGCTATGCGGCCAAAATCTTTAATAAATTTTCGGTAATATGAACAGAGTCCAAGAAAACTTCTAATTTCCTTTTTATTTCCTGGTTTAGGCCAATCTTTAATAACTGAAATCTTCTCTGGATCAGTTTTAATTCCTTCTACTGAAACGATATGTCCTAAATAGTATGCCTCTCTTTGAAATAGTGAACATTTCTTATAATTTAACTTTAAATTGGCATTTCTCAATCTGTCAAATACCTCGCTTAAGTTTTTCAGATGTTCGTCAAACGTTTTGGACATAATCATTATATCATCAAGTTTATATCATCGTTTTCTATGATTTGGGGCATCTTTTGTTTTCCTCTTCGTTCGGCTTTTAGGTATTTTTCGTACGTTTCCATGGTTTTTTTCAGCTTTATTGATGTTGTTGTGCCATTTGTTTTCTCAGAGAGAAGAAGACTCCTGATTCTCACTCTTATTTCTTCGTAAGTTAGTCTCCGTACTCCTTACATTCCTGTCTCCTTATCCTTTGGAAAGCTCTTGTGGTCCTATTTCTGTCCTTAATGATGTCCTTCAGTTCGTTCGGTATGATTAGTCCTCTATTATTCCTTTAGGGATGTTGACTTTCATAGCTTGTTGTATTTTAATTGTTATCTCTTCTATTTTTCTTTCCACTTCTTTTATTGAATGGAATTCTCTCTTTATTTCAATTTGGTTAAGTTGTCTTCTGTAGTTTGGCCAATTTGCTTGTTTCCATTTCCATCTTTCTACTGGTTCCACTGTTGGTAGTTACATTCTTGAAGTCATTCTTTATGTCACAAGTTTGTGATCGAGCTGCATTCGAAGTGAGTTCTTACATCTTCTATGATGACATCTTTGGTGATGAATAGGTCGAACGTAGAATTGTTTTCTCCTTGAGTGGGTTTGATCTTTGTTGGTTCGTCTGGTGCGAATAACATCTTGTTTCTGTCTTCACAGTGTCTTAGAATTGTTTCATCTTTTGTGATGAAACAATATAAATAGTAAGTCTTATTCTCAATATAAATAGCAAGCTGACATTTAAATCAATATCTCCCTAATTTAGTGTCTTAACACATTTTTCAAATGCTAGGCAACAAAGTTGAAACTTTCCTCTTGAGTTACTCCCACTATGATTATTTCGCCCACGTTAAATTATTTCCAAGTTGGATATATATATATATATATATATATATATATATATATATATATATATATATATATATATATATATATATATATATATATATATATATATATATATATATATGATTTTCAGTTTTTTTACTTTTAGAGATGTAGAAACATTTAATTTCTTTGTAAAATGGCGCTATGCTTCAATAATATTTACTGGAACTTTAGCCTGCGGGGGAGTAATAATATCTTTTTTGGTAAGTATATTTACTTTTACTTGCACAAGGGGCGTATTCACGGGTGGTGCACAAAGGGAAACCCCACCCCCCAAAAAATTCAAAATTAAAATAAATGTACATGTCTTTTATGTAGTTTGGTTTTATCTTTTCATATCTTTTGGTTGATATTTCATTGGAAGTTTCCCCTGTTGCAAATGTTTAGATCCGCGACTGACTCGCACTACCGTTTGAAAGGTTTATTCCCTACATTGACCATCTCAGACACCTTTGGATCGTAATTTTCACCTACATTGATAAGTTTGGGCTTCTAACAAGTTAGCAAAGGTTGGTTAAACCATTCAGTTTTTTGCTTAATCATCAAATTTTGCCATATTTGATCCTTGATATTTGGCCTTTGATATTGAATTAATTATTTAATGAAAAATTAGTATACGGGTTTCTTCAAAAAGTTGCTCTGGTGTATAGGGCGTTTTAGGTATCTGCCTGAAGAATGCATGTAGTTCTTTTTAATGACAAAGAATATATTTTTGTAGATTTTAGTTAACTTGTAAATTGCGCCACATACCATATAACGAATATAATACATTAATTATAAATTTTCGTCCAATAATTTACAATTTACATGTTAAAGGATGGTACTCATACGAACAAGGACTCGAATGAGACAGCATGAGGATGCATACGCATATATGTATGTTTATGTTTAAATGGGACGTGATTGATTGGGGCGCAACATAATATATTATATCGATACCTTAATTCGCAAATCGACCAACTCCGTCTTTTAGTAAAATCGACTTTTTCATTGAAACTGATTCTTTGTAATAACAGTACCTACCGCTCCAAAACGAGTTAATAACTCCTAAATTAAAAACCGTTGGCTTACAACAGCCTGTAGGAAAATCCAACAACTCCAAAGGTATCAAATTTGATCGACTAAATCCGTAATAGCAATGACAGTACAACCTTAATGTTAGCACTGGTAGTGTGCGTCTCATTTTGGTGTCAAACTTATGTTCTATAGCTAAAATATTTTTGGTTCATGCGGAGGGATTGCTTTTACAGTCTGTCCCAAACCCTTCTTTCAGTGCGTCACTAATTTTGACGTCATATAGGATTTTAAGAATGTCGAGAATTATTGCATGACATTTTAGTTAAATCTGACAGTTGCAGGATTGTAATCGGCTAAATGTGAAAAGATTATTTTTTTTAAATGTGAAGTAAAAACTTTAAGAATTCAATTTTTTTTTTTTACTTTACATATTAGAGGTCCCGTCCTGTATAAAAATTTTTATTGCGCCTTATATTGGAACTGCATTTTGTCATAATTGCTATTCTATACATTCCAAAGAAAGTGCTTAATTAGCTAAGATTTATTTATGGATTTATTATAATTTATTATAAACACTATGGAATTGGAATGTTTGTTTATTTAAAATAACGCTTCCTCCTATAGAATCTTTTAAGAGTTGACTGCGAGATAAAAAAATTTACTGGCAATTGCAAGGCATCAAAGCAAACATTCCTGTGATAAAATAGCATCGATTGAAATCAGTCATATTCGGATAAGTAATTTTCGGAAAGTTTCTGTGGCAGCCATTAGTTTAATTTTGTGAAGATTTATCATAAAATCGTGAAAATAGTTTAAATAGTGAGTTATTCTACTAGATTGGGTGTGCAAGTGAAAGAGTGTTATGAAGTTTAGGTAAAAAAACAATGGACAGTTTAAATAGTAAAGCAGTTGATTTTTGAGTTAATGTACCAGTTTCGGTATGCAGATGAAATAGTGTTAATGGAGTTTAGTTAAAAAACAAGATACCGAATGTAAGTTTATGTAAATAGTTTAAATAGTGAAGCAGTCGATTTTTGAGTTAATCTACCAGTTTCGGTATGCAGATGAAATAGTGTTAATGGAGTTTAGTTAAAAAACAAGATACCAAATGTAAGTTTACCTTCTTTTTTTATGAATAACAAAAATGAATATTATATTTCAAACAATCCACAATCCGATTCAGAACCTGATTCATTAAAATCAATGATTACAGGGGATATGTGGCTGGCATCAATTATATCTTATATTTTAATAAAATGTGGTTCCAAATAGAACCGTTTTAATACATATGAATAACTTCTAATTGAAAATAATTTAATAATTTTAATATTACTCTTTGTTCTTTCTCCGTATATCTCGGCATATTTAAAATATTTTTATGACAATAAATACAAAATTAAATTTTCACTGTAAAATGTCTGAAAATACTAACCTGGAATGACAATTATCATTTTATCAGTTGACATTGTCATAGTACTGTCACTATTGAGACCATCTGCGTCAAATTATATTTATGCGCATCATTGATTGGATATCTATTTAGATCATTCTAAACTTCAACCAACTATATATCCGTAAGTAGAATTCGCTTTAATATGCAAATACCCGTGAACGATACATAATTTTCTAAGTTCTATGTATAATAATCACAGACTTACGTTTTTTTCTGTCACTTCTAGCTTAATGCGTTAGAGAGAATTCGATCAACTATGACGCACTGAAAGAAGGGTTTGGGATGAACTGTACACGTTAATAATATACAACAATGTATACTTCATCTAATTTACTTACCGTTGCACGTCATCCGCATCATAGCCTGTGAGGTCACATGATACCATCGAGTTAGAATCTATGGAGAGGGCATCACGTGACTAAAAACGACCTCACTTCGGCCATATTGTTTTGCCACTTTTGACAGATCGTATATGTTTATTTACTTTTGTTATTTTTCGAATATTTTTAGTTTTATAATACTTTTATAGAAACTGTAATAATATATTGTGATAGTGTATAATAATGGTTTCTTGTTCTCAACGTAGTTGCAGTGGCAGAAGCAATATTAATAAAAAATCTTCAGGAATAACGTTCTACAGGTTAGTATACAAATATGTAAACAAAGGAATGGCCCGTACTTCAGAGAATAAATTAAGAGTATTTGACTGTATTAATTTATCTTTATGTATAATATATCGTGTTTTTTGTGTTTACCGCGGGATAAATAAATCATAGTTTATTAAAAATGTATTGCACTTTGTAGATTATGATTAAATCTCCTGAATAACTACTCATATTTTTATAGTAGTTTTAATATTATTGAGTCCGGCCATGATCCCACCGCCATATTGGTTTCACAGTTAGCCACGCCTACCTACGCCGTTTTTAATACACACGTTAATATGCTCATAGCTTCTCCATAGATTCTAACTCGATGCATGATACCAACACGAAATATTTAGACGGTAGGTGTGTTCTTTTTTAGAATCACTTTGCCGAGTACATTGGCATTACAGCCACTAGACATATTTTATTATTTACGCGTAGAAATAATATTTAAAGATTTCTATTAATGGTAACTTAAAAAAATACACAATAATATGTTTATTGCAATTATATTTAATTTGTATAAATGCATTATAAAGCGTTTTTATGAAGAACATTTGTTCGGAACACACTGTAACTGTAATCGAACGAAGGTGACATTTTGGCATAAATTGGTAACACTTATTTGACAGTTACGGTGTTGACACTTTTTATTTTACATTTTACATAAAATAAAAAAAATATCTATGTATTCCATTTTACATCTTTATACGACGCATGCAAGCGGCTCAAATTTTTTTTAACAAGATTTTTTTTAACTCTTGTTTTGTTTTTTGTTTCTATTTATTTACATTAAATATTAATTTGTTTTGTTGTATAATCCACTTTTGCAATAATTATGTAACCTGTGACCTATTTGATTTAAAACGGATTCAGGATTTTTTATACTTTGGCAACTATGTTAACTTCGATCTCTGTCAATGATAATGACGTGCAACGGTAAGTAAGTTAGATGGACTGTAGTGTGTTACAATTACCAAATTTGTAAAAAGAGAGACGAAAAATAACGAAGAAAGAAACTCCAAATCCGTTTTCTATTTTTACTTAGAACAGAGGGTATCTCCTAAATATAATGATAAAGGTATGGTTTATCTCCAGTTTTTATTAGATTTCACTGTGACAGTAATTTTGAATAACTATATTATTCAAGTGAATTAATTATCAAAAGTCTTGTTCATATTTTTCTGTAAAATTAATGATATTAAAGTTAGCTGATATGTGAATTAGGGACATACCTCACTGGGACTCCATGGCGACGTAGCCAGCGACGTCGCCACGGCTACTCCTGGCCACCGTAGGTCGCCAAAACACGTCGCCAACAACGCCGCCAGCGATCACCACAGTCGCTCTCGTTATATAGACAGAAATGGACGTGGAAGAAATCGCACTGTTATATTATTTTTATGTACGTCGTAAAAATATTAAGCAGAAGAAGGAAAAAATATGGGTACATCCTTTTATATCAAATCGAAGCCAAAGTGGTGTTTTTGTCAAATTATATGAAGATTTAATGAAATATCCCGAAAAAATTTTCAATTACGTGAGAATGTCAGTGGCATCATTTAATGAATTATTGAGCTTATGTCGGGATGATCTGACTAAACAAGATACTGTGTTAAGAAAATCCGTGAGTCCAGAAGAAAAACTCTTTGTAACATTGAGGTAAGTAAACATTTATTTCTAATATTGTTACATTTAAACTATTACACATTAAATAAAATTAAGTAGAAAATTTAAATTATTTATAAGTCATATATATCAAGAATTGATGATTCTTCGGAAAAATTGGATACGGATGCGGGTGACTGGTAGGAAGAATGTGGCATTTCAGATCCTCCAGGACGAGAAGAATATCCAAAGTGATGAGTAGAATTATGCACTTGTTGTGATTGGGACCACGAACTTTGCTGATATGGGTGTCCATAAGTCCCCTGGTGCCCATAACTGCCCGGAGACTCAATATTACGGGTGGCATTGTCAAGCAAGGTCATCATTTGAATCCTCGTAACCATTTTTTTTTCTTGAGGTACTTTTTTTAGGGTACCTAACAAAGATAGCAAAAATAGTCTATCTTCGTCCTCACTATTGTCCTCATGTTTTTCTCTCATTTCAATACTTCTGTTAAGTGTTTCAAGGAATTTATCCTTCTCAGGTTCTGTAGTGGTATCTTTTGTTTTTTTCCTTTTGGGACATCGTACCACCTCCCTGTCTGTTTCAATATTCTCCACAGATTCGTCACCAGCAACGTGCTCTGGTTCCTTAATAGCTACCACAGGTTTTAAAAATTGCAGCTGCTGGAAGAATACATATTAACTTTTTCGTGATCCACCACCGGATCCAGATTTTAAATTTTTTTGTCGACTAACTTCCCTTGTATAACACCCTCGTATACTTTTCCACTTTTTCTGTAAAGCAACACCTGAAACAAATGAAAATTTATATATAATAAATATAGATGATAATATATTTATAATATACATAATAGATAAAAATAAATTGACGAGATAATTTAATTATTTTTTTGTTCTAGGTATCTTGCATCAGGATGTACGTTCAAAGAACTCTATTACAACTACAGACTTGGTTATACAACGATTTGTACTATAATTAGAGAAGTGTGCGACATAATATGCCAACATCAAGAAAAATTTATAATTATGCCAAACACAGAAAACGATTGGGAAACAATTGCAAATGGATTTGAAAAAAACTCGAATTTTCCACATTGCATCGGTGCTATCGACGGAAAACATATCAGACTAATTCAACCGATAAATTCCGGATCGCTGTACTATAACTATAAACATTACTTTTCCATTGTTATACTTGCAATATGTGATGCTAATTATAATTTCACATATGTAGATATCGGAGCGTATGGAAAAAGCAGTGATTCGGGAATTTTCAAAGAAACTTCTTTTTACCAGAACCTTGTTAGCAATTCTCTAAATATTCCTGAAGCCAAACCACTAGAAAATGGTGACTACATTCCATATACGGTAGTAGGAGATGAAGCCTTTGGTTTACACGAAAATCTTATGAGACCATATGGAGGACACAATCTTAGTTACAAGCAAAAAATTTTCAATTATCGTTTATCCAGGGCGCTCCGTTTCATTGAATGCACATTTGGTATATTATCCAATAAGTGGAGAATATTTCATAGACCATTGAATGTACATATAGAATTAGCAAAAAAAATAGTAAAGACATGTTGCATTTTGCACAATTTTGTACGGTCAAGAGATGGCTATTCATACGACGATACTTTGACGATACCGGGGTTCCAAACTGCTACAGATCAAGAACGAAATAGAGGAGGTAGAACAGCACTTACATTTCGAGACAAACTGGCAGAATATTTTGTTAATCACCCACTACCATGGCAAGAAAGAAATGTATAATAGGTATATAGGACTAATTGTTAGGAAAATATTTAATAACTTAAGAATCCGTCCTCTAATTATATTATATTTTTTATTATTACAGATTATACCTAATATAATAATGCATGATAAATCTGTAATAATATGAAATATATAATTAGAGCACGGATTCTTAGGTTAGGAAATTTTTTTCTTGGGTTATTACATTATAATTAACATATATTATAAATAATTAACATATATTTTATGTTATAAACTGGTAATAAATCATTGTACTTACATAGTTGTTTTTTCTCTTGGTTACTCATTTCTTCTTTATTTTGAAAAATATTAACTAATTCCTCCCAACATTTAATTTTTAAGTTGCGATCTGAATAATCATTTGACGCACTGTTCCACAAACATGGTCGATTTTCGATTTCTACAATAAATCTTTCTGTATCAAAACTCATTTTGCTTCCTAGTTTTCAAAGTAGCGACTGGTTGGCGACTGAATGAGTGACGGTACATATACTCTCGTTTATATTGCTGGTATCGTCGCCAAGTGGCCAGGGTAGCCAGTCGCCACAAGTGGAACTGTAGACACTGGCGACGCCTCCAATTCGGGCCCGTCGGGAAGTGGTCGCCAAGTGAGGTACCTGCCATTCGTTTTAAAAGAATTAATTGGAAACGTCGCTGCCTACGCCGCCATGGCGTCCCGGTGAGGTATGGCCCTTATGGTATCGATATTTGTGTGTGTAGATATATGGCGATGTTCTAAATCCCGACATGCACCTCCCAATAGCCTGATAAGGGGCGCCTATATAAAATAGGAGAGGTGTGAATAAGGTATACCTAAATAAATACCCATGGATCAACTAAGAACATGGTATGGGAACTGCTGCTATTTCATTTTTGTAGATTTGTCAATTGAACATAGCACAGACACACAAACACATCACCAAACACACATACAAGCCCTAATACGGCTTTTATGTGTGTTTGGTCAATAAGTAAATCACAGACACATAACTTACTCGTTATATGGTCAGATTCGTTTTGCAACTACTGCGCTCCCTAAACCCGAGCCAGGTGTAATACTATCATGCCCAGAGGATGCATGACACGAGGGAGACAGTGTTGCCCGAGAGATCTGACAAACTTTGGGAGATTATAGCGTTAGTATTAGCCAAATAAGGATGCCTGAGAGTATTTCATCCCAACTCGTGGGAACAAATTTGGATAATGAGATAAAAACCCAACATACAACCCACACTACGATGAGAATAATTAGATCGACTCACGGTTTCTGTATTTGTTTCACTATACTAAAACAATTTTTAATTAAAGGTGATTACTTGGCAACATCGCACTTAACAAAGCGCTTAACGATAACTTTTCAATGAAATCATATTCCACTTATCAATTTTACAGAGGCGTACCAAAAAAAATTTTAATTATTTATTTAAACACATAAGTAATTACGTAAAAATTAAATCTAAGATCGATATAATTATCAAATTATCATTTGTATTTTGACAGATATTTTATAGTTGTCTAACAAATTAAAGTAAAATTTTATTCTTATTAGAGAGTACCTAATACAGAACTTCAAAAAACAGAGAACTTTGGGAAATAGTTTTTTTTCATTAGACTAAACAATCTGAAATTTTAACATACGATTTCGTTATTACACATCATTCTCTATTTGTAGAATTGCTGTGTGCTGTAAACGTTATATTTTTTTAAGTTATACTTCTAAACGCGCGTTAGACGTTGGGAATTTGTACGGGAGTGAATCGGCAAAATCATTACATATGAAGACTACAGGGAAAAAATCAGATATGTCAAAATTTTATAAAACCGAGAAAAACGCATATTTAACTTTGAAGACCATAATGTGTCTTACATTGAAACGTATAATAAAACTCGGAAGTCAAAATTGCTCCATAAAAACACATGAACGGCATTGCACTGTTTTTATTCAGAAAAATGTGTTACACTCTTTAAAAATCCAGGAAATTCTTGTCAACCGCAATTTGTCCATTGAAAGAACCAGCTTAGTCATCTGAAAGAGAAAATTGTCAATGCTTTCAATAATGAAAATAGGTTTCATTTTGATTAGTATTTCTATTGTGAATGATAGGTAATATTAAATACAGCAAAACCTGTTAATAACGGTCACTAAAAATGACAGAACTATTGGCCGATATAAAAACTAGCCGGCTAGTACACGTGGCCGGTTTTGACAGGTGGCCGTTAACACAGGTTTTACTGTAACATGACTCGTTAAAGATCCCTACCTCTGGTTGGAACACCAGGGCATTCGTCAAAATTTTCCGTTGGTGGAAGCGTGCTCCGGGCGTCGGTGTTTAGTTTTAATCGCAGAAGTAGATCGACGGCGACGTTAAATAAAGAAATAAAAAAAGAGTAATTATAATAATAATAATTTACCTGTTACGACTAATTATAAGGTAAGACGGAGAAAAAGTCCACAGCTGCAGGACCACAGAATCTCATAAGGCTCATTAAATGGCTGTGCTTGGCTTTTGAAATTGCGAGGGGTCCTGAAATAACATACAGGGAATAATATTATAATTTTTTGTGATACCTTATACCTTACCTGAGTAGGCTGGTAATGGTAATTCAAATTCTCCATTCTTCAACTCCGTAGTTGTTAAGGTCATTCGTTGTATTGTAAGAAGATCGATGATTTATAAGTCGACTGTGCTCTGATGTGACAACAACCTCTTTCAAAACCTGAGTTTTGAAAGGACATTTTGGAACATACTTTTTGTCCAAAAATGATTTTCAGTCCAAAACTATTTTTCGTGTTACTTTCACGACGATGAATGGAGACGGCTTTACGCGGGACCCCTTGATCAGGTCTCTAAACCATTTGGTACTTCAAAAGTAATTTTTAGATTCCACAGTCCAACATTCTTGTCACATTTTAAGTATGAATGTCCACGGATGGGATATGTAATTTTTATTTCACGAAGCCCATGGATTTTGTTGTTTACGATATAATGTATTAATCGAAAGATTGTGAAATTAATGTGTGAATAATGCGAACTTTTTATACCTGCCTGTTTATATTTTTACAAGAAACAAAACGAGTCTTTCTATTACGTTATGTTATATCAATGCATAAATGTCTTGTTGAACCTTTAATCATTCAGAAAAATAATTATATTCGATTTTCACAAATGTTTGTTTTTACAAAAAAACTTTCTGTTATTGAAACACGCATTGTTTAATAATAATTTTTAAATCAATCCAACGCTATCTACCGTGAAACTTCATAACTGACATATCTGGTTCTTTCACTGGACGCATGGACAAAGCTGGTTTTTTCCCAGTACCCCGAAACTTTAAAGTGTAATTACTCATGACAAGACTACTTTTTACCCTGTACGATAGAATAAAAATCTGAAATTTGAAAAAAATTGACATGTCTGGTTTTTTCCCTGTAGTCTTCATATGTAAGATATAGACAAGAGAGAGACAGAAGATATATTTTCTCTCTCTTTCTCTCTCGAGAATAAAAATGTTCATTTTGTAAATATATTTAATATTAAATAATATTATTATTTTTTCACCTTCAATTAAAAATTGTTTTAGTATAATCAAAGTATTAGAAAATGCATTTCTGGAGTTAAACAAAGAGAGAATAAAGAGAGGCAAAAAAATTACCGAAGGTAAAGAAAAACCTTGGAAATACCTTTAATAGTAACAAAGGGTTTCTAAAACACCAAGAAACTCTAACGAACCGAATTAGTCATTTATAGCAATGTCACAAAATTACTTAGTGTGGCGTTGGAATACAGACATCATCCTGATACCCAACTATATCATCAAGCTTAGTAGACCTGACCATCATCAAAATAAAAAATGTAGTGAATGAGGCTCCTATTGACAGACAGAATCAACTCTTTTAGTTCCATAAAACATAGTTTGCAATATATTTCAGAAATGAAAATGAAGGCTTCACAAAACTATTTTTTGTTTCAAAAATTTGATTTTTTTATTTTATTTTTAAATTAATTCAAAATGTGTGGATCTTCCAAAATATAGTGCAATCATTTCTTAATATTTTCTACTTTCCAATTTAAACGCATCCAGAAAATGATCAGAAGGAATCATAATGTTATAACGAGGTATACTTAAATACTGTCTTTATTTATCATTAATTTTTAGATTACAAGTAAAAATCAGGGGGGACCATATATGGAAATGGTTTTCTGTGGTTTTTTAATATTTTTTATTGGATCTGAAATTGGACATCAACTGCAAATTGAGGTAAATAATTTATGCATTATTTTTATGAATTTGTTTGCAAATATAATCATAATTATTATTTTTTTAGAGCGAGAACTTGTTCAAAAATATCTTGCAGTTTAAATGGTATCAGTGGAATAATACAAATTGCCAAATGTTTATTATATTACTGTTGCAAATTCAGGATCCAGTAGTATTTAAATGTTTCGCATTTCCTTCTATAAATAGAGACTTATTACTCAGGGTAAGTTTTCGTTGCCACTTATATTATTTAGTTATATTTGGTCCGCTTTCGAGTCCGCTATTCGAGTTTTTGCACATGCAATACTATTCAATTTATATGAATTCAATCAATACGGTTGTGTTTTCTTTCTCAGGTATAAGCGATTTAGAATCAATTTCTTTTGCAGTTTGGGTTGTCTCCATATTGTCTTGCTGTTCTATCTCTGACGTTATCCAACTTAATTTAATATTTTGGATGACCAAACCCGCTTCAAATATATCATTTAGAGTGGCATATCTTATTCTGAAGTTAAACAGTAGATATCAACTTAAAATTATCCAAGTATACGCTTCAACAACAGAGCATACAGACGAAGAAATCGAAATATTTTATGATGATATATCTACTGAGCTTAATGATTCTCGTACTCAATTTACAATTTTATGTGGCGATTTCAACGCAAAAATAGGTGTAAAAGAAGCAAAGCTAGAAACATCGTTGGGAAAATTCGGTTCCCCAGGAAGAAATGTCAGAGGAAAAACGCTACTAGGATTCCTACTCCAGAATAATTTATTCAACATGAACAGCTTCTTTTACAAAAAAATGCACAGAAGATGGACCTGGAAAAGTCCAAACGGTAGAACAAGGAACGAAATCGACTACATCATAAGTGACAAAAAACAAATAATTAAAGATGTAACAGTACTCAACAAGTTTACCACAAGCAGTGACCACAGAATGATACGAGCGAAAGTGCAAATTAGCACAAAAAGAGAAAGAAACATAATGATTAAAAATAAATCCCATGGTATCTGGACACCCCCATTAGATATCAACCAGTATCAGGCACATATCAATAATAAGCTACTACTGCATGAAACCTCCGAAAACGATCTTAACGACTTGAATAATTGAATCATAAACGCCTTACAAGAAAGTTACCGAGTGCACTGTCCTAAAAGAAAATCAGATAGTAAAATAAGTCCATATACTGAAACGCTGCTAGATCAAAGAAGACAAATGAGAAGCGATGAGAATGCAGACAGCCACACTCTAACAGAAATGAATAAAACTGTTTCGAAGGCAGTCAGCAGAGATTTAAGAAAGTTTAAAACCGATAATATTAAACGTACTATACAGGAAAATAACAGCTTAAAAGTTCTACGTAGAAAGCTAACGAATGGGAAATGCGAAATCCATAAATTAAGAAACAAGCAAAATGAAATAATATCACGTAGAGACGAGTCAATACAGGTCGTCGAAGAGTTCTACGAGGAATTATATGGAAGTAGACGAGAAGATCAAACAGGAATACAAACAGCCATTTCAAAGAAGATCATGAATCAAGGTTCCGAACTAATGCCAGAAATAAATGTAGATGAGATTCGACAAGCGTTAAGAAAAATGAAAAATAACAAAGCCCCAGGAGAGGATGGAATTGTAATAGAATCTATCGTAATTGGAGGAGATATGCTATTAAATCAATTAAGGAAACTGTTTAATCTATGTTTGCAGCAAAGAGAGGTGCCCAAATAATGGAACAATGCTATAACCATTCTTCTACATAAAAAAGGAGATAGAACGGACCTAGAGAATTATATACCTATTAGCTTATTGAACCACATATACAAGCTCTTCACTAGGTTAGTGACATCAAGATTGGAGAGAAAATTAGATTTCTACCAACCGAGAGAGCAGGCAGGATTCCGATCAAATTATAGTACCAATGATCACCTCCATACAGTAAAGACGCTCATTGAAAAATCTATAGAATACAACAAACCTCTTGTCCCCACTTTCATAGATTTTCATAAAGCGTTCGACACGATTGAAATAGACAGCCTTATAGAAACAATGAATGACAGCAGGATCGACTATAGGTATAGTGAACTTATTTACAATATTTACAAAAATGCCACTATGACAGTTAAGATACACGATAAAACCCGACCAATAAAAATAAAACGTGGGATAAGGCAAGGAGATACATTGTCACCGAAATTATTCATAACGGCATTAGAGCAGGCCTTTAAGATGGTCAATTGGGACCACAGAGGAGTAACAATAGAAGGCGAAAAACTTAACCATCTCCGTTTCGCAGATGACATTGTCCTTATCACAGATGGTTTAGGAGAAGCCACAGATATGTTAAATGAATTGGACTTTGCATGATCGAAAGTGGGCCTCAGAATGAATTTGTCCAAAACTAAGTTTATGACAAATATGGTCCCCAATAATCATTTAACTATTCAAAACAAAGCGGTAGAACTGGTGGAGAAATATAAGTATTTGGCTCACGAAATAAGAATTAGCAGGGATAACCAAACATGCGAAATCCAAAGACGAATTACTTTAGCGTGGGCATCCTTTGAAAAACTGCGAGACACATTTAGGGCCAACATACCAATTAGCCTCAAAAGAAAAGTATTTGACCAATCCGTATTACCGGTCATGCCCTATGAGGTGGAAACTATGACTCTAACCAAGACTACAGCTTTAAAATTGAGAGTGGCACAGAGACGACTGGAACGATCTATACTGGGAGTGACGTTGCGGGATCGAATAAGAAACGAAGATCTGCGAAGAAGGACGAGTATTGCTGATGTTGTGGAACGCACAGCAGAACTTAAATGGAATTGGGCAGGCCATGTAGCGAGAATGAATGACTCACGATGGACGAGTAAAATTACACATTAAATGCCAAGAGCAGACAAACGTAGTAGAGGAAGACCACCTACATGTTGGGCTGACGACATCAGGCGTATCACGAAAAATTGGCAACAAAGAGCATAAAATCGCAATGAATGGAGGAGTTTAAGGGAGACCTATGTCCAGCAGTGGACGTGATAAATGAAGGCTGTTATTTTTCGTAGCGTAAGTACTGCGCTCTTCATTTCACTTTATTCACTCATTTTTAAAATGTGCTTCCAAGTTTAATGTCACGCTCCATTTGGACGTCCTTTTATCCTCATTGCCAATTCCCGATATTTGGGCATGGATAGCATTTCTTTTTATTTCAAGACTCATAGCGGTCTGCTCTGTAATGAAACTTGGCTACGAGCCTTGGTCAATCAACGTTCTCATCAACTGCGAGCTTACTTTTGAGTATCTTATTCATTCTGATTACTTGGACAGCTCACGGTATTCGTTCGTCTCCTTTACGATCAATCGTAACTGTTGTCACCTCTGGTACCATTAGAATTTGGTTTATTTTAGAATTTCTTCTGTTATCATACCGACCTTTTGACACATTCGAATAAAATCCATTTTGTGGCCTGTTTTCAAAATATCCTCTGTTATCATAACGACGTTCCGCTATATATACTTCCTTTTTGGGTAGTAGACATCTAACGCACTTGCTTTTCCTTTAAAATTTTATTTTTTTCACCAACTTGTAGACTTTAAAACTTCGTTCATTTAAACAGTTTATGTTCTTCATGACATATTACATAGGTTATCTTCTTCTTTGCCTGTTGTCTGTGATCTGACCTTTTTCTTTCAGTTTCTAACATCTCTAATATTTGGAACCTTTGTTACAGGAATTCCTGTGTTGACTTGTCGGAATGCCACTGCTATCTTGAATTGACGTTTCATATAATCTCTCGGTTTTCGTGTTCCACTTTAACATGTGAAGATTATCCTCATGCAACCTATTCTTGACAATTAAGCACAGACATTATTGCCATCAATGTTTTGAAGCTCACTTTTTAGATGACTAGAGGTAATATTGGGGTTTTTTAATGCCCGAAGGCGAACAAACGTGTCATGTATCGATTGTGTTGCTCTTGTTGGATCAGTGTATCTTTTTCTTACATCACCAGTTTCTTGAAAACGCTGCCATAACCCTCCTACAGTACTTTTGGTAAATTGTACAGCTTTTACGTCGCGAATGTTTATATCACTGTATCATACCATTGCTTTTCGTAGCTGTGTTTCACGATCAAGATGATTTCTTTGCCTGTTAACTTAGTTAAAACCACAATAACAACAAATTCTAACTACACTTGCAGCAAAAATTGTACTGAATATACTTTTAAGTTGAAGAGATAAACTTTAAAAAATTTACCTTTTTTTAAGATCAACAAAAACACAAACCGATATGGTAAATTGTGATATAATATGTCCAACCAATAATAAACAAATTTTATTTTAACAGAGAACAAAAGAATACCTAAATATTCGCTTGAACACGTTAGAGGAACTGTGGAATTATTTTGACGATCAATATAATGAGATTGAATGAATCATTTAAAAGATGATAAGTATTTTACATTTAGATGTTACGAACAAGTACAAAGAAATACGTAGAAGTTAACAAGACGTTAGAAAAATTTGTTAATATTTCATACAAGTCTTTAACAAAAATTAGAGAAATAAAAATCAGAATGGAGAAGCTTCATCAATTATTGGAATATGACGAAAGTGATGAAGATGTATAAGGGGATTTAAAATTAGAGATATAAATTAGACGCATTAATAATGAAAATAGCCCTAGAGAATGAACAGGATGCGCTAGAAGAAGGGGAAATAGAAAGATATTACTTAATCAAAAAGAGAGTGCGGTCGATCATAAGAGAAAGTAAGAGATTGTAGGCGGAAGGATGCAAGAAAGAAAAAATAGTATTACCTCACGTAAAAATACTCACATTTGAGGGTAAATATGAATCACGGACAACGTTTCATTATTTGTTTGATCATTTGATACATAAGAACAACTATCGAATGTGGAAAAAATACAGTATCTGAAGACAAGCATCTGAGGAGAAGCAAGCAAAATAATACAACATTTCAACACCATGGAAGCAAACTACAGTGCTGCCTGGAAAATGTTGCAATCTAGGTACGATAAGCCAACGATGAATTTATTTATATTTATAGACAAGATACTTCAGGCTGCAAAGATAAAAGAAATTTCAAAACATTACAAGACAGTCTTCGCGAATGGCTAAAAGCGATTAATGGACTACATGTAATGACACAGTCCTGAGGTCGTCTCATAGCAAGGATAAGCATATATATATATATATATATATATATATATATATATATATATATATATATATATATATATATATATATATATATATATAAATTGTAAAACCCGCTGTTAGAAAACAGTCAAAAAATAAATCTTTCATCATATTGTTTGATTGTGTCAGGACAACTGAATTAATTTCATTATTTCTGTGGTGAATAGAAAAGAGACTAATATAAAAAATAATTCGTAAATATCTCGTATATGTATAAAAAATAGCAAGCAATAGCAATAGAATAGCAAGTATTTCATTTTAAATATCATAATATTTAAACTCTTTTACTGTTTAACAATTTACAGTTGCGTTCAAATCTTTTCAGTTGATTAAATTTTTCAGGTTTTTACAAGAGTTCATGGTTATATAGCCTGTTTCCAATCAATGAAGAAGCAATAATAACTTTTTGTGTAAATATTTAATACTTTGTGTCAATGTTATAAAAATAAAGTAAAATAAACAACTTTTACTTCAAATATTCCTTTATTTTTGTTAGGTATCCTAATTTATCTTGGGACAGATGGCGAAGCATACTCACTTCACTATGATTGGTCTAGTGGACTAAAGGTTCAAACCCCTGCTAAAAAACAAAAAAGTTTAAGTTGGGTATAAAATTTAAATGAATCTGCGACTTAAACTAGGATACGCTGGTGTATTGGTGGTTTGTTGATGAACAAGTACGACCACAGATGGGACCTTGCATCTCAGTGCTACTCATTTCATTTATCTTCAACGGAGAAGGATACGATAGGAGCTGTAGGACCCCAACACACTAAGAGATAATGTGATCACGTGTACGTAGATTTTACATTTTAAATGGGTTCTGCAGATTAAAGTGAAAGAAATAAAATGACCTATTTCAGGTACTTATGACATTGGTAAACAATTCAATGCAGTTGCACATTTTAGCCGATGATGTGTTGGTAAATAAACTCCTATAAGTTCTTCATAAATGAATCTGAGGTAATACGCCTCTTATGTTTTCAATAAGACCTAATAATTTACAAAAATTTTCTGTAGTTACAGTACCTAATCTTTAACATTATTTAAAAATCATAAGAAGTTAAATAAAACACAAAGCTATACTAAAATCTAAAATATAAATTGCGAAATATAATATCGACATGAGTTCGTTTTATAATGTTGGCCTTTTTAGCCTTTGCAAAATATTATAGTCCATTTCCATCATATTGATAGCACATTATGTATGCAAATCCCTAAACTGTTGATTCGGGTGACTCAATGAAAAATAGATATTTGTCAACAAGTTTACAAGTTTTAGTATATAAAAAAACAATTTTAAATTTAGTATGAGTACCGGTTCCAGCATTGCATCAGTCATATTATCCAAATTCCACATTTTATTTTCTTCCTTGTGAGCATGACTAACAGCATTTTTCCATTTTTCTGGAGTTACTTTTGATAAGAAATGTTCTAATAATTGTTGTAAGTCTTCTAATTTAAAAGTTTTGTTGTTGCATCCGACTTCACCCTTTACTTGAGACCATATATTTTCTATCGGATTCAGATCACAGTGATATGGGAGTAAACGTAAAATAATTACATCACGGTTAATTATATATTTTTTATAAGCTGCTTTATGTTGCCTTACAATAGGTAATAATTCCTTTTTTGTCGAATTCTCCTTGTACTCAATTGCGTGTTTATCCAACCATTCGATTATCTCTCCTTTTTTCCATGCCGTTGTTGGCAATTTTTCTGCTAGTCTTGAATGGTAACTAGCATTATCCATGACTATGACAGAATTTTTTGGAATTAAATCCAACATTTGCTCAAAATATTCTTCAAAAACGTCAGCAGTTATTTCCTCGTGGTAATCTTTGGTTGATTTTGAGGCAAAAGTTAATAATCCACCATTGACAAAACCGTATTCGTTTCCAATATGGGTTATTATGAGTCTGCGTCCTTTTCCAACGGGAATATTGTTTATTCCAGTAGATACACTTCGATGAATGCCTGACGGGAACTTTTCACATTTGTATCAACCCATAGATATGGTACAGTATGACCTTCATTTAGTCAAGTCTCGTCCAAATAAAAAATTGTTTTCGCTTCTTCTCGGTACTTTTTAATAGTTCTTAGATAATCTCGTCTCCAACATACAATGTAAGTCCCCATAATTTCTTGTTGCTTATGATTGGTAACTCTTCGTTTTCTCTAATTAATGTTTGGATTTTGTCCAAGGTTGGAAATTCTTTGTTAAAAAAAAAAAAAATGAGTGGACGCTGCGTCTTATCATGTTTTTATGTATTTCTTCAATTTCCAAGGGTTTACTCACTCCACTCTTCTTGGGAGATGAAACAGTTCCTCCTTTTCTTTCTTTTAGGAATCTATAAATTGTTGCTTCTCCAACCCTTGTCATATTTGAACACATGTTAACGATTTCACGAACATTACTTAAAGGGCGTTGATGTACAAGTGCATCGTGTACATTTGATATTATATTTTTCTCTCATAGACTGAAGGCACCTTTAAAACTACACTTAACCGGGATAAAACCTGTTGTCGACGTCATTTTTAAATGCAAATAACAAAATATCGACACCAAAAACGTAGGTAGGTAAGACATGAACAATGTACATCTACAAACTAAATGGAAGATGCAAACAATTTCTAATTTATATTATTGGCATAAGCTGTAATGTGGCATAAAAACTACTTAAACTATCATTAGTGAAGCCTTATCAGTAATTTCAGGTAATCGTTCAAAGAAGGTATTCTTTTTGTGTCAGGCGATAACTTGTAGAGAAAACAATAATCACCTTTAAATTACTGTTTACATTAATTTATTTCGTGAAACATTGAATTCTCTCGTTAATCACCCGTGTATAATTAACAATAATCGTGTGGCATATATACCGACGTTTTTTACGCACAAAAAAGGTATAGTGAGATTAGTGGACACTTATTTTACAGAAGATTTTTTAAAAGATAATGAATTGTTGACGGCATCTTAAAATATTATTTTTTTTTATTTATTTCAAAACAAGTATAGGGTGACGCCTATGGTTTTTTGACCTGTTTAGGATTTGCATACATAATGTGCTATCAATATGATAGAAAAGGACTATAGGTAAAGATGACTTTGAGGTTCCGATTTAAAACAAGTTTCTGTTATTTCTATTTAAAATAGATTAAATAATAAATCCTGTGTATAACAAAAAGAAATTTATTAGTGTATAAAAGTGAAAAACATATTAATTATTTGTATAATTAAAAAAAAACGGGTGTGGCAGTCCAGTGGGACTGCCGGTAGAAGTTACACTTCTATACACGCATTCGCCGTTACAAATTTATTTGGGAGTCAATCTGCACAATCATTACATATGTAATGCTATAGGTAAGGTATTAATAACAACTTACTAACAATTAATAAACAACATTTGACCTGTAATAGGAGTATAGTAAATGAAGGATTGAATCAATATTTTGATGAAAATGTATATTTTTATTTTCATATATGTATGAAAGGAGTTAAATGCAAAAATTTTTTTACACATACTCTGCAGTAAAATTCATTGTTTATTTTGTTATTAATATAAAAATACAATACAATACACTGCAACATAATTCAATATAATAATACAATACAAATTAAAATGCAATATTCATAAGTATTTAAAAATGACAATAATATACATAAAAAAATACACTACAATACAGTGCAACATAATTCAATATAATAATACAATACAAATTAAAATGCAATATTCATAAGTATTTAAAAATGACAATAATATAAATAACTTTTCTACTTACGCATATTATGTTTAATTTACCATGTAATAATATTAATAAAAAAGTCCTCCCCGACTGGGAATCGAACCCCGGTCTCCCGCGTGACAGGCGGGGATACTGACTACTATACTACCGAGGACATGATACAAACGTATGTTAAAATTGACAGTTCTGTATCATATAGTGATTTATTGAGATTATTATTTTGAAATACAAAAAAATAATATAATAAATACTAATTTAATAAATAATACAAAACATATCACATAAATAATAATATTAATAAATATTTTATTATATATATATATATATATATATATATATATATATATATATATATATAATATTATATGTGTATATATAATATTTATAATATTAAATATATACAGCCGGAAAAATGAAAGATTACCCATGAAGGATCATATCAATCACTTATTTTATATTTGCTGACTTTTTCTATAAATAACAAATGTTTGTTATAGAAAAAGACAGCAAATACAAAATAAGTGATTGATATCGTTTATGAGTAATCTTTCATTTTTCCGACTATATACAAAAGGAACAATTTTATATTCGAGAGAGGATGAGAGAGAATATATCTTCTGTCCCTCTCTTACTCATTATCTTACATATGTAATGATTTCACAGATTCACTCCCATACAAATTTCCAACGTGGAGCGCGCGTATAGAAGTATAACTTCAAAAACAGACGAATCTATCAAATTTGTCATCCTGAATATTTAATTTATGGTTTTTAAACAATATCTATCACTTTTTTGATATCGGTGTTGCCTACATCTAGGTGTTTTAGCGCGTCGATATTACAAATAATTCCATAAGTGAATATATTCTTATAAAATTTTCCACTGAATGGCCAAATAATCCAGTCGTCAGAGCATTAACCCCTAAAAATCATACAAACAAGCTGAATTTTGTCGAGAATATCAATTTTGGGACCCCAAAAAAGATGCAAAAAAGTTTACGACTTTTACCACGGGCCTGCCCTCTAAAATCCCCCTCGTAGGGGGGTAAAAACGCAAAAAACGGGTGTGGCAGTCCAGTGGGACTGCCGGTAGAAGTTACACTTCTATACACGTATTCGCCGGTACAAAATTATTTGGGAGTCAATCTGCACAATCATTACATATGTAATGCTATAGGTAAGACATAGCAGAAAGAGAAACAGAATTAATAACAACTTACTTACAATTATTAACAACATTTGACCTGTAATAGGAGTATAGTAAATGAAGGATTAAATCAATATTTTGATGAAAATGTATATTTTTATTTTCATATATGTATGAAAGGAGTTGAATGCAAAAATTGTTTACAACATAATTCAATATAATAATACAATACAAATTAAAATGCAATATTCATAAGTATTTAAAAATGACAATAATATACATAACTTTTCTACTTACGTATGTGTTTAATTTACGATATAATATTATTAATAAAAAAGTCCTCCCCGACAGGGGAATCGAACCCCGGTCTGCGTGACAGGCTGGGATACTGACTACTATACTACCGAGGATATGACACAAACGTATTTCAAAATTGACAGTTCTGGGTTATACAGTGATTTATTGAGATTATTATTTTGAAATGCAAAAGACTAATATAATTATAAACATTTAATAAATAATACAAAACATATCACATAAATAATATTAATAAATATTTTATTATATATATAATATTATATGTATATATATATAATATATATATATATATATATATATATATATATATATATATATATATATATATATATATATATATATATATATATATATATTAAATATATTGTAATGATGTATTGTTTGTGAATGATGAGCAATGAGTGTTTTTTTTAATAATATAGGGTTTTTATCGCGGTTCTCAAAGAATTAGTTTGTAAGTACTTTTTTAAATTATCTTTATTATATCTATTATGAAACACATATATATCTAACCTAACCAATGTAAATTTAAAATAAACTATCTTTAAATTGAAATTCTTATGAAACTAATTAAATTCTATAGACAATGTAAAATTTAAACAAACTATCTTCAAAATTGAAATTGTTATGACACTAACTAAATTATATTAACAAAATGTTGTACCTTTCTGTCACTGAATGCCTAAATGAACTGTTTTCCACTGTATAGATTCTAATCACCACTCAATGTCTTCGTGCTTCGGTTATCCTTGTTTTTGTGAAATTACTTTTTCCAATTATCAGCTTCCACCAATTTAAAATATATTTCTTCTTAAGCATTTATAAACCACCAAGCAAACCAGCAAACAGCATTTATATTTATTCTTCTTTTCAATATACCAATATCCAATCACCAAATATATTATATATTTATTCTTCTTTTCAATATACCAATATCCAATCACCAAATATATTATATAATTTTAATATTCAATTAATACTTCTTCCATTATACAATCACCATTTATACATAACATAATTCTTAATCTTCAATAATATTTTCTTTATACTGTTTCTTAATCTTGATTTAACTCACTATATTGAACAATTGTAACTTCTGTCTGACTATAATTGATCTGACTTCTATTTCATGCTAACTCTAATTAACTTTCATACTAAACTGGACTCATAGTAACTGTAACTCATAACTGATGTGAATTCTTCTTACTAACTGAATAAACTCTAACTAACTTTCATAGTAAACTGGCCATAGTAACTGTAACTTATAACTGATAACTGATTGACTAACTGAATGGACCTCTTGAATCCAAATCACCGGGTATTTATATCTTTTTTCATGTTCCAGAATCATCTAGCAAGAAATCCTGTTCGATTTGTTCCATTAAACACATGTCTGAATTTTCTGGAAAAAGTATATGTTCGATCCACAGACATAACCATTATTCGAGAATGTTCGACCGTAAACAAAGGTCAAATTCTGTAATCTGGAGAATTCTTTAATTTTCTATTGATAATTTTGTTGACATTTAGGCTTTTCAGATCAGAATAAACACTTAAATCAGTAACTATATATAAATTAAGCATTTTAAACTAACATTATTATTATAACCCCACTTTATATTCCTAATTATGAATTTCTATCTGTCACTTTAAAGAGTATGTATATCAGGACCGCCTAACTGGCGTACAATATTCCATTCATTACGCATGCTTAACAATTTCATTAATTTTGAAAGCGCGGTCTTATTTGAAATTTTAAAAGGTAAACTTTTATTTTATAATCCGTTAAAAAATAGGTTTTATATAAAATATATCATAATAAACATTTTATATTTCATTTGAGGTTAGGTTAGGTATAGTAATTGAATGGTACACTGGATTATAAAATTAAATATATTCATGATCATATTTACAATCCTTTGAAATAATTAATTCATTATTTACAAATTCATTTATAATAACATTTTCGCTTGTAGAAGCCTTTGAATAGAAGTTCTTTTTAAGACACTTCTTTTTTTTTTGTTGAACAGAATGATTTTTGTTTCATAATTTTTTTATTAGCAGGTTCATTTAAACTATCCTTACTTGTTTCAAAAATATTGATTGGTTTTACAGAGGCTAAAGCAATAACTGTATTTGAGTGTTTCAACATTAACTCTAGTTGTTCTTGGCTTAACTTATCATCTTTTTCAATTCTTTCCATGATTTGTAGGCAGTTGTTTTTAATTTTTTCTTTAATATTATCACTGTTATTGTTAGTGTTACCTAATTGTGATGATAATTCTGAAATGTCCGTTTCTATTTCTGGTATATTGTCATTTTCCTCTGTTTTAGATAGATTTTTACCTTTCTTTAAATAAATTATTCTCTCAACAGTTTTATCACGTATAAAGAGCATTAATTGGTTAATAGTTTTGTCTAATCTTTTTATCTTTTTTCCTTCTAAATAATGATACTTAATTGTTTTATGAAAGCTTTCCAAGTGCATATTTGTATTTACACAACCAATTCGGTGGCAATATGCCCATTGTTTAGTAATGGGTAAGTAATATGTTTGGATATATTTTCCAAAAACTTTTGTATCATTATCTTGTAAAAGAGTTTGAACAAATTCATTGAATTTTAGATTAAAAATGTCTATGTTTAGTAAATTTTGAAAATATTTCAGGGTTTTGTAGACCCAAGACCTTTTCTCTTTATTTATTATTTTTAATAAATTTGACTGCCATGCTCTGTCTACGTGCCATGAGCACAACAGTCTTTTTTCTACGGATCCCATAACAAAACACCAGGCATTAAAATAAGTATCAGTTATATCTGACATGAAAACCTTAGAAGTAATTTTACCTGTTATTTTTTTTATTTCCATAAAAAATGTGACATAAATAGCTGTGTTTTTTTTATTTGAAAACATAAAGGCTACAGGAAAACCTCTTTTATTCTCATCCAAGACAAGCAAAGTCGTGAGTTCAAAATCATAACTATTTAAGCCATGAGTACCATCTATTGTTACTAAAGTATTTCCAAAATCCAATAAAGTTTTTCTCTGAACATCGTTCATAATTATTAAACAAAAATCATCATTTTCAAAACCTATACATTCTTGTCCTTGAGGCTTATAAAATATAACAGGATTATTTTCATTTTTTTTGCATTCTGCAACCCAAATATCCACACTGGTTGCATCATCATGATGGAAGTAACCGTCTTTCACACTAACTTTATAAGACATCTTAATATTGTTAATGTCCTTATTCGTAAGAAGATCAACTCTTTTAAGATCCTTATATATCATATCTCGTGTAGAAGTTAATATCCTAAAAAATATTTTAATTTATACAAAAATAACATTAAATGTAGAATACAAATAAAAATATTTAGCAAAACAAAATATACCTGAATACATATTATTTTATTGATGATACCTTGATAATAAAAAAGACTGTAGATGGGTACATTTATTTATCAATGTTACTTACGCTTTCGCAGGAACTCCTAAAATAAGTTTAGAAGCAATTATATCCTTATCTTCCTTTGTAATCTGCAAATGTTGTATATCTTCACCATGTAAATAATGTGACTTGTAATATGTAATAAAGCACTCATCTGATTCCTCATTTCTTTTTAAAATAATTTGGCTTACACATGATTTTTCCAATTTACAAGATCCCTGTGATTTCAATTGTCTTTTTCGCTTCATTTTTAAATCATGCTTCTCTTTCCTGTTTCTATGTGAACGCCTACACTCATAATATTGTTTTTCAAATTTGTTTACAGTTCTTTTCCCAGTAGATTTGACATACTGAACTTTATTTAGAGTTTGTACTTCCAAAAGCCATTGAGTAAAATCTAAAAAAAAAACATTTAGAAGAAGATTCTTTAAAAAAAGATGATAATTATACATACCCATATGAGTTTTAAAATATAATTCTTCCACAACATTCTCGAAATTATGATTATCAACCAAATGTTTTCTCAAGTCATTATTAAATTTAAAGTTAATATTACAATCAACACAAGAATACTTTGTATCACACATATATTCAATATTCTCAGGTTCCTTATTATGTACAGTTCTGGAATGTTTATTCAGATTGTATTGAAATGAAAAAGTTTTCCCGCACTCAAAACAAAATACTGGCATTTTATATTATTAGATGCCAAGTACAAGATAAGAACAAGAAATATTTTAATTGTCGTCAATGTTACACGTTACTTACTTTACAAAAATAAAATATGTTGTTTACAAATGAATCTGATGAATTCGCGCCAACATATTATTTGACATTTTAAGGACATGCGTAGATCATGGAATATTGTACTCCTAATAGGCGCTCCTTGTATTATCTGTCTGTCACTCAAATGTATAGTTGGTTGCCTAGTCACATGGCTCACTTAAATATATCTACCACATTATAATTACTAAAATACAACTTTTTACAATTATTATATGCTAATTTCTTAAAAATGCCCTCACATAAATATATTTTTATAAAATTCACTAGTATATAACTTATTAAAATAACCAAATACTTTTTATATCTAATATATAATTTATAAATTATTTTATTTAAACACCAATCATCTCAATATATACAAAAAGAACATTTTTATATTCGAGAGAGGAAGAGAGAGAAAATATGTCTTCTGTCTCTCTCTTACTCATTATCTTACATATGTTATGATTTCACAGATTCACTCCCATACAAATTTCCAACGTGGAGCACGTGTATAGAAGTATAACTTCAAAAAATATTTACCAAGAATCTGTACGTCGTAGAAAAAAATGTTTTAAATAAAAAATGTAGCTAAGAAAATTTTAAATAAAAATAGTTATTAGCACTTTTTGTATAGAATGAACCGTTCTCTCAGAAATAACGCTTGAGCGACCGTCGATTTTGAATGTCAGTTACGCGCGCGAAATCAACGTTCAATAAAATTTGTATCAGCTCTACGGTCAAAATTCGATATCTTTTGATCCAAGTATCCTATCGACAAAAATCAAGATGCGTTTTAAAGGCAAAGACTTCAGCTTTCGTATGCAGTTTCGTATGTATTTTGCTGAAAATAAACTTGTATTTTATAAAGGTGTTTAATAAATAAATGTGGCGTGATTTTTGCCATTTTTTACGATTCTCTTGAGATCAATAAAATTGATCACTTTCATTGACCAGTCGTGGTAAAACTTTCATATTTAGTGATCAATATTTAAAACCTATGGCATGAAAGTTTAATTTTAAGTTGTGAGAACAAATATGAAGCACTTGAAATATGAATAAAAAAGGCAGAATTTAATGATTTCATTCTACACAAAAAGTGCTTAAATTTTCTCAGCTACATTTTTTATTTGAAACATTTTTTTCTACGGCGTACAGATTCTTGATAAACGGATTTTTTTGTGTTTTTACCGTCCTACGAGGGGTGTTTTAGAGGGAAGCCCGTGGGTAAAAGTGGTAAACTTTTTTGCATTTTTTTGAGTCCCAAAATTAACATTCTTGGCAGAATTCAGCTTGTTCGTACGATTTTTAGAGGTTCAGTGGCATTTACTTCTCTGACGACTGGAGTAAAATAAAAATTTTGCTATTTATCACCGTAGTCTTTTGCTGGTAAAGTTTTAACATTTTTTAGTTTATTAAAATTGGTGGCAGCTTTTTTTAGTAACTCTAGACCAATCAAGTTTGTAAAAAATAAGAATTTTTCGTCATAACTGTGTAGACGTGTTTGACAGTTAAAGTGTGTAGTATGAGATAATACAAAAAGACTCTCGTCTAGGGCTGGACCACGAATAGGACGGTTGATAAATTGAGGTTTTAATTTTTTTACAGCATTCCATAAATCATAGCCAGTAGCTTCTGAAGTTGTTAAAATAGTTTTGAATTTCACTGTTTTTATTAGTATTTAGTAAGGTCTTGAGTTCTAGGGCAGCTTGACTTAATTTAGTTTTGTCTGCAGGAGCACGAGTTTTTTTTGCGAAATTTTATTTATTTTCCGTTTCTCGTTTTTTTTTTAATTATCCTCCTCGGGCCCAAACATGAATTGCAGTGATTTTTTTGTCGACAATCAAAATAATGTTACAATTTGGGATTATTAATCATAATAAAAAATAAAAAAAAACCCTTTTGGTTTTTTTAAAAATTGTAGTATTACTAGTGATACTTTGGGTCTGGACTGACAAAAAAATTAATATTCACTTATCATTTTTATTGATGAAATTTAGTAAAACAATTTCTATTGACACTACAACAAAAAAAACCTTACACCGGGCACATTTGACAAACGTCAGGTTGTGGCACTCAGGATACCTGCATTTTGATCTTGATTTATGGCTTTCATTAACGAATTCTGGGAGGTGTTTAGCAACCTTTGACCGTAAGCGTTTATCAGGGATTGGTGCAGTATTTTTTCTTTTTCTGGTTACATTTTCATTTTCTTCGTCACTTTCGTCGGATGTGGGTTCACTTCTGTTCTTGAAGTACAAGGGCAATCTAGCAAGCGAAAACTTAAATGACAGCTAGAATATGTTTTTTGGGAGTTTCTGCAGCTAAACAATCTTTCTTCTATTGTAGCCAACTAGCTGCAGCACAAAAATCAATAAAGGCGTAAATATATCGTATTGTCCATTTGTTTGTTCTACTGCCCATAGGGTACTTTAACATAATCCTATTCAGCAAATCTACTCCACCCATGCTTTCATTGTAGTGCTTAATCATTGCTGGACGATTTATTTTATTTCTATGTATTTTTTATCTTTTACTGACCAGCGCCTACATAATCCCAATGGTTCAGCTCCAAATGCTGATGAAACCATATAGATTGGTTTGGAATCAAACCATTTTGTGACAGCTATTTTGTTGTCTTTGTTAACGAGCATATCGTGGGAGCCTCTTCCTGATTTTCTTAGATGTTTATCTGTCTTAAATGTCACATCAGTTTTTGGTATTCTATTTTTCATTAGCGTTCCTGTTACATAAAGCTTCCGTGAATGTAATGCATGAATCAATATTTTTAACGTAAAATATCTGTCAACAAAAATAGATACTCCTACTGGCAGAGTATCTGTAAGTTTTAAAACAACCCTTCTCCCGATATCCTGCCGTTCTGGTGTAAGTACCAAGCTGGATTCAATAAATCTGCCTTTACCTTCATACATGTGAAAATCAAGTGGAATCCCCCCACCCCGTAATCGTCATCACAAAATTCTTCAATCCTACAGGTTTAGGTTAGGTTAGGTCGATTGACACTTTTTCAGTTCTTTCATTATTCAGACAAGCCCTTTGATCCAACAATGGTCTTACTTTCCAGAATCTATTATTTTCTTTAGTCTACTTGGTTACAGCATCATCGTCAACAATTTTGAGTCGTGTTCAAATGGCAAAAAACGATTTCTTGACATGTTGTCTGAAACTATTGGTACCCTGGTATCCATTTGCCAAAACATTCGGATTCGTGGTAAATTATAAATACCAATATACAAGCAGCATGCAATAAACGTTTTTAATTCTTCTGCAGAAGTCACCAAAGATTTTTCAGTATTTTTTACTTCCTTCATATTTGTGTACAACGCCATGGATTCAAAAAAATTGTTGTCGATGTATTTATTGAAGTAGTCAATAGGTCTTGAAATATTTTCGGGATTCAAGGGATCTTGCACAGAGGGTTGATATTGAGCAAATTGTGGTGTAAAAGGTGTTCTCTTCTATTCTTTTCTGTATTTAGGAATAGAATTTGCCGTGTTATTCTCCTTTAAAAGCCGGGTTGTCAAGAGCATGTCATCATCCGAATCGTCGTCTGATATGTCACTGATTTCAGCGTGATCGTCACTCCTTTCTTCCTGACTTTCAATAATTATTTCATTCTCATCCAGATTTTTAGGTTCATCCCATTCATCCCCATCATCATCACTGTCAGGAAAAAGAGAAAGATCCAAATCAGAGTCATCTAAATTCACATAATCTGCGATTTCCTGAAGTTCAGTCGCAGTCAGCGGCCCTAAAAATAAAAAAATATTTTAAAATACACTACCGTTTAGGACTTAAGGTATCACCAATGATACCTTGTGTTTAGGGCCAAAGAACTATTGTACCTATCATCAATTTATCACAATTTCAATTTAGTACCTTTTTTTAACACTAAAATGCACTGATCATACACAGAAACATGCTAAATATTATGTACCTACTTTTATTATTGATGATTTTTTTTATGTCTGCCATGACGTATTTACTTACAACAAAAGTCTGACTAACACTCATTTCAATCGAGAAGTATGCCACGGCCCAATTTTTTACGCATAGTATATGCTACTTACGGGCAGAATAACTGTTTGCCGTCGAATACGAAAAATAATTTGTTCAACCGTAGTATCATATATCACACCGAAGGTAGGTCTTGTGGTGTGCTATGGTTTGTTTTTTAACCAGGAGGAGTAAACTAAAATGACAGATTCACACTCAAGAAAGTTACTCGAAAAGTCACTAAATAAATGTTGAATTAATTGTAGTACAAAATGGCGTCACGTGAAATTCTTAATGTAGGTGTGCAATTAATTTGTTATGCAATTTGAGAAGAAATCACCAAATCAAACAAAAAGAAAAATAAACGAAGGTGGCGGACCCGACCGTGGATTTTAAGACGAAATACTCATGGTGCATCACAAACCCTGCTCCAAGAAATGATTGTGGAATATACAGAGTTACAAAAGAAGTTCTCAAAATAATGTTTTCTTGGAGTCAATAAAATTTACAATGAAAAAGAAATAAAATAATTCGTTACCTTTTCTGGATGTTTTAGTCTCGCTTATTCTAGCTTTAGAAATAGTGGATATGGGACTAATGTATACAAAAAACCAACACATATGAAAATTGCCTGTTCTAATGACAATTCGTTTTTGAAAGAAGAATAATTATTATCTAACATCTATTTTAGTAAAAAATGATTATTCCAGTAGCAAGTAGCACGCATCTAGCATGTTATTTAAAATGTAATTAATGCAAACAAATGATTAGAATGAATGACGTCACTGTCATTTTGGTGTGCGCTCTCCCTTACTCAGACACAATATTAAGATTTTTGTGGTGCACTTTTTATTTATTATATATTTGTGGCTAACCCACATTTACTTACTTAAAATTGATTTGCTTCAAGAATTTATATAATAATGAACGACACATATTTGGAAGATCTGGGCGGTTATTAATTTCACTTAAAATTTTATTTAAAGTGGGCATTTTATTCTTGAAAAAGAAGCTGTGTACTATCTGTCGTATATATGTTTTAACTCTTTCATCGTATGTTGCAAGGATAGATGGTCGACCGCCAATATTTTTAGGACATCTTACTGTTCCAGTCTGCTTATACTCCTTAATCGTTCTGTAAATAGTTGAATTCGCAAGACCTAAAATTAGCACATTACTTTAGTAAGTCTTGATTTTAACAATAACTATTCTGCAAAAATGACCTATTGCCTGTTTTATTTTTGCTACCATCGCTGTTGTTTTCATTCCAGGATTATCAATTTTTATTTGTTTGTATATGTTTATAATGCATTGTTTTCTGGAAAGAACTGTTTTTTATGTAAATGCAAACGAAGAATCTAACAAGTAAAGGAATAACGCAGAAAATACAAATAATCGTCGATATAAATTTTGAATTTTAAAATTTCATAAATGTCATTAGCGTCAAAATGTTATAATTTAGTGGAGTAAACTTGCCTGCGGTTGGACCAATTACAAACAAGCATTACGGCGCGATAAATTTGAATTACTCCTCCTGGTTGAAAAATAAACCATAGTTGATGTTATATATTGATCCTGAATCGAAACAGTAGGCACTTCAGAAAAATTGGACAGGCTTTGGTGACGTTATGTCATGTAGATTAGCAGCTCCGAATGTTCACGCTGCTACGATTAGTTGAATTATATGTAACCGTTTTATACGTAAATAAATAGTTATGTTTTTTTAATCTATGCTTCATTAAATACACAACATATTTGCTGACGGGTCACAGAAAGAATCCACGTAAAAGTCGAAAAATGGCGTTAACTGGGGCGATTGAACAATTCGATCCTGCTAAAAGTGATGTCACGTCTTATCAAGAGAGACTTGAGCAGTTGTTTTTATGTAATGTAATAAAGGAAGAAGACAATCAAGTTTCATTATTGATTACTCCAATTGGTGGAGAAGTTTAGTGTCTTTAAAAACTTATTAGCACCATAACTACCAAGTTCAAAACGATTTGAGGAGTTAAAAAGAGTTTTGACTGAACATTGTAGTCCAAAGCGGTTAGTTATCGCTGAAAGGCATAAATTTTACAACACAAATCAAGAGCCTTAGGAGGATATTAGAAGTTTTGTGTGAAAACTAAAAAGTAAGGCTCAATATTGTAAATTTGGTTAATTTTTGACAGAATCTCTCAGAGACAGACTTGTATTTGGTGTACGATCAGTCACAATAAAACGTAAATTCCTGCCAGAAGATGATATTTTCTTTGAAAGAGCTTATGAGATACCATTGTCAATAAAACCTATAAAAGGTCAAGTTAGAAGGATGGAACCGGAAAATATAGCTGCAATTAAAGAAAAGTTAAAAAAAGTAATGTTCAGAAAGAAGGAAGCTACAATCATAAATGATGATGGTCATCAAGCTGTTAGAAGTTATTTCCGATATGTCATGCTTTAGATGTGGTAGAAAACATGATTCATCAAAATGTCCAGCCTAAGCATGGCGATGTTTCAGTTGTCAGAAAGTGGGACATACAAGTACTGTCTGTCGTTCGAAAGTTATGTTGTTAGAAGAACGGGATATAATATAAGATAAAGTGAAGGAAAAAAATTCATTATTTCTGGGATTCTTGTCTTCATTAGAACCTGAAAATTCAGCTCCAGTCAAAATAGTATTAGAGGTGAAAGGTAACTCAATTTTATTTGACATTTATACAAGTGGCACATGTTGTATAGTAGTTCATATACAGATTTAAAATCGGTACACAATGAGACAAAAAACACATTTTTATTTCTGACATTGACATTTTTGAATTTGCCTACAAACTGAGTTAACCAGGCATCAATATGATTATTTCCTCAATATAATCTGAAATTAATATTCTCTCATGAGTTAAGAAACAAAATCTATGATTATTTTTCTAACCGTCTACATCTATCTCATTGAGTCTATGAGTCAAGTGGTGGTACACAATGAGTCAGGTGGTATTATTTCAATAATTTGTTAAAGTAAATACATAGAGTGTATTTTTTATTATTGAAAATAGCAATTTTACAGGTACAATATAAAAACTGAAATGAAAGAAAATTTTAACGGATCTTAATACTGTCAAACTTTTCATCAAATTTGAAATAAGATGCAAGGCGCTGGTTTTTTTGAATTTTTGGTAAATTAAAAAAATATATAGAATGTCTTATTGTGTACCATGTCTCATTGTGTACTGTATCAGCAGGTAAAATAAAAAATTTAAGTGGCAATTTAAATTGGGGCATTTAGATTATTACAATGCAAGCACGTTCTTTTCTATATGACTTGATTAAACATGTCCTTGAAGTGGTAGGGAAAGTTAGTAAATGAGCTTATTATTAGTGATTGGATATAATTTCAAAAAAAAAAATGTTGTTAATATCTTTATGTAAAAACTTTACTATTTATGTTATAAAGTTTAAGCATTTAAGTAACTACTAATGGGTGATAATTTTACAAGATTAAGACGATTATAGATACCATTAACATAGCTTTACAACTCACTTGAATGAATATATTTCTCGAAATATGTCACGCAAATTATATAATGCTTTATTTGGAAAGTTAACAACTTTTGAAGGTAAATTTTGAAGTATATTTGAAAATTTATAAGTTATATAGTTTGTAATACTATATATTATAATATATAGGTATAATTACTTTGTATATATATATATATATATTATATATATATATATATTATATATATATATATATATATATATATATATATATATATATATATATATAATATAATATAATATAATAATATAATGAATAAATCTTCTTCTTTTTGTTACTAAACAAAAAAGAATGTTTAAACGAAATTTTACTTTTGGCAATATAATTGTCAAAAATAAAAATTTTATGTTGGCATTTATGACATTGAGGCTATTTGTAATTGGTTGCTATTTGAACTTATTTATAAATTCAATTATTTTTATATTAAAAAAAAAATGTTTTCAAAATTATAAAAATTTTCGGAGAAACATTTATTAGATTAAAACATTTTTGTATTAAATATTTTGAAGATGTAAGCAGTAATTTTTACTTACCAAACTAATTTTTATTTGCTCTTGATAATAATTGTAAACACAATTGAAAGCTCGAGAATTAAAAAAATAGTTAACCAATAGCCCTTTTATTGACTCCAACCCATCCAAAACAGTATATATATATATATATATATATATATATATATATATATATATATATATATATATATATATATATATATATATATATATAATGTTCTCAAAGATTTCCGCGGTTATTACAATTAAGAAGCTGAGATTAATACTATTACAAGAATTATTATAAAAATTTTGTTCCGCAATTAGATGCGTAAATTTTTTAATTAAATATTTATTAATTAATTTTTGAAGTTATACTTCTATACGCGCGCTCCACGTTGGAAATTTGTATGGGAGTGAATCTGTGAAATCATTACATATGTAAGATAATGAGTAAGAGAGAGACAGAAGATATATTTTCTCTCTCTTCCTCTGTCAAATATAAAAATGTTCCTTTTGTATATATAATTTAATATTATATATTATATAAAGATATATATACATATAATATTATACATATAATAAAATATTTATTAATATTATTATTTATGTGATATGTTTTGTATTATTTATTAAATGTTCATAATTATATTATTCTTTTGTATTTCAAAATAATAATCTCAATAAATCACTGTATGATCCAGAACTGTCAATTTTGAAATACATTTGTGTTATGTCCTCGGTAGTGTAGTAGTCAGTATCCCCGCCTGTCACGCAGGAGACCGGGGTTCGATTCCCAGTTGGGGAGGACTTTTTTGTTAATATTATTACATTATTGTCATTTTTAAATACTTTTGGATATTGCATTTTAATTTGTATTGTATTATTATATGAAATTATGTTGCACTGTATTGTAGTGTATTTTTTTATGTATATTATTGTCATTTTTAAATACTTATTAATATGGCAGTTTAATTTATATTGTATTATTTTAGGTCTAAATTTTGGTATTTTAAATATCATTTTACCGTTTTCTAAAATAAAATAAGAAAACTTTTCTAACAACGAAAAACAAACTTGTACTAAATATAAGCAAAAGCGTAGCTCGTATATGGAACTTGCATTGCTAAAAGACAGTTCAAATCGAGAAAAGCATATCTACAATAATACTCATAACATTTTATGCCCAAACACAAATGCTGAACAAGATGAAAACACAATTGTATTATAATATTAATAACAAAATGAATTTTACTGCAGAGTATGTGTAAAAAAATTGCATTCAATTCCTTCCATACATATATCAAAATAAAAACATACATTTTCATCAAAATATTGATTCAATCCTTCATTGTTAGTAAGTTGTTATTAATTCTGTTTCTCTTTCTGATATGTCTTACCTATAGAATTACATATGTAATGATTGTGCAGATTGACTCCCAAATAAATTTGTGACGGCGAATGCGTGTATAGAAGTGTAACTTCCACCGGCAGTCCCACTGGACTGCCACACCCGTTTTTATTTAATTAAATTGCGCTAACTCAGAAGCGCAAATTAGCCAATTAACGGCTATCAACAAATCTAATTGTCGAATAAATTCTAGAACCTACAACTTTGAAATCCACTATAGCGGTTCACATTTTTTCTGATACCTCTATTTCGACCATTGCCACTCAAGCTTTAGCAATATATTGAGACAATCATTTGTCAAATTGAAGAAGCCATTTCCAGTTTACCTTCCGAAGATGCTGAAATAACTATACACGACATCGCTAGAATTCTTAGAAACTCAAAACCTCGTGTTTCGAACATTAGCCAAACCAAGAAAAAAGCCCTAAAAAACCTTAGTCAAATGCAAATCTTTATTCAAATAAAAGGCAGATATCGAGCACACTTTTATTAAACCTGGCTCGAGTATTTTCACTCCTAGAGCATCTTCAGTGGAATTTCGTCAAAATTAGGCTATCTAACAATTAGGTGAATGTCATAAACATCAACTGATACATTTACACAGCACGACACAAAGGACAAACAGTTTAAAACATCGCATGTTTCGCCATCTACTTCTAATAATAGTTCTGATCGACGCTTATGAGTTATTCGTCGACCAGGTGAGCGGTATGCGCTGTGTAACATAAGAGAGACGAGATTGTTAAATGGGAGCTCTGTGATGTTTTGAAGTATATATAACTTTAACTGGCCTTGTATGCACATTGCTGGATGGATAATTTCCATCGTTTTCTGTTCTTAGTTATCAGCTTCCAGTCTCTGATTTCCATCTCTCTGACATCTTTCATCACTACATCTCTTCATTTCTTTCTTGGTCTTCCTCTTTTTTTTGCCCTCAGGTACTTCCTTGACAATATTCTTGACTAGTCGATTACCTTGCATTCTTTCTAGATATCCGAGCCATTCTAGTCTACGTTTTTTCACCACCTTTGTTATTGTAGAGTTAGCATACAATCGGTACACTTCTGCATTAGTTCGTTTTCTCCATTCTCCCTTTACTACTTTTACACCAAACATTTGGCGAAGTATTTTCTTTCCCATGCTTTCAATCTGTTCTGTATGGTTTTGTTCATAGTCCCTATCTCGGCAGAGTATAGCATTGTGGGTCTAATTATAGATTTGTATACTTTTATTTTTGTATAACGAGATATATCTTGGGCCTTAATTATTTTGTTCATGGTACCAGCATATCTGTTGCTCCTGGTTAGTCTCAGGTTGGTTTCAGTTTTTTCCTTACATGTCTGATCAATAAGTGTACCTAAGTACATATGTTCATCTACCCTCTCGAATTCTACAACTGATCCACCCTACACCTCTAATTCAAAAGAGCCCCTGGTGTTTGTTTCTGTTTTACCCGAGATTTCCATGTACTTGGATTTATTAATATTAACTTTCAGCCCCATTTTAGAGCTTTCCCTAATCAGCCTTTTTGCTATACTTACCAGTTCTTTTCCATTTCTTGCAATGAGAACAACATTATCAGCATACGCTAAGCATTGGTGCTCTTTGTATAAAAGAGTGCCGGACCTGTTTATCCCATTAGCCTTAACAATTTTTTCTAAAACTATATTGAATAGCAAGGTAGACAACGGGTCTCCTTGGTGAACACATTTTTTCACTTCGAATTGTTCTGAGACTGTACTGTTGCATTTCACAGCACAAATAGTTTTTCTAATTATCATTTTTACCAATCTTACTATTTTTGCTGGCACTTCAAATTCTTTTAGCGTTTCTATTAATTTTTTTCTGTCTATGGTATCGTAGGCAGCTTTATAATCAATGAAAAGTACCTGCGCTGAAATATTGTATTCATAGCAATTGATCGGGATTTGTTTTAGCATAAGAATTTGGTCGGTTGTTGATCTTCCCTTGCGAAATCCTCCCTGGATTCCCCTAGATTCTTTTCCACAAATATGTCTAATTGTTTTTTAATAAGTATAGCGAGCACTTGGTATATTATCTCTAACAAGGATATTGGTATATTACTCTATAGTTTGCGCATTCAGTTCTATCTCACGTTTTGTGTATAGGAATTATAATGGACTTGTTCCATTCTTGAGGCATTTCTTCGGCATCCCACACTTTTTCTATTAGCTCACGAAGTTGGTTTCGTAAAGTCTTTTCTTCATATTTTATGTTCTCTGCCACAATACCGCACTCCCAAGGATTTTTTTGATTTTTCATATCTTTTATGATTCTTTCAATTTCTTCTCTTGTGGGCTGTGGTATTTCTTCTACTACTATTTGGTGTTTAGGAATTTTAGGCTTTTACGTTTATCGTTCTTCCCTGGTACCCAGTTTTAATGTATTTTTCTTCTTTGTAGAAATTTTTTTATTTCGTTTTTCTTGTAATTTTCTTCAATACGCTTTACTTTGTCATCCATATACTTTCTTTTCTGCCACTTAGGATTTTCTTGACTTTGTTGCGTTGTTCGGCATACCTTTCTAGGTCGTCTTGTTTTTGAGATCGCAAACTTTTTAATCTGATCTGAAAGTCTGATCTTTTTTTAAATCTGTTCTATATTCGTCGTCAAGCCAGTGGTTTTTTCTAAATCCTTTTGTTCTTGTTATGTTCTTCAATGTTGCTTCCTTTATAGTGTTTGTCATTTTTAAGAACTTTTGTTGTATTTGCACTAGCGTAGTAGCACTATTTTTTTGGCGTAGGTTTCTTTTATATTCTTTTGATAATCCTGCACTACCTCAAATTTTCACAGTTTTTCAAAATTACATTTATGTTGCACTTTCTTTTTCCGTTTATGCTTTTTAATTATTGCATCTCTCATATTAATCCTAACCAAAAAATCATCATGGTCTACGTCAGCCCCTCTACACGTTTTCAAATTTGTTATTTTCTTATAAAATTGGCGAACTTCTCTCGAACATACGATCCCGAAATTTTCCACGTTCCTTTATATACATTCTTTTTCTTGAAATATGTACTCATTATTTTCATCCTGTTTTCAATATTGTAAAGTATATTTTGCCTACCAAATAGGGTATTATTATAGGAGGTTGAAAATTCGGGACACAAATTATTGGAGCAGAGATAGGGCAAGCAAAATAAATCGAAACTTATGCGAACGGCACTCAGGGTTTATTTGGAGTAACCGGGTCGTGGATAAGTGAATGGCAAGGGGATTGGATTGGGGCAACTACAAAAATGAAACAAAGGGGTACTTACATGAATCGCCTGGAACAAATGGACAAACAAAACACAAGAGAAGATCCTCTGGCTATTTGAAATAAGGGCGCCGCTTCAAGGAAATAAATTGTAACGCCATATGTAAGAAACAAATTGTTTTGGGGATTGTAACGAAAATAAATTAGAAATGGTTTGGGGAAAAATTAAACATTTATTACTATCTCACCACAAACAGTTACAAATATAAATGGTACAAAAATACTGTATTAATAGTCACAAAAAAATAAATACAATAACAAAGAGAAAAACTTACTATGTCTTATCCGTTTATAAACTCTTAGAAGTTGGAGATACTACAAAACTTACTATTGTTACTGGGCTATGATTTATAACAGAAATAAATTATTACAAATAAAACATTATCTTTACAAACTCATATGAAAGCAATTTAATAATAAAAATTCTTATGTTTCTTTTAAAAATTAAACACAAAAGTTACCTTGATTTTCACTAAATTACTTTTGAGGGTGGAAACTAGACTTCTCTTAAATTTCTGGGTGTAGAACTGGGCTTACACTTTCTGCCACACGAAGAAATTTATCTCCATACTATTAAAAGGTATTCCGAAACGGCTTCTTAGGGACATACAAATTTGAGGTTGAAATTGGGCCACAAACTTTAAACTATGCTTCTTAAAAAACAGGAAAATGGAACATGTGGATATCTTTCAAAACCTCACTTTAAACTGTAACTGAACTATTAACTTCCACAATACACTACATAGTTTCCATGAAAAGGGACGAAAAATAACAAAACATTACAAATTTGACGTGAAATTTGGACTAACGCTGAAGTTAAGCGCTCTTGACAACGCCTCAGCGAGAGTGAGTAAATTCTTAAAAATTCTTCGCCTAACTTGGTATAAACAAAACATAAATTGGAATATTTATTTGAAACGCAGAATATATCTCAAAGCGGCTTCGATCAAAGAATACCGAGGAAATACACATCTGTGAAATATAAACAAACTTTAAAATGGTTTATATCAACTCGGCGACGCAAAGAGGAATTGAAAATACTTTGGTGTTTTAATACGTACGATAGGAAATGAAATACACTAAAAATATTCTTCGATATTTTAACAAATACGAGGGGATTTCAATATATACCATGGAATTTACAAATGCTATAATGTCACCCTGTAATCAATCTTTAACTATTATTATTTGTAGTCATATGTTTACTTTCGCCTCCTGTTATGTTTTTATATAAAATATATCTTCTCTTCCAACCTTTGCATTGGCGTCATCTATAATAGTTTTATTATCTTGTCTGGGCATTTCTTCAGACAATGAATTTATTTCTTCATAAAATTCATCTTTCACTTCTCATTTTTCTTCTGTTGGGGCGTATATATTTATCAGTGATTTCATGTTTACTTTTCCTTTAATTCTTATTGCACATATTCTATCAGATTTTGTTACAAATGTCTTTTGTAGTTTTTTATCCAGTCGCCGTTAGTAAAGTTACTTAGTACTAGCGTTTCTAAAAGAACTTATGTTTTACTTCGCTGTTTACAGTACTTTCAAATCCTCCTTTTCTTTTAGGTTGTGGTCTCTTTGTAATGTCTTAAAGGGGGTAAAATTTTAGCTCTTATTAGGTGGTGATCGTATTCACATGTTGTTTTTCAGAGAATTCGTACATCACTCTGTTACCGATTAAAAAAAAGGAATACTGTTTATTGTGGCACATTAAAAGGAAAAGCCTGAGATGGTGAAGCCAATATTAGAAATTAAGTAAGATTTATGGTTATATAAAATTTAAAATTAATCAATTATTATTTTAATAAGATTAAATAACAGGGAATGTAACCAATACAAAAGAAAATATAAAATTTACTTGAAGTACTACAATAGAATAGGCTTAGCTCAAAAGAATGAGAGTAGTGATCAGAGAGGAGGTTGGCACGTTTGCTTGCCTGTAGTAACCTAAGATAGTTAGATCAATCCTAAGATGATCTTGAGATGGGCGCCAGGGTGAATTTTGAATATCACTCCAATTTGGGATATATGTAATTTATACTAACTGAAAAATAAATGATAGGAAACAAATAAAAATCAGAAATGCTTTATACACTATATTCAAATCTTATGTACTATCCCAACCCTATACTTATATACCCTAACCAATTATTAAAATATATCCCCAAAATATATTTACAAAAAAAACAGTTACCTAAAAAAAAAAATGACCCAAAATATAATAATTATATACAACAATTGATTTACACTGTCCTCTGGCAATGAGGTAAAATGGTCTGGGATTATTGGTTGGATAACTCACTTGGAGTAAATAATAATTAAAATATTATAAAACAATTAAGTACTTATATAAGTTACAAAAGGGCAGTTTAAAATATGAGAATAGTCAGTTAAGACATTAGAACAGTACACACATCAATTTAACAAAATAAAGGTACGTACTAGTAATCATAAAATGGGATATGTATCCTGACCACTTATCATAAGGGTTATGTAAAATATTAATAACGAAATAAATACAAAGTAAATAGAGAACGACTAATTTAAACAAGTAAAAAGATTCAACAAGTTGAGGGTACTACCCAGGGATTGTGCACAAACCTGTTTGTAACCCACTTAGACTGAAGGCCTAAGTATCCAAGTATATATTATAAAAAAAAATTGAAATTTAAATTATAAAGTTAATAAAATATAATGGTGCTTAGTAACTCTTTTGTTGGAAAGGGAGTTACTTAATCTGCTGTCCAGTGTCCAGGTGGTGGATGGCTCTAAGATGGATCAGCCTATGCTCCGTGTATCAGCCTTGGAGGACTGGCAGACCAACCAAGTGTTGTAGTTCTTTCTCCCAAATCAAATAATCTCCTTTTCATAAATAAAAATATACTTCTTCAAAAAATAAAAAAAATCTTCTGTCCCAAATAAAATGTGATTCTTCCCCAAATTAAAACTTCTTTCCAAATAAAATGAAATTCCAAACTTGGAAGTTGGAGCCGGCAGGCTATAAGAAAAGAAAACTTTTTTTATTCTGTGTTCTTGTATTTAATATCTATAGTTTTTGTTCTAGTAACAAAAACTAGAATATATTTGCCATTAGGTGACCTTGGCTCAAAAATATAGTGTTACTGCACTGGAATATATTATAATTTGTATCTATATATATATATATATATAAAAAAAATAGGAATGATATTTGGATATTTGTAGTAAGCTGAGAAGATTTAGATGATTGGGAACTGGCAAATTTAAATGGAAGATGTGTGATAACTTACCAGAACTTATTTGGGAGTTTTATTTTCCATAAATCAACGTAACTTCTTAATGCACAAAACTAAATACGTCTTAAACAACAATAAAAATATTCTTCACATATCCCCCAAAAAAACAATAAAATAACTTAAATTCTTTTTTTACTCCCTTCAAGTACTGCCTGCCGCAAACTCAACAACTCATCTCCTTCAAGTTCTGTTACAAAATGGCCATTACATTATTCTTTTTCCCTTTTGACGAGGGAATCGATTATCTTATCATCGATATCGATAATCATAATAATGAAATATGAGATCGTATTGTGGGTTGCATACTCCAACGGCGGCAGATTAGTAGTTAATGTAGGGATTCGGTTTGCTAACGTTCAAAATTTTAGATTATTAACGATCGTATCGTTACAACTCCACTGCAATAAAGATTTTTACCTACTGTATACCTGATTTGTTTACTGTATATCTTCCATTTTGCTAAATAAATCTTTCTTTGCCTTGATTGTTTCATTATCGAAACGAGCATAAACAGCTATTATGGTAATATTGTTCCATATATCTCAATATTTACTCTTAAGATATACTCATCAACTGCTTCCCAGTACGTAACAGCCCGTTCACACATGGGAGTCTGTTTTACTGGTTTTTTTTTAACGGATAGGTTTAAATGTATACTCTCTATACATAGGCACCGTATAACGGTTCAACGGATCCGTCATTACTATATGCGATGTGAACAGAAAACTTGCAGTGTATACGCCGCTATTCTACACGGATGGACGCTGTCATGTTGTATTGGTACTATCGTCGGAGAAGGAAGATTAGACGTTATTGGCAACATCCACTTATGACCCAAGATCTAGAGAGTGTGCTTACAGTTTACTTATGAGTCAGTTTCGAGGTGATGAATCGAAATTTTACAATTACTTTCGTATGTCAATGTCTACTTTTGATGAACTTCTTAAACTATTGGAAAAGGATTTAAAAAAGCAAGATACTCGATGGAGGAAAAGTATCTGCCCCGAAGAAAAACTAGCGATATTATTAAGGTACGTACTTTTATTTTTAAAACTCAGACAGATCTACTAACGTAGCATCACTAAAATAGCCCTGGGATTGATAGTGACTAGCACCAGATATTTGTGTATAGGCTGACCACTCATAAGTTGACTGGCCAACTTTCCTATGTTTAATATTTTGTAGTAGGTTCATCACCCCTGATTGGAATTCCAAAGTTTGGTCATCATCAAGCAAAGCCAAAGACGGCAAAATACCTTTGAAGAACGATAAATTTCGATCATCCTGCTCAATTTTCTTCAGTTTTATCTGATAGTCAATGTAGGACATCATTTTGGCATCAATTTCATTAAAATTTCTTTTGGCTGGTCCTTTGCGTTTTGGCAGGGGAGCTAGATTTTGTTTGTCCTTTTGACTGTCATTGTCAAGTTGTGTCATTGTAGTCACACTGTCATCTTCGTTTGTAGGTTCATTCGATGTCGTGGTGTCATCTTCGGTGTGTTCTTCAGTTTGTTTAGCAGAGACGCTTTCGTGCGTTTCACCAGTAGCAACTACTTTTTTCAAAAAAAGGATCTGATTATGGTATTTGTAGGGCTTCGTATTTGAGACAGCGGACGTCTTGCAATTCTTTTTATTTTTTAGTGTTCTCACCCAGGCATCTCTCATATGTCTCCACTTTTTCATAACAAGTTTTCCTAAAACAAGTATAAAACAATTTTATTTTTAGAAATGCAGCATCTGGGTGTTCATTTAAAGATCTTCATTACACCTATCGCGTTGGTGTATCGACTATTAGCAATAATATTAAAGAAGTTTCAAGATGCATATGGAACAATTTAAGTGAAAAATTTATGCGACTTCCTACAGCAGTCGACGAATGGGAACAGATAGCAAGTGGATTTAACAAAAAAGCTAATTTTCCCCACTGTCTCGAAGCTGTCGACGGAAAACATATCCGACTTAAAAAACCACTAAATAGCGGTTCACTGTATATCAATTACAAGGATTTTCTTTCCATCGTATTATTAGCGATCTTCGACTCCGACTATCGCTTTGTATACGGCAGTGTTGGATCTTATGGAAAAGAATGCGATTCATCAATATTCAAGGAGACTTCATCAAGGAGAAAGATTCATCATTTTGGAAAATGATGCTAGACGGCAGTCTACAAATACCAGTACCATGCTCATTAACAAGAGACTCAGAAACGAGAGTTCCTTATGTGGTCATTGGAGACGAAGGTTTCAGATTACACGAAAATTTACTAAGGCCGTTTTGCGGGACGCATCTGGACAAAAATAAGCGAATATTCAACTATCGTTTGACTAGGGCTAGGAGATACGTTAAATGTGCCTTCGGTATCTTATATAATAAGTGGAGAATATTCCATCGGCCTCTAGACATCGATAAAACAACAGCTGTATGGACTGTTAAGGCATGTAATATTCTACACAACTTTATAAGAGTCAAGGAGGACTCAAACAGTGATAATAACGTATCTGAAGAATTTAGTTACGAAAATCTAACCCATGAAGTAAGAACACGACGTGGTAATACTACCAATTTAGTTCGAACAGAATTCGTGAATTATTTCATGTCCGAAGCTGGATCAGTTTAATGACAGGATGAAGCTATTTAGAATGTAATTAAATAATAAAACAGACACTTACCGAACTCTTGTCTTTGTTCCATAGCCTTAAAATCCTTCATTAAAATAATGCATATTTCGCGCCAACTTGCAATACTTGCAGTATTGTCCTTGTATTTATCCAGCGTCTTCCTATCTTCCACCAAACTAATTAACATTTCCTTGTCTATTAACTTTTCCCACTCCTTGATTGTCATGGTTGATCTGTGAATATAATAATTATTACATACAATGCACGCGCGCGTTCTCTATGAATTTACAATAGAAAATACGAGTCAAAACCTGTCGCATCACTCCCTTTCCTACAACCCACACACACACCACCCGTCACGGACACAGTACCTATCCGTTAAAATTCTACGTATCAGTATATTTTTAACTGTTCCGTCGTCCAGTATTCGATGACAAAACGGAATGTTATTTGTAACGGAACGATATTTTTTACTGTATACGGAATACTGTGCCATGTATGAAGTCACTTATACAATTACATACGTCATCGACGAAAAAAACACGTAGGTACACGATAAAACGGAACAGTAAAACGAAGACATGTGTGAACGGGCCGTAATAGTGTGCTTAAGTTAATTTCTTTATCCAGTTCCTTTTTCTTTATTACAGTTAGTGCTATCTTCTATCCATCCAGCTAGTCGTATCTTCTATCCATCTAGCGTTGGTGTTAAGAACGGCTGGTGTGGAAAATTGATTTTTCAAAAATTCATGATTTTCTTTTTTACTTGAATACGACTTTCTACAGTGGGATTGAGTTTCCGATAGAACACTCAGCATGCTCAAGAAATGTATTGTCGCATTTCCGGTTGTTACTAACTTTGTACCTACTTAGTCGGTCTGAGTAAACTAAAAGTATTGTTTTAATTTATCCAGGCACTATTCAGCATTATTTCTATAGCTTTTTCGATTAGCTCTCTATTAGTTGTTCCTCGAATATATATATTTCGTAGTTTGACCAAGAAACCCTACGCATTAATTCAATCTTCTTAGCAGTAATTTCTCCCAGAGTGTAACTTTATTATCTGCCTTCCTGTATTAGTATTCTGATCTTAATGCTCATAATATTTATAATTGCTGTTGCTATGCAGTAAATTAGCATATGCAAATATTGTAATGTACGGGCTTCTACGAAATGATTGGGAGGATTTCAGTGTTAACAATTTCTAGCGGCGCACCTAACTTCTTACGAGAGTTTATTGTTGGTAGCGGTGGGCTGCTAAGTGGGTTTGTTCCATTAAACTCTTGCACGATACATTCTTTTAGCATACCAGGTTATCGTGATACTAATTGTCCTACTGTGTACTATTATGTTGTGTTTCTTTTATGCCAAGCTCAGAAATCTGCTCATTTATTTCTTTTCCTTTATATTTTCTATTTTTTTTTCATATACTTGAATCTATAGATACTCCTTACAAAATTCGTGATAAAGATGTCGATAGTTAATCATTTCTTAATAAAATGTTTACGTTGATGAACACAGTCAATTTCATGCGCTGCCTCGGTCGTCCTACTTAAGTTAGCGCCGGCTTAATCATATTACTAATAGTATCATATCCAGATTTAGCCATACGGCTCACACTCCCTCTAAGGGTAATATTCACTCATTCCAGATACCTACGCTATCAAAGTATTGAGCTCTGATATGGCTAATTGATGAAGATAGAGAAGTATTGTTGACGAATGCAAAAAGTGGGATCTTCTGTAGAGTGAAGAGAGGGAATTAAAAACATTATGAGAAGCATAGCTATAAATGAAAAGATGAAAATATAAATGTTTGATACGACAGAGGCATGATATGGATAAACTTTTCATATCCTATATTTGAATACCCCCCTCTAAAAGGGTTGCAAACAGCAAAATCGCTTTTTTACAGAAAGTGAAGAAAACAATAGAAACTTTCCTTGTTACAATAAAAAATTTTATATTATGTTTATGTGATGCTTATACATATTGTTAAAGATTGCTATCACTTTTTTTTATTTTTAAAATTTATTTTAATACTATTAGACAGTATTAAACTTTTTCAATCTAAAAACTTTACACATGCCCATATGTAACGTACTTGAAACGTTTTACAACAGAACTCAGTTTACATTAACCCTTAAATGCCCGTGATATGAAAATAACCATAAATGCCCATGTGGGGTCTCCTAGGGACCCCACTAAAATTTTCAATTTAGTAACGTCATTTAGCACTGACTAAAAGGAAAACACGGTTAAAAATAATTTTAAGCATATTTGAATAATTTTTATTTATTTTTCATACAAAATTAACGGCTTTTCTAGAAACAAATTATTTTCAATTCGAACAAAATTAAAATTAAATAATAATATAAGCATATAACTTTTAGTTGCAATTTTTACATACAATAGTTTTTTCTTCTTTTCTGTGCACCTGGCATATAAATTTTTTGCAAAAAGAGCAAACGGTATTCACTTTTCTGTCACAGTTTCGCGGACACTGGTAACAACGAGCACGTTTCTTAGCTGAACGGACGGATTGAGTTGCAACTTCGGTAGTTGGGTTTACCATTGGTATGCCACAATCTTTTAGAGCAGATTTTACATAGGCTTTATGTTTTATATATTTCGCTCTTTTTTCCATGTTGTTTTTCGAGCAAGCTCAGCCCCTAATTGTAACAGGAAAATACGTCTTCGTGAAAAATTATTTTTCTTCCAATCAGGATTTTTTTCAATGTACAAAATATAGGCATTTAGTGCACATATGTCTATAATATTCATAAAGAGCCTGAATGGCCAACGAGCAGTTCTTCTTTTACAGGAATATTCCCTAATCAGTTTGTCGGCATTATCAACACCACCCTTGGTATTATTATAGTCTAAAATCATCAAGGGTTTGTTTTGAGAGTCTTGACAAATTATATCACTATCGTGTTGACTTGAAAGAAGATGTACCATCCTGTGTATTTTAGGTATGTACGAAACCATAGCTAATTCTTTAGTAAAAGCAAATATTGACGACTCCGCAGGTCTTTTTGTCAAACTTAGTTGTGGTGGTGTATCAGGTTTATTTTTGCGGACGGTCCCAAGTAAAGTAAGGTTTTTAGATAAAAGATATTGAGCAAGAGGAACACTGGTAAAAAAGTTGTCAGTTGTAATTCCTCTCCAACTGCCATGATATGGTTCCACCAGATCTTTCACAACACGAAATCCCTGATTTTTCTCTATTCTACCACCTGGTAGTTTTCCAAGGTACACCTGAAGTTTTGATAAATAAGATGTTTTAACATCCGCGGCAGCCCAAATTTTTATCCCATAGCGGCAAGGTTTTGATTTTATATATTGTCTAAAAGGACACTTTCCTCTAAAACTCACTAACTGTTCGTCAACGGTTATATGTTCGTATGGTTCAAAGGCTTTGTCACAGTTAGAGACGAACATGTCCCAAATTACTCGTATCGCCGCTAACTTATCCTGTTCCTTCCGCTCCACCCTGGTCACTTTGTCATCAAACCTCAAGAAACTCGATAATTCTTCAAATCGGTTCCTAGCGAATGCGGCTGTAAAAAATGACCGGCGTATTGAGGTGTCTGTAGACCATATCTCTCGTGTCGATTCTTTCCCACACCTTAAAGCACCAGCTTTGATAAGTGCTCCTAAAAAGCTATCCAGTTCATTGTTGGTAAGTACCGTCCACTCTTTTTTGTTATTCGGATGTTTTTCGTTCCACTCTTGATAACGCCTAACAGCTTCTTCATTAGTATGAAGGCATATGACATTCTTCATCTCTTCGGTCAAAAATAAATTGAAATAGTCTAAAAACGTGTTGGAATTTTTACTATAGTTTGTTAAGCCTGGATGTACATTTATAATATTTTTTTGTTGCCTCTTGGATCTCACGAAAGGTAGGCTATTCCACTGCATTCCAGATTTGGATGTATATGTTGCACCACTAACCTCACTAATATTATCGTCCACTTCGGTAGGTTCTGCATCTGATTCCTCGTCACTGTTGACTTCTAAATTGTCCTCAGTTTCCGAAACATTTTCCTCAAAAACATCTTGCTCTTCGCTATCTGATTCGTCGGTAATCTCATAGTCGAAATGGGAGTCTGATATCCCTTCTTCTATATTTCGGATAATTTTTTCATGTTCTTGGTCGCTTATTGTCATTTTCATTCTCTTACGGTCCATTTTTCAATGTAAACTGACAAAAATGTTAAAAATAATAAAAATATTCTGGTGCCTCTAAATGCCCAATCGGGGTCACAGCGAGACCCCACTTATCTAAATCTCTCTTACAGACCACTGCACCTCACGAATGTTCGTGGTATACTAACAGAAAACGTAGGAGACACGTCCACACAAATACCTGATTGCGCGGTTGCCAAATGTTTCAAATAAAGATATTATAGCCAAAAATGTATGTCTGGGGTCCCATAGTGACCCCGATTGGGCATTTAAGGGTTAAAGGATTATTACAGGAAAAATAAATGCACGGTAAAATGTAAGATTAAACAAATAGTTTATTAATATAAACAATACAAAAAATGTATACAGTTTTTTTATTTTTAATTTTTAACTGTTTATCCTACATAACATTTGGATCTGCACTATCTAACGATTGATAAAAAGTTCTTTTATCTGGAAGTAAGTAATCTATAAGTTTTAAAAGATTAGTCATTTTTGAGGCATAAATAGGTAGTTTATTAGGATAAAGGATTGGCAGATCGATAGGGTCAACTATGTTGTATACAGGTAATGAGGCAGTTTGGGACCTCTTTTCTTTGGTTTCTTTATTATATTATAAATCATCCAGTTCTGCATTGGATTGTCGCATGATCTTATACGAATTGCAGTTGGTTCGTCGTAAGTAAACTGGATCCATCTTGCTTCAGTAATTTTGATATTGGGATGTTTATAGATCTGCAGTTCAATCGACGACATATCCAAAAATTGTCCTTCCATTTTCAAAATATCAAATGGATTCGATTCTCTTGTATTTCTAATCATATTTAAAACATCTTAAGGATCATGAAGGATTGTCGTTTTCTTAAATTTTTGAATAATGGCAAAATCGTGGTCACATGGAAGAAAACTGTGTCAACTGACCTCAAATTTCAGTACTAAAAATTATAATAGTTTAATTCAACTAGCGACTGAAGGATAGCACCACTGTATATTAAACTGTATAAAGTAACCATTTTACATTAAAACATCACTTTATGAAATATTGTCAGTGGTAACGTGTTTAAAGGGACCCCTTCATTTAATCTAAAAATTAAGCACACAGTTTTTATTTAAAAATTGTCATGGAATTTATTGATTTTAATTTTTCAGGTGATGAATTGTATTGGATGTTAAATTTTGCTACTATCTTATATCGGTCTCCAGTACAACGATATATATGTGGAGGTTTTTTCTATTCTTCCATTGTAGGGGTTTTTATAGTAATAGTTTACGTAATTCTAATGAAGCCACCTATAACTGTAATTGGAGAATCATTGGCACTTGGCACTTTTGGTTTTTATGTAAGTTTGGATCTCTATTAATTAGTTTTTGACTGTACAAAAAAAAAATTAAGCATATAGGCGAGGAAATGAAGCAGTAAAAAGCCCAAAACCTGCCAAATTTTTGCAGTTAAACAAATCGCAATAAAACGATTTGCATTCGATTTGTAAGAGTATTAGAAAATTGTGTGAATAAAAATGATGATGTGGAAATGACAATTGCATTATTGAAAAAGGAAAGACCATTTCGAAGTGATGAAAAATGATAAATTTCAGGATGCGCCTCGTCTCCTGAAGATTTGTGGAAATTCATTGGTGGAAATCAGTGCAAATGATTTACTCAGGGAAATGATGTGCAAGGCACGTGGTACCCAGGACGGCCTCATCTTCTGGAGTTTTGTGGAAATTAGATACAAAATCGGAGCAAACCCGTTAGTAGGGGATTTTGGAGTCTCTGAACACTAATATAATGTCGGCGATGGTGTGAGAGTCACCTGGTGTCCAGGACGAGAGTCGTCTCCTGAACTTTTGTGGTTTTGCATAGAATTCTCAAAAAACTCCAGGACACGAGGCTCATCCTGAGAATGTGCCTCAGAAACCATCGCCGTCATATTTGTGTTCAGTGATCCCAAAAACCCTCGGGTAGTATTTTTTCATTTTTTATCACTTCGAAGTGCACAATTAGAAAATTCATTTTCCTTGTACAATACTCCAATTTTTATTTTCACATCATTATTTTTGTTCTCAAAGTTTTCTGGCGCACTTACGATTCGAATGCAATAAGTTTCATTGAGTTTCATCCTTATGCAAAAACTTGGTAGGTTTATGCTTCATTGCCTCTCCTACCATTGTTATCCCAGGCAAATGTTTAACGGAGTTAAAACCCCCTACACACGTCCCGAATAAACTGCCATGACCGACAACGTTTGGCCTGATGATTGGTGTGTGTGTGTAGGCTTGTTGGCCGACAAAAATAGTTGTCGTTGGGAAGTCGGTTGTCGGGATGTCGCAGTTGTACAATCAGATTAGGCGGCCCGACCGTCGGGTACAACTATTTTTGTTTGTCAACAAACCTACATACACCAATCGACGGGCCCAAAGTTGTCAGTCACGATGGTTGGGCCATTTTTGTCGGGGCGTATGTAGGGGGTTTACACAAAGAAGCATTTCACTGTGCATGACTTATGTATGCACAACCATACATATACTTTTCTTTTTTATTACAATTCTAGTACCAATATACAGAACCAATATAAAGGCTCGGAACCAGACGGAACATAAGATGAAGCACTACACAAAGAAAAGGAAAACGAGAACGATTACTTCTTTCAACAACAAAGACCAAGAGATAATAGAAGAACTTATAAACATAGACAATTTTGCAATACAAGAAACCAAGAAGAAAGGCCAAAGAGATTATAACCAATATTTTCTACCATACAGTGGAGTGAATAAAAAAGAACGAGCACTATTGACTTTATAGTCACTAATAGAAAAATCCAACCAAAGCAGATTCTAGATATCCGAACTTTTGAACTGGTGAACAAAGAAATCTAAATATTATGTTATGCAGATGACGCCGCATTAATCGCCGAGACAGAAGACGAGCTCCAAAGATTTACACACATATTCAATACAACAGCCAAGAAATACAATATGATAATATCAGCAGAAAAAACAAAATGTACGACAACGTCTAAATACCCACTATTTGAAATTGATGGGAAAATAATAAAGCAGGAAGCAGGGTTTAGATATCTGGGAATAGATATAACTAGTTACGGAGATGTTAAAGAAGAAGTACGACAACAAAGCTTAAAAGCAAGTAAAGCGGCGGGATCTCTTAATGACATAATCTGGAAAAACAAACACCTAAGATAAGATGCAAAAACAAGAATCTATAAAGCAGCAATTAGACCTATATTAACATACAAGACCTGACTCATCTAAAACGAGACGACTACTAGGAACAACAGAGATAAAAATACTCCGACGAATATCAGGGAAAAGTCTGTTGGATAGGGAGAGAAGCGAAAACATAAGAAGAGCATGCACTATAGAAGACATACATGGATGGGTGGCAAAACGGAAACAGGAACGAAACGAACACATTAGTAGAATGGCAGAGGATAGGATAGTACGAATAGCACGAGATAAGTCACCAAATGGACGAAGAAGTATTGGCAGACCAAGAAAAAGATGGTGCGATTATTTAAACAATTTAGAAGGCTAATATTGAAGAAGAAACAGGCTTTAAAGCCTACATAAAAAAGGAAGAAGAAGAAGAAGTCTTATATCAATCATGTAGCTTGGTGTACAACCACAGAACTTAATCGTTAGAAGACAAATCTTAAACAAATCAGCACCACATAAAAATCCAAAGAAAATTCTAACATGGTGAATATGAATGATATAGTTAAAAAGTAGTCAAAATAATGATATCAGTGAATACTGAAGACGTGTTACAGTTTTCTGTAAGCTGCAGTTAAAGTATTACCTTGCATTTATGTTTGATAACTACATTTACAATATATTACATTTAAGTTAATTTCATTTATTTATTTAAATTAATTTAATTTAATTTAATTTAATTTTATTATTTTATTTAATCTTATTTAATTTTATTTAAATTTATTTACTTTTATTTTATTTTATTTAATTTTATTTATTTCATTTAATTTTATTTAATTTTATTTAATTATATTTAATTTTATTAAATTTTATTTAATTTTATTTAATTTTAGTTAATTTTATTTCTAATTTTATTTAATTAAATTAAATTAAATTTTATTTTATTTAATTTCATTTAATTTTATTTAATTTTATTTAATTTTATTTAATTTTATTTAATTTTATTTAATTTTATTTAATTTTATTTAATTTTATTTAATTTTATTTAATTTTATTTAATTGTATTTAATTTTATTTAATTTTATTTAATTTTTTTTAATTTTGCTTAATTTTATTTAATTTTGTTGTTTAATTTTATTTAATTTTATTTATTTTATTTAATTTGATTGAATTTTATTTAATTTTATTTAGTTTTACTTAATTTTATTTAATTTTATTTAATTTTATTTAATTTTATTTAATTTTATTTGGTTTTATTTAATTTTATTTAACTGTATTTAACTTTATTTAACTTTATTTAATTTTATTGAATTTTATTTAATGTTAATTTTATTTTTTATTTAATATTATTTTATTTTGTTTATTTTTTATTAAATTTTACTTCATTTTGTTTATTTTTTACAAAATTTTATATAATTATGTTAGGATGTTGGTATTAAGGGTCTTGAATTGTGAAGGGTTCGTGTTTGTATTGTGTGCAAAAGATGGGCCAGATCGGTAGAATAGTTTTTCCGAAATTGAATTTGTTTATAAGACTTTTTAAAAATGAGCCAATTTGTAAGGCCGATTCAGAAAATTTTACTAAATGAATCTCAATAATCGGGGGCTTATTCTCTTAAAAAATTCTAGGACCCTTAGGAGCCAAGATAGCTCTTTTTTAAATCAGTGTTACGAACAACATTAAGAGCAGAAATTAACTAATCTTTCATAAGAAAAGTTAAAGCTAACAAAATTTTTAGAAAACAAAATTATTAAACATTGTTTTAACATGACAGTTGTAAACAAAAAGTTCTTTGGGTTCTGACTAGAGTGAAAGTTGTCAGAGATAAACCTGAAAATCGCCTGAAATAAAGAAGGAAGAATATAGGTCTATATATAAGTAGAGTATATAAAACTGTGTCGTTTAAATTATTATAAATAATTAAATTTTATGTTTTTAGATAATCACGTGTTATGGAAACATTATGAGAAATTTTGAATCTGTACAAAAGATGATAAATTCTCTAAAGTACACTCGCAAATTATTAAATATTTCAAAATACCGATTGTTAGGAAAAAAAATGGAGAAAATAAATTTAGTATTCAAAATAATACATTGTATATCAATATTCCTGTGTATAGCTGCATTTACTTTATTGTTATACAATGCAAACTGTTATGATCAGTTTTTACCCCTGCTTTTAAAAGACGTATTCTTTAATTCCCATTTTGCCAAAGGAGTAATTTATGGAATTTTCATTCCACACGGAATGATGTTTACGTTTAGCCCATTGTATATAGCAAGTTATTTTGTTATGCATTTTAAATTTCTGATGCAGTGTTTAAATGAAGATGTTAAACAGTTTATTGAAGAAGACATAGAAAATAGGCGTAGTGATATAAATGATATACAATTTCAGAAATGTGCAAGACAACAAATAACTCATATTTGTAAAAAATTTGTAAGAATTAAAGGGTAAGTATTATTATAACATACAGGTGTTCACTTGGGTACAACTATTTTAATTATAAAATAATTGTATTTCCATTTTTATTTCTATTTTCTATATGCTATTTATTTCTGTTTACATTAATCAATATTAAATATAACATTAAAATTAAAATACCACATACAATATTTTATTTATAAAAATATTATTTTCTTAAGGTATTATTAAACTTAGATATTTTGGTTATTGTAAAAGATTTACACAAATTAGTTCAAAAGATTAAAATGTTAATTACAAAATTTATAGGCAACATTATAATTTACGTTAAAAATTTTCAATTTTGTGTATTCGTAATTTTAGGTTATACCGGATACACATATCAACAAGTCTTCGTTCAATGCCACATACTACTTTTACACTTTACAGTACTTTATAGTGCCCGACTAGAATCTTTTTTTCAACTCTATGTTGTAAGAAAAAATACCATATTTAAACTTGGAGCTATTCGTCATCAAAAATTTCAGCTGACAATTGATAAAAAGCTATAAGATATATCAATGCTAAGAGAATATCGATAAGAACCGAAACTAACCTGGAATAGAATTGCAAATGAAAGAAAATTCTTCGTCTTCTACGACACTACAGCCCAAATTGAGCCTTGGCCTCCTTTATTTTTTGCCTCCACCCTTGCTTGTCTGTAGCTGATCTTCTCCATACACGGACTCCTAAAAGGGCTTGTGCGTCGTTATTTACTGTGTCTTCCCAGCGCTTTCTTGGTTTTCCAACTAGTCTCTTTCCCTGTATTCTAGCATTCAGTGCTCTTTTTGGTAGCCTATCCTCTCCTATTAGTATCACACGTCCGGCCCATTGCAATCTTTGTATTCTAATGAAGTCTGACAGTGGTGCCTCCTTATAAAGTTAATAAAGATCGTTGTTCGACTTCTGAAAATTCCATTTTCCTCATTTACCCTCACAGGTCCTAGTATTCTTCTTAGTATTTTCCTTTCGAATGTATCGAGTTTGCTTTTGGATGCTTCTTTCATGATTCATACTTCACTGCCATAGCATGCTATTGGTCGAATTAAGGTGTTATATGGGAGAGGGCAAAATAAGCGCTGTTTGCCTGCGTTATTCTCTTCCGTGTTTCTCCATCTTCAGATCCGTCGGTATATATTTCTACTCCCAGGTATGTAAACTTTCCAACCGTTTCAATGTCATCTTCATGTATAATGTTTTGTGGGACTGTATTTCTTCTCGTATGCATTTTTGTTTGCAGTTTTAAATCTGCGTATGTTTCTTGTCCTTCTTTTGATGTTCTACTCATAATATTAATTTTATCTGCATAAGCGGCTAGTTGAACCGTTTGGTTGATCATTAGATTTCCTAGTCCAGTTTGCACTTGCTTAACCGCATACTCCATTGCCAGGTTAAACAAATTTGGGGCCAGCCCATCTCCCTGCTTTAATCCCTGCGTAATTTTGAAAAAGTCTGTTCGGTGGTTTTGTATTCGTTCAAATGCCTGAGTTTCATCCATTGTGGCTTTAATGAGTCTAATTCGCTTGTGTGGTATTGCCAATTCAGCCAATATATTGTAGAGTTTGTTCCTTTTGACTAAGTCGTATGCCTGGTTAAAATCTACAAACACGTTGGGGACATCAATGTCATGTTCCCATGATTTACTGAAGATCTGTTTGACTGTAAATATTTGATCCAGTGTCGATCTTTCCCGTCGGAAGCCCGTCTGATACTCTCCAATAATATTTTCTGCTAGTGGTTGGAGACGCTGGTTTATAATATACACGAGGACTTTTTATGCTGTACATAGTAGAGAAATTCCACTTCGGGTATTTTCTCTTTTTGCCATATGTCTTTGATGAGCGCGTGGATGTGACTTGCTAGGTGGTCGCACTTACCTTATACAATTCTGCTGGTATTTCGTCAACTCCCGGGGATTTGTTTCTCTGGGCCTTAATAGCTTTGAGAACTTCCTCTATGGTTGGAGCTTCTACTCCATTCTCTACTTTATTCTCTTCTACGTACTGTGTACCCATTTCATCTTCCATGTCTACTTGTGTACCAAGTAGGGTCTGAAAATAATGCTTCCAGTTTTCTGTGACTTTCTGTTGATTACTGATTATTTGCCCACTTTCATCTTTACATAGACTTGTTTAAGGTTTATACCCACTTTTTATCTTTTTTAGGTATTCGCAAGCGCCTCTGATTTTGTTGTTTTTGAAATTTTCCTTCATTTTTTCTATTTGCCCATTTTCATAGGCTCTTTTTTCATTTTTACATATCTTCTCTGCTTTCCGTCTCACGACTTCAAATGATATTCGTCTTTCCCGTGTTCTTCTTGTTATATACATTTTGTGTGCTTCATTTCTTTCCTCTAATGCTTGTCAGCACTCGTCATCGAACCATGCTCCTCTTTTCGCCTTTTTCTTGTTTCCCAGGGTGGACGCTGCCGCTGTCAGTACTGCTGTTTTGATATTATTTCATTTATCCTCTATGAAGTGCAGTTATAGCGCCCTTAACTAATTTGCGACTTCTTAGAACTTCTGTTAACATTCCCGAATCTTCATTTTTGCCAGGTCCAGTTTGTTTATTCCTTGTTGTCTTTCGTTTCTTTCTTTGTTAACTCTGCATCTAAATTTGGTTTGGAGTAAAAGATGTTCCGATCCACAGCATGCTCCTCGCCGTAATCTCACATCTGAGATACTACTAGCTACCCTTTTGTCTATTAGCACATAATCGATTTGATTGCTTGTGGTTCGCTCTGGTGATATCCATGTCATTTTGTGTATGTCCTTATGTGGGAAGTTGTGGAACTTATAATATGTTTTTACTGATGACAAAAGTTATCAAAAACTCCCTATTCTCGCTTCATTGTGCACTGGGTGTTTTCCTGTTGTGCCATAGAACTGCGGCTCCTTGCCTATTTTAGCATTCATATCACTCATTATTATCTTGATGTCATTTTTGTCCGCATTGTCATATACTATATATAGCTGTTGGTAGAAGCTTTCCTTTGTATGTTGTTCTTATTCTTCTGTTGGGCAGTGAATGTTTATCATTGTTAGGTTAAAGAAGTGGGCGCAAATTCTTAACTTGCATATCCTTTTCCTGACTGCCTAGAAGTCTAAGATTTTTAACTTAAAATCATTATCCACCACAAATACAATTCCACCTTCTTTGCTTCCTTTTTCCTTCCCACTATATAGAAATGTGTGCATTTTAGTGACACCTTTCTCCAGCCATCTTGTCTCCTGAAGAGCAGTAATCATGAGCTTATATCTTTTTAGTTCTTGCAGAAGTGCGGTTTGAGCTCCTGGTTTATTTAGTGTCCTTACATTCCATTTTGAAAATACATATATAGTCCATGCATGTATGCTTTATAGACTACAACAAGGCATTCGATAAGGTAAAACATAACCGACTTATAGAAGTACTCAAAAACAAGAATCTGGATGCGAGGGATGTAACATTGATATCAAATTTATACTACAGCCAACGGTCAAATGTGAAAATTGGAAGAGAAGTGTCAGAAGAAGTGGAGATAAGAAGAGGGGTCAGGCAAGGTTGCATACTGTCGCCGTTATTGTTTAATGCTTATTCTGAAGAAATCATACAAGAAACTTTGGTAAACGAGACAGTCGGCATAAAAGTGAACGGAAGTCTAATTAACAACATTAGGTATGCCGACGATACAGTCATAATAGCCGATAACTTAGAAGACTCGGAAAGAATAATAAACAAAATATTAAGGTATAGTGGAGAATACGGACTCTCTCTTAACATAAAAAAAACCAAATTCATGAAAATTAGCAAGAACAACAATACAAACGAAATATTAACAATAGGTGGCCAGCAGATTGAGAGAGTAAAGATATACTTACTTGGGAACGATAATCACAGAAAATAACGATTATACTGCAGAAATAAGAGTCAGAATTGAAAAAGCACGTGCCAACTTCGAGAAAATGAAAAAGATTTTATGCAGCAAAGATGTGAGATTGGCACTCAGAATAAGGCCAGTTAAATGCTATGTACACAGTGGGTACACACTAAGTTGGTTGCTATTGTAACTTATTTATAAATTCAATTGTTTTTGTATTAAAAAATGTTTTCGGAATTAGACTAAAATTTCAGACAAGCATTTATTAGATTAGGACATTTTTATATTTATTATTTTTGAGATGTATTAGCAGCAATTTTTATTTACCAAACTAATTTTATTTGGTGAGTTAACAAAAATTGTTTTTTCTTTCTAGTTCAACCTAGCTTTCCACCTTTTATCTATTTTCTTTCGTATTTTTACGATATGACGAACGATTCACATTTTTAATTTGCTTTTAGAGATGTAGAAGCCTTTAATGTGTTTATAAAGTGGCGCTATGTTTCATTTATATTTACTGGAAGTTTAGCTTTCGCGGGAGTAATAATATCTGTTTTGGTAAGTATACTTATTTAACAAAAACAAAAAGAGAAATCAAACGATTTCTACTTAGCGAAACCGAATTCAAATCTTAACCACTGTGTTTCCTAAAATTTGCGAAACAAACAGCTGGATGAATTAATCGGCAAGGGAATCTAAAATTGCATTCCACAAGCCGTTCATCCTAGTCAAAATTCGTAGTGAATTCATATTTATATATATATATATATATATATATATATATATATATATATATATATATATATATACTTATTTAATTTTACTGGCACTAACATTTGAAAGGTTTATTTTAAACAATCAAAGGTTTATTAAGACATCAGTATATCATTCAAGGCAGTAATATCTTTGGATTTCATTTTAAGATCGTAATTTCCTTGTTTTTACTTAATTACGTCGTTACCTTGGTAATTTGGGCTATTAATAATTTAGCAGAAATTAGTTAACTTGTTCAGTGTTCTGTTTAATAATCAACTTTTACATATCATCAACTTATTCATTATTAAATCAAATATTTGATGATAATTCAATATCATATGAATTCCTTTTTAAAGTATTATTGTTCACAAGTCAGCTATTGTTCTTAGCATCTCCCTAAAGACTGGATATAGTTCCTTTTAATAATAAATACTGAACTATATAAAGTAGTCAACAGATACGGGAGATAGTATATACGGAATAGCTTTAGGGTAAAAGAATAATCCGCCAAAGAGCTTATGCCAGATATAACTCAAAAAGAAATAATCAACTCGTTAAGAAGAAAAAAGAATATAACGAAGACAGCGTAGTTATAAAGGCTGTAAAACTTGATGAAGAAACACTATTAACTTATTTATTCTCTATTTCTTAAAAATGAAACAATCCCATCTCAGTCGAAGAACTCCTGAACCATATTTCTTTATAACATAACAATACTTTCACAAGGAAACTAAATTCCTGTAGCTGGCTGTATACCATGTATCCTAGGAGGACAAGCAACCTCCAGTGGAGTCTTACGTTGCCATGTTATCTCTCCTGTTATAACTTAAATATCCTAGTATATAAAATCAAATAATGTAACTCCAATTTAATTTAACAACATTTAAAAGGGTTTTTACTCATGTATTTAGTGGCTCAAAACATGTACATCCAGATAGCACTGATGATGGAATATTAATTCCAAAAACGTTCTGTGACGTAGCCCAATAGGGTGTAGTATAAAGGAATTTTTAAATAAATTTTTTATAACAATACTTCTTCTACTTGTGAACTACAGACCGATAAGCCTCCTTAGTTACTTGTATAAGCTATTCGCTAAAATCATTGTCAAACGCGTGCAACGTAAACTAAAATTGCATTTGAGACCTTCATAATTCGTGTAGAAAATCTTTATACAGTGTGACCCATTTAGATTGGAAACACCTCTATAAAATTTGAAGTTGTTAACCGCTTTTAACCAAATTTTTTTTTAATGTCATGTAATGCAAGGTCTATTGCGGGACAAAATATGAAATATTTAGTTAAATTTTCAGGGCATTCTACGATACTTTTTCTTCGTCGAAAATCTAGAATTTGTATTAGCGATTTTTTTTATTAAAAAAATTTCTACGCCACTGGATTTAGAGTGGCTTCAAATAACTATGACAAAAATTTCATATATTCATTCTATAACATACTTATGACAACTTAAAATTTTAAAACTCACTAAGAAAAAAACAGTCTGTATTAACGTTAAAAAAACACTCTGTATTAACAGAAACATGGAAACCTAATTTTAGTTTAATCCTAGTTGCCTCTACCAATCCACCATCTAATTGGATACATTTGTTGTAGTGTTTATGAATATTTCTAATTACATTTCTTAGTTGTTGGGGAGTAATTTCTGCACATGCCTGTCGAATACTTGCACGAAGTTCGTTTTCGTCTCTTGCACGGGTTTGGTAAACTTTTTGTTTGATAACTCCCCAGAGAAAAAAGTCTAAAATTGTGAGATCTGGAGATCTGGGTGGCCAATCTATCAACGGACTACCCTGGCCTATCCAACGGTTCGGAAAATTTTCATTTAACCATTGCATCACGGTTCTGGCGTAATGAACAGAACACCCATCTAACTGGATATACAAATTTAATCGTTCATTAATTGGGAGCTCATGAATAGCATCCCACAAGGCGGTGTTTAAAAATTCTAAAAAGTTCCGTGAGTTCAAGTTTTCTTCAAAAAAGAAAGGACCAATAACTCGCTCGTTCAGTATACCACACCAGACATTGATTTTTTGAGAATACTGGCTTTTACAGTTTATTACCCAATGGGGATTATCTGCTGTCCAATAGCGACAATTCTGTGATAATACTACTCCATTTGTAGTGAAAGTGGCTTCGTCGGTAAACAACGCGTTTTTTAGAAAATTTATATTGTTTAAATATTCCCCTTGGGCCCATAAACAATATTCTAAACATTTTGCTTCGTCGCCTTCTTGGAATGTGTGTAAGAATTTTGGTTTGTAAGGTTTAATATTATTTACCTTAAGACATCGTCGAATACTCTCTCGATGCACATTCAAATATAAACTGGCATTCCTTAAACTGGCATTAGGGTTATTTCTGAAATGATCTAAAATGATTTTATCATTTCCTCTTCTTCTTTGTAACGGGTTATTTTTTAAAATCAGTTTTGATACTGCACCATATTCATTAAATATTCTATTAATTTTGTTTACTGTACCGCAGCTAATATTAGGACGATCCACATGTCTGTAAACTTCCCTGGCAGTTCTATCGTTATCTCCCAAAAGACGTATAATTTCAATTTTTTCTCTCAAACTTAATCTTGCAGCCATGACACAAAATATTATTAAAAGAATTTGAAGTTAATATTGTTGCAGATATTATGCATAAATTTATGCTAGCACTGAAATTTGTATGACACAAATAATATCAAACAGTAATATCGTTGTCATGGCAACTGAGATTTAAGTTGTAGCATGTAAAGTTAATAATAATGTAAGTGCGTTACTTGCATTAAATTTTTATGCTATTTTAAACATTTTTTTGTCTAGTAGTGGTTTATTATTAAAATTATTTGAAAAATAATTAGTTTTATGGTTATCTGTTGATACACTTTTTTGACTCGTAGCTTAGTGAGTTTTAAAATTTTAAGTTGTCATAACTTCGTTATTAATAAATATATTTTAATGAAATTTTTGTCATAGCTATTTGAAGTCACTGTAAATCCAGTGGCGTAGAAATTTTTTTAATAAAAAATCGCTAATACAAATTCTCCATTTTCGACGAAGAAAAAGTATCGTAGACTGCCCTGAAAATTTAACTAAATATTTCATATTTTGTCCCGCAATAGACCTTTTATTACATGACATTAAAAAAAAATTTGGTTAAAATCGGTTAACAACTTCAAATTTTATAGAGGTGTTTCCAATCTAAATGGGTCACACTGTATATTAAAACAGCACACCAAATTTTATTAAAATTGTTTTAATAGATTTTGCATAATAATTATGCGATCTAATTAAAAAAAAAAATGAAATTTTCACAATCTTGTTCAACAAATCTGGATCATTTAGAAGTTTGACCATTTTTTTTCTCATAAAAAGCACTCTATCAAACGTACTTTATGGAATTGAAATCGAATTATTTGGGCGGCCTCGGGAATGTTTTAAAAGTATAAGTAAAGCTTAAGTAAAACTAAAATTTTTTTGGCTTATAAACAAATAGAATATCTATAATATTAGCTTAAATTAAATTAAAAAAACTGCGTTGTAAAAGACTCGGCAAGACTCTTCTATTAAACGAAAAAAAGTTGAATCATGAGCAGTAGTTCCTGAGGTACAATCGATCAAATTTGACCGACATTTGCGATTATGTTATAAATAATAGGATTATAATTTTTAAACGAATACCTTTTTTTTTAAAGCTCTTTCTCCAAACAAATTTTCATATCTTCTTCTTCTTCAAGTGCCCTGTCCGTTGCGAACGTTGGCTATTAACATGGCAATTCTGATCTTATTTGCGGCGCTTCTGAATAGTTCGACCGATGTGAGCCCGAACCACTTCCTCAGATTTTGGAGCCACGAGTGTCTTCTCCTGCCTGGCCCTCGCTTACTGTCTATTTTTCCCTGGACAATCAATTGCAGTAGACGGTACTTATCGTGTCTCAATATGTGGCCTAGATATTCAAGCTTTCTTTGTTTAATTGTATTCACGATTTCTTTCTCCTTTCCGATTCTTTGGATTACCTCTGTGTTGGTGACATGTTCGGTCCAGGATATACGAAGAATGCGTCGGTACACCCACATTTCGAATGCTTCTAGTTTTCTCGTGAGCGTCTCCGTCAGCGTCCAGGCCTCCACACCATACAGTAAGATCGGAAAAATGTAGCATTTAACTAGACGTAGTTTTAGGGGAAGAGACAAATCCCTGCTTATGAGGAGCTTTTTCATATTGCTAAATGCTGCTCTAGCTCGTTCTATTCTCGCCTTAATTTCTGTGGCCTGTTCCCATTTTGCATTTACGTTGGTGCCAAGGTACACATAAGATTCTACATGGTCAATTAGCATGTTACTTATCCGTAACTGTCGAGCAGGCTGTTGCTTCCTGCTTATCAGCATCCACTTTGTCTTCTTGAAGTTGAGGCTCAGGCCGTATTCCTCACTAACTGAATAAACTCTTTCCATTACCTGCTGTAATTCGTCTATGGTACTGGCAAGGATCACCGTGTCGTCGGCATATCTTATATTGTTTGTTAACTCGCCGTTTATTTTTATGCCCTCATTTGCATTTTCCATACATTTATTAAATATTTCTTCGGAATAAATATTGAATAGGAGTGGGGATAATATACAACCCTGACGGACACCTCTTTTGATCTGCACACTTTTAGTGAGTTCGTTGCCAATTTTTGCTCTTGCTGTTTGACCCCAGTATAGGTTTGCCACAATTCGAATGTCCTTGTCGTCAATACCTGTCTTTCGCAGAATATCTATCAATTGTTCATGATTGACATTGAAATTTTCATATCTTCAAGATATTTATAGCATATATTATATTATTAAAAACTATCGGCATTGCGCGTTAACAATTTAAAACCTAATAAATTAGGCTGTAGAAAATTTAATTTTTTTTTAATCCGATGTAACTCGAATTGAGGCACCTAAAAAGGAGATTTTAAGTGTCAGCTACGCGCGCGAAATCAATTTTAAATAAAATTGATGGTAAAAATTCGATATCTTTTGATCATGGTGTCCTATCGACAAAAATCAAAAAGCGTTTGAAAGACGGAGAGTGCAGTTTTCTTGATCAATTTTTGCATTATGCCGCAATTAAAGTCAGTTTCTATAAAAGTGTTAAATAAATAACCGTTGAAGGATTTTTGCAATTTTTTACGATTCTGATAAGATCATTAGAATTTATCACTTTTCCATTAACTGCTACTTTGGAGTTTCCACTCCTAAGGTCCAATATTCAAAACCTATTGCATGAATTTTGCTGACATTCAAAATCGCCGGTCGCTTCAAGCGTTATTTTTAGAGAACGGTTCATTTTACACAAAAGTGTTAATAGATACTTTTATTTAAAATACTATCTCAGCTACATTTTTATTTAAAATATTTTTTTCTACGACGTACAGATTCTTAGTAAATCGATTTTTCAGTTATCTTCCTCTACAAGTGATGGCAGTTTTAAGGGGAAGCCCGGGGTAGGAGTAGTAAAATTTTTTTGCATATTTTTTAGGGTCCCAAAATTAACTATCATAGCAAAATTAAGCTTATTCGTATGATTTTTGAAGGTTAAGTGGTAGATTCGTCTCTGGCGACTGAAGTATAAATAAATTGATTTATTTATAACAAAACTAAAGCATCTTTGTAACTTTGTAATGCATTTTTAGGTGTCTATATACGAGTTACATCAATTAAAAGAAATTAAGAAAATTGCTTCAATGGATGCCGAAAAAATATATTTTTCTTACGTATACTGATTTTCAACTTTAAAATTCAATTTTCCGCATTGGTACTCATATATTTCACTCGCAATACCGATGGTTTTTATCATTATAATGTATGTTATAAATATCTCGACGATATAAAAATTTATTTCGAGAAATAACTCTAAAAAAAAGGTAACGGTTTAACGATTATCATCCTATTGTTTATAACTTCGTCGCAAATGCCGGTTAACTTTGGCGGGTTGTACCACAGAAACCACTTCTCATAATTTAACTTTTCCTTTTATAGGAAACATCTTAACAATTATTTCCCAATACCGTTTCCTGAATTTAATTGAAGCTAACAGTTAAAGAGATATTTTATTTGTTTAAATACCAAAAAATTGTTTTTAATTTTAAACATTCCTGACTTAAATAATCCGTTTTCAATACCATAAAGTACGTTCGAGAGGTAAAGTTCCTTTTATTTTGAAAAAAAAATTGGCAAACTACTATATGATATACTTTTTGCTATGCAAGATACTTATAGACTATAGACTATATACTTATATACATAGAACTTATAGAAAGATATATCCTTATATAAATTTTGTGTTTATCATTTGTAGATTACAAGTGACAATCAGGGGAAACCATATGTAGAAATGGCTTTCGGTGCTATTTTAATATTTTTTATTGGATCTGAGATTGGTCATCAACTGCAGATTGAGGTAAAATTATTTTTTTAAACTGTTATGCTTTTTGTTTGTAAATAATTATTTTTTTAGAGCGAGAACTTGTTCAGAAATACCCTTAAGTTTAAATGGTACCAGTATAATAATAGTAATTGCAAAATGTTTGTTATATTACTATTGCAAATTCAAGATCCAGTAGTTTTAAAATGTTTCGCATTTCCTTATATAAATCGAGAATTATTACTAAGAGTAAGTTTTGTTAATCTCTATTTTATTTTGTTATATTCGTGCGTTCTATACAGGGTGATTAATTAGTGAGATAAAGATATAATAATAGATAGCAATAAAAGTTAATAACAAAAATTGTAGGTAACTTTGAGGTTCACATTAAAAAATTAGTAAGAATGTTACAGGATGTTCGATAACATATTCGCAGAACAAACTTATGTTTTTTTGAAGTTATACTTCCATACGCGCGTTCGACGTTGGAAATTTGTACAGGAGTCAATCGGCAAAATCATTACATATGTAAGATATAGGTAATAGAGAGAGATAAAATATATTTTCTCTCTCTTTCTCTCTCGAAAATAAAAATGTTCGTTTTGTAAATATATTTAATATTTATTAATATTATTATTATTTTTCCATTCTGTTCAGATTTGTCTTGAGCCTCGTTAGGAATGTTAAATTATAAATTAAAACTTGTAAATATCTCAAAAAAGTTCAAATGTGTACTTATATACACAACAAACAACAATTAAATTTTGTATCTGTCAATGTCAGACAAATTCAATGTATCACGAATTCTTCATACTCCTTTCATACATACATGAAAATAAAAATATACATTTTCATCAAAATATTGATTCAATCGTTCATTTACTATACTCCTATTAGAGGTCAAATGTTGTTTATATACAGCAAACCTATACATATCGCACCCTCAGTGCAAGACTGCAGTAAGTCAGAATAAGTAACTTTCGAGATAAAGACGATTTTGTTTATTTTCGTGATAATATCGGTGAAATAAGACACAAGTTTTAAGAAAAATTAACATATAAATATGAGTTTGCATGCTTTTCAGCCTATATTACAATAACTAAAAATGTAAATTTAAATAAAATAATATTAATGCTAAAAAAATTAGTTATTTCAAAGTTACAACACTTTTGCACAGAGAAAATTGTTAATCACTACACAATTAGTATTAGAATTTTAAAGTTACAACACTTTTGCACGGAGAAAATTGTAAAAAGTGTAGACACATTTTCTGTTAGTTGTTGTCTTCTTCTCGTATATCATCTTGGGCCAAAATATTTTTATAAAAACTATGGTTGTCTTCTGGTATCATACCCGAATGACATAAGTATACCAAATCTTTCTTTTTGGCCATTTAAATTTTTGGCTGATAGATTCCAAGAAATCAGATAGCTACTTAGAATAAATAGGTACCTAATAAAATGGCTTATCACTAGCGGCAATTTAATCTTTCTATATTTGCACATGTTTCTGATAGCAACAATTCCTTTGCTTTGTAATGACAATGTCATAACAAGGTAGAAAAATTATTTGTAAAACTTTCAATATTTTTATTTAAATTCAAAACAAAAGAACTATAATAAAAATATGCAAATCAGGCTACCTTGAGTACAGTGATTAACAAAAGGATTGAAAATCACTACCTTAGTAAAAGTTGGGAATTACGGGGGGACAATATGATTAGACAATCGCCACGGAAGGTTACATGAAGATTTAATACAATTTGGGATTTAGTTGTTATAGAACAAATTTTCTGAGAATAGATATTTTTAACCTGTCAGTATTGTTAATACACAAGTTTTAAGATAACTGTTTTTCCTTTCATAGGAAAAAAATACTTTTTGGCCGTAAATAAATATTCTTAATTTATGTGTTTTTATTCCAATCTAATAAATAAAAGGTCAAAAGACATCCAACACATTTTATGGAAAATATATTGTCACACAAAGGACATAAAACTTACCTAAATATATTGGTCTCGTAAATCTTTGTTTATTGTCTCGGCTGTTAATGAACTACGTAGACACGCTGTATATTAAAATTAAACACCATAGATATAGATATTAAAATAACAAATATCTTACTTTTTTCGTGCCTTTCCTTGCTTATTATCGAAACCATTGCAATGTTCCGTGCAAAACTGTTGTAACTTGGTTACATTAGAATTACAACAGTTTTGCACGGAACTTATGTACAAAAACACAAAATAGTTAAACTGTTGTTGTAATATTTAGCCGGTTAAGCATTTGAAAGTTACTAAAGTTTTACAGGGGATAGATATGCATGTTTACAATCGAATTCCATGATTATTTCATTTTCATAAAATTTTGAGTTACTGCAGTCTTGCACTGAGGGTGCGATATATGGTATATAGTTATACAGGTATATTAGTTATACAGATTATATAGATGCACCATATAACTATATAACTAATTCTGTTTCTCTTTCTGCTCTCTTTTATCTATAGCATTACATATGTATTGATTGTGCAGATTTACTCCCATATAAATTTGTAACGGCGAACGCGTGTATATATACAAGTATAACTTCTTTTTTTTTTGGAGAAGTATAACTTCTACCGGCAGTCCCACTGAACTGCCACACCCGTTTTTTTATTGAATTAACAATTTTCTGTTCAGTTTCTAATGTTTATGTAATTTAGAAAATGATTTCTGTCCTTGTTTTAAAAAATTATAAAAAAACGCTAAAACCTGTCGACTTTATATAAATATGTGCTTTTTAAACACACTGTTGTGAATTTATTTAACTGCTATGTCTTTATTTAATTTATAATGACTTTATTAATTTATTATATTGTTCTTATTTTAATTTATTAAAAAGCACGATAATTCATATCAATTTATTTAACTAATAATACATAATTTATATAGACGAACGTAACAATTAAAATCGCGACCGCGAATCTTCTTCAAAATTAACCCTCTTCATAACAAAATTCCTCTATAAATATAAAATCCCGCTATTCGAGAACAACGGCGAAGCGACGATCTCCCATCGAAATAACCAGAAGCTCAGACCGGTCTTATTCGGCCTACCTGGAAACCTCCAGTCGGATGATTCATCATAATTTGGGTCTAGATCCTTCGCCGAAATTTCTACAACAAAAACAGAATTAGTCATAATATATTTACAGTTTTGTAGGCCATGATATTTATTATTGTAACAATACATTTAAAATCACAAAGCGATTCACACAAGCCTATCATAGTATACAAGATTTATTTTTAATGGAATACCCTGTATAGTTCTATGTTTTTTAAAGCTGCCTAACAACCTGATCTTAACGAACTATATCATGTGGGACTGTTATGAATAATATAGAGTAAAATTTTGAAATTATAAAGTGTGGACCACTTATGGAATAAAATTGGTTATGGTCTTATTTTAGAAAATTATGAAAAACGCTGGGATACGGCAGCTTTTAAATTCAAATGTGCCCCTTTTAAACATAAATTTAATTGTACAGAGTGATTCATTCAAGTCTAGCAGGATCCATAATCTTTATTTTTAAAAAAACACCTTGTATATTTTTATGTTTTTAGAAATAACTTAACAACCTGATCTCAAAAGAGTATATTATGGGGTCTATTTTGAATAATTCTGAAATAATTCTTTGAATAACTGGCAATCGGCTTAATTTTACTAATTTAAGTTTCTATAACGAATAAAACATGCTATTTAAAAATAATTCGTGGATATATCGTACAAACCAGCGGATAGACTAGATTACTAGCGGGTATAACAAATTTTTAAATAAGTATAATATTTTACACAAAAACGTATTATTTAAACTCTTTTACTAAAACTTTTTAAATGGTTATATTTTATTTACAGGTTTTTCGAATAGTTCATAGTTATATAGCCTGTTTTCAGTCAATGAAGAGAAAATCAAAACGTTTTGTTTAAATATTTAATAATAAAATATTTAATGCTGTATGTATATCTTATAAGATGAAGTAAAATAAAAAAACTCACTTATTTTATCCTTTTATTTTTTACACCTAAATTTATTCCCGCCCAGGCGGGCGAAGCAAGCACACTCACTTCACCATGATTGGTCTAGTGGACTGATGGTTCAAACTCTGGCCAGAAAACAAAAAATTTAACATAATATTATGCCGTGAAACCCGCGAAACCCGGGTTTCGATTTCTACCTGAAGAAACCGAATTCAATTTTTTACCACTGTGCCTTCTAAAACTTGCAAAGCAAACAGTTTGATAAAATACTCGGCAAGGAAATCTAAAATTGCATTCCACATGCCGTTCAATATGGTCAAAATTCGTAGTGAATTCTAAAGTAATAAAACATAATGGTGGTATTAGATTTTTGTTTCCATACAGGGCAGCGACAAGCCCTTATACGTATTTCGACCTCTTTAGGTCTCCTCGGAGCAGTATAGCCACTGCTCTGAACCAAAACAAAAATCTTTCCCATTCTAGACAATAGTTATCAAAAGAACTATATACAGACGTAACTACGTCATCTAAAAACAAAAAGAGAAATCAAACGATTTCTACCTGGCGAAACCGAATTCAAATTTTTACCACTATGCCTTCTAAAACTTCCAAAGCAAACAGCTTGATAAATTACTCGGCAAGGGAATCTAAAATTGCATTTCACATGCCATTCATGATGGTCAAAATTCGTAGTGAATTCAGTTTCTGGTATTCCAAACGGAGCAAAGTAATAAAACATAATAAAGTGAAAGTATTTATAACATGTAAAAAAACTAATTGATATAATAATAGTGGTAGTAAAAAGTGGAAAACCTCTTCGTGGTCGTGAAGAAAGAAAGAAAGCAATGAAAAGGAATTGTTTCTCGAAATTGTACAATTTTTAAAAAAATATTTGCTTACATTTAAGACATAGTTGGAATTATCAATAGTAATAACACTAGTGATTCAATTTTCGCGATAAGTCTGTCGATTTACTTCTAAACGAAACTGAGTTGTTTGAAAACACCACGAGTCCGTAGGATGAGTGGTGTTTTCTTTAAGAAACTCAGTTGAGTTTAGAAATAAAAGACAGACTTATAAGATAAATTAAATCACGAGTGGTATTTTATTAGACTATTTCATAAACAAAGTGATAGGTCAAAAATTCAGTAGAATGAGAGGAAGGAATTTAATAATAATACATTTGATCTAGGTAACCCAAATCTACCCATTTTTTGAATAATTCACAATTAGTCATAATCATGAAATATTTATTATAACTATAAATAATTTGTTACAATTATTTTTTACCTATAACAATAAATAATTTGTACACGAAAAAAATACATCATTCTCGACTATAATTATTATAAACGGTGCAAGTGTAAGAAAATTTTGAATAGTATGACCGGTATTAGGTGGATACAATGTATTGTTGCTATTATTACTTGATGTACTTGGAGTATTCCTAAAAGTATTCACTATGTTCTGATGATGTTCGGCACTAAGATGTAAATACGGTTTCATCGAGTTCTAACTTCCATGTCCAGTAATTTTCATAGCTTGTTGTTCACTAACGCCAGATTGTAGTAACTGACTAACTGCAGTGGCACGATTAGAGTGATTCATTATTTTCACTTTTTTAGTGTCTAATCCTATCTTTCCTGCAGACATTTTTGTCCATTTGGATATTGTATTAATACAAATAGGACAATTCTTATTATATTAGTACCAATTACTATTATTATATTTATTCCACTTGCCATTCACAGTCAGAAAAAGTCTATCATTGGTAATAGTTTCCCTTTTCGATATGTTTCCGGTATAATCTCACAGGACACATTTCAGGATTCTTCAAATTTTGAGTAAGCCATTTATTATCTGCACAGTTTTTATCACCACCTTGGCGGGTTTTGGAGAATATCGGGTTATATGCAATTCTGTTTGTTAAACAGCCTTTGTTGTTAGTCTCTTCCTTGAAAAAATGTAACATGGAAAAACTAGCTTCGTTACCTCTCGAAGCTAATTCTACGGCAGCTATATGAAAAAACTTCTTTTGGAGTCCCTCTGGCGTGTCTTCGTCCCATTGTTAGCACATATTTTTATATTCATCCGAAGTCATAGCGACAGAACTCATTTTCCTTTTATCGGGTACAGTTTGCAACAATTTTCTCTTACTATCACAAGCCGCTCTCGCTTCCTTGAAGGTTATATCTTTGAAGGGATCAATATGTCTCTGATACTCACAAAAATATTTTTCTTGTACGAATTTTGCAGTAGTGTTCCATATGGTTTTAATAACACTCTCCTTGTAATCACTACCATCAATTTTTCGCATGTTGAAGGCCCAGTCTTTTAGAATGAATGCTAGTCTTTGGTTGTTATTTTCTGCATCTAATTTGTAGTTGCGATCCACACAGAACATCATAAATTGTCTCCATATATAAGATTTAGATTTTCTTGTGTTACTCGGTATATTTTCTTCAATGTTTTGGTTTATAACTTCGTTTGAAGTACCACCGAAACGACTCATTTTGACGTATACAGCTACAATAATTTTTTTGGCAAATGTCAAACTTTGCTTTGCGATCGGTATCCATGGTTACGTCGTTGAAAACACGAAGCTGATAGACCAATCACAATTGAAAGACAGTTGGTGTTTTCGCGATAACACAAGCTGTCTTTGGTTTGTGATTGGTCAGATTATGTGAAAATTTTAAGATAAGTGAAATAGTCACCAAAAACTGCACTTATCTTCCATTGACCATCTGGACTACGTACGGGAGGGTTGCTAAATTAAGTTCTTTTAAATTTTTTTACAGCTTCCCATAAATCATAGTCAGGAGCTTCTGAGGTTGTTAATTTCCTAAGATAGTTTTAATTTTCATTGTTTTTATTAGTATCTAGTAAAGTCGTAAGTTATAGGCTAGCTTGATTTAATTTAACTTTGATAAAATAAAGGCAGATATTGAGCACAGTACTTTCGCCCTTCCTAGAGCATCTTCAGGGGCATCTGAAATAAGCCAAGAAACGTTTTTTTTTAATAAAGAAATGGATTAACTTCGATAAAAATTCGAAGTTAATGGACAAAATGACAAATGGTTAATGGATAAAAGTTTTTTTTGTGATTAACGTTTTGGACTTACTTCATGTCATAAACATAAAATTAAACATAAACTTCTGGTCGGCAACAGGAGAGAGAATGGCTCCCGGTATTAACGGAAATGTTAATATGACATATGACAGCTTGGATAAGCAGTCACAATCATGTAGATGTAATCTGCACATTTCAAATATTATGTAACTAAGTATTGACCAAAGATCCAACTGACACTACTATATGAAATCAACTGATGAAATATGACATATAGAATATTTTAACTAGATTGCATAATCCAGATATCACACATAAACCTGTCTATAATAATTAGGGTGTTAGTTTGAGAGCAACTGAAGTGGACGTAAAGTATGAATGCAAGAAATATACTAAACAATCTATTAGACAGTGGGTGGTTGACTACCATAAAAGGGTCTACCAGGCACTATCAATACTGTTGTAACGAAATATTTTGCCTACCATAGGGGGCATTAATACCAGGGGTAGAAAATTGAGGGAAGAGAAACTATGGGGGTGGAGAAGGGTAAGCAAAATAATCGCTACTTGTGCGAACGGGCACTCAGGCTTTGGTAGGAGAGCTGGGGTCGTGGATAAGTAAAAGACAAGGGGGTTTGGATTGGGGCAACTACAGAAAAATAAAATAAAGGGTCATAAATCTCTTGGGACAAACAAAAACAAAACGAAACAGGAAACACCTCAAGAAGTTTAATATAGGGCGCCACTTGAGGTGCCTAATTATACCTATTACAACCAGCTAGTTGTAACTGGAGATATAATTATCAGAGATGCAAAACATTCAAAATCTTTTTCAAATTAAACTCAAAAAGGGTTAGTTAAAAAAATAAACAAATGTTAAGAAACAAAAAAAACTGAACAAATAAATTGACAGCTAAAGTCAAACCATAAAATTTACTACTTTAAATCTTACAAATTCTTTTTTGTATGAAAGCAATTATTACTTTTTTTTTAAAAAAATGTCTGCTTTACTTTAAATTTACACAAAAAAAATGTTACCTGGATTTCACTATTTCGCACATAAAACTTGTTACATCTCTGTACTGAAACTGCAAGAACGAAACTCTGGAACAAAAAGAAACCATTTCCATAATCTGGAACGAAAATCTGACGCGGGTGGAGTTGAATCCTGGACACGAACACACGAACAAAAGGGACTGGATCTCACACTACAAATTGGATCGACAATTTGAGGCCGAAGCCGGCACTGAGCACAAAATGACTTTGCCTCTTAAACAACCGGAACAGGTGGAATTAGACGAATAACTGCTACCAAAATTGATTTCCATAACGTAAGACGAAGATTTCCCTGAAAAGGGACAAAAACAGAAAACTACAAATTCAAATTGAATTTGGACATGACGCTGGACGCTCTTCACCGCGACTCCAACGAAAGTGACGAAATTATCTTTAAAAATTGCTCGCATAAGTAAGAACAAACAATGCACTTAGCTTATAAACTAAACACAACGGAAATTAAGACGTAAATTAATTTGAAAACGCAATATCGGGCGGTTTGAACAAAGAAATATCGAAGAATTTGCGCCTGTGACATAAATAAATAATAAAATGATTCATTATCGGCGGCGGCGACCTAAAGAAAGAACGAAAGATTATATGGGTTTTAAACTGAAGGATACGAACTAAGAAACATTGAAAAAATTCTTCGTTATTATAATGCATATAAAAGGGGATTTCAATTAACACATATACGAGGGGATTCCAATAAATTTCAAATGCTACACTGTAGAAAAGAAGAAATCTGACTATGAAATTAAAATACTAAAAATTAAAAACCCAAAATTGAAATCAATGTATAAATGGGGTATAATTCAAGTAGTTCAGTTAAACCCCCAGTCAATGGGAGAACTACAAAATTAATATGTAAAAGCGCTACTCAAGACCAACTAACCAACAATGGGAGATGTTGAAATATACAACTGTGGAGATGGTATATCTAAATTATGCAGGGGTATGTAAAGTGTAATTAACGCCAACTATAGATCAATTGAACCTGAGCAAGCTAGTTTTGTAAATTATTCAAGAATAAAATAGTAACGTTTATCAAAGTATGAAATTAATAAATTCTTAATGGATATACTCAGTGCAGAAAGTCTAAACAGCCCAGCTGGATCCATTACTAGGTGAAGCTGCAATAACATTTTTAAAAATAGGTTTAAATTTAGTACAATTTAAATTAATTTAAGTATTAAGACAGTGAGAGTTTCCATTTGTTTCCTTGTGATCTCCAAATCTTCCAATAAATCCAACTCAAAATAGTTTTTCTTTCTACTAATGTCATGTAAAAGAGAGTTTGGTCTTTTCAAATGTTCTGAAATTCTAGTAGATCACTTTCTAATGCTTCTACCTACATTAAAGACATCACAATCATCACACTTTAATTTATAAATACCACTTTTGTCAAGTGTGTTCATCCTTTCTTTGGTGTTAATTAAAAAAGAACCTAAAGTGTTGTGTGACTTGAAGGAAATTTTGACATAGTTTTACATATTAATTTTATAGTTCTCCCATTGACTGGGGGTTTAACTGAACTACTTGAATTATACCCCATTTATATACTGCTTTTAATTTTGGTATTTTAATTTTTAGTATTTTAATTTCGTAGTCAGATTTCTTCTTTTCTACAGTATTGATAGTGCCTGGTAGACCCTTTTATTGTAGTCAACCACCCACTGTCTAATAGATTGTTTAGTCTATCTCTTGCACTCATATTTTACGTCCACTTCAGTTGCTCTTAAACTAACACACTAATTATTATAGAAAGGTTTAAGTGTGAGATCTGGATTATGCAATCTAGTTAAAATATTCTATTTGTCGTATTTCATCAGTTGATTTCATATAGTAGTGTCAGTTGGACCTTTGGTCAATACTTAGTTACATAATATTTGAAATGTGCAGATTACATCTACATGATTGTGACTGCTTATCCAAGCTGTCATATGTCACATTAACATTTCCGTTAATACCGGGAGCAATTCTCTCTCCTGCTGCCGACCAGAATGTAGCTTCGACTACTTTTTAATTTATTTTAAACTATTTGTCCTTGTTTAGTGTAGTGTTATGTACACTTTTATGTTGAATTTTATATTTATAACATTCTGCGATTGTCAGATAGCCCAAAATTCACAAACTTTTATCATCCATTACCTTCGAGTTTTTATGGTAGTTAATCAGTTTCTTCATTTAAAAAAACATTTCTTGGCTTCTTTCAGATGCCCCTGAAGATTCTCTAGGAAGAGCGAAAGTACTTGGGCAAGATTTGATTAAGAAAACTGTGCTCGATCTTCTTCTTCTTCTTCTTCTTAGTCGTTGACCTGATGCAGGTATCGTGATATCATGAAGCTATTAGCTAAATTTCCCAATGTTCCTCCACGTTTCTTCTATCTTCTGCCATTGTAGCACATTCTGACAATGGAGCGCCAATGGTAGCAACAATATGGTCCGTGTATTGTGTGGGAGATCTACCTCTATTTCTTTTGCCTTCTACTTTTCCCTGGATGGTTAGTTTTTCAAGACCATTTCTTCGAAGCACATGTCCAAAATAGCTTATTATTTGTTCTAATATTTGTGTTCTTAGTCTTTTCTTTATGTTTAGCTGGTCCAGTATGGATTCATTTGTTCTTCTGGCCACCCATGTTATTCTCAGCATTCGTCTCCAGCAGTACATCTCAAATACATCTATGTTCTTTTTGTCTTTCTCAGTAAGGGTCCAGCATTCCGATGCATAAGTAAAAACTGGAAAAACTAGACTTCTTACTAGTCTCATTTTTGTATCGGTAGTTATTTCATGGCTTTTCCAAATTTTTGTTAATTTTGCCATAGCGCTTTTTGCGATTGCTGACCGCCGCTTTATTTCTTCAGTACAGTCCTTTGTTGGTTATTAATGAGCCCAGATACACAAATTTATCTACAACAGCGATATTGTTTATCATGACCAGATGATTTTGATTGTTGTTAGCTCTGTCAATTATCATGATTTTCGTTTTATATCTGTTTATTTTAAGGCCCATCGTTAAGCTTACGTCTTCTATCCGTTGTAGCAGGTGAATCAATTCAGCTTCAGAAATAGCGAGGATAGTAGTATCATCTGCATATCTCAAGTTGCAAATCTTCTTCCCGCCAATGGATTCCGCATTATCCATTCACCATAGATGTTAAATAGAATTGGGCTCAGCATGCAACCTTGTCTCGCGCCCTTTGTGACTCTGAAACTATCGGTTAGTTCCCCATTTATTCTAACTCTGGCATAATTGTTATTGTATAGGCTTTTAATTAGCAGTATCAGATGATTGGGGACTCCCATTTCAGACAAAACCTGCCACATTTTACTCCAGTTGACCAAATCGAAAGCTTTACTATAATCTATGAAGCACAAATATGTTGTGATGTTGAATTCTCTGGATTTTTCTACAATCTGCCGTACGTTTAAAATTTGTTCTCTAGTACCACGTCCGGGGACGAAACCTGCTTGTTCCTCCGCAATGTTAGGTAGTAAAAAGGGCTTTATCCTCTCGAGAATTATGTGTAAGAGTATCTTACTGCAATGCGCAATTAGAGCAATTGTGCGATAGTTGCTACATAAATCTTTCGCTCCCTTTTTATGTATGGGAATATATAGTGATTGTGTCCAATCCTCAGGCCATTTACCTGTCTCCCACACTCTTTGACAAATTTGATGTATTATATCCACTCCAACGTCATCTAGGGCCCAAATAATTTCAATAGGTATGTTATCTGGACCGTTTATTTTATCAAAGTTCATTTATTCGAGCATTCAACCTTATATTAATTGATCTAATTTAGTTTTGTCTGCAGGAGCACTAGGCCTTTGCCAGATTTTCTTTATTTTTCGTTTCTCGGCTATTTTTTGTTTAATAATTATCGAAGGCAGTTCTTGAGATGGGCCAGTTGAGACTTGGCTTGGAATTGTGTCCCATATCGCTTTCTGTATCGATTTTGTAAAATGTTCCACCGTTTTCTCTTTTTCATCATTGGTTTTTGGAAGAAGTATTAGTTTTTGGAGTATTATGTTAAACACAAATTTATAAAATAAAAGTGTATTTCTGACTGTGATCAAATAAAATAAAGCAAAGTTATTTGAAACTCAAAATGAACAATTTATTTTAACATCGAATTACTACCTGTTTCGATAAAGGTTTGTTAATCGGAGTCTTTTGTAATCAGCCACTTTAGAAGCTTGGCTCTTGTCTTATGTTAAGGAAAAAAGACATCTGCAATAAACTTTATATGGACCTGAAAACAAAGTTCTTCACTAATACATTGTCTCCTGGTTTATATGTTATCTTGCCCATTTTGGCATCATATGCTTTCTTTCTAATGCGTTTTGACCGTGTTAGTTTTTCTGGACTCTAGTAGATACTTGTAATCTGTACTGCAGTTTTATGGGATAGTCGTCATAGTTGTATAAGGCTTTGATTTAAGTTTGTACGTTTGTAGGTAGTCTACAGGTTTTTCCGAACACCATTTTGAAGGGTTTGTAACCTGTTACTGAGTGCACTGAAATGTATAAAAAACAATAATATTATACCCACGTAATCGAATTTGTCGGGAATTTTGACAGTCAGATCCTACGATACGCATTTAAATGCTTATAAGTAATTTCTAAATTTCCAATTCTCTTGTGCTGATACGCTGTGGAGTTTAGCTGCTGCGTTTGGAGCAATGCTCATGTCTCAATGAAATATTCTCACCCTAAACTATATGCCTTAGTCTGTTACTATCCTGTAACAGACTGTATCCTGTATCCTGTCTGTAATTTGGCTACTGTTTCGGCTTCTTTATTTTTTATTACATATCCTCCCATAATATATTTGCTTAATTCGCACTGTATTGTCAAAACATATCTGTTCCCACTAAACACAGTTTACGAACCACCTTACTCATTGGACTGATTGCACTGTAAACAAATATGTGTTGTCACTATATATGTTCCTTACATGCTGGTTGATTGCAACTTTGACAGATGACTGTAGTTGTTCTGTTTTTCTTTCTTTCACGCTAAATACATTTTCCTTTTGTTTTATTATAATTCATCTGGCTTCATGAGCCTCATAGATAAATTTTTAAGAAAAATTCTTAGATTCTCTCTATCTGTATGGGTTGCATTATAAATCACGTTTGAATTTATGCCAATAATATTTAGTAAGTTATTTCTAATAAGCATACATAAATGGTTATATAGACGATGCAAAGGCAAAATCAGCCGTACACAGTTTGGTTTTCGGAAAGCAGTAGTTACGAGAGGGTCTCCTTAGCATACAAGTGATATTTCAATGATGTAGAGATGTGAATTGTGATATTTATGCATGCTTCATTGATTACCATAAAGAGTTCGATACAAGACGACAAACACGACAAGCTGATATTAACATATACAAGATGATCAACATATACCCTGAGGAAATCTTTCAAGAAGCAATGGAGGATATTGATGCTGGGATTCGAATTAACGTAGAATGTATCAATAACATCAGATACGCGGATGACACGGTGGTATTCGCTGACAGTTATGAAGCCCTCTAGGAGTTAATGAATAGAATCAGAAAAGTGAGTCAGAGATATGGACTTTTACTGAACATTAAAAAAAACAAAATGTATGATGATCTCTAAGAAGGAACAGCAAATTAAAAGAATCATTGTGAATGGTCAACCAACAGAAAGAGTAAAAACATGCACCTACCTTGGTATGAACGTCAATAAAAATTGGGACTATTTCCTAGAAATAAAATGTAGGATAGAGAAAGCAAGATCTGCATTTTAAAAAATGACTAAGCTATTCAAATGCCATGATTTATCAGTACCCATAAAAATCCGGTTACTACGATATTATATCTTTCCTATACTGCTGTACGGAGTTGAGTCTTGGACTCCCACAGACGCTACCTGCAAGAAAATTGAAGCTTTCGAAATGTGGCTTTATCTTCGAATCCTGAAGATATTCTATACCGATCACGTTACTAACGAGGACGTTTTATTAAGAATGCAAAACGGAAAAGAGTTATGAATCACAATAAAAATAGCCAAAATCGAATACCCCGGTCACATCATGAAGGCGAATGATTTCCTATCTGAAAAATCTACGTACGTGGTTTACCACAACAACCACAAATCTTTTCAGAGCAGCAGTTTGCAAAATACAGATTGCTATGATGGTCGCCAACATCCGAAATGGATAGGCACTACAAGGAGAAGAAGAACAATTGGTACATTTTTGTACCAAGTAGTTACCGCACATCTGGTCGACAGTATCGACTTCCGCCCTTGGTGGAGTTGTAAAACAGCACGAAGAACAATATCCATTAGTTTTCGTATCCAGTAGAATTGTATCAATATCCTCGGTTTTAATACAAGAGTATATTCCCTGTATCAGCAGATAAAATAAAAATTTTAGGTGGCGATTTAAATTGCGGCATTTAGATAATGACAATGCTAACCACGTTCTTTTCTATATGACTTGATTAAACATGTCCTTGAAGTGGTAGGGAAAGTTAGTAAACGAGCTTGTTATTATTAATTGATATCATTTCCGAAAAAATGTTGTTAATATTTTTATGTAAAAACTTTATTATTTATGTTATAAAGTTTAAGTAACTACTAATGGGTGATACTTTTACAAGATTAAGACGATTATAAATACCATTAACATAGCTTTCCAACTCACTTGAATGAATATACTTTTCGAAATATGTCACGCAAATTATATAATGCTTTATTTGGAAAACTAACAACTTTTGAAGGTAAATTTTGAAGTATATTTGAAAATTTATAAGTTTAAGTATATAATTCTATATACTATATATATAATGTATAGGTGTGATGTGGGTATTAGTTAAAATAGTTAGGTAATGACTGTGAATATTGATTTACACGATTTTATTAAAAGGAAAACCATGTATTACAATTTAACCTACGTCTTACAACAACAAACATATATATCTATCTCTTGTCACCGTTCACTCACGGTGGACACTGTCATGGTAACTTCGGTGGTATTCAGCCATGGAGCGGTGTGGCTGTTACATCCTCCCCCTTTGCACCACCCTGGCGACTCGCGGGTGGGGCAACAGAGTCTAAGCAGGAATAGAGCTCTACAGGACAGCAATGACAACGTTTTGGTCGGGGTTGTCTACGTCTAGCAATAGGGTCAGGTTCAGGTTCAATTTGAGCAAGGTCATCTCCAACAGGGGGGCCCATTTCGCTATCGTCTAACCCAAGGGTCAAAGACTCTGGGCAGGAGACCAGTGGAGCAGGAGGGTCGGCTTCTGAGGATTTCACTGGACGACCTCTTCTACGGAGAGGTTGAACTGGAGCAGGGCACGGATCTTCTGGATCGGCATGGAAAGGCGTCAAGGCTGAGACATGATATTTTCCAGCAGGAACATCCGGAGTGACGATGTGTGAAACTTCATAGGTTGTAGGGGACAGCATTTTGGTCACCTTGTAGGGTCCGTCACGATGCGGCGCGAACTTCGAAGTTATGGACTTAGACGCGTCACTTAGTGTATGCGAATCGACTAGCACAATATCACCTACTTCGAACGAAACCGAGCGGCGGTGGCAGTCTTTATACTTCTTACGTCTATCTTGGGATTGTTCATGTGTCTCGCGGGCTTCACTAAGAGCTTTACTCAAAGTTATTAGATAGGGCGTGATTTGTGGCACGAAGTTGTCCTTGGCTATGATGCTTCGAAAATCACGATTTGCATCATCAGGAGTTCGTAACTCGCGACCGAACGTGAGGTACGCAGGAGTGAAACCGGTTGAGTCGCACTTCACAGTGTTCATCGCGAACCGTATAGCGGGTAACTTTTCAGACCAAGACGAATGGTCATTATTTGTTAGAATAGCTAACTGAGTTTTAATGTCTCTATTTTTTCGTTCGACGGGGTTAGCTTCCGGGTGGTATACAGGTATAAGGTTCTGTTGGTACCCAAAACAATGCGCCACTTGTTGCATTACCGCACTCACGAACTGAGTACCGTTGTCACTGACGACTCGACGAGGGATTCCGTATCTTAAGATTATGTTGTCTATGAAACACTTGGCGCAGGCAGCGGCAGTAGCAGATTCTAACGGGAATAATTCTACCCAACGACTAGCAGTGTCTTCCACTACCAGAATCCATGTATAACCTTGAGGAGAGAGGGGCAAAGGCCCAAATAAATCAATAGATAGCACTTCAAACCTCTGGGACTGAACAGGGGTTTGTAGGAGACCAGCGGGTTTGAGGTTAGAGACTTTATAGCGTTGGCACTCAAGACATTTACTTACATGGTCAGAGATAATTTTCTTCATTCCAGGCCAATAGTAGCGTTTTATTATTCTTTGATATGTCTTCTCCACTCCATAATGACCAGCAGTAGCGGAATCATGGTATTCATGCAGTATGTGAGGAATACGTGTACTAGCCGCTACCAATTGGGGCTCTTCTTCATCTACTTCAGGAGTATAACGGTATAATATCCCATTGTTCATGATATATCCTCTTTCTGCCCACCTCTTGAAATCTACGCTTGTGTCAGAAGAGGGATCTTCTAAACATCTAATAATCTTGGCAACATCTGGATCATTAAGCTGCTCTTTTCGAACATCAGCAACACTAAGAGTTGGAAAATCTACTCTTACTAGATGAACTTCAGCTATGATGGGAACTTCTGTCATGGGAGGCCTTGATAGAGTATCTGCGATTACATTTTTTTTCCTGTGATATATTCTATTTTTAGGTCATATGGCATGAGCTCTAAAGCCCATCGAGCTAACCGTCCAGTAGGGGACTTAAAGGTCATTAGCCATTTTAAGGCTTGGTGATCACTTCGCACTATTGTAGTAGCGCCTTCTAAGTATCCTCGAAATTTCTTCACTGCCCAAACCACAGCGAGAGCTTCTCGTTCTGTAGTGCTATAGTTTTGTTCAGCAGGAGTCAGAAGTCTCGAAGCATACTCTACAGGTCGTTCGTTCTCTTTCTCCCCCTGGAGAAGACATGCCCCCAAAGCATAATTGCTAGCATCTGTACGAAGTATATAAGGTAAATTGCACTCAGCTTGTCGTAGGATTGGGGCGGAACACAATAATTGTTTCAGACATTCAAAGGCCTCTTGTTGTTCTGCTCCCCAGGTCCATTTCACATTTTTCTTGGTTAAATTCGACAAAGGTTTAGCAACATGGGAGAAATTTTCGATGAATCTACGGAACCATGAGCATGTTTGCAGGAATTTTAGCAGTTGAGTAACATTTAGGGGTGGTGTCATGTTTAATATGGCAGATACTTTATTTTCACTTGGCCGGATACCCAAAGGTGAAAGGATGTGTCCGAGATATAGGACTTCCTCACAGGCGAATGAACATTTTGCTCTATTTAGACATAATTTAAATAGGCGCATCCGGTTGAATACTTGTTTCAAATCGTCTATGTGATCAGAGAAGGATGGGGATAATATTATCAGATCATCTAAATAAGCTAGGATATTCAGATTTTGAAGACCAGCACGAAATTTATCAATCATCCTTTGGAAACTAGCGGGACTGTTACACATACCAAAGGGCATGCGTGTGTAACGAAAGGTGCCAAATGGACACACGAAGGTTGTTTTGTCACGATCAGCTGTTCGTACAGAGATTTGATGATAACCATTTTTTAAGTCGAGGGTAGTCATAAATCGGGTTTCCTTTGCTGCATGCAAAATATCTTCAATACGTGGCAGAGGGTACTTATCTGCACGTGTTATTGCGTTTAAGCGTCGATAGTCTACTGTTAATCTGATACCTCCATCTCTCTTAGGCACAAGTACCACGGGTGAAGCATATGGGGACTCACACTCTTCGATTATGCCTTGAGCCAAAAGTTTATCTAACTCCTGACGCAGTAATTGCCTTTTGGGCTCTGACATAGGGTAAGGTGGAACAGATATTGGTACATCATCAACCAATACAATGAAGTGTTCAGCATATGGAGTAGGGTCTATATTATATACGAATAAATCAGAATTTTCCTTAACAATGTTGTTAAGATTGGATCTTTCTTCTAAGGATAGAGAAATTCCTTCATCTACTCGTAGTTCTAAATGAGCAAGAGTAACGCTATTGATCTGGCAAGGAGAGCTGACCTGAGCTGGATCTGGAGCAAATGAGTAGGGGATATTAGGGACATCACCATAAAACCATGAGTCATTAGGAATGTCTAGAATGATGTTAGCTTTTCTTAAGAAGTCTGCCCCCAGTAAGGTACGACTATTTGTGTGTGTGGGCACAGAAATTAAGGAAATGCTATGAGAGCGGTTTTGTAAGATAACAACTAAATCAAAGACCAAAACAGTAGTAGAAGTAGTCCTACCATCCGCTAGGGTCATGTCTACACTTTTTGTGGAAAAGGGTACCTCATCCTTCAAGAGGATATCTCTTAGCTGAGAGCCAGCAATACTGCACTGTGCTCCCGAATCAAGATAACAATGACCTACATGACCTTCAATAGTGACCTGAACAATGGGTTTAGTTGATAGGTTTGTGGCAAAATGTTGGTCGACATTAACTGTTTCAGCAAGCAAAAATTCAGATACTGCTGAGGATTTACTGGATGATTTGCATTTTGGACAATTACTCTTAATGAATCCAGGAGTCTTACATCCATAACACGAAATCTGATTCGAAGTGGAAAAGGTTGGTTTAGTGCTAGTACGAGAAGTTTCTAAAGGAGGATTAGGTTTGGGCTCAACCGAAGATTTTCGAGAATCTGCTTCCCTGGTTCTGACTGCGGCCAATTTTCGACATTCATCCTTCACGTGACCTGGATTTTTGCAAAAGCTACACCGTACCCGTTTTGATTCGTTTTCGTTTTTAATGTTTATTTCCGGATTTTCATACGATTCTTCAGTTTGCCTCGCTTCTTTTAAGAGTTCGCTAAATGTATTGATCTTATCACGTGCTACTTTTTCACGTATTCTCCTATGCAACAAACCGTATACCATATCTAATTGAGTGGCTTCGGTTAATGTATCTGCCGGTAACTGAGCTATTATCGCGCGCGCTTTGCATACAAAAATGTCACACGGAGTTTTAGCATCTTGTTCCGTCGAAAACAGTTCCCGATACACTCTGTAGGCTGGTTTTTGAGGTCCAAAAGTTGATCGTAATAAATTAATGGCGCTGGCCCACGTGTTTACCGTATTTTTAACACCTTGAAACCACGTGGCGGCGAAACCGTCTAGCAGCATGGGTATACCCTTTAATGCGTTCGCGTCAGACACGTGGGTGCACTCTTTATAGATCTCGACCGCATCTATAAAAGCTTTTACATCAGCCCCCTTTGATCCATCGAAGCGAGAAGCGCATTTTGCTAAACTACCTGAGTCCGAAATAGGCCTTGCTATTGTATTTAATAAGGCTTGAAACTGTTCGCTTGTTAAATTTACCGAAGACATTTCTGCTGATGTTGATTCGCTTGAACTAAAAACCGTCGTCGACCTAAGCGAATAACTGTGTTTATCGTTTGTTGCCGTGATTGCAAGTTTAACACAAAAATAGTAATAAAAATTAAAGGCTTACAGTTTCTGTTGCTTATTTCTTGTAAATACCCTTGAATGGAAGCTTGATATTCCCACAGGATGTTTCTGAATGGCCTAGTGGAAGATTGATATTCCCACAGGATGTTTTGAATGGTCTGTAGTGGAAGATTGATATTCCCACACGATGTTTTTGGATGGTCTGTGCGGAGTTTCCAGAGCAGTCACATACACAGTAGATTTATTGTTGTGAAGCACTAAACTAAGTGAAAATGTCCACTAATCACCTTATTTTCACAGTACGAACTACACTTTAAACTATTTTGCCCAAGTTGGGTGCCAGTTGTGATGTGGGTATTAGTTAAAATAGTTAGGTAATGACTGTGAATATTGATTTACACGATTTTATTAAAAGGAAAACCATGTATTACAATTTAACCTACGTCTTACAACAACAAACATATATATCTATCTCTTGTCACCGTTCACTCACGGTGGACACTGTCATGGTAACTTCGGTGGTATTCAGCCATGGAGCGGTGTGGCTGTTACATAGGTATAATTACTTTGTATATCCCTTAACCACTGACATGCGGTATGCCATACCGAGCCGAAAATATATTTTGTTGTAAAGCGTGTTTTATAAAAGATTCTTAGAACACCATCTGTGTACCTTCAAGTGGGGTTTAATTGTACCTGCTCTTAACTGCTGCAGTTTTAGTACACGTTTAGTCTTTGAGCTACGTTGACATAAAGTTTTCTTGCGGTATCAAGTACCGCATGTCAGTATTTACGTTTCTATAGTTAAAAGCAGTGTAGTGTATTCTTTTGCTGTTAGTATGGCAGCAAGTTCATCCAGTTGTTCTAAATTTAGCCGCAAAACTGTAAGGCTTTCAGATGATGATTTTGATGATGTTTTATCTCAATGGGCTGACGAAGTACCTAGTGATTTAGAATATTTTAGTGATAGTGATGTTGACGATGCAAGCGAAGAAGTATGTATTGAAAGTTCACACGACACCGGAAGTGAGCAATCGGAAAGTTCTGAAGACGAATATCATTTAAATGATAATGGTAAGTCATATTTTTATGGCAAAAATCGTTTTAAGTGGTCTACTACAGCACCCTCGAAAAATGTAAGAACTCCGTTACACAACCTTGTAACAAAAGTACCAGCTGTACGGTCCAGAGATGTAAGAAACGAAACTTCATCATTTTTTTTTAATTTTCTTATTTCTGAGGATATAATACAAGAAATACGTAAATGGACAAATAATAAATTACGTGCAATTCGTGAAAACTATAAAAGAATGAATAGACCAGAACTAAATGAAATTGATGAAATAGAACTAAAAGCCTTTTTGGGATTGCTTTTATACTCATCAGCTTTTAAATCCAATGACGAAGATATAAATTCTATATTTGCTATAGATGGCACTGGTAGAGATATACTCAGTTGTGTTATGTCAAAAGAAAGATTTGCAATATTTCTAAAATGTTTACGTTTTGATAACCCTCTGGATAGAGATGAAAGAAAAAAGATAGATCCAACAGCAGCCATTAGTAACATATTTAATATATTCATACCAAATTGTCAAAAACTGTATTCCGTAGGCACATGTGTTTGTATTGATGAAATGTTGGTCGGCTTTAGGGGAAGGTGTAGGTTTAAAATGTATATGCCTAATAAGCCTGTGAAGTATAGCATTAAAATAATGTGTCTGACTGATGCACGAACAAGTAACTTATACAATGCCTATATATATGGAGGCAAGGACACTGACGGAAATGGGTTATCTGAGGAAGAAAAGAAGATGAATAAACCAACTCAATCTGTTCTTCGGCTTGCTAAACCTATTTATGGAACTAACCGTAATATCACAGCTGATAATTGGTTTAGTTCTATAGAATAAGTAAAGCAGTTAGAAGTAAAGAAGTTAACGTATGTGGGAACCCTCAAGAAAAATAAACGGGAAATCCCTCCGGAATTCCAGCCACACCGATGTAGGCAAGTAAATTCAACTACTTACGGATTTACGAAAAGTTTATCCCTAATTTCCCATATGCCAAAAAAATCGAGGGCTGTTTTACTTATTTCTTCGATGCACCATTCAATAGGCACGGATCAGATTACTGGAAAACCAGAAATTATAGCTCATTATAATCGTACGAAAGGAGGTGTCGATACTTTAGATGCCAAGTGTGCCAAATATTCTGTAAAACGTCGTTCTCGCCGATGGCCACTTACTATTTGTTACCGCATCATTGATATAGCTGCTGTTAATTCGCATGTTGTGTACCAATCACTACAAGAAGATAATATGGAAAGGCTTAACTACACAAAGGAGTTGGCGAAACAATTAGTTTTACATCATCTACAAAGAAGACTCGAAAATCCCAAAATCCCGAGAGAATTTTATGTGGTATTGAGCGAATACTAGGACAAAAACGCCAAAAAGAAGCAGATTTTGAAGAAAGGCTTGAGAAAAAGAAGACGTGTTACTTATGCCCAAGTGCATTAAAGCGAAAGACTTTTTATGTGTGCTTTTCTTGTGGAAAACCAGTGTGCTTACAGTGTACAAAGAAAAATTGCGGACCTTGCGCGCAAAATGACTAGTTATTTTATTGTAATTTTTGGTTATTGTCAGAATTTTGTATTTTAGTTTTTCATTAAATTTAAATCATTAGTCTGTTTCTTTTAACATTATTTTACCATTTGTTAGTCAAAACTAATCAATTTTTCTTGTAATTTAGTTTATAAACGATTTTGTAGTAATGTCCACCATTTTTTTAAATATTATGCATGCATTCATAATATTCTTGAAAAAGTAAAGTTTATTTTACTTGTAGCAGTATATTATGCTACAGCAATGTGAAGAATCATTCCGTAGTTGATATAAAAAACAAATACAGTAATATAAGATAAATTTATATTAAAAACAAAGGAGAATAGGCAACGGTATGACATACCGCATGTCAGAGTCTACGTCCTGAAACATCCACGTCAGTAGTTAAGGGATATATATATATATATATATATATATATATATATATATATATATATATATACGTATATGATATCAAATTAGTATTTCTTGGGTTTAGGTTCAATAAAATATATATTACATGTGGAAGTACTGACAAATAAAAGTTGATATCTGATATCTCAAGGTTTACTGTCATTAGTATATAATTATAATTATTTTGACAGTAAACCATGAGATATCAGATATCAACTTTTATTTGTCAGTCCATTAATGTTTGTATCCCGTTTTACGTTTTGGTAAGTCATATATAAATATACATATTTTACAATAACTGTTTGTCCTTATACATGTACATTTTAGAATCTTGACAAAGGCAAGGGTTTCCTGCCGAAACGTTGATTGTCATGGAAAATAAAATCTAGTTCCACATGTAATATACGAGTATATATTTTATTGAACCTAAACCCAAGAAATACTAATTTAATATTAAATATATTTAGTACGGTTCAAGAAACTCAAAACTAATATATATATATATATATATATATATATATATATATATATATATATATATATATATATATATATATATATATATATATATATATATATATATATATATATATATATATATATGTATATATATATATATATATATATATATATATATATATATATATATGTATATATATTATTTAATATAATATTTTTTTAATATTAATATAATTTAATATAATCATTATGAAGAAATATCGTATTAACTATGGAAACATCTCCGAAGGAACTCAAATACAAACAACGTACATGTCAGGATGCCTACGAGACATGATATGGAGAAAAAAAACATGAGGATAGAAAGAAAAACACGCATATATAAGACTTGTGTACAGAATCTCTAATAGATTTTGAGAATTCCTAAAAAGACTAGAATGGAACCAACACATTAACAGAATTAGAAGAGAGAGACTTGTCCGAATAGTAAGAGATGGAAAACCGGAAGGTAAAAGACCACAAGGCATACCCTCTAAAAGATGAAGAGATAGCTGACAGTCAACATCGCAAATACTGCTAGATCAGTCTGGAAACACCAGGCCTTAAGTCCTACCATACGTATAAGAAGAAGGAGAGTTGTTATCTACTATTTAATGAGTTCATGATTAGGACAAGATGTATATATTATGACACGAGATATAGATATAGAAGATTGCTACAAGCCAGAGGAGGAGGCTCGCATCTCATAATATAATGCCTTTTATGAAACCTTGAGTAGTTCACGCTATATAATGTAATTATAATTGATGAAGATGGAAGAGTATTGTTGACCAATGCTAACTTTAAAGTATATACCAGGGCTCAAGGTAAAGAAGGGGATCTTCCGTAGAGTGGAGAGAGGGAATTAAAAAAATTATGAGAGGCACAGCTGTAAATGAAAATGTAAAAAATAGACATGTTTGATACGACAGACGCATGATATGAATTAACTTTTCGTATGCTATATTTATTCTGAAAATTAAACAAAAAATTGTCATGGAGTTTATTGATTTTCATTTTTCAGATGATGAGTTATATTGGATATTAAATTTTGCTACTATCTTATATCGGTCTCCAGTGCAACGATATACATGTGCAGTTTATTTCTATTTTTCCATTGTAACACTTTTTATAGTAATAGTTTACGCAATTCTAATGAAGCCACCTTTAACTCTAATTGGAGAATCATTGGCACTTGGTACTTTTGGTGTTTATGTAAGTTTGGATCTCTATTAATTTAGTTGTTGACCGTACAAAAAAAAATTAAACCTTTAGGGTAGGCAATAAAGCAGTAAAAAGCCCAAAATCTACCCAATTTTTGGCGTTAAATGGTTTGCAATGAAACTTTTTGCATTCGCTTCGTAAGAGTATCAGGAAATTTTGTGAATAAATATTATGATGTGGAAATGTCTCAGATGCACCTCGTTCTCAGGATGCTCCTCGTTTCCCGGAGTTTTGGAAAATTCGGTGGAAATCAGTACGACCTCTTTACTCAGGGGTTTTTGGGGTCGCTGAACACTAATATCATGTCGGCGATGGTCTCAGACGCAGCTGGTTCCCAGGATGCGCTTTGTCTCCTCAAGTTTTGTGGAAATTCTGTGAAAATCAGTGCAAACTCTTTACTTAGGGATTTTGGGTCACTGAACACTAATATCGTGTTGGCAATGGTATGCAAGGCAAATCGTACCTAGGACGGGCCTCGTGTCCCGGAGTTTTATGTAAATTAGATACAAAATTAGTTCAAACCCGTTTCTAGGGATTTTGGAATCAATGGACACTAATGTCATGACGTCAATGTTAAAAGTGGCTCCTGGTATCCAGGGCGGTCTTGTTTCAGGAGTTGAAATTCGATACAAAATCAGTGCAAACTCGTTAGTCGAGGATTTTGGGATCGTTAAATACTAATATCAAATCGCCAATGGTGTGCGAGGCACCTAGTATCCAGGACGGGTGTCGTCTCTTGAAGTTTTGTGAAAATTTGATACAAAAGGTGAATTTGGAGAATTTTTGCAAAATTTTCACAACAATCGATGCGTTTATACAGCACCTAAGAGAGTTTATTCTCAGGTGTAAAACTGGCTTAACAAAGAGCAAAATGGTTTAAACTCCACAGACTGGGAATCAGAACTTAAAGAACATAGTTTAGATTCATAAAAATAACACAACTGATTGAACCGCCAAGCATCATGAGCTTGATATTTTGAAAGTGCAAAATAGATTGTGGAAATTTATATGGATGCAGGAAACACGGATTACATTGCAGGGCCGCGTGCATAAATTGTACAGGCTAATTGCACTAATACCGAAAAATGAATCGTTAAACAAAGAAATAGGACGGTGAATCAAGAAAATGAAAACATTGTATTATAAAATATTTGAAAACTAGAAAATATTCGTGATCAGCGAACATAAAAGCTCCTGAATTATGATTTTGCCCCGATTTTGTATCGAATCTCTACAAAACACCTGGAGACGAAGCCAGTCCTGGGCACCAGGTAATTTCAAGACCATCGTTGAGATAATGTTAGTGTTCAGCGACCTAAAAAACCCACAAGTAGCGAATTTTCACTGATTTGCAAAAAACTTCAGGAGACGAGGCTCACCCTGAGCAGGTACGTCGAAAATCATCGCCGTAATAATGTTTGTGTTCAGTGACCCCAAAAACTGTCGGGTAGTAATGTTGAACTCAATTCCGTCAATTATTTCCGAATTACAAATTTGTCATTTTTTATCACTTCGAAGTGCACTTTGGAAAATGCATTTTCCTTGTACAATATTGCAATCTTTAATTCCACATCATTATTTTTGTTCACAACGTTTTCTGGTGCTCCTACGAATCAAATTCAATAAGTTACATTGAGTTCCGTCCAACTACAAAAATTTGGTAGGTTAATTGCTTCATTGCCTCGCCTACCATGTTTATCCCAGGCAAACGTTTGACGCAGTTAAAACTCCCTACACACGTTCCGACTAAACCAACTAACTGTCATGACCGACAACGTTGGATCCCACAAGTTGGGCCCGATAATTGATGTGTGTGTAGGCTTGTTGGTCGACAAAAAAAAATTGTCGTTGGGAAGTCGGTTGTCGGGATGTCGCGGTTGTACAATCAAACCTGTCGGCCCGACCGTCGGGTACATCTATTTCTGTCGGTCAATAAGCCTACAGACACCAACCGTCGGGCCCAACGTTGACGGTCACGACGGTTGAGTGATTTTTTGTCTGGACGTATGTAGGGGGTTTAAGTGACGACGCAAGGTGACTCAGATTTCTCTATGGTGTACAAATTCGCACATGTAAATGCACAAAGGCGCATTTCATTGTACATGATTTATGTATGCAAGAGCATACATATCCTTTTCTTTTTTTTTATTACAATTCTAGTACAGGTCTTGTCCATTTTCTTGTCAATAGGTATATAATTAAATATCTTAAGCATTCATAAATTAAACTTTCAAGTAGATTCACTTGAGAACTGGTCAACAACATCACACAACATGCAGCTTGGTGTACAACCACAAAACTAAATCAAAAGAAGACAAATCTTAACCATATCAACATCACATAAAAATCAAAAGAAAAAACCCACGTAGGTGAATATGAATGACATAGTTAAAAAAGTATTCAGTCAAAATAATGATATCATTGAATACTGAAGACGTATTACAGTTTTCATTTAGCTGCAGTTGAATTATTATCTTGCATTTATGTTTGATAACTTCATTTAAAATATTACATTTAATTAAATTTCATTTATTTCTTTAATTTATTTAATTTTATTTAATATTATTCATAAATATTTAATAATATTTAATTTTATTTCATTTTATTTAATTTTGGATAATTTTATTTAATTGATTTAATTTATTTAGTTTATTTAATTTATTTAATTTTATTTAATTTTATTTAATTTTTATTTAATGTTATTTTATTTTGTTTAATTTTATTAGCGTATTCATACTAAGAGTCTTATCGTGTTTGAATTGTGTGCAAAAGATGGGCCAGATCGGTTGATTAATTTTTGCGAAATTTAATTTGTTTATAGGATTTCTTGAAAAATGAGCCAATTTCTAAGGCTGGTTCAGAAAATTTGACTAAATGGATTTTAGTAATCCAGAGCTTATATTTTTTTGTATACTAATAACAGAAAAAAATGACATATCTCGGGTTATTATACTGGACCCAATTTATTATATCTTTTTTTAAAATGGGGTACAATTTTCGTTGCAAAATTATCCAAAACAAAGCAGCTAATTACTATGTACAAATGTACATAGTAATCAATATTCAATCGTTATTTATAAAAAATTGTTTCATATATTCTTGTTTAAGAAAGAACAAATCAGTTTTTACTATTAAAAACATTATTTTTATCATTTCTTAAAGTTTAAATTCAATAATTTAATTTGTCTCGCATATTTATTATAGTGCGGGTAGTATGCTAATTACATATTTTTGCACAGTCTTACTTAAAATAGTGCTATTATGCATAAAAAATGCATGTGGCCAAGAGAAAATGATGGTCAAAAATTATAAAAAAAATTTTTAAACAAATTGTAAAATTATATTTTTGTGTCCGTAACAATTTTTACGGTAATTGTCTGATTCTGAGCAAATAATGTGGTTAGTAACTTAAATTAATCGTTTTCGAGTTATAAACAATCACCAAATTAACCTAAACTCCATTTTACAACAACCCGAAGAGTATTTATCAATATGTTTATAGCAGTCCATTGTCTTTTAATTGTTATTACTCGACGCGCAGAGTTCCGCGACTGCTATATATATATATATATATATATATATATATATATATATATATATATATATATATATATATATATATATATATATATATATATACACATGGTGTCAAAATCACATATAAGATATTGTAACGAAATAGCATATCTCAGATGCGTGGTTCGTGTCACAGTTTTTACAAGTATGGATCTGGAATATTCGATGGTTGGCATTCTCGATGCGCTTTTGACGTGAAGGATAGAGGTTGACTACTCCAGAATATTCTAGTACATAATAACTTGTATATATATATATATATATATATATATATATATATATATATATATATATATATATATATAAGTAACAAGGATATTAGGTTTTAAGTTGTTGCTTAATTCAGTTGTCAACACTCTCATTTCTCGTTCCATAAGACTTAACGACAACAATCATAGGTCATTCGAAATTAATTCAATAAGATAAACACTCTTACAAAACGGCTACCATAAAACCCAAATCAATAAGAGCATTCAAAAACATCTAAACCCCATTCCATCTAAAAAAGAAACCTTGCCACCGGATCAACCCAAAATCTTTCTACCTTTTATTAAAGGTGTCACTGATAAGATCAGTAGAACTCTTCTTCCTCTAAATATCAAAACCATCTTCACTACTCACTCCAAGTTGTCCAATCTCGTCAGATCCGTAAAAGACCAAATCCCTAATGAAGACCATGGTGTCTACGAGATACCCTGTTCCAGTTGCCCATGTACATCGGACAGACAAACCGACGAATCCATACCCGTATTTACGAACATTCTATATCTGTCAAACATTCCGATACTACTTCAGCCCTAGCCCAACATCATATTCAAACAAGCCACAAAATATATTTCGAAAAAGCAAAACTATCGCCCCCATCCGCTCCTTAAAATCGAGAATCATTCGTGAAGCTATGGAAATCGAAAAACGGCCTAACAGCTTGAACACGCGCGATGACGGGAAACGATTGCCGGCAACATGGCGACCCCTGCTTCAGCGACCTCCCGCCCACACCGCTCAGGCCACGTCAGTTCAGACCACGTCAGCGCATACTGTTCCCGCGCATACAGCGAGTATAAAAGCAGCCACACAGGGTAAGACCGGTTGTCACTCGACACTGAGGAGTAGACAGATTGAGACCTCAGTAACTAGAGACAATTCTTACAATATAGAACAGAATGCTGGTACGTCTCGAGTGAGGGGAGTAGGCAGATTGAGACCCCGAACTCGAACCGAACCGTATCACTTTTGATAATGTCTCGAAAATGGGCGCCGAAACGTCGAGTAAGAAATTCTCAACGCAGTTCTTCCAATCTTCCCATATATATATATATATATATATATATATATATATATATATATATATATATATATATATATATATATATATATATATATATATATATATATATATATGTATGTATATATATACATACACGTTCAGACTATTATAAATAATTAAATTTTATGTTTTTAGATAATCACGTGTTATGGAAACATTATGAGAAATTTTGAATCTGTACAAAAAATGATAAATTCTCTAAAGTACACTCGAAAACTATTAAATATTTCAAAATACCAATTTTTAAGAAAAAAAATTAAGAAAATAAATTTAGTATTCAAAATAATACACTTTATATCAATATTCCTGTATTTAGTTTCATTTACTTTATTCTTATCCAATGCAAACTGTTATGATCAGCTTATACCCCTGCTTTTAAAAGACATATTATTTAATTCTAATTTCGCCAAAGTAGGAATTTATGGAATTTTCATTCCACACGCAATCTTGTTTACTTTGACTCCATTGTATATAGCAAGTTATTTTGTTATGCATTTTAAATTTCTGATGCAGTGTTTAAATGAAGATGTTAAACAGTTTATTAAAGAAAACGCAGAAAATAGGCGTAGTGATATAAATGATATACAATTTCAGAAGTATGCAAGACAACAAATAATTCACATTTGTAAGAAATTTGTAAGAATTAAAGGGTAAGTATTATTAACACACAGGTGCTCACTTGGGTGCAACTATTTTAATTATAAAATTTTATTTTATAACATATTATTACGTGGAATAGCCAAACATATAATACGATGTTATACTAATAATAACTGATCTCAGGATTTTCAGGGTTTATTTTATAATGAAAATTACGATAATGTGATAAAGCTGTATAATTGTGTTTCTTTTACAAAAAGCTAAACGGTAAATCACTAAATATAATTCGAATACTGTCTTTTTGTGTTATATTCACATATGTAAAACAAAAATCTATACAAAATGATCAGACCACACACACTCAGGTCACTGGGCCATCTTATGTCTTACAGGACTCTCGAAATGCCACATGTTGTAGTTCGTTCGCACTCGCCCTCCAGAGGTGCAGCTTCGCGATTGATTTGTTGCAATCTTGCACTCCCCCTAGCCTCGAACTCGTTAGAGGAGGGGCTAGCAGAATACGTGGTTTTCTTCTTGGGGCTTCGTCGTATTCGTGTTGGCACTAGAGGCGTTAGAGCTTCAACGTCATTGAGGCTAGCTTGTGTAAGCGCAGATACGTAAAACACACCAAGGGCAGTAGATGTGTCTACTCCACAAAAGCTGATACTACTCGATTTATCCCATAGGGTACATCTCTCTTTGGGTAGAATTTAGCTGTCTTACCTTTCGACCTGTTACTAGTAGTGGTTATTCTGGCCCATATTAAATCTCCTTCTTTGAGTGGACTGGGTTCCTTCAAACGTCAATTAACCTATTTATTTTAATTTATTTTATAAACCGACAGAACCATCTAGTATTCTGAAGGAAATATTGCACTCCCTTAATATAGAAAATATTAAAATATTTTATTTTTCGCGAGCAAACACGCACTTTTTCCAATTTGCCTGAAAATTAAACTGATCTAGTCTATCAAACACTAAATTTAGATCGTGTAAATGTTCGTCAAAAGAGCTAAAAAACACGATAAGGTCGTCTAGATAACTTAAAATTACTATATTACTAAGACCACGGCGAAAACGGTCCATGAGTCTTCATTATCGGCTACTATCATTGTTGGGAGTCCATGTTGTGTTATAAAAATCTATAGGGCGTTGAATACATTGAACGCAATTCCTCCATTTATTGGGTAGGCTTGTCCATACTTCGAAAATGCGTCTATTATGGTTAGAAACTTCTGTCCATTAGCCTGGAATAAATCAATGTGAACTATTTCCAGTGGTTTAGTGGGAGTTGGTGTAACCATAAATTTTGCTTTTGGAGGAAGTCTGTCGTATTTATTTTCTTGATATATATCGCAAAATTTATGATATCTTCTATGTCCTTCTTCATATTAGGCCAGTAATATCGTTTTCTTATTTGACTTTCTGTTTCAGCTATTCCTCTATGGTTCGTTTTTCCTTCATGATAGTTTTTTATAATTTATTTTTGTTGTTCTTCTAGGTTAACATCTTCCAATAAAATATTACATTTTACTAAGTCGTATGCGTTGTGTGGAAAACATATAAACTGTGTAGGCACCATTTTATCTCTTATCCTTACATCAACTAAACTTATCAAACGAACACCCGTTCGTTTCTACCAACACCATCAGCGACTTTAACAGAAATTTGTTCGGACATCAAAGTTTGTCCTTGGTTTTCTAAAAGGTTGTACAACGTTGTACCAGCTATACTGTGTTTGGCACCTGTATCTATTAACCCTTGACCTTCGTGCCCAAATATATTAATACGCAAAACCGGTCTAGATTGAGGTGAAATAAGTGTATCTTATTTACAGAAGAGAAATATATTGACGATGTTTCCTTGTGGCTACAAACTGAAAAGTTTGCTCGAATTAAACCCAGTTTATCATAACCATAACAAGTTAACGGATTGTTTAGACTATTTTGCGGCGAATTTGAGGTAGTTGTTCCGACGATAGCACTAACCGTACGCGAAGAACTTTCAATTACTTTCGGAGTCATCGCTCGATCTTTGAATTGTTGATCACGTAATTTTCGACACTCATCCTTAGAATGATAGGGAACACGGCAATAATTACAACGCGGTCTTTTTATGATTCATATGATTGTTTACTGTGAGGGGCTTTATCCTCCTTCGAGCTAGGAGAACACATCTTAAATTTTTCTTGCTTCTGTAAGTAGCTTCGTAAAATTAGAAACTGCTTCTCGAGAAATCTTTTCTCTAATTGATTTATGTAGTAAACCATACACCATATCTATCTGGATTGTTTCTGTAAGGCTGGCTGGTTCTAATTACGCGAGAACAGCCCTACATCGGCAAACGAAGACGTCCACTGTTGTTTTTCCGTCTTGCTCCTCAGCAAATAATTCGCGGTAGACACGATATGCCGGTTTTTTAAGACCGAACGTAATTCTTAATAGGCGAACAAGTTCCTTCCATGTTTAAATGGTATCTTTAACGTCTTCATACCATATTGCCGCGATTCCATCGAAAAGCATCGCGATTCCCCGAAATGCAGTTTCATTAAACACTTATGCACAGTCTTTAGATATCTCTATGGCGCTAACAAAAGCATTTACGTCAGTGTCTCTGTGTCCATCAAATCGCAAATGGCATTTTGACAGGTTGTCACTTTGGAACGACGCCGACTGCGAAAAGGGTGCTCTTTGTAACGACAAGCTCGACAAAAAATCTTGGAATTGTTCATTGGTCAACCCAACGTTTTGACTCATGTATCTAAAGTTAATATTTACGGATCTATTGGAAAAATTAGAGTCCGACTCAGAATGAGTCGTAGCAATTAAATGTTCAAGGCTTCTGTTCTGCGTGGAACGCAAATTGTACAAATGATTTTGCATGCAAAAATTGGAAAGTACTTGTCAGTGAATGACGATGTCCAATCTTGAATATAATACCTCCAGCACATTTCTACACACCACAGTCTATGGCCCCTGGGAAACTTGGAACACGTTACTACTAAATCACTTCTGAGTTTAACAAAACAGAAGTTAACTAGAAAAAGTGTCCAAGTATATAACAAAGCACTTTGTTATTTCTTAACGAAAAATAAGTCCACTTATTATTTATACCGACACGAATGTCCAATATGAAATATTAGCGAATCGGTTAATTATTTTTAACACTCAGTTAACGATCTTACACCCTCTAGCAGGCAAGCTAGAAAAAGACCATGTTAACTTGGGAAAGAATCACTACAAGAGTGATGCGACCAATTTGTGGCATTAGAGTAAGAACACTCTATGATGGTTTCCAGGGCAACAACTAACAATAACCACGGAGGAAGCTACAACTACCTGAGGATAGGTACAAAAATGCCAAAAATCAGTCACATTGTCCCTGTTGTGATCCTTTCCCAAGTTAACATGCTCCTTTTCTAACTTGGCTGCACCGTACTAATGACGACCAAGTAGTCATAAGTACGTATTTACGGTTACCTTCCATCGATATACCTATTTTGTTTTTTTGTTTTCCTATTTTACGAAACATGTACTTACATTTTAATTTCATTATTTACTCGCATTAACCTTGTCTATTTGTTTTAACCCGGCGTCACCCAGGTGGGTTCTAATAATACCCCCAACACACTTAGAACTGGCATAATTTTATGGTTAATACACGGATATTTTGTTGGTTGCCTATAGCTTCCTAAAACATGTTGCCGTTGGGTATTCTGAACCAATTTCAGTTGTAAGTTGATCGTCAAAGTGAGTTCAGTGTTCTGCAATCCGACTAGACCCCACCTGGGTGACGAAGACACAATTTAAATTCGCAGGGTAACTAAGACAATTTTAATTCGTGGCGTTATTTGTTATACATATAAATTTTTTTCTCTAGAATAAATTACGAAAAAGAACAAACCAAACTAGTGGCACTTTGGCAGGAACTTGAAGATGATGAGTACAACATTATGGACTCCGACGATGAAACCAAAATTGATCACATAAGTAATCAGTCTGATGGTGAACAAAATAAAAAAATTGAGGAACTAGAAGTATTGGAATCTGATAATAAGCGAAAAGAAGACAAAAAATATCCTTATTGTATAGGTAGGGATTCCAAAACAAAATGGAGAAAACACCATAGTAATAAAGCAGTTAGAACGAGGGCAGAGAACATAATTTCGAACTTACCAGGATCCAAACCATATGCTAAAAACGCTAAGACTCTATTCGATTGCTGGCTTCGTGTTCGAGTAGAAGATATTCGTGTTCGAAATGTTTGTTGAGTATTTACAATCAATTTTAAATGGAGTCAATAATACCACACTTGGGTTATTATAAACACATTTCTCACCCGGGTGACGTCTTGTTAAACGTTTTAACGTTTTGCATTCCTTTTCTAAGGTAGCTGTAGCTTCCTCCGTGGTTATTGTTAGTTATTCTTCTATATAGAAACCATCAGGGTCTTTTAGTGATCCTTTCCCAAGTCACCATGCTCCTTTTCTAACTTGGATGCACCGATAACTTTGAATTTACTTTTAGAGATGTAGAAGCATTTAATGTGTTTATAAAGTGGCGCTATGTTTCAATTATATTTACTGGAACTTTAGCTTTCGCCGGAGTAATAATATCTGTTTTGGTAAGTATTATAATATAATAATTTGGTAAGTAATATAATATAGTTATTTTTACTGACACTAATGTTTGGAATGTTTATTTTAAACACTCAAAGGTTTATTAATACATCAGTCTATCATTTAAGGCAGTAACATCTTTGTATTCCATTTTAAGATTGTAATTTACTTGTTTTTACTTAATTACGTCGTTACCTTGTTTAATTAGGGCTATTAACAATTTAAAAGATCTTGGTTAGCCCATTCTGTGTTCTGTTTAATAATCAACTTTTACATAATACACTTAACGGCAGAAAAAGTGGCCACCGTATAAATTACCGAAAATAAAAATTCATTGAAAATTTTATGCGCCGTTTCATAATGCGTCTCAATTTAAATATTTTCTGCGATCATGTATGTTTGTTTTTGACACGTTTGACATTTATGTTGTTGTTTTCTGTAATCGCTATTTATCTTCCAAGTTGAAAACATTTAATTAAACAGTAATTTATCTTTTTAAACGTGGAAGAAATCAAATTTTTGTATCCGAAATTTAGGTATTCCGAGAACTACAGTACGGAGATTTTTCCAACGCTTTATAGAGACTGGAACATACTCACGCCGATTTCGGTCGTAGAAGAGTTAGAAGACGGCCTCAATGAAAGAGGACTAATGACAAAAAGGGCGGCTATTGTTTACGAATTACAACCCAGGCATTGTAAGAATCGATTAATTTTGACTCAACAACATCAACACTCGGTTATACAGGATTAGAGCCGAATTCTCTTTACTGATGAATCGCGGTTCTGTTTGAAGTCTGGCCATGGCCAAGACAGAGTTTGGAGATGGAGAAACAAAAATATCCCTAAGCTAGTATGTCCCAGCCAGCCAGCCAGCTAGAAGTCTTGCAGAACTTTAAACCATGCTTCGTGAAGAATATGAACGTATTCCTATAATAAGTTTTTATTCAAAATTTGTTCTTTTACCTTCCAAATCGGTTATTGATGTTTTTGGGCATAATACTGGATTTTAGACAAGTTGTTGTCTCATAATTTCACTCATAATTTTTATTGTTTGTAATCTGTTTCGGTATTTTCTTTTGTAACCTTATAGTTAAATAAATTATGCCAATGAATCAAGCAGTAATGGCCATTTTTTGGTTTAAAAATAAAAGTTATTAAATATAGAATATGAAACAGTGCATACAGCTTCCAATGGATTTTTATTTATGGAAATTTATTGGGTGGCCACGTTTTTTACCGTTCAGTGTCTCATTAAGTTTAATATTAAATTAAACATTTGATGATAATTCAATATATGAGTTTTTGTTTATATTTCAAATATTTTTCATAGTATCTGCTTTAAGATTGGATATAACTCTTTTTAATAATCAATAATGACGTACACTGGGGTGCAACATTACCCGGACACTGAGATTTTTCCTAAAAACTGGCGTTTAAAAAAGTTTAAGATGTTCCCAATTGAATATTTAATATTAAACAAAATTTAAAAGTCAAATTTATTACAACTCAAGAATTTTACACAGAAAAAACAAACAATTAAAAAAATTTGAAAAAATGCAAAGAAACAAATTTTTTTTAATATAAACATTTTTTATGAAAAACGATATTTAGTAGAGTGTATTACCTTCAGGGACCCTAATTACAGCTTTCATTCGATCAGACATACTTCGGATTAAAGCAGCAAAGTCTGCTTGAATGATTTGCTCCCATTCTTCACGAACTGCTTGCTCCAAATCGTTCATGGTTTCAAACTCACCGTGGTTACGTCGAATACGTTGTCCCAGAATATATTATGCATGTTCTACGGGATTTAAGTCTGCACTCTTTGGGGGCATTGGTAATAAACGAATCCCAACTTCATCCAAGTAATCCCGTGTTATTCTTACGATGTGCGAACAAACATTATCTTGCATCAGACGAAAGTTTTCCAAAACAAATGGAGTAAATGGCACTACATGATCTTCCAAACATTGTTGAATATACCGTTGAACGTTTCCAATTACAAGTTGAATTGTAACAAGTTCTGCATGAACCTCTAGAGAAATACCTGCCCACACCATTATACCACCTCCACCAAATTGAACTCTCGGAGTAAAAGATCATTACTGATAACTTTCACCAGCTCTTCTTCATCTCCTAGACCGCCTATCTCATAAGTATCTGTTAAATCTTGATTCATCTGTAAAAACACAACATTCCAATCGTCATCACCCCAATTAAAATGTTAACTTAATACTAAGCTACTATTTAACATTAATAACAAAACGTATGTGTAAAAGATTGCAATAGAAATTGAAATAGAGCATACAACATCCGAAGACATACAAATCCGACGTGAAGTGAGACAGGGTTGCGTCTTATCACCGCTACTGTTTAATTTGTATTTGGGCTCTATATTCAGAAAAGCATTAGACGAGGTCCAATGCGGAATTAAGATTAACGGAATCGGCATAGACAACATCAGATATGCTGATGATATCGTCTTAATAGCAAGCAACGCACAAGAATTACAAAATATAATAAATGCGGTAGTTCACCACAGCGAAATGTTCGGTTTACATTTAAACGTTTCCAAAACTAAAACTTTAGTATTTTCAAAGACACCAATAAACGTACAGGTATCTGCTAGGGATCAAATAATAGAACAGGTAAATTCCATAAAATATTTGGGATCAAATATCAATAGTCAGTGTAATCAAAAAAAACAGAAATCCTATCAAGAATCGAACAAGCAAGGAAAACATTTATGAGCATGAAAACATTTTTTACAAGATCAAACCTTAGTCTACAGCTTAGAATCCGAATGATCAGATGTTACGTTTTTTCTGTCTTACTGTATGGCTGTGAAAGGTGGACAGTGGACTCTGAAATAGAAAAAAGAATAGATGCCTTTGAGATCTATATATGCAGACGAATGTTAAGAATTCCATGGGTACAAAGAGTTACTAATGTTAAGGTACTTCGTCGCATGTGTAAACAAAAAGAGTTACTAAGAATAATCAAAGAGAGGAAAATACACTGCAATACTTGGGTCATGTGTTAAGAGGCGAAAGATATGAATTACTTCAAGTTATGCTGGAGGGAAAAGTACAGGGCAAAAGATCAGTAGGAAGACGCCAGAACTCGTGGCTGAAAGACCTGAAGAGATGGTTCGACCGCTCATCCGCAGAAATCTTTCACGCAGCAGATTCCAAAACTGCAATTGTCATTTGGATCGCCAACCTTCGAAAGGAGACGGCGCCATGAGAAGATGTGTAAAAGTGTTGTTGTTTGCAAAAAACATCTAAACAGGTTCAAACAAGAAAAAAACGGTATCGCTAATAAGGCATAAAATACAATTAAAACAAATTAAATAAGTTTTGATCTAAAAACCAACAAAAAACAAAAAAATTGAGTGTCCTGTTAATTTTGCACCTCAGTGTATATAAAGTAGTCAACAGATACAGCATAGTTAATAGCTTCAGCGAAAAAGAATAATCCACCAAGGATCAGAGATTATGTCGGTTATAACTCAAGAAGAAATTATTAGCTCGAAGAAAAATGAAGAAATACGTAGACCGCTTTAGTTATAAAGGCTGAAAAACTTGAATAAGAAACACTATTTAAATAGATTAAAGACTTATGTAATCTCTATTTCTTGTAAATGAAATAATCCCATCTTAGTCGAAGAACGCCTTAACAATATTTCTTCATAACATATTTTTCCTTAAAAAAGGTGATATTACCGAGCTTGTGAACCTATAAACTTGAACTTATATTGTACGTGCGTTTTCATAATTCGTCTAGAAAATCTTTATATCATAACAAAATCCCACCAAATTTCATTAAAATCGATTTAATAGATTTCGCACAGTAATTTTGCAATCTAAATTAAAAAAAAATGAAATATTTAAAATCTTTCACAACAAAACTGGATCATAAGCTTGCCCATTTTTTATTCACATAAAAAAGCACTTTACCTATCTAACGTACTTTATGGAATTGAAATCGGATTATTTGGGCGGCCTCGGGAATGTTTTAAAAGTATAAGTAAAGCTTAAGTAAAACTAACAATTTTTTGGCTTATAAACAAATAGAATATCTTAGTAGCCATTAGCTTAAATTAAATTCAGAAAACAGCGTTGGAAAATACTTGGCAAGACTCTTCTATTAAAAGAAAAAAAGTTGAGTTATGAGCAGTAGTTCCTAAGGAACGATCGATCAAAATTGACCGACATTTGCGATGATGTTATAAACAATAGGATGATAATTTTTGATTTATTACCTTTTTCATTCGTAGCTCTTTCTCGATACAAATTTTCATATCTTCAAGATATTTATAGCATATATTATACTATTAAAAACCATTGGTATTGCGCGTGAACAATTTACAACCAAAAAAATTAGGTTGTAGAAAATTTAATTTCAAAGTTCAAAATCGGTATACGTAAAAAATGTATTTTCTGGGCTTCCGTTAAAGCAATTTTAGTCATTTTTTTTAGTCCGATGTAACTCGAACACAGGCACCTAACGGAGGGCGCCTACCAAACTGGCGTGACATGTAACATGGCAGTGGCATAGCACGACATTAGTAGCATGACATTAAAAAAAAGACTAGTTGAATTCAAAATATCGCTCTCTGAGGATGAAGTTATGCTAACGCTTTTAAACGTCAACAATATGAACAAAACTCACCCGCAACGTCAGTTTTGGGTACACCCTTATTGGAAAGAGATTCAAGGGCATAGTAGATTTAATGTATTTAAAGAATTAAAAAATTCCGGACTTGTGTTGTCATAGATACTTGGAAATTTCTCAATTAATGAGATAAAACGGATATTAAATTATGGACTGTTTTCCATATTTAAATTTTTTAACAAACACACATGCAAATGCAAGTAGCACGTGGCAAAAAGTAGAACAAGCTCAATTTTTAACGACGTGGCGTAGCAAGCTGCATGACGTCACTGTCACTGTCATTTTGGTCTGCGCTGAATAATTCGTTTGCAGTAGCTACATCTTAAACATGCTAGACGCGCGCTACTTGCTACTTGCCACTTGTCATGCCAGTTTGGTGGGCGCTCTCCCTAAAAAAGAAATTTTAAATAAAATTTATATTAATCCGATGGTAAAAATTCGATATATTTTCATCATAGTGTCCTATCGACAAAAATCAAAAGGCATTTGAAAGGCGGAAAGCGCAGCTTTCTTCAGCAATTTTTGCATTTTGCCGCAATTAACGTCGTTTTTATAAAAGAGTTAAATAGATAAACGATTTTTGCAATTTTTTACTATTGTTATGTTTTTATTAATTCTAATTTATTTATTATTTATTTATTAAAGGTTCTATTTATAACACTCACAAATTTATTAAAGTCTTTATTACACAATTTATTATAATTCGTGCGTTACAATTTAAAACGCGGCGCGAATCTTCAGAAACTAACTGTCCTCTCTCCAACGAAATTCCTCTTTAAATATAGAACACAGTTATTCGAGAATACGGTGGTTTATCATCGAAGACCCCAGACTGCCTGGAGATTTCGAGTTGCAGGTCATAATATATTTACAGTTTTAAACGCCATAATTATCGTAACTCTATTCTGATGAGATCATTCAAATTTATCCCTTTTCCATTAACTGCTACTTTGGAGTTTTCATTTTTAAGATCCATTATTCAAAACCTATTGCATGAATTTTTGCGGTCGAGGTGATACAAATTTTATTTAAAATTTATTTCACGCGCGTAGCTGACATTCAAGATCGTCAGTCGCTTCAAGCGTTATTTTTAGAAAACGATTCATTTTAAACAAACATGTTAATAGATATTTTTATTTAAAATATTATCTCAGCTACATTTTTATTTAAAAATTTTTTTCTACGACGTACAGATTCTTAGTAAATCGATTTGTCAGTTATCATCCTCTACGAGTGACGGCGGTTTTAAGGGGAAACCGGGGGTAGGAGTAGTAAAATTTTGTTGCATATTTTTTAGTGTCCCAAAATTAACACTCATAGCAAAATTTAGCTTATTCATATGATTTTTAAAAATTCAGTGGCAATTTAGTCTCTGCAACTGAAGTATAAATAAATTGATTTATTTATAACAAAACTAAAGGAACTTTGTGACTTGCTAATGCATTTTTAGGTGTTTATATATATACGAGTTACATCGAATTAAAAAAATTAAGAGAATTGGTTCAATGGAAGCCGAAAAAATATATTTTTCTTACGTATACCGATTTTGAACTTTAAAATTCAATTTTCCGCATTGGTACTCATATATTTCACTCGCAATACCGACTGTTTTTATCATTATAATGTATGTTATAAATATGTTGATGATATAAAAACTTTTTTCCTTTTAAAGGAAATATCTTAACAATTCTTTCTCAATGCCGTTTTCTAAATTTAATTGAAGCTAATAGAGATATTTTATTTGTTTATAAACCAAAAAATTGTTTTTAATTTTAAACACTCGTAAGGCCGCCTAAATAATCCATTTTCAATACCATAAAGTACGTTAGATAGTTAAAGTTCCTTTTAATTAGAAAAAAATTGGCAAACTTCTATATGATGTAGTTTTTGCTATGCAAGATTTAAAAAAAATTAAATCTGTTTTAATGAAATCCTGGTGGGCTGTTATAATATATTATAAAGATTTTTTAGACGAATTATAAAGGCCCTAAGTGCTATCTAAATGGTTGAAAAACATTGAATAAGAAAAAGCTTGTTTCTCCCTCTTTTTTGTATTTATTGCTATTTTGCAGTAACGGTAATAAATTAAAACATATTTAACCAGCCTTTAGATTTTTTAAAGAAAACTTAATTGAAGTTATATTATTTTATTACCACTTTGCTCCAAAATGCATCGTTTTAAAGTTATAAGATAAGTAAGGAAAGTAGAAAAGATGGATATTTTTAATAATTTTAATTTTTTTATTAGTGTTCCCGATCTATTTGAGAGGAAGGATAAGTCAATTATTATTACTGTAGTTATCATAAAACTTTTTCTGCAAAAATTCGAATGCCACCTCTCACATCCAATCTCTCTCCTGGTCTAATATTATTTTTGGAATTTCTTCATTATTCCGCATTTAAAACAATTCACATTAAAATTTAATTTCATTTAAATACCTATGATTTCCTTCTTTTATTTTTAAACTAATGTTAAAAAATGGATCTTTTAAAATATACTACAATAATTATTTAACAGTTTCATCAGTTCTATTACATACAGTTTTGCTCGTATTGATATATTAAGATATCAGACCTACATAAAACGTTTTTAGTTTTTTATGGCTTAAAAAATTAGTATTATAAAACGTATCCACAAAAAAATAAAAAATAATTATTATGATTGAAAGATATATCCTTATATACTTTTTTGTGTTTATCGTTTTTAGATTACAAGTGACAATCAGGGGAAACCATATATAGAAATGGCTTTCGGTGCTATTTTAATATTTATTATTGGATCTGAGATTGGTCATCAACTGCAGATTGAGGTAAAATCATTTTTTTAAACTATCTTATGCATAATGTTTGTTAATAATTATTTTTTTTAGAGCGAGAACTTGTTCAGAAATACCCTTAAGTTTAAATGGTACCAGTATAATAATAGTAATTGCAAAATGTTTGTTATCTTACTATTACAAATTCAAAATCCAGTTGTTTTAAAATGTTTTGCATTTCCTTATTTAAATCGAGAATTATTACTAAGAGTAAGTTTTGTTAATCCCTATTTTATTTCGTTATATTCGTGCGTTATATCCAGGGTGATTGATTAGTGAGATAAAGATAATAATAGATAGCAATAAAAGTTAATAACAAAAATTGTAGGCAACTTTGAGGTTCTCATTATAAAATTAGTAAGAATGTTACAGGATGTTCGATAACATATTGGCAGAACAAACTTATGTTTTTTTGAAGTTATACTTCTATCCGCGCGTTCGACGTTTGAAATTTGTACGGGAGCGAATCGGCAAAATCATTACCTATGTAAGATATAGGTAAGAGAGAGACAGAAGATATATTTTCTTTCTTTTTCTCTATCGAGAATAGAAATGTTCCTTTTGTAAATTTATTTAATATTTATTAATATTATTATTATTTTTCCATTCTGTTCAGATTTGTCTTGAGCCTCGTTAGGAATGTTAAATTATAAATTAAAACTTGTAAATATCTCAAGAAAGTTCAAATGTGTACTTATATGCACAACAAACAACAATTAAACTTTGTATCTCTCAATGTCAGACAAATTGACAGTTGTATCACGAAACAAATATTTTTATTTTATTCATATTATTATTATGGTAAATTAAACATATGCGTAAGTAAGTCATTTTTAAATATTTATGAATACTGCATTTTAATTTGTATTGTATTTATAGTGAATTATGTTGCAGTGTATTGTATTATATTTTTATATTAATAACAAAATAAACAATATATTTTACTGCAGAGTATGTGTAAAAAATTTTTTTACATTCAACTCCTTTCATACATACAGTCCATCTAATTTACTTACCGTTGCACGTCATTATCATTGACAGAGATCGAAGTTGACATAGTTGCCAAAGTATAAAAAAATCCTGAATCCATTTTAAATCAAATAGGTCACATAATTATTGCAAAAGTGGATTAGACAACAAAATAAATTAATATTTAATGTAAATAAATAGAATCAAAACAAGAGTTAAAAAATAATCTTGTTAAAAACAATTTGAGCCGCTTGTTTAAATAACAACATAGTTTAATTAATAGTAAATAATAAAAACAAAACCAAAGTCTCAACACCGCAACTATCAAATAAGTGTTACCAATTTATGCCAAAATATCACCTTCGTTCGATTACAGTTACAGTGTGTTCCGAACAAATGTTCTTCATAAAAACGCTTTATAATGCATTTATATAAATTAAATGAAACATATTATTGTGTATTTCTTTAAGTAAACATTAATAGAAATCTTTATGAAATCTTTTACTATTTCTACGCGTATATAATAAAATACTACTACAAACACACCTACCGCCTAAATATTTCATGTTGGTATGACCTCACGGGCTATGACGCGGATAACGTGCAACGGTAAGTAATTACTATACTCCTAATACAGGTCAAATGTTGTTTATATACAGCAATCGATGCACCATATACCTATATACCTAATTCTGTTTCTCTTTCTGCTCTCCCTTACTAGCTATAGCATTACATATCTAATGGTTGTAAAGATTGACTCCAATATAAATTTGTAACGGCGAACGCGTGTATAGTAGTATAACTTCTACCGGCAGTCCCACTGGACTGCTACACCCGTTTTTTATTGATTTAATAATTTTTTCTTCAGTTTCTAATGTTTCTGTAATTTAGAAAATGATTTCTGCCCTTGTTTTAAAAAATAAAAAAAAACGCTAAAACCTGTCGACTTTATAAATATGTGCTTTTTAAACATGTATTTAAATTCACAGGGCGATTCACACAAGCCTATCATAGTCCACAAGATTTATTTTTAATGGAATACCCTGTATATTTCTGTTTTTTAAAGTTGCTAAACAACCTGAACTTAACGAACTATATCATGTAGGATCTATTATGAATAATATATACAAAATTTTGAAATTATATGTGTGGACCACTTATGGAATAAAATTGTTTATGGCCTTATTTTAGAAAATTATGAAAAACGCTGGGATACGGCAGCTTTTAATTATAAATGTACCCTTTTTAAACATAAATTTAACTGTATAGAATGATTCATTTAAATCTAGCATGATCCATCATCTTTATTTTTAATGAAACACATTGTATATTTTTATGTTTTTAGAAGGTACTTAATAACCTGATCTCAAAAGAGTATATTATGTAGGGTCTATTTTAAATAATTCAAGATGAAATTTTGAAACTGTACTTTTCGTCAAGTCATTAAATACATCAAATTTTGAAATTAATAATTGATCATACTTTAAATATTGTTTTTTTTTAATTAGCTAAATACAGACATCAATTCTCTAAACTGTGGATCAATATAGGTATTGGGTTTTGTATTTAATTTATTGACGAAAATTATACATAATTTCAAAATTTCATAATATGGTTTGTTAAGATCAGGTGGTTAAAGAGATTTTAAAAGCATAAACATATACAGCATGTTCAATGAAATATAAAGATGAAGGAATATGCTAGACTTGCGTGAATTAGCATTATTACACATTGAATATTCCAGGGAAGTAACTGGCTATCGGCTTAATTTTATTATTATATTTTCTATAACGAATAAAACAGCGTAATTTAAAAATAATTCGTGGATATATCGTACAAACCAGCGGTTAGACTAGATTACTAGCAGATATAACAAACTTTTAAATAAGTATAATATTTTACACAAAAACGTATTATTTAAACTCTTTTACTACAAAATAATTTAAAGTTGCATTGAAAACTGTTTAAATGGTTATATTTTACAGGTTTTTAGAATAGTTCATAGTTATATAGCCTGTTTTCAGTCAATGAAGAGAAAATAAAAACGTTTTGTTTAAATATTTATTGCTGTATGTACATCTTATAAGATAAAGTAAAATAAAAAACTCACTTATTTTATTCTTTTATTTTTTACACCTAAATTTACTCCCACCCAGCAGGACCGCGGGCGAATCACACTCACTTCACCATGAGTGGTCTAATGGACTGATGGTTCAAACTCTTGCCAGAAAACAAAATTATTACTGTATATATATATATATATATATATATATATATATATATATATATATATATATATATATATATATATGTTCGAATTATCGGGTAAAGTGGTCTGTAATGAAAATCTTTCTTTTTTCTAAGATACTAAATATTTCGCTATTTATTTAATAGCTTCCTCAGGAGTAAACTAAAACAATTTGAACATTACAAAAAATGGCGTACAAATCAAAAAATGGCGTACAAATAATTTTTGTGCGCCATTTTTTGAAAAAAAGATTTCGCAAATAAAAACTGACATTGAAGTATTTGAAATATTGAATGTCAAGATTAAATTGTCTTAATTTAATTTCTGTGAGTGTTTTAAAATGTATTTGTACGCCATTTTTTGTAATGTTCAAATTGTTTTAGTTGTCTCCTGAGGAAGCTATTACATAAATAGCGAAATATTGAGTATCTTAGAAAAAAGAAAAATGTTCATTACAGACCACTTTACCCGATAATTCGAACGTATTTATAAATTATTTTTTGGTCAAAATAATCACATTATATTAAAATACAAGACAATACAAGATACAACAGAAACTTCCAGTTATAACATGAATAAGTCCGTAGATCTTAAAAAAAAGGATTCTAAATTGAAAGCCAGAGAGAAGCAGCGACAAAAATATTTATAATATGTAAAAAACTAATTAATATAATAATAGTGGTAGTAAAAGGTGGAAAACCTCTTCGTTGTCATGAAGAAAGAAAGAAAGCAATGAAAAGGGATTGTTTCTTAAAACTGAACAATTTTTAAAAAAATATTTGCTTACATTTAAGACATACTTGGAATTGGCTCCAAAAATTGCACTTATCTTAACAACTACATTCAAAATGAAATTTTACGTTCTCTTAAAAATATAAGGGATATTGAGAAGGAAGCGAAAGAGCAGTCTTTTTCTGTGTGTGCAAACGGGACTTCTGATGTCGCTCGACACGAGCAGATTAGTTACTATTGTTTTTAGATATATCCCTAACTTACGCAGAAACTATTTTTAACATAATAAATTCTAATTTACATAATATGAATGTTTCTGGGAGGATGTTGGAGCTTCAGTGATATCTTGAAACTTTTCTGGTCTACAGAAAAGATGTAAACAGAAAAATTCAAATTTTGTATATTTCATTGCTATGCTCATTGCCTTACTTTAGCATTGGCAGCCGCTTGCGCTAATCATATTGAAAATCCAAAGATTTTCGATTTTTTTGGTGTAACACAATTGGTTTATTCTTATATTGAAAGCAGTCTAAAAAGGCACGTTGTTTTTGAAGAGATTGTAAAGGTTGTAAATAATAAGTTAACAATTTTGATATCTTTATCTAAAACACGTCGTGCTGGGGCAGTTGCTCTGCTCAAAAACCAACTTGAAGCAATTATAGAAGACATTGAAGAGACGGTGGATGCAAAGGGATACTACATTAAATAAAATTCTTTGGTGTTATTATGTGTTTGGAAATAATGCATCCAATTACCCAATTGGTTGTCAAAATTAGCAAATTACTTCAATCATGAGACATAGATATTTCCACAAGGAAACTAAGTTTCTGTAGTTGGCTGTATACCATATATTAAAAAATTTTTTCTATAAAATCCTTTAAAAAAAGGTATTTAAAAAAACCCAGTTGGGCTATGTTAAATTGAAAAAACGTTTTCGGAATAAGTATTCCATCATCAGTGTCCTAAAAAGTATTTAACCACTTAATTAAAAAGAACATGAAATAATTTAAGTTTTGACTAAGGTTAATGTAAAATGTGGTTAATACTTACAGGTTAATACATGAATGTAGCCACTAAATATGGGGGTAAAAACCCTTTAAAAATTACTAAATGAAATTTAGTTTACATTATGTCTAATTTAAAATTAAGATGGTAAAGTTACCGTTGGATTGGTAACATGGCGACATATGACTCTACATTAAGTTGCAAGTCCTGAGACGGTATGTCTACGAGGACTTTATTAAAGCAACTGATTGAAATGACAATCTTGACAGGTTATGACGGAAGTTGTGACAGAGCAGTCAGTGTAACTGTATATGTCTATTTAAGACAGAAGCCAACATTGTTTAAAAATTGTGAAAGTTGAAATAAAAATAAAATTATAACAGTATCAACCATCAATGTTTTTGTTATAAATTATGTATGTGAGATGAAATTGTGGTGAGAAAATTTGTGTGATTATAGTTAGGCAACCAACTATACAGTGTCAAGTGGTGTGATGAAAAGATTCTAATATAAGGCCCTTTATGTTTTAATAACATTTGGTACCTGGAACATGGAAACTAGACACAGGTGGAAAGTTGGGTTCTTGAAAAAGTATAGGAATTAATATATTTAATATGTGAGAATGTTATTCAATGAATGAAATAAAACTATTGTAATATAAAGTTCATGTAAAAATTGACTTATAACTCAATTATATTAGGCCCTGTATGTCAAAAAACAACATTTGGTACCTGGTAAATGTAAAACTTCTTGAGTTGCAAGTTCATGGATATCAATATCTGATTGGGTGTTAACAAACTGAGTGATGTAGTTATATTTTGTGTGTTGACAAGTATATGAAATGGACAAAATTTGATGGTTGGAAGTGGTTTAGTAATATATCGATCGTAAAGTACTCAACTTATAACTTGAGAAAAGGCCCTCTCTGTTATAAAGAAACACTAGGTACATAGGGAAAATAAAAGATTAAGTTATAAGTTGGTAAGTTGAATGAACTATTGGTCTATATTGACTATAATAGTAAAATGAAATTGTTGTAGGTGGCTCTGTTAAATTTGAGTAAAGAGAATGAAAATTAAGGTGTTTTTGAGAAAATTGTGATAAACGGATAGACTACGGAAGGCTGAGGTCTCAAGAGAATCGAAACCAAACCCTGAGGGAGTTGTGTAGAGAAGTAAAATAAGAATTTAATAATCTTGAAGGGGGGGCGGGATGACGGATGATCTGATCTGAATTTGGAAGTGTCGAAATAGAAGCATGGAAAGTATTGGTTATAGTGGTTAAGACATGAAGTTTGGGTTGAAAAGAAAAGAATGGGATAGATGGAGAGTAAGATGTATTGGAAGAAAGGTTTTTAGAGTGAACTAAGGAAGATGAGTATTAGGTGACCTAATAATGAATATAGATTTTAATTGTAGAAGTAAATTGGGGATGTGGGTTAGGAGAATAGTTGACGATGGAGAGGGAGAAAATCCCGATTGAATGAAACATGACGATTAACGCAATTTGGGCTTTTTTGTTTTTCTTTAAGAATTTCAAGATCTTCGTATAAATCTAATTTGAGGAAATTTTTTTGGGAGATATTGTGGATAAGTGAAACGTCTTCTGGGATATTGAGGGTGTGGTTGTGTTCTCTGAGATGTTGAGAGAAAGTGGAAGATGTTCTACCTATGTAGGTGGCATTGCAATCTGAACATTTAAGTCTATATACTCCACTCCGGTTCATATAATTGATAGGATCTTTGAAATTAGAAATATGTTGTCCCAAATTGTTGGGTACTTTGAAAGAAACATGGGTGTTTTTAACCGAACGTTGGATGAGATTTCGAATATCTCCAGAAAGACTTTCATAATAGAATGGGAGTGAAACATAGTTGGGTATGTTGGAAAGGTCTCTGGGAAACGCAGTCTCCGGCAGGGTCTTAAGGCGTTTTTTGTGGATGAGTTTGTTGATGATGTTGTGATCATATCAGTTGTTGACTGCTATTTGTCTGAGTATATTTAGTTCTTTTTTGTAGTTTAAATCTGACAGTGGAATGCTTTTTAGGCGATGGATGTAACTATGAAAAGCTGAGTATTTATGTGACATGGGATGGTTGGATGAAAATGGAATTACGTGGTCAGTCTGTGTGGGTTTCCTATAGATACTGAAGTCGAAGTAGTTATTTATTCTGGTAATGGTTAGATCAAGAAAATTAATTGACATAGAAGATTCCAGTTCCATGGTGAACTTGATATTGGGGTGAATTTGGTTGATTTTGGAAAGTAGAAGTTCAGCTGAATTGGAATTACCTGAAATGAAGACTAAACAGTCATCAACATAGATATTTGTTAAGCTATAGAAGTTTTAAACTTGCCACTTGCTTTGGAAGAATTAAGGATCAAATCATATATTTTTGATAATATTTATTCCAAAGTAAAAGACAAGATAAAAAAGAAGTGAAACTCTTTGTATTTTATCCGCTTTTAGACCGAACGATTCAGTCATTAAACGATAAATTTAACCAAGAATAAAAAAATTATTTAGTGGGCAAAATCATATCGTTAAATATACAGGGTGGTGCTTAAGTTATTGTTCAAAAAGGAATAGTATATTCTACACTATAAAATATTACGTTTTAAGCCAATTTGCATTATTAAAAGGTTGATATTAAGAAATATACAGGGTGTTAAAGTGCAAAATTAAAATTTTATTTTTTGCTATAACTTTTATATTTGTAAACATTGACTTATAAAAATTTACAACTGGGTGCTCTTGAGTATGAGAAATTATAATTTGATGCAGATTTTGATGTAGCTGATAGAAAGCGTCACATATGCTAGATATGAGGCTTTAATTTGTGCTTAACTTATATGCTCTTCAAGTTTCAAGCTTAACTTATATGCTTTATGCACCATTTTTGTTAAAAAATATTAAAGATACATTATTTTAACACAAAAAAGGTATACTTGTTATAACTTCAAAACTCAGCTGTTTTCGAGATAATCGCATTTTATAAATTAACTGCATAATAATTCTTAGTTGTAATATTAGTGCGATAAAGCACTGAATACCTGTGGATAAGCATAATTAATAGTTTATTTTTATAAAAAAAAAAACTTAAAAATGCTAATGTAACATCACAAAATGCCCTGTTATGGCTGGTGTATGTCTTAATGAAGCGAAGCTTCTATCTTCTTCTTTAGGTGCAGTGTCCGTATTCAGACGTTGCCCGTCATCACGTTTACAATTTCCTGAAACCTGTCTCTATCGCTTCTATAAGCTTCTAAGCTGGCGTATAACTTTTTCTGTTCAATTCGTTTCTAGTCATCATATATTTTTTAACATTAGTTGTTAATAAATTCCTTTCAAATTATAAACAAATTTTATTTTTAAACATCTTATTTATTTTATATACTAATTTAATTTACTATCAATGTAATGATCAAATATCAAATTTATATTTTATTGATAATTTAATATTTAGTCTGACGTCGACGGGTCTGTCAGAAGTAAACAACGTATGCTTTGTTGATATAGAAGCAAATGGCGCTACTAGCAAACATAATAATTTATTGAAATATTTTAATATAATATACTTTGTTTTAAATATAAATAAATAAATAATAAAATTACTTTATTAAATTTATAAAATAATATTTAAATTTTAAAAATATAGAAAACATAGTATGTAAGTTTTGCGCCAGTCTACAGTAGCAGCTACTGTACCTACCACCTTCTTTTTTAAGCCAGTTTTGATGTCATCATTAGACAACCCCAATGCATTACGGTATTATAGTAGGCTGATGTCACAAATGCTTTTGATATCTAAAAATAAATCTTGTTTTGATTAATTCGTGATTTTAATGGCTAGACAAGGAAACGCGACGCATGCCTCAACTAAAATAATTAGATTGAATGAAAATGAGATGGATATACTTGCATGTGGAGTATGGAGAGTATCAGGCTGGTAGATTATGAAGAACGTTTAATTATAAAGATCAGGTGTCAGGGCCGTGCCTACTTTTATTTTCTTACCACAAAAATAAAGTTGTTTAGCTAATTTCAAAAAGTTAAATTTCATTAAAAGAATTGATGATGCAATAATGAAATAACGTAAATAGTCGATTGATATACTGGTGAGGCACTGCCTCACCTGCCTCATAGGACCAGCTGGCGCTGGTAGTACGAGGTAGTACAAAAAGACTCTCGTCTAGGGATTTATCAAGTTTTTAATGGAAATATTTTTAAATGAACAATTAAATGTTTAATCAAAAGAATGAGTAAAAACATACACCTACCTTGGTACGAACGGCAATGAAAATTGGGACTATTTCCTAGAAATAAAATGTAACATAGAGAAAGCAAGATCTGCATTTCAAAAAATGACTAAGCTATTCAAAAGCCATGATTTATCAGTACCCATAAAAATCAGGTTACTACGATGTTATATCTTTCCTATACTGCTGTACGGAGTTGAGTCTTGGACTCCCACAGACGCTATCTGCAAGAAAATTGAAGCTTTCGAAATGTGGCTTTATCGTCGAATCCTAAAGATATCCGATACCGACCACGTTACTAACGAGGACGTTTTATTAAGAATGCAAAACGGAAAAGAGTTATGAATCACAATAAAAATAGCCAAAATCGAATACCTCGGTCACATCATGAAGGCGAATGATTTCATGGCTGAAAAATCTGCGTACGTGGTTTACCACAACAATCACAAATCTTTTCAGAGCAGCAGTTTGCAAAATACAGATTGCTATGATGATCGCCAACATCCGAAACGGATAGGCACTACAAGAAGAAGAAGAACGTTTGGTACATTTTTGTACCAAATAGTTACCGCACATCTGGTCGACAGTATCGACTTCCGCCCTTGGTGTAGTTGTGAAACTGGTAAAAAGGTGATGTGTGTTTTTAGTGTGTACTTTATTCTTTTTTGGTGTGTCTACAAGTGTAATGTTCTTTTCAAGTAGGGTCTGAGCCAGCGGATAGCTGGTGTACCAATTATTAGTGGTTACATTTCTATATTCTTTTTTGAACGGCTCTACCAATCGAAGAACAATATCCATTAGTTTTCGTATCCAGTAGTTCTTTAATTTTATCGATATCCTCGGTTTTAATACGAGAGTACATTCCCTGCCTCAGCAGGTAAAATAAAAATTTTAGGTGGCGATTTAAATTGCGACATTTAGATAATGACAATGCTAACCACGTTCTTTTCTATATGACTTGATTAAACATGTCCTTGAAGTGGTAGGGAAAGTTAGTAAATGAGCTTGTTATTATTCATTGATATCATTTCAGAAAAAAAAATGTTAATATTTTTATGTAAAAACTTTACTATTTATGTTATAAAGTTTAAGTAACTGCTAATGGGTGATAATTTTACAAGATTAAGTCGATTGTAGATACCATTAACATAGCTTTCCAACTCACTTGAATAAATATACTTGTCGAAATATGTCACGCACATTATATAATGCTTTATTTGGAAAGTTAACAACTTTTGAAGGTAAATTTTGAAGTATATTTGAAAATTTATAAGTTTAAGTATATAATTCTAATTACTATATATAATATATTGTTATAATTACTTTGTATATATATATATTTATATATATAATATATCTTTAATATAATATTTTTTTAATATTTTAATAATTATTATAAATAATAGAGAAAATATCGAAATTCAACTATCTGGGAACGCAAATATCGTATTGTTGTGAATTTATTAAAAGGTTCAATATTTATAACACTTACGGATTTAATTTATTTCTTTATTTATATTAACTTATCTGACAATAATTTATTATATCCGTACGTAACAAATTCGCGAGCGCGGGTGTTGAGAATTAACTGGCCCTCCATATAAAAATGTTGTATTTATATACGAAATCCTGATATACTAGAACAGCATCGAAAGATCGCATTGTCTTGCATCGAAAAATCGAGAAGCATCTAGTTAGAGAATTCACCATAATTTGAATCTAGAACCTCCGGCGAAATTTCTACAACAAAACAGAATATTAGTCATCATATATTTTACAGTTATTTTTAGGCCAGGATTTTTATCGTAACATTGCCCCCCTCTTAAAAGATGGTTCCTCCTGGAACCTTGTCGGGACTGGAACCGGAACTGTATGCTGGTATCGGCAACTGGACCCTCTTTTACAACTTCCAGTTGTATAAAAATGACAAGGGACGGTTTTCTCTCCGCACCAGTAACTATGCGGATTGCAACAGACTAACACCTGGACTTCGGTGTCTTTGAAGATCTCCTCCACCATATTTCGGATAACCCTCCAATCTAATTGGCGGCACTCCAACTTTGGCATGGCTAACTTTTGCACGTCGGACTCTAGTACGTGCTCTCTCAATTGAAGTAAGGCTTCCCATACATCTCGGTAAGTAGGTTGGTCACGGGCAGTGTCTTTTGTTACCAGGTAGAAAAGGTAACGTGATGCATCTTGGAGTTTCAAGGTTTTACCGGGAGCTGGCACCTGGCATTGAAGTTCTGCAACTCGACCAAACTTCCTTCGAAAGACGGATGCCAACCCTGGTGCGTCTTTGATACTGGCCGGGATGGTGAGGGCCAGCGAGTAGTCATCGGGGAGCGCTAGTAGATCTTGCTTTTCTTCAGTGGTAACACCATGTCTCGCTTTACCGGTACCTCCATAGGCACCCATGAATTCCTCAAACGTGAGGTCAGACACATCGTGGACTTGGTTTACTTCCACTTCTTCATCTACGTCGTGGTCACCTTCGAAAGACGCCAGCCGGTTATGGTGTACTATCATCGGCTTTCCCTTCGGAATCTTGCTTATTCGGTAGATGACATCGTTGATCTTCTCCATAATGAGGTATGGACCTTCCCAAAACTGCTGCAATTTGGGAGAACAACCTTTTCGCTTCTTGGGATTATACAGCCATACTTTGTCGTTCTTCTTAAAGCAACCCTTTTCGGCTTGTGTATCGTACCGTTTCTTCATTCGGTCGCTAGCGATCTGAAGGTGGGAACGGACCAACTCATGTACATCGTCCATTCTTCTTCGTAATTCGATCACATAATCTTCACCTGCTACATCTTCTCCAGGTCGACACCCAAACTCTAGATCACAAGGTAGTCGCATTTCGCGTCCGAATAGGACTTTCGCTGGTGTCTGGCCTGTTGATTCGTTAACAGCAGATCTGTAGGCCATTGTGAAGAACGGAAGGTATTGGTCCCAGTCTCGCTGATGATCGGACACCATCTTTGTCAAATATTTGCCAACTGTCCTATTCATCCGTTCTACCATACCATCAGATTGCGGATGATATGCTGTAGTTCTTGTTTTCTTCATGCCTAGTCTATCACATATTCCTTGGAATAGATCGCTTTCGAAGTTCCTGCCTTGGTCACTATGGATCTCCAAAGGCACTCCAAATCGGCTGATATATTCTTGGATCAACTTATCTGCAACGGTGGCGGCCTTCTGGTCTGGAAGTGCGTAAATCTCGACCCACTTAGTGAAGTAATCCATTACTACCAGCATGTACTTGCCTCCATTTTCACTTTCTGGAAATGGCCCAGCGATGTCCAAAGCTATTCTTTCAAACGGGCTTCCAACATTATATTGTCTCATAGGAGCTCTCCTTTTTCGGTAAGGCCCGTTACTCGTGGCACAAATAGTACATTTCTTACACCAGTCCTTTACATCGTCGGAACTGTTCATCCAATAAAACCGTTCCCGAATTCGCTGAAGGGTTTTCCTTACACCAAAATGCCCTCCCGATGGACTGTCGTGTAACTGACGAAGTACTTCGGCTATTCTGCTCTTTGGGATCACCAACTGTCTTCTCTTCTCTGAACCGTCATCATTTTCCAGGACTCGTTTAAGCAAGCCATCTTCGATGATAAATGAGTCCCACTGGGCCCAATACGTCTTAACTACTGAGCATAGGTTTGATATTTCCTGCCAAGGTGGTCGACGGTTTTCCTCTTTCCATTTTCGGATTTTCTGTATAACTGGATCTCTCTCTTGTTCTTCCCTGATCTTAGTAGGCGTCCAGTCGTCGTTGACAATCGTCGTTCTTAGCACTGCTGCTTCCTTGGATTCCGTTTTGTTGCAGTGGGAACACTCTGCTGAGCATGGCCTTCTGGAAAGAGAATCAGCGTTTCTGTGGCTAACTCCGGCCCGGTGCTCAATCTTAAAATCGTATTCTTGGAGTCGTTCGATCCACCTGGCTATCTGACCCTCTGGATTCTTAAACTGCATCAACCACTTAAGGGCGGCATGGTCGGTTCGGATTAGAAACTTTCTTCCATAGAGGTATTGATAGAAGTGCTCTACTGATTTCACTACTGCCAGAAGTTCTCTTCTCGTGACGCAATAATTCCGCTCAGGTTTTGAAAGAACTTTACTAAAATATCCGAGGACTCGTTCCTGTCCTCCTTGAATCTGAGACAGCACACCTCCAATTCCCACATTACTTGCATCTGTATCTAAGATGAACTCTCCTTCTGGCAGTGGATACCCTAAAATTGGTGCTGTTATTAAATGCTTTTTCAAGGTCTCAAAGGCATTTTGGCAGTCTGTATCCCAGCGGTAATCTCTTGCTTCCTCCGTAAGTCGCGTTAATGGCTTAGCGATATCTGCAAACTTCTTAATAAACCTCCGGTAGTAAGTACATAGTCCAAGAAAACTTCTCACCTGATGTTTGTCAGTTGGTTTTGGCCATTCCTTAATGGAATCGATTTTTCCCTTATCCACGGCCACTCCTTCTTTACTGACTATATGACCCAGATAATTGACTTTACCTTGAAATAGCTGGCACTTCTTGGGGTTTAACATCAATTGGGCAGCTTTAAGTCGATTAAAAACGTTTTCTAAATTCTTCAGATGTTCTTCGAATGTCTCCCCCAAGACGATTATGTCATCCAAATAAACCAGGCATGTTTTCCAAGATAACCCTCTCAACACATTTTCCATAAGCCTCTCAAATGTCGCAGGAGCATTACAGAGTCCAAATGGCATAACGTTGAATTGCCACAATCCAGATCCTGTGGTGAAGGCTGTCTTTTCTTTATCTACTGGGTCCATTTCTACCTGCCAGTATCCAGACTTCAAATCCAAAGTAGAAAACAATTTACTTCCAGCCAATGTGTCCAATGTGTCATCGATCCGAGGCAGAGGATAACTATCTTTCTTGGTAACGTTGTTCAGCAAACGGTAATCCACACAGAACCTCGTCGTTCCGTCTTTCTTCTTAACCAGGACCACCGGAGAGACCCATGGGCTCTTAGAAGGTTCTATCACCCCGTCTTTCTTCATTTCCTGAACAATCGTTTCAGCTTCCTCTCTCTTCGCCTGTGGTAATCGTCGAGCTGTTTGACGAATTGGCTTAGCATTACCAGTATCAATTTTATGCTTAACAACGGTAGTTCTTCCCGTCTTTCCTCCTTTCGGTACGAAAATATCACGATACTGCCGAAGAAATTCCCTTAATTTCCTTTTCTCCATCTGATTTAGAGACTGTCCTGCAACTGCAACCATTTGGTCGAATTTGTCGTTGGAATTATCAGATGTTGTCGCCTGACGGATTATGGATGTCACAGGTACACAAGTTCCTACCTTTGTCTCTTTCTTGATGGTCACTGGGTAGTCGTTGACATTGATAAGTCTCACAGGAATTTCTTTGGCCGAAGTCACCAATTCCTTTCCAATTATGATTCCACGGCCAACCTCATCGTCGTGGTTCCAAGGCTCCATCATAACAGGTGTCCCTTCGTCTACAATTCCCTGTAGTCGCGCTACTATGATCGTTTCGCTTCTCGCAGGCACGACTGTATCTTCTGTAATGGCTGCTTGCACAGTGTTGTCATTATGTGGATGGAGAAATACCTCTTCGTTGCCAACTTTGATTACCTTATTCTTAAAATCCAATTGGAATCCATGCATATTCATTACGTCCATTCCTAATATAACATCCTCTTCGATGTCAGCAACTATAACAGTATGGACGAACTTTTCTGCTCCAATTCCCAATTGTACCATGATTTCTCCATGAATGTTAGCATTTTCACCTGTAGCGGTCCGAAGTCGCAACCTCGTTGGTAACAGTTTCTTTCGGCTGTTTATAACTGTCGGGCGTATAATGGTTCTGGTCGCTCCGGTATCCACCAACAACGTATGCTTTTTACCATTTATGTCTCCATCTACATATACACTATCTTCACGACATTTCAAAGAAGCTATTAGTATAAGAGGGTCTTTGGAAGAGTTCCGGGTCGAAGCTGCCCCCCTAAGGTTGACTCGTTCTGGTTTTCCTGATGGTGAGTTTCTCGATTTTATGGTCTTCTTTTTCTTGCATGTCATGCTTTTCATCAAATTAAAGAGCTGGTCAAGTTTATCTTCATCTCCTTCCTCTCTTACAGTCCTAACTTTACTGTACCCGCCAGAGGCCTGCGTAGCTGACTCGTATTCGAGGGCGGCGGATAGGACATCAACCAGCGTCTTGTGACGAGCTAATCGCAGTGTTCTCTGCATTTCATGATCACGAAGACCATCAATAAACGTTTGAACGGCCAATTTTTCCATCATGTCTTCGGGAGCTGTTGGATAAGCATATCGTACTAATCTGGCAATATCTACCTCATATTCTTGAAGAGCCTCATCTTTCTTCTGTCTACGATTTTTAAGCTGTGACTGATATACATGCTCCAAATGTTCGTGGCCATATCGCATATTTAACCTCTTCTTCAGTTGTTCGAAATCATCGGTCTCCTCTACGGCTATGGTCTGAAGCACATCTAAGGCATCTCCTCGAAGAGCGATAGTCAGGTTTACAGCCTTTTCTTTTTCAGACCATCCATTTGCTCTTGCGGCTGATTCGAACTGTTTCATGTAGTTGTTCCATGATGATTTTCCGTCGAAAGTTGGGACTTTCACATGGACAGAACCTCCACTTCCTTCAAATTTCGGTCGTGTTTCCAACTTACATTTCGTCTCGTCTTCTTTTGTCTCCACTGTAATTGGATTGTTTCCTCTCTCTGCTGTCCCGGTTTCCTCCATCTTCTTTTCCATCTCTTTCCATATCTTTTCTTCGAAGGCCAACATATCGGCAGCAACTTGGTTTTTTAACGAAGATATTCTATCGTCCAGGGCAGACATCTCAGAAGTGACTTTAGAGATTTCCGAAGAGATGTTAGCAGAGACTTTGCTTTCCAGAGAAGAAATCTCGTTAGAAACTTTGCTTTCTAAAGAAGCGATGTCGCCGGATACTTTGTTCTCCAATGATGCGATGTCGCCGGAAACTTTGGCTACATCACCAGAAACTTTGGCTACATCAGAAGAAACTTTCGAAATATCGTCAGAAACTTTGTTCTCCGACAGCATCATGTTTGTCTTCAAATATATAAGTCTCTGGATCTAGTCCTTCTTCTAGCAAAGCGTTCTTTAGTCGTTGGACTAACTCAGCCTTTTTTCCGGTGGAAGCTAATTCTCTGTCTTCAAGATGTCTTCTTAAATTAGTCACTGTCAGCTCATAAATCGTAGCCATTTTCACAATTTATTTTATATTCACTTGTATTATTATTATAAGTCTAATTTATGTTCGATCCCACTTCTGACACCATTTGTTGTGAATTTATTAAAAGGTTCAATATTTATAACACTTACGGATTTAATTTATTTCTTTATTTATATTAACTTATCTGACAATAATTTATTATATCCGTACGTAACAAATTCGCGAGCGCGGGTGTTGAGAATTAACTGGCCCTCCATATAAAAATGTTGTATTTATATACGAAATCCTGATATACTAGAACAGCATCGAAAGATCGCATTGTCTTGCATCGAAAAATCGAGAAGCATCTAGTTAGAGAATTCACCATAATTTGAATCTAGAACCTCCGGCGAAATTTCAACAACAAAACAGAATATTAGTCATCATATATTTTACAGTTATTTTTAGGCCAGGATTTTTATCGTAACAGTATTATGGAAACATCTACGAAGGAACTCAAATACAAACAAAGTACATGTCAGGATGCCTACGAAAAATGATATGGAGAAAGAAGAACATGAGGATAGAAAGAAAAATACGCATATATAAGACTTTTGTACGACCGATATTAACTTCTGCTATAATAACAAGAGCAAAAACGACAATTACAAAGAAGAACAACAAAGATGAAAACACTGAGGGCGGTAGCAGGTCAAACTTTAAGAGACAGAATCTCTAATAGATTCTGAAAATTTCTAAGACGAGAATGAAACCAACACATTAACATAATGAGAAGAGAGAGACTTTCCCGAATAGTAAGAGATGGAAAATTGGAAGGTAAAATACCACAAGGCGTACCCCCTTAAAAAATGACTAGATAGCTGACAGTCAACATCGCAAATACTGCTAAATCAATCCAAACACAACAGGCCTTAAGGCCTACCATACGAATAAAAAGAAGAAGAAGAAGAAGAGTTGTTATCTACTATTTAATGAGTTCACGATTAGGACAAGATGTATATACTATTAGGACACGAGATATAAATATAGAAGATTGCTACAAGCCAGAGGAGGAGGCCCGCATCTCCTAATATAATGCCTTTTATGAAACTTTTTTCCAGCTGACGGTATAAAATATAAACAACTGCTCTGGTATAGCTAATTGATGAAGATGGACCGGTATTGTTGGCCAATGCTAACGTTTAAGTATATACCAGGGGTCAAGGTAAAAAAAAGGGATCTTCCGTAGAGTGGAGAGAAGGAATTAAAAAAAATATGAGAGGCATGGCTGTAAATGAAAATGTGAAAATAGACATGTTTGATACGACAGACGCATAATATAAATTAACTTTTCGTATGCTATATTTAGTCTGAAAATTAAACAAAAAATTATCATGAAGTTTATTGATTTTCATTTTTCAGGTGATGAATTATATTGGATGTTAAATTTTGCTACTATCTTATATAGGTCTCCAGTACAACGATATATATGTGGAGTTTATTTCTATACTTCCATTGTAATACTTTTTATAGTAATAGTTTACGCAATTCTAATGAAGCCACCTATAAGTCTAATTGGAGAATCATTGGCACTTGGCACTTTTGGTTTTTATGTAAGTTTGGATCTCTATTAATTAGTTTTTGACTGTACAACAAAAATTTAAGCCTTTAGGGTAGGCAATGAATTAGTAAAAAGCCCAAAACCTGCCCAATTTTTGCAGTTAAATGGATTGCAATGAAACTTTTTGCATTCGATTCGTAAGAGTATCAGGAAATTTTGTGAATAAAAATGATAATGTGGAAATGACAATCGCATTATTAAACAAGGAAAATGCGTTTTCCAAAGACCATTTCGAAGTAATGAAAAATTATAAATTTGTAATTCGAAAATAATTGACGGAAATATGTTTAATATTAGTACTTGGGAGTTTTTGGGGTCACTGAACATGATTATCATGAAGGCGATGGTCTCAGATGCACCTGGTTCCCAGGATGCGCTTCGTCTCCGAAAGTTTTGTGGAAATTCTGTGAAAATCAGTGCAAACTCTTTACTTAGGGGTTTTAAGGTCGCTGAACACTAATATCGTGTTGGCAATGGTGTCCAAGGCAAATCGTACCTAGGACGGGCCTTGTGTCCTGGAGTTTTATGTAAATTAGATATAAAATAAGTTCAAACCCGTTACTAGGGATTTTGTAATCGCTGAACACTAATCAACACAATCCATAAAAAAGGAACAACTACAAAGTGTAGTAATTATCGTACCATCTCACTGATTTCCCATCCAAGCAAAATATTACTAAGAATCATTAAACACCGTTTGCAACAATACTTAGACAAACAAATTCCCCAAGAACAAGCAGGCTTTGTCAAAGGGAAGGGTACGAGAGAGCAAATCCTTAATATGCGGCAGCTCATAGAAAATGCCTGCGAATTTAAAATTCCAATAATAATCTGTTTTCTAGACTACCAAAAGGCATTTGATTGTGTGAAGTGGGAAGTTCTCTGGACAGTTCTTCATAAGATGGGAGTTCCAGATAATTTGGCAATATTAATTAAAAACTTATACGAAGATAACTCAGTTAAAATAAGAATTGAAAACCAGCAATCTGATACCTTCAAAACCAGCAGAGGTGTACGACAAGGGTGCATACTATCTCCAGACCTGTTCAATTTATATGGAGAATACATAATGAGGAACGCACTCGATGGATGGAGAGGCGGCATCTCCATTGCAGGAAAAAAGATCTCAAACTTAAGATTCGCAGACGATACAACACTGATAGCAACATCTGAAGAGGAGATGTCGAGACTGATAAAGAGAGTAGAAACCGAAAGCAACAAGTGTGGGCTCAAGATTAATAATCAGAAAACAAAAATCATGATTGTGGACCACGCGAATATCCTCCAAACAACATGCGCCCTAAATCAATTCGAGAAAGTAGACGAGTTCACGTATCTAGGATCTTCCTTAAGCAATGCAGCCTCCTCCCATACGGAAATTCGCAGAAGAATAGGGATGACCAAGAACGCGATGAGTCGACTGTCAAAAATATGGAAGGACCGCTCTTTATCCAAAAAACTCAAAATGAGACTGGTACGGACACTCATTTTTTCAATCTTCAGTTACGGTGCCGAAACATGGACAATAAAATCAGAGGATAGGAAAAGGATTGACGCATTCGAAATGTGGTGCTGGAGACGAATGCTACGCGTCTCGTGGACGGAGCACAGATCCAATCAGTCGATTCTCGAAGAGCTAAACATTCAGACCAGACTCTCCTCTCAGTGTCTTGCAAATGTTTTAAAGTTTTTTGGCCACATTACGAGAAGAGACAATGACAACTTAGAAAGACTAATTGTATGCGGAAACGTAGAAGGACGTAGAGGCAGAGGACGCTCACCTATCCGATGGTCAGATCAAGTACAGAAAGCCACTGGAGAGACGTTTTCCGAGTCCATAAGAGCAGCCCAAAATCGCAAGATATGGAGAGAATTGACAGCCCGCATTGTAGGAAATCACGATCCTCAGCAATGAGGAAACGACAAGAGAGAGAACACTAATATCATCACGTCAATGTTGGGAGTGGCACCTGGTATCCAGGGCGGCCTCGTCTCAGGAGTTGAAATTCGATACAAAATCAGTGCAAACTCATTACTCGAGGATTTTGGGGTCGTTGAATACTAATATCATGTCGGCAATGGTGTGCGAGGCACCTAGTATCCAGGACGGGTCTCGTCTCTTGAAGTTTTGTGAAAATTTGATAAAAAATTAGTGCATATTCGTAACTCGATGGTTTTTGAGGTCGTTCTTAGAGAATTTTTGCAAAATTCTTACAACAATCGATGCGTTTATACAGCACTTACAAAGAGTTTATTTTCAGGTGCAAAACTGGCTTTACGAAGAGCAAAATGGCTTAAACTTCACAGACTGGGAATGAGAACTTAAAGAACATAGATTAGATTCATAAAAATAACACAACTGATTGAACCGCCAAGCATCATGAGCTTGATATTTAGAAAGTGCAAAATAGATTGTGGAAATTTATATGGATGCAGGAAACACGGATTACATTGCAGGTCCGCGTGCATAAATTGTACAGGCTAATTGCACTAATACCGAAAAATGTAAAAATGAATCGTTAAACAAAGAAATAGTACGGTGGATCAATAAAAAGTTTATTTACTGTGTAACCTTACTGTATGGTATTCTTGATCAGCAAACACAAAAGCTCCTGAATTATGATTTTGCTCCGATTTTGTATCGAATCTCTACAAAACACCAGAAGACGAAGTCTGTCCTGGGCACCAGGTAATACCTTCGTTGAGATAATATTAGTGTTCAGCGACCTGAAAAACCCACAAGTAGCGTATTTTCACTGATTTGAAAAAAACTCCAGGAAACCATCGCCGTAATAATATTTGTGTTCAGTGACCCCAAAAACTGTCGGGTAGTAATATTGAACTCAATTCCATCAATTATTTCCGAATTACAAATTTATTGTTTTTTATCACTTCGAAGTGCACTTTGGAAAATGTATTTTCCTTATCCAATAATGCAATTTTTAATTCCACGTCATTATTTTTGTTACCAACGTTTTCTGGTGCTCCTACGAATCGAATTCAATAAGTTTCATTGAGTTCCATTCTACTACAAAAATTTGGTAGGTTAATTGCCTCGCCTACCATTGTTATCCCAGGCAAATGTTTAACGCAGTTAAAACCCCCTACACACGTCCCGACTAAACCAACCAACTATCATGACCGACAACGTTGGACCCCACAAGTTGGGCCCGATGGTTGATGTCGATGCCCGATGTTGAGGCGAAAGTATTGTTCGTCGGAAGCATTTGTGTAGTTAGGTAGTGATCTTTGTAAAAAAAAAGAACATTTAAAAAGTACGTGTGTGCCTGAGCAAACATGCGGCTTGCAGAACTTTCAGTAAAACAGTACAGCGGGTCCAAAAAAATCCTCCAAGAACGACTGAAAAATTTTCTCAAGAAGAATGGAGATGACCTAGATACATTCCATTTTCAATCAGCAGAAGAAGCAGTTTAACCGAAGATCGAAGGAATTTCTAGAAAGAATGATAAGATTGTTTCTAAAAGATTAGATGAAACATTTCAAATTATTAATCATAAATTTGAAAATGTTTCTCAAATGATTGAAGAAACTTCTAGAAAAAATGATGATAGATTCGAGAACGTTTCGAAAATATTCGATGAAACGTCTCAAATTATTAAAAAAGCAGCTAGAAAAAATGACGAGAAATTCGAGAATGTTTCTAAAAGATTCGACGAGACTTCTGAAATATTTAAAGAAGTATATAGTCAGAACAATGAGAAATTCGAAGAAGTTTCTAGAACATTCGATAAGGTAAAAGAGAAAATCAAACAATTAGAGACCATGATAACCAATACAAATTGCTACCACCAGTTAATGCAGTAGTTTTGGATCCTGTAGTGAAAGAAGAATCACCTAGAGACGAACAACACATCTTATGAGATTCAAACTACCACCATTTGATGGAAAGTCTTCTTGGTTCATATACCTTAGACAATTTGAAGCTATTGCGACAGCCAATCATTGGACAGAACGAGAAAAGGCTATTTCCTTGACTGCTGCTTTACGAGGTGATGCTGCGGATATCCTAAGATCGATTCCTAAGGGTCAAGAAAAGTGTTACCAGACCTTGTTCACTCGACTAGACAAACGTTACAGAGATGCTTATCTACAATAAGTCTACAAGGCGCAACTAAGAAGTAGAATTCAACGAGCAAGTGAGAATTTGCACGAATTTGAAGCAGATGTTGCTTTTATGAAAAATAAATTGCTCTTTTTAAAAAAGACGACTTTTCATTAAAATCAGAAAAGGAAACTGATTTTAAAATATTTGTTACTGTATTATTAAAAAAAGTAAATCAATGCAATAGGAAATAATACAAAATATATTTAAATAAATAATAAAAAAATTTTAATTTTTAAAATGTAATATTTATACGAAATTCAATATCCTTCACCATTTTTAGTTGCTTTTGTTTAATTTGCTGCGATGTTGGACGAAAGATTGTGATGCCTTTTAAATCTTGTCTTAGGAGGTTAAACTTTAGGTGGTTGTCCAAATGGTAATCTATTTGACCCTCTAGTAATTATCTTCGACTGATTGAAGTTGGTTGCACTCTTTTGTATTCAAATCGCCTTGCCGAGGAACTTTATGCCATGTTTAAAAACTTTCCCAAGCCGTTTTGGTTTTATATGGGATCATCTTTCGTGTAATAATTTTAACCTTGATGAATGATGATCCAAATGAATTATAACTTTGCAAAATATACCAAGCAAAAGTTAATTGTAATTAATTGAAATGTCCCTCTATTTATAATATTGTATTGCGTAGTTTCTATTGTCCTACAATGTGCAGATTCTGTGGAATCCAGTGACATAACTAATGTAACATTTTTATCTTGTAGCATATTAATAAAATCGGCAAAAGAAAATTCTTGTTGTTGAGCTCTTGCATTTTTGTTTAAAATAATTATATTCTCTAACATTATTTTCATCAATGTTATCAATGCTGTTATTAATATAATGTTCTGTAATACTTTTACTGGACCATGCAAGCCCTCTATAAAATGAATAAGGTTGAATTTGTTCGCTAAAAGCTAATTTATCTACTTCGTATCAATTTTCAGGATTATCAGCTGGAACGTTGCAAAGAGATATAATATCTTAAAAAGGTGTGCAGCCTCATTATAATGCTTGCAAAATGCACTCCAAAATCTTCCAATTATTTTGCTCACTAGGAACTTTGTATTAATTTTTAGATAATTTAATTATATCTTCCTGTTGATAATAGTGATGAAAATAATGTTAGAGAAGATATTCTTTTAAACAAAAATTAAACAGCTGAACAACAAGAATTTTCTTTTGCAGATTTTATTAATACTCTACAAGATAAAATGTTACATTTGGAACTGATTCATCACCGTTAAAGTTATTGCAGAACTATCCTATATTAAAACCAAAACGGTTTGGGAAAATGTTTTAAACATGGTAGGAAGTTTCTCGGTAAGGCGATTTAAATACAAGTCCAATATAAGAGTGTAACCACCTTCAATCAGTCGAAAAAAGTGGGGAGTTACTAGAGGGTCAAATAGATTACCATTTGGACAACCACCTAAAGTTCAACCTCCTAAAAAAAGGTTTAAAAAGCATTACAATCTTTCGTCCAACATCGCAGCAACTCAAACAAGTGCAACTAAAAATGGCGAATGACATTGAATTTCGTATGAATATTACATTTTAAAAATTTAAAATTTTTTAATATTTATTAAAATATATTTTGTTTTATTTCCTATTGCACTGATTTACTTTTTTTAATAATACATTAACAAATATTTTAAAATTACTCTCCTTTTCTGATTTTAAAGAGAAATCGTCTTTTTGGGTCTACGAATATTTAACATTCCGTATGTGAATTTGGCACCAAAGTAACATTCCATATACGGGTTCGGCACCTCGCCGCCTACTGGTTGAAAGATGGCCGCGTACCGCAAAGGCAACTGAGCAACTGCTTTCATCAGGTCCTCGTAGACACATCGTCTCAGGACCAGCAACTTCATGTGGAGTCATACGTCGCCATGTTACCAAATCCACTGGTAACTTTAACATCATAGAATGTATCACCATATAATGTAAACCAAATTTAAGAAACAATTTTTAACGAGTTTTAACCCACATATTTAGTGGCTCAATACATGTATACCCACCTAGTGCACTGATGATGGAATATGGATTCCGAAAACGTTTTGTGATATAGAACGATTGGGTTTTTTAAATTATATACCTTTTATAAAGGATTTTTAATAAAAATTTTTGTTATATAGGGTATACAGTCAACTACAGGAACTTAGATTCTTTGTGGATATCAATAAAGTGTTATGACTCATTTCGGCCTATCCCAGCCTCATCAGACACTTAGGCTGATACAAATTCAAACTCGGAAAGTCCAACGAATGTCTCCCATAATTTCACCACAGCAGCGGTTAGCATGCAGAGGCGCCACCTGCTTTGGCGGCCATGAACGAAAACGATATAATAATATCGTTTTCTGTCCTCTGGGCTATGCGAAATGTGTAAAAGAATAAATCTTCTAGCAAAACCTGCTATCGCTCTGTTGATTTAAATGGCCAAATATATGGCTAGGAGGACAAATTCGTTAAACTTCCCGTGCTCGAATCGGTATCAATAAAGTGTTATGACTCATTTCGGCCTATCCCAGCCTCATCAGACACTTGGGATGATACAAATTTAAACTCGGAAAGTCCAACGAATGTCTCCCATAATTTTACCACAGCAGCGGTTAGCATGCAGATGCGCCACCTGCTTTGGCGGCTATGAACGAAAACGATATAATAATATCGTTTTCTGTCCTCTGGGCTATGCGAAATGTGTAAAAGACTAAATCTTCTAGCAAAAGCTGCTATCGCTTTGTTGATTTAAATGGCCAAATATATGGCCTAGGAGGACAAATTCGTTAAACTTCCCGTGCTCGAATCGGTAACAATAAAGTGTTATGACCCATTTCGGCCTATCCCAGCTTCATTAGACACTTGGGCTGATTTAAATTCAAACTCGGAAAGTCCAACGAATGTCTCCCATAATTTCCCCATAGCAGTGGTTAGCATGCAGAGGCGCCACCTGCTTTGGCGGCCATGAACGAAAACGATATAATAATATCGTTTTCTGTCTTCTGGGATATGCGAAATGTGTAAAAGAATAAATCTTCTAGCAAAATCTGCTATCGCTTTGTTGATTTAAATTGCCAAATATATGGCATAGGAGGACAAATTCGTTAAACTTCCCGGGCTCGAATCGGTATCAATAAAGTGTTATGACTCATTTCGGCCTATCGTATAGTTATATAGATATAACTATATAGATATATATGTATATATATATATATATATATATATATATATATATATATATATATATATATATATATATATATATTAATGTGATATTAAAAGTCAGAGGTGCGCCAAGCAATTAATTAGCTAATTAATTAATTAATTAAACTTATTTAAATGATGCAATTATGATTTTATCACACTATTTAATTCTCTTATCTCAGGGTTATATTCGTGCTTCAATATCTATGCTTTACATATGATAGGTAAGGTCTATTGGAATACCGGAATAATAAACATATATGATACAAAATTATATATTGAAATAAAATTCACACTCAAATATCTTAAACAAAAATTATCTCATACAATGATTATCAAAATTTTGTTCTACGTACGTGAACATTTAAAAATTAATGTTATATACTATATAAATGAAAATTTCAAATCAAAATTGTTGTTCTATATTTCCTGATAAATATTTCTATCTTTTCTGAAGCAATTAAAAAAAAACTTGGTTGATAAAGAAAAAACTGACGAATGGAAAAAAAACACTATCTCTCTGATGATGAGTTGTCCAAATCCTTGTTCCTTGTAGCCTACACTATCTATTCTTAGCAGTTCCCTAGGTAATCAGCAATCTTACAACAAATTATTGCGAGCCTCTCGTCTTCAATGATCTCCTTCAGATGCACGTATCGTTCAAAAGATGCTAGCCTCTTCTCCTCTCGATAAACTGAATATCTCGTTTCGGCCTGAACAGTGACTCTTGGAATATATAAGTAGAAAAGTATGACTTACAATATTTTACTGGATCAGCTTCCGTCAGGATACACTTAGTCCACGAAAACTCACAAACATTCACTTCTAATACTTACTATCCCTTGGGAACCGCCCAAAGAACAACGACTGTTCGCCTTGCACCCTTGGAAAACAACTGATTATATTTTCTCCCTCAAAAATCCAGCTAAACTCTCATTCCTACATAGCTATCTCCCTCTTTTTCAATGTCCTTCAATCAGAGTTACTCATACTTCCCACCATCTACCATTTAGATGACAAACAACAATTTTACCTACAATTATAAATTTCCTAAAAACTATTAACATGCTAATCGGTTTCTACAAATTCTTAAGAACTAACGGAGAAATATAATTTCTAAATTCTACCCTATTGTCTTTATTCACTGTACAAGTCCATTTGGAAAACCCGGTCGTATTGTTCAATTCACTTAAGCTCCGTCACTCGAATATATTTTACAAAGAAAACAATTTATGCATATCCTTAAATTTTGTTTACTACAGGTAATCCAAAGATAATGGACTTTCATTTCTTCGAAATATCTTTTATAGTTTATAAGGTGAATTATTTGACTTATAATATTTTATACTTTACAATATTAAGAGCAAACCAATATTATTTTGTATTTTTACATAGCATAACAACTCTCCAGGATATCTTGAAAATTTATTTAGATGGTCTATTTAGTAATTTTAATTTTATCTTTGGCGGATAAAATGAATCATAACAATATATATATATATATATATATATATATATATATATATATATATATATATATATATATATATATATATATATATATATATTTGTGTATATATTTATGTATATATATATATATATATATATATATATATATATATATATGTATATATATATATATATATATACAAGAATTACTGGATATTAGTGACTGTCTATATAAACAAACAACACAGTTTATTAGAGTTGCAGTCAGAAAATTGGCCGGGATGTTAATGAAACACTCATGACTTTTTGTCTAGCTTTCGGAATGGTTTTATTCCTTTTTCAAGACACTGTAATAAGAAAAAAAATGTAAATATTTATAAAATATCACAAATCTTCAGTGCAACTTACTAGTCGTTAAGATTATTTGTAAAAGCATAAACATAATACATATAAAATATAAAATAGTGGACAAAATACATTCTAAAATTCTTTAAAATTTAGGTACAGACAGTAAACATTTTAGTTTGTCATCTTTTACTGGTGTGTTTTAACTCTGACACATAGAGAACAAAAAGAAAAAACCCTATGATTAAAAAGTAATTAGGTGTACTTAATATTATATTTCTTTTTAAGAAATACTAGAGACCCATCTTAGGTGATTTTAATTTTTAAACCTGTCTTAATGGTATGCAACATGTTATGCATATAAGTGTGATTTGTGTGGGTACAGGTAGATATTAATTTTATTTTGGATGTTTTTCCAGTAAGTAACAATAAATGTTGCTCAGTTTATCTATGTCTGACTTTTTATCGATGCAAGATGTACTAGATTTTATGAAACACATTTCCAAGAAAACATGTTTTGAATGGTTATTTTCCTTTGCCAAAATACAGGAATCCTCGAAATTAAATTCATGTTTTAACGTTAATGCATGTTCTGTCAATGCACATGCATTTATTTTTTTGGTTTTTATATCGCTACGATGTGAGATCACCCTACTGTGAAAATTACGAGATGATTCTCCTATATATATTTTAATATTGTTCTGAAGCTATTTTCTTGTGGCATTTTAAATTAAGTACTATTTAAATGCGAATAAGTCACAATTAAGGTTAAAATACGTTTATTGACGTTTCAATTTCCACTTCGGAAATCGTTCTCAAAATACAAATATTAGTGAAAATTAACGTTTTCAATTTCCACTTCAAAAATCGTTCTCAAAATACAAACACTAATGTTTGTATTTTGAGAACGATTTCCGAAGTGGAAATTGAAACGTCAATAAACGTATTTTAACCTTTAATTGTGGCTTATTCCCATTTAAATAGTAATTAATTATATATTTTTTGTTACAATTATTACACGCTATAGAATAAACAATATTCGATGACTCCTGTATTGTGAAAGGATCTTTTGTTTTTGTGTATAACTTCGATACCGTTTTCACATTTTTGGTTGTAATTTTTAAACCACTAACATTTTTGAAGATGTTCATTAGCTTCGGTGTCAGAACTGGAATGTAGGGTAGGCAACCATAAGTTATTTTAGATGGTATCACTGATGTGTTCTGTGTCAATGTCAATTGTCGGAGCTCATTGTTATGAAAATTTTGGTTGTCAGAAAAATGCGAAGGAAAAGGAGAACCGAAAATGAGTTTATTTAACAGCCCTATAGGATAGGAGTTCTCTTGTAATATAGATCTCAGCTTTTTTAGTCCCTTGTCTCTGAACTCGATGTGTGACAAGTTGATAACCCTAGTTTTCAGGGCCAAAACCAAATTTTCATCTTAGATGGATGTTGAGAATGAAAGTTTATAAAACGGTTACTAAAACAAGGTTAACGATACCACTCCATCCTTAGCATGCCATCATTGCCACGATGGATTAGCATGTCTAAAAAAGGAATCATATTATCAGCCTCTCTCTCAACCGTAAACTTTAGGTGTTCAAATTGGGCGTTAAAGGTGTTTAACACATCAGTTACTTTGTTTTCAGGGACCGATAAAATCAAATCATCAACATATCGTTTAATAAAAGATATGTGAAAAGGTATCTTTTCTTTACACGTTGTTATAAGTTCATCCAAAACACAGTTACATAGTATGGGGGATATTTTGCTGCCCATTGGAGTGCCAAAGATTTGTTTAAAGAAATTACCATATATATATATATATATATATATATATATATATATATATATATATATATATATATATATATATATATATATATATATAATATATATATATATATATATATATATATATATATATATATTATATCTATATATATATATATATATATATATATATATATAAATGTATCGTTTAGATTATTATAAATAATTAAATTTTATGTTTTTAGATAATCACGTGTTATGGAAACATTATGAGAAATTTTGAATCTGTACAACAAATGATAAATTCTCTAAAGGACACTCGCAAATTATTAAATATTTCAAAATACCGATTATTAGGAAAAAAAATGAAGAAAATAAATTTAGTATTTAAAATAATACACTTTATATCAATATTCCTGTATTTAGTTTCATTTACTTTATTCTTATCCAATGCAAACTGTTATGATCAGCTTATACCCCTGCTTTTAAAAGACATATTATTTAATTCTAATTTTGCCAAAGTAGGAGTTTATGGAATTTTCATGCCACACGCAATCATGTTTACTTTGACCCCATTGTATATAGCAAGTTATTTTATTATGCATTTTAAATTTCTGATGCAGTGTTTAAATGAAGATGTTAAACAGTTTACTAAAGAAAACGCAGAAAATAGGCGTAGTGATATAAGTGATATACAATTTCAGAAATATGCAAGACAACAAATAACTCACATCTCTAAGAAATTTGTAAGAATTAAAGGGTAAGTATTATTAACACACAGGTGCTCACTTGGGTGCAACTATTTTAATTAGGTATACAATTTTATTTTATAACATATTATTACGTGGAATAGCCGAACATATAATACGATGTTATACTAATAATAACTGATCTCAGGGTTTTCAGGGTTTATTTTATAATGAAAATTACGATGATTTGATAAAGCTGTATAATCTTGTTTCTTTTACAAAAGCTAAACGTTAAATAACTAAATATAATTCGAATACTGTCTTTTTGTGTTCTATTCACATCTGTAAAACTAAAATCTACAAAACGGTCAGACAACACACACTCAGCTCACTGGGTCATCTTGCAGGACTCTCAAAATGCCACATGTAGTTCGTTCGCACTAGACCTCCAGAGGCGCTGCTTCGGGGATTGATTTGTTGCAATCTTCCCCTCCCCCTAGCCTTGAACTCGTTAGAGGAGTGGTTTTCAGTTTTCACAGAATATATGGTTTTCTTCCTGGGGCGTCATCGTCTTCGTGTTGGCACTACAGGCGTTAGAGCTTCAACATCATTGAGGCTAGCTTGTGTAAGCGCAGATACGTGAAACACACCAAAGGCAGTAGGTGTGTCCACTCCACAAAAGCTGATACCACTCGATTTATCCTATAGGGTACATCTCTCTTCGGGTAGAATTTAGCTGTTTTACCTTTACACCGGTTACTAGTAGCGGTTGTTCTGGCCCATATTAAATCTCCTTCTTTGAATGGACTGGGTTCCTTCAAACGTCGATTAACATATTTATTTTGTCTATCTTGGGCATTGTCATGCTTCATCTTTGATTCATGGCATGTTTCAGCCATGCGTTTTAGGTATGGAGATATCTGAGGTATAAAATTCTCAGTTTCTAACTTGGCGGATATCTCAATTAACTTGATCTAGACTTCGAGGCTCACGTCCAAAAGTTAAGTAGGCAGCGGTTTGTCCTGTGGACTCGCACCATACTGAGTTTATGGCAAATCTAACCAGTGGTAGCTTCTCAGGCCAAATATTATGCTCAGTTCCTACAAGCATAGCAAGTCTTAGTTTTAAATCTCTATTCTTGCGTTCTACCATATTAGCAGAAAGGTGATAAAGTGGAGAAAAAGTCTCTTTGTTTTGTAACACGTAGCAAATTTGTTGCATTACATTAGACACGAATTGCACACCATTATCGCTGGTAATCCTTCTCGGTAGGCCAAATCGTAGGAATACCTCATCAATAAGCTTCATAGCGCATTCTTGTGCGGATGCTTGAGGCAAATAATTCTACCCACTTGGTAGATGTGTCTTTGACTATCAGAATCCAACGTTCACCTTTTGATCCTTCAGGTAACGGTCCAAATGCCTAGAAAGAAGCATTTTTGAGCGATTCTTCTCAAAGTACGTTCAATACTATAATGACCAGCCGTTGGCTCGTCATGATATTCTTTCATTATGGCTTCACGCTCATGTGTGGGTAATACTAACTGAGCCTCTTCTTCGTCTTTTTCCGATGAGTAACGATAGAATACTCCTTGTGTGAGCAAGTATCCATGATCTGTCTATTTTTCACATTCATTCGAATTTGGGTCTTCGAATGATTGAATTATTTTGGTAACATCTGTGTCTTTTAATTGTTGCACTATGGTCTTATATGCCGACCGATGAGGCAAGTCAATTTGCACTTCATATGTCTCGCAAGACAGTACATTATTGTGTTCGCATTGTGGTCTGGAAAGTGTATCGGCGACCATGTTACGTTTGCCTGGCAGATAATCGATGTAGAGGTCATAGCCTTGGACCAATAGTGACCATTGCCAACCTTCCTGTGGGAGATTTCAGGCTTAGCAGCCACCTTAACGATTGGTTATCAGTCTGCAGGGTTATTTTGGTGCCTTCTGTATAACCACTAAACTTTTTTAAGGCCCATTCAACAGCCAAAGCTTCTCTTTCTAAAGTGGAATAGTTGCGGTCGGCAGTGGTTAGAAGTCTGTTAACGTATTTCACGGGATGCCAGTCATCGATATCTCCTTGTAGCAACACTGCTCCTAACGCATAACCACTACCGTCAGTACGAATGATATAAGGCTGGCTTTTATCTGCTTACCATAAAATTGGAGCTGTAATTAGTAACTTCTTAAGCGTTTCTAAAGAGTTCTGTTCCACTTCCGTCCATTTTCATGGTTTATTTTTCCTAGTTAAATCATTTATGGGTCTGGATAGGTCCGCAAAATTATTTATAAACCGACAGAGCCAACTAGCCTTCTGAAGGAAAGATTGCACTTCCTTAATATAGAAAATATTAAAATATTTTATTTTTTCGCGAGCAAAACGCACTTTTTCCAATTTTCCAAAAGAGCTAAAAAACACGATAAGGTCGTCTAGATAACTTGAAATTACTATATTACTAAGACCACGGCGAAAACGGTCCATGAGTCTTTAAGGCTCCTTTGAAACCAAAAGGCATCCGTAAGTATCGAAAAGTCCCTAACGGTGACACAAATGCAGTTTCATCACGGTCAGCCTCCGCGACGTAAACTTGGTGATACCCCGATCGTAAGTCGATGGTAGACTTATAAAATGTTCGCTTCGCGGCGTGTAATAAATTGTCCATACGCGGTAACGGATACGAGTCACTAATAGTCACAGCGTTTAAATGTAGATAGTCCACGCAAAGTCTCTTACCACCATCTTTCTTCTTCACTAATACAACTGGCGCGGTCCACGCACTTTTGCATTCGTCCATAATGCCTTCCACCAAGAGTTTATCTATCTCGGCTTTCAGTCCCTCTCTCTTGGCAGATGAGATTCGGTGTGGTGGCAGTGCAATCGGTGCGCTATTCCCAGTATTATTGCGATGCTCTTCATAAACTGTAGACTCTCCTCCCATTTTCCTACTTTCCAAAAATTTGCCAAGCCGAGCTCGTTCATAATAGACTAGCATCATTTATTCATCTAGTTTTAAATTTTCACAATAATGAATGAATTTCAATAGGTTCTATACCTTGTTCTTCAAAAAGCAACGGCTGTCGTGTGCTTTCATTCGCAAAATACCATTCCTTGTTGTGAAAATCTAGAGCTATTTGTGCATTTATCAAAAAATCAATACCTAGAAGAGTTTTATTAGGTGCATTTGGAAAAACTATAAACTATGTAGGCACCATTTTATCTCTTATCCGTACATCAACTAAAGTTGTCAACACTCGTTCGTTTCTACCAACACCATCAGCGAATTTTACAGAAATTTGTTCGAACTTTAAAGTTTGTCCTTTGTTTTCTAAAAGGTTGTACAGCGTTGTACCAGCTATACTTTGTTTGGCACCTGTATCTATTAACCCTTAACCTTCGTGCCCAAATATATTAATACGATAAACCGGTCTAGATTAAGGTGAAATAAGTGTATCTTATTTATAGAAGAGAAATATATTGAAGATGTTTTCTTGTGGCTACACACTGGACACTTTGCTCGAATGATAAACCCGGTTTATCACAACCGTAACAAGTTAACAGATTGTTTAGGCTATTTCGCGGCGAATTTGAATTAGTTATTCCGACGATAGCACTAACCGTACGCGAAGCACTTGCAATTACTTTCGGAGTCGTCGCTCGATCTTTAAATTGTTAATCACGTAATTTTCGACACTCATTCTTAGAATGACCGAGAACACGACAATAATTACAACGCGGTCTTTTTCATATGATTGTTTACTGTGACGGGCTTTATCCTCCTTCGAGCTAGGTTTATCGAATACATCTTCAATTTTTCTTACTTCTGTAAGTAGCTCCGTAAAATTAGAAACTGCTTCTCGAGAAATCTTTTCTCTAATTGCTTTATATAGTAAACCATACACCATATCTAGCTGGATTGTTTCTGTAAAGCTGCCTGGTTCTAATTACGCGAGAACAGCCCTACATCGGCAAACGAAGACGTCCACTGTTGTTTTCCGTCTTGCTCCCCGGCAAATAATTCGCGGTAGACACGATATGCTGGTTTTTTTAGACCGAACGTAATTTTTAATAGGCGAATAAGTTCCTCCCATGTCGAAATGGTATCTTTAACGCCTTGATACCATTTTGCCGCGATTCTATCGAAAAGCATCGCGATTCCCCGAAATGCAGTTTCATCAAACACTAATGCACAGTATTTATATATCACTATGGCGCTAACAAAAGCATTTACGTCAGTGTCCCTATGTCCATTAAATCGCAAATAGCATTTTGGCAGGTTGTCACTTTGGAACGACGCTGACTGCGAAACGGGTGCACTTTGTACCGAAAATCTCGACAAAAGTTCTTAGAATTGTTCATTGGTCAACCCGACGTTTTGACTCATGTATCCAATGTTAATATTTACGGATCTATTTGAAAAATCAGAGTCCGACTCAAAATGATTCGTAGCAATCAAATGTTCAAGGTTTCTGTTCTGCGTGGAACGCAAATTGTACAAATGATTTTGCATGCAAAAATTGGAAAGTTCTTGCCAGTAAATAGCGATGTCCAATCTTGGATAAAATACCTCCGGCACATTTCTTGGAAAACGTTACCACTAAATCACTTCCGAGTTCAACACAACAGAAGTTAACTAGAAAAAGTGTCCGACTACGTAACAAAGCACTTTGTTATATCTTAACGAACAATAAGTCCACTAACTATTTATACCAACACGAATGTTCAATATGAAATATAATTAGCGAATCGGGTAATTATTTTTAACTTTCAGTTAACGATTTTACACCCATGAAAATGGTCTGAATTACTACTACCGAAACTCACTTTTCACATAAACACAGGACAAAAGCATCCTTTTCTACGGCGATTTTTCGTTAGAACTACCGAAACACAGCACAATTTTTCACCAATAATTATTTTCAAATAAAAGCCACAAGCTGGGCATAATTTATTATAAAATATTAATACGTGGAATAGCCGAACGTATAATACAATTTTTTTAAGCCCTTTTCTCTATTCGGATTGCGAATATTGGCCTCTCCAAATTCTCGCTATTCATCTCTATTGTTTGTAAGACGTTTCCACATTGGCCCTGCAGTTCTTTTAATATCGTCGGTCCATCGCATTAGCGGTCTTCCTCGTGGTGTTTTGGCTTCAGATGGCCGCCAATTCCCGATTCCTTTATTCCATCGGTCATCCGTAAGACGTTCGTTATGTCCAGCCCATTTCCATTTCAGTTTATCTGCCAGTTCGACAGCATCTTTCACTTTTGTTCTATTACGAATGTTTTCATTGGTTTTATGGTCTTTGAGTGAGATACCCAGCATCTGTCGTTCCATAGCTCTCTGAGTTTTTCTGATCTTCTCCATGTTTATTTTAGTAAATGTCCAGGTTTGAGCTCCATATGTAAGTGCAGGTAGGATACAGGAATTAAATACTTTGGTCCGCAGTCTTTGAGGTATATTTTTATTTTTAAGTACGTATGAGAGTCTTCCGAATGCTGCCCATTCCATTTTTACACGTCTGCTTATTTCGGTAGTCTGATTTTCTTTGCTTACCTTGACATTTTGACTCAGATATGTATATTCATCTACGTGTTCTAGTACTCTGTTCCTTCGATGTTTATCATAGGTTTGTCATCTTTGTTTGACATTAGTTTAGTTTTGCTGAAATTCATTTTCAGTCCTTTTTTTAAGGGATAGACAAGAATAGACAGTATAGACATTTATTAAATAGTATTTTTAGATATGTGATGGCTTCTTCTCCTCCTTCCTTCAGCATTTCTGCTAGGATTCCGTCACTTCCAGGAGATTTATTCCTTTTTATTTCTTTTACTGCTCTTTCTATTTCTTCGTGGCTTATTTCGGGCATCACTTTTGAGTTGACATTTGTTATCTGTCTTTTCAAGTTCTGCTTTGAGGAGTTAGGGGGATCGTTTCTGGAACGGTACAGATCGGCGTAGAACTTTTCAATTGAGTTTACAATATCAGATTTACTTTTTTCTAGTTGTCCTTGTTCATTTTTAATGGTTATTATGTTTTTCTCTTCTAGTTTCGGTTTGGTGCATTTGAGACTTCGGTTTTTCTCTATGATTTGTTCTATACGGTCTTCTTGATGTTTTTTAATGTCCTCTTTTATCTGTTTTCTTATTACGCCATTAAATTACCTAAATTCTGCAGTGTCTCTTTTGTTTTGTCTCAGAAGATCTTTTCTTTGTTTCAGCATGTTTTGTGATTCTACACTTATTTTGGATTTTCGTTTCTGTTAGCATTTTTATTGCAATGCTTACGTTTCGATAATGTAGACAATCGACAAGAAAGCCAACAGTCTGATAAGTTGGCTCCTATTAGGGCAGTTTTTGAAAAATTTCTCGCAAATTGTCAACAACCTTACTCACCAGGACAGTACTTAACTATTGACGAGAAGTTAGAGTCTTTTCGTGGGCGTTGCTCATTCCGGCAGTATATTCCGAACAAGCCCGCGAAATACGGAATAAAAATTCAGGCCCTAGTAGACTCCCGTACTTTTTATGTTTTTAATATGGAAATTTATGCAGGGAGCCAGCCAGATAGGCCGTACCAAATAAGCAATAAACCTATTGATATTGTCCAAAAACTGATAGCACCAATTTCTGGTAAAAATCGAAATATCACTTTTGATAATTGGTATACCTCTTAAAAACTTGTGAAAATTTTGCGTGAATGACATAGTTTAACTTTAGTTGGAACTCTGAGGAAAAACAAGCTAGAGATTCCCCCAGAATTTATTCAGATTAAGAACAGATAACCACAGTCCTCGGTATTTAGATTTTAGGAACATATAACTATGGTAACCTTTGTACCAAAAAAAGGAAAAAACGTGATTTTATTATCATCACTTCATCACGATGATGAAATAGATAAATCTACCGGCGAGAAATTTTTACCAGAAATAATAGGTTTCTATAACTTTACAAAAGGAGGGGTTGATACGGTGGATGAGTTGACAGGAAGTTACAGTGTAACTCGTAATTGTAGAAGGGGACTACTAAGAATATTTTTTTACTAATAAACACAGCTGGAATCAACAGCCAGGTAATTTACAGAACAAACACTAGTGACTATTCAAGGAAACGTCACATATTCCTGGAAGATCTGGAGTTAGCATTAGTTACGCCAATTATGGAAGAACGAAAAAGTAATCCGCGACTTACAAAACATTTACGATCCAAAATAGTTTAAGTTTTTGGGAAAAAGTGACCAAGCTCCACCAAAAAAGCAACGTACGGGACGTGGACGGTGTCAAAAGTGTTCCAGAAAATCTGACCGGAAAACTAAACAAACGTGGGATCAATGCCAAAATTTTTATTGTTTAGATCACCTTCATCTCATTTGCGACGAATGTATTCAGTTCCGGTACTCCTAACTTTTTTCAAACTTGGATATCCAATGTCCTGCTTTTTTATATTTTTATTTGAACCATTTGAAAAAACTTTTTTGGAAAATCTCTTATTTTGAATTATTTGTTCGTGTTTGTTTATGTATCTAGTGTTTTTTGTTTGAAGGAATTTTATTATTTTGTAAATTTTTCCTAATACAGTATAACCTCGATATAACGGACCTCTATTTAACGGACTTCGGATATAACGGACACAAAATCCGGTCAAATTTAAAAAAATAAAAACATACTGTTAATATTACACATGCGTCTTATATATATAATCAAGATGGCATAAAAAAGCAACCTTTCGGATATAAAAAAACAAAAACAAAATAAATAAATTTGCAGTCATGTGTGATGTAGGAGAGCATAGCAATCTTGGAAAACGAATGAAATTGGCTCGTGAAACTTCATTGGAAGAAGCAATCTTAAAATGGTACGGCCAACAACGTTCTAGTGGGATCCTGGTCCGAGCAGTCGAATTGAAATTTGCTGCAATTAAATTAGCAAATCATATGGACATACCAGAGCAAGTGATGGATGGCTCTGGCGCTTTCGTAAAAGGCACGGAATCATGAATAAAAGAATTTACGGCGAAGCTACAACTGCACCAAAAGAAGACTGCACATATAGCAAGTAAGTAACGAAATGCTATTAGAATCTCAGATTTACAATGTTGACGAAACTGGTTTGTTATGTCGTACTTTGCCTGAAAGCGCACAAGCCTCCAAATATGAAAAATCGGATTCTGGAAGAAAAATCAGTAAGGACAGGATCTTGGCACTGCTTTGTGCTAACGCTGATGGATCGCATAGAATGACACCTGTAGTGGTTGGCAAATCTCGTAAACCTAGAGTTTTAAAAGACATAATGCATCATATGCCCGTTTTATACTATAGCTCTAAGAGGACATGGTTCACCTCAGATATTTTCAAAGAAACTGTACCTTCAGTGAGAAAATTTCAAGAGAAGAAATTCGGAATACCGTCAGAAGAGGTGAAATGTTTATGCTTTTAGACAACGCTCCTGCTCACGCCTCTGAAATATTCTACGTTCAGAAGATGGAAACTTCAGGTGTATGTTTTTGCCAAAAAATACAACATCGCTTATTTAACCCATGGATCAGGGAATAATTTTGGCAGCCAAATGAATATAACGCAGAAAGTTTTTAGACGAAGTAATGGTTGTATTGTACGATGGAGATGATGCAGAAGATACAAGAGCGCAACGTACCTTGCAAAACTTAAGGTCTTACTTAAAATCAACAATTTTTAATTTTGCTGCAGCATGGGAGAAGGTGAAAGAGAAAACATTAAAAATTGGTTGCAAGATTTTGTTTGATGGCCAAGATGCAGACATAGATTTAGAAGGGTTGAAAGTTACTCATTTCTGTAGGACAATACATAATAATGCCGGAATAATGTAGCTGAGGAAGATGTTTTACAATCGCTAGAAGTAGATGAAGGTGACCCTGGGTATAACATGTGAAAGTACAAAGTGAAACAGCAGATGAAGTTATGAACCTTAAAATTGAGGACGGAAGTAAAGATACCAAACAAGACGACAAAACAAGACTGTTAAAAATGAAGTTATCAGAGGTAAGATCGCATCTCGACGATTTAACAACATTTATTAATTATTCATCAAATAGTTAAACTGTATTTAGGGAGTTGATCATAGAAAAACAGCAAACATGGAAAGTGCAAACGAAACTCGTTCAAAACGGGATTACTGACAGCAAGCGCGTCCATATCCACAGCAACGTCACTTCACGACGAATGTCCGAAGACAATTACTTAAATAGAATTTTGGTTGTATTTTGTATTTTATATATATATATATATATATATATATATATATATATATATATATATATATATATATATATATATATATATGTATATATATATATATATATATATATATATATATATATCTAATTACAGTGTACATATATATTCTCAAAAAAGTATTTTGATTTATTTTAACTATATTTTTATATAACGGACTTTTGGCTTTAACGGACACCCCCTCCCCCCAAGTAGTCCGTTATATCGAGGTTTTACTGTACGCGGTCAAATTTAATCCAGTGGTAAAAACTGCTGTTATTTATGAAAACTTAGATAGTCAAATAAGATATTTAAAAAATAAATTCGTGTTCGAAATGTTTATTAAGTTTTTCCAATCAATTTTAAATGGAGTCAATATTAACTCACTTGACTTGGGTTATTATACATACATTTTTCATCTGGGTGACGCCGGGTTAAACGTTTTAAGGTTTTGAATTCCTTTTCTCAAGTAGCTGTAGCTTCCTCCATGGTTATTGTTAGTTGTTCTCCTAGAAACCATCAGGGTCTTTGCTCTAATGCTACAAATTGGTCGAATTGTTCCTGTAGTGATCCTTTCCCAAGTCACTATGCTCCTTTTCTAACTTGGCTGCACCGTACTGATGACAATAAAATATTTACGGTTGCCTTTCCCCTTTTATTTATTTTCTTTTGTATTTTTACGATTTAATAAACAATTGACATTTTAAATTTACTTTTAGAGATGTAGAAGCATTTAATGTGTTTATAAAGTGGCGCTATGTTTCAATTATATTTACTGGAACTTTAGCTTTCGCCGGAGTAATAATATCTGTTTTGGTAAGTATACTTATTTATTTTTACTGACACTAACGTTTAAAAGGTTTATTTTGAACATTCAAAGGTTTGTTAAGACGTCAGTCTTTCATTTAAGGCAGTTACATCTTTGGATTCCGTTTTAAGATCGTAATTTACTTGTTTTTACTTAATTACATCGTTACCTTGTTTAATTAGGGCTATTAACAATTAAATAGAACTTAGTTACCCCATTATGTGTTCTGTAAAATAATAAATTTTTACATAATACACTTAACGGCAGAAAAAGTGGCCACCCTATAAATTTCCGGAAAATAAAAATTCATTTGAAATTTTATGCGCTGTCTCATATTGCGTCTCAATTTAAATATTTATTGCAATCATGTATGTTTGTTTTTGACACTTTTGACATTTCTGTTGTTGTTTTCTGTACTCGCTATTATTTATCCTCTAAGTTGAAAACATTTAATTAAACAGTAATTTAGCTTTTCAAACTTGGAAGAAATCAAATTTATGTATCTGAAATTTAGGTATTCCGAGAACTACAGTACGGAGAATTTTCCATCGCTTTATAGAGACTGGTACATACTTACGCCGATCTGGTTACGGTCGTGGAAGAGTTAGAAGACGGCCTCAATGAAAGAGGACTAATGGTAAAAAGGCCGGCTATTGTTTACGAATTAAAACCCAGACATTGTAAGAATCGATTAATTTTGACTCGACACTCGGATATACAGGATTGGAACCGAATTCTCTTTATTGATGAATCGCGGTTCTGTTTGAAGTCTGGCGATGGCCAAGACAGAGTTTGGAGATGGAGAAACAAAAATGTGCCTAAACTTGTATGTCCCAGAGAAGAAAGTTTGGTGATGGTGGTGTCATGGTATTGGCTGGAATCTCATTTGAAGCTCGAAATAAACTTATTTCATCAATAGCCCCCCGATATATCTCTCACCGATATATATATATATATATATATATATATATATATATATAAATATATATATATATATATATATATATATAAATATATATATATATATAAATATATATATAAATATATATATATATATATATATATATATAAATATATATATATATATAAATATATATATATATATATATATATATATATATATATATATATATATATATATATATATGTAGAGGATCTTTTGGCAGAAGGCGTAGTTCCATTTGGTCCATCTATTCGGGACAATTTCGTCTTCGTGCATGATAATGCACGGCCGCATACTGCAGGAATCGTGACAAATTACTTGGGAAAAGTAGAAATTAATACTATAGAATGGCTAGTCTGCATCCATGATCTAAATATCATCGAAAATCTTTGGGATGATCTTCATCGTAGGGTTAGAAGTCAACCAGCCAGCCAAAAAGTCTTGCAGAACTTTAAAACATGCTTCGTGAAGAATATGAACGTATTCCTTTAAGTTTTTATTCAAAATTTGTTCTTTTTTATTGATGTTATTGATGTTTTTACGCATAATACTGGATATTAGACAAGTTGTTCAAGTTCACTCATAATTTTTATTGTTTTTAATCCGTTTCGATATTTTCTTTTGTAGCCTTCTAATTAAATAACTTATGCCAATGAATCAAGCAGTATTGGCCATTGTTTGGTTTAAAAATAAAAGTTATTGAATATAGAATATGAAACAGTGCATAAAGCTTCCAATGGATTTTTATTTATGGAAATTTATTGGGTGGCCACGTTTTTTACCGTTCAGTGTCTCATTAAGTTTAATATTAAATTAAACATTTGATGATAATTCAATATATGAGTTTTTGTTTATATTTCAAATATTTTTCATAGTATCTGCTTTAAGATTGGATATAACTCTTTTTAATAATCAATAATGAACTACACTGGGGTGCAAAATTAACCGGACACTTGGGTTTTACCTAAAAACTGGTGTTTAAAAAAGTTTGAGATGTTCCTAATTGAGTATTTAATAATAAACAAAATTTAAAAGTCAAATTTATTGCAACTCAAGAATGTTACACAGAAAAAACAATAAACAATTAAAAAAATTTGAAAATCTGCAAAGAAACAAAAATTTGTTTTTTAAATATAAACATTTTTTATGGAAAACGATATTTAGTAGAATGTATTACCTTCACGTACCCTAATTACAGCTTTCATTCAATCAGACATACTTCGAATTAAGGCAGCAAAGTCTGCTTGAGGGATTTGCTTCCATTTTTTACGAACTGCTTGCTCCAAATCATTCATGGTTTCAAACTCAACGTGGTTACGTCGAATACGTTGTCCCAGAATATTCCATGTATGTTCTATCTATTGGATTTAAGTCTGCACTCTTTGGGGGCAATGTTAATAAACGAATCCCAACTTCATCCAAGTAATCCCATGTTATTCTTGCGATGTGCGAATAAGCATTATCTTGCATCGGAAGAAAGTTTTCTAAAACAAATGGCGTAAATGGCACTATATGATCTTTCAAACATTGTTGAATATACCGTTGAGCGTTCCAATTGCCTCCTTGAATTGTAACAAGTTGTGCATGAGCCTCTAGGGAAATGCCTGCCCACACCATTATACCACCTCCACCAAATTGAACTCTCGGAGTAAAACATCATTACTGATAACATTCACCAGCTCTTCTTCATATCCTAGACCGCCTATCTTATGAGTATCTGTTAAATCTTTATTCATCTGTAAAAAGCACAGCATTCCCATCGTCAACACCCCAATTAAGATGTTCGCGAGCGAAGTGAAAACGTTGCCTCCGATGATTTGCTGTTCATAGAGGTCCCGTGACAGGCATTCTGGATCTTTTAAGCGTCTTCGAACGGTATACACGAAAACTGTATTTCTATGGGCATCATTTAATCGTTGAATAAGTACTGGTGCTGATAATGTATGGTCGCGTAATACTTGTAACCTAAGAAAGCGATCTTTAACTTGACTTGTGGTTCTTCATCTACCTTGACCTGGCCTCCTAATGTATTGTCCTGTTTCCTGAAATATTTGTATCTATTACATCAAACTGTACTTCTGAGAAATTCCTAAAGCATTTGCGATGTAACGAATGCTCCGCCCATCACCCTGTAAAGCAACAGCTTGTGCTACTTCTTCTGGTGTCGTAATTTTTTTAATGCAAGTTTTAAACAGGAGACAAAAACCTACAGCCGAAGTTAATAATCAGGTACAGCAGCGGTTCTCAACCTTTTAGCACTGGCGCCCCCTTTGAACACTAAAGATAGCTCACGCCTCCCCTCTAGTCAATAATTGGTTGGTTCAAGTTAGAACAGTGAAATTGTGAAACTGACGATGCTAACTCTACGTTAGCAAAAGCTGGGATGCAAAATAAAAATCCAGATATATTTAAATACGAAAGTTTATTTGATGTCTCATTAAACTTAACATTGTTTATTTATTTGAGAAAAAGAATAATCAGAAAATCAAATACGCATATAAAGTTGAAAGTCTTATATGAGTGTTTTTGCACTTTCAATGAGAGGGTTGGCATTGTCTTTTCTTGACAAGTTTTTCGATATTCGGTTAAGACTGTGTCAGAGCACACCTCAAGTCACTTTCAAGGTCCAGCATTGAACGATTTTATATACGCCAATGCAGAAAAACCAGATTCGCAAAGATATGTTGATGAAAATTGAACTAATAACTTCGCAGATACTAAAGCCACTTCTGGGTAAACAGGAAAGTAAGTTCACCAAAATTCTTCCAAGTCCATGTTTGCAAAATCTGCTTTCGCTTGTGAATCACATTTTAGGTTAATTGCCTGCTCTTGAAGGTTAACTGGAAGAATGTCAACTTCGATATGAAAAGAATTTCTTCCCAGTTTTCCGAGCTAACATCTGGAAAGTACTTTCGAATTTGATTTTTCAGTTCTTTCAAATGCCGTGATATGATGTCGTTCAAATCCGAAACTAGATATAGTAGAAGGGTTTGAATATCATCGAGGAGGTCGTTCAGTTTAGAAAAAGAGGTAAAGTTTTCAAAGCTGTTACACAACACTATTAAATAATTCACAAACAATCACTCTGTTATTAAATAACGATTACACTGATTGCTACAAACAGCACACAGACGCTGTTGACTGAGACTGATGCGTGAGACGGAGTCACTGAACTGGAACCAGGAGTGCTTGCAATACAGTGTTGGTAAATTTACTTTGCGCTCCTACGATGTTGCCATATACAAGACTGTCGTGTTTAACTCAGGTTGTGTGTTTGAGTAAAACGATTTTAATCCCGTTTAAATAAAGAAATATTTCTAAACAAAGGTTTTCGATATTCAGTTAAAACTGTGTCAGAACACACCTTAAGTCACTTTCAAGGTCCATCATTGAACGGTATTTTCATTTTATATACGCCAATGCAGAAAAACCAGATTCGCAAAGATATGTTGATGAAGATAGTATCGCAATAAACTTAAATTAATACTTAGCCACTTGAAATCGTAGGCTTCCACGGCCAGAGTCAGAATTATAGTTTATTCGTCTTCCGGGTTTGGACCGTGTCATTTGTGAGTGACCCAAAAGTGGGTTCATCTCGACGTTTCGCTACAATTGTATGTAGCTTCTTCAGGAGAACAAAAAAAGAAAAAAGAAAACAAAAGACAGGAAGATGGGTAGTTAGCAACGGTAACTCAGTTACTCAACGCAACCAGAGGCGAATACTAACTACCAAGATGGGCATTTGGTCACAGTAACTCAACTACTTAACGCAGCCAGAGGTGAAAACCAAATGCCAGGACAGGGATTCACGTCCAACAGCTCAGAACACTAACGCGTCGAGAGGCGGGGAGTGAATCCGATGATTACTCCGCTACCGCTCTATTTATAGTCGCGGTGACCTGTCGTGTCGGGACGTATCGGCACACTCCGTGGCGCGAACATCAAGAAGCGCGCGCTGGCCAATCATGTGGCTGCATCGTGGTAGCGGGACCGGACGGCGGCTCTAGACTGAGATTCCAGATGGGAGACAAGTAGTATCCTTCCTCTCGTATCTCAAGGATACTACTTGTCTCCCATCTGGAATCTCAGTCTAGAGCCGCCGTCCGGTCCCGCTACCACGATGCAGCCACATGATTGGCCAGCGCGCGCTTCTTGATGTTCGCGCCACGGAGTGTGCCGATACGTCCCGACACGACAGGTCACCGCGACTATAAATAGAGCGGTAGCGGAGTAATCATCGGATTCACTCCCCGCCTCTCGACGCGTTAGTGTTCTGAGCTGTTGGACGTGAATCCCTGTCCTGGCATTTGGTTTTCACCTCTGGCTGCGTTAAGTAGTTGAGTTACTGTGACCAAATGCCCATCTTGGTAGTTAGTATTCGCCTCTGGTTGCGTTGAGTAACTGAGTTACCGTTGCTAACTACCCATCTTTCTGTCTTTTGTTTTCTTTTTTCTTTTTTTGTTCTCCTGAAGAAGCTACATACAATTGTAGCGAAACGTCCAGATGAACCCGCTTTTGGGTCACTCACAAATGACACGGTCCAAACCCGGAAGACGAATAAACTATAACTTAGCCACTATTTAACATTAATAACAAAAGTATGTGTAAAAGTGTTGTTGTTTGCAAAAACATCTAAACAGGTTCAAACAAGAAAAAAATAAGGCATAAAATACAATTCAAACAAATTAAACAAGTTTTGATCTAAAAACCAACAAAAAACAAAAAAATCTGAGTGTCCGGTTAATTTTGCACCCCAGTGTACATAAAGTAGTCAACAGATACAGGATAGTCAAAAAAGAATAATCCACCAAGGATCAGAGATTATGTCGAATATAACTCAAGAAGAAATCATCAGCTTGTTAAGAGAAATGAAGAAAAACGTAGACCGCGTTAGTTATAACGGCTGAAAAACTTATTAACATATATGAAGATAATATGAAGAAGAATCACTAATAAAACAGATTAAAGACTTATTTAATCTCTCTTTCTTGGAAATGGAATAATCCCATCTCAGTCGAAGAACGCCTTAACAATATTTCTTCATAACATATTTCTCCTTATAAAAGGTGATATCACCGAGCTTGTGAACTAGAGACCGATAAGCCTTTTTGGTCACTTGTATAAGCTATTCGCCAAAATAATTGCCAAACGCTTGAAACTTAAAATTATATTGCACGTACGTTTTCATAATTCGTCTAGAAAATCTTTATATCATAATAGAATTCCCCACCAAATATCATTAAAACCGATTTAATAGATTTCGCATAATAATTTTGCAATCTAAATTTAAAGAAAATGAAATTTTTAAAATCTTACACAACAAAACTGGATTATATGAAAGCTTGCCCATTTTTTATTCTCATAAAAAAGCACTTTACCTATCTAACGTACTTTATGGAATTGAAATCGGATTATTTGGGCGGCCTCAGGAATGTTTTAAAAGTATAAGTAAAGCTTAAGTAAAACTAACAATTTTTTGGCTTATAAACAAATAGAATATTTAGTAGCTATTAGCTTAAATTAAATTCAGAAAACAGCGTTGGAAAATACTCGGCAAGACTCTTCTATTAAGAGAAAAAATGTTGAATTATGAGCAGTAGTTCCTGAGATACAATCGATCAAAGTTGACCGACATTTGCGTTGGTCAAATATATGTTATAAACAATAGTATGATAATTTTTGATCCATTATCTTTTTACTTCGGAGCTCTTTTTTGATACAAATTTTCATATCTTCGAAAATATTTATAGCATATATTATACTATGAAAAACCATCGGTATTGGACGTGAACAATTTATAACCAAAAAAATTAGGTTGTAGAAAATTTAATTTCAAAGTTCAAAATCGGTACACGTACAAAAAATGTATTTTCTGGGCTTCCGTTGAAGCAATTTTATTCATTTTTTTTTAATCCGACGTAACTCGAACACAGGCACCTAAAAAAGAGGTGTCAGCTACACGCGCGAAATAAATTTTATATTAATTCAATGGTAAAAATTCGATATCTTTTAATCCGAGTGTCCTATCGACAAAAATCAAAAATGGTAGAGAGAGCAGCTTTTTTCCTCAATTTTTGGATTTTGCCGCAATTAAGGTCAGTTTCTATACAAGTGTTAAATAATTAAACGTTGCACGATTTTTGCAATTTTTTACGATTCTGATGAGATCATTAAATTTTACCACTTTTCCATTAACTGCTACTTTGGAGTTTTCATTCTTAAGGTCCAATATTCAAAACCTATTGCATGAATTTTTGCGGTCGAACAAATTTTATTTAAAATTGATTTCACGCGCGTAGCTGACATTCAAAATCGTCGGTTGCTTCAAGCGTTATTTTTAGAGAACGGTTAATTTTACACAAAAATGTAAATAGATATATTTATTTAAAATATTATCTTAGCTACATTTTTATTTAAAATATTTTTTTCTACGACGTACAAATTCTTAGTAAATCGATTTTTCAGTTATCTTCCTCTACGAGTGACGGCGGTTTTAAGGGGAAGCCGGGAGTAGGAGTAGTAAAATTTTTTTGCATATTTTTTAGGGTCCCAAAATTAACATTTATAGCAAAATTCAGCTTATTCGTATGATTTTTAGAGGTTCAGTGGCAGTTTCGTCTCTGACGACTGGAGTATAAATAAATTGATTTATTTATAACAAAACTAAAGCATCTTTGTGACTTGGTAATGCATTTTTAGGTGTCTATATACGAGTTACCTCGAATTAAAAAAAATAAAGAAAATTGCTTCAATGGAAGCCGAAAAAATATATTTTTCTTACGTATACCGATTTTGAACTTTAAAATTCAATTTTCCGCATTGGTACTCATATATTTCATTCACAATACCGATAGTTTTTATCATTATAATGTATGTTATAAATATATTGACAACATAAAAATTTGTATAGAGAAATAGCTCTGAAGAAAAAAGGTAACGGTTTAACGATTATCATCCTATTGTTTATAACTTCGTCGCACATGCCGGTTAACTTTGGAGGGTTGTACGTCAGAAACCACTTCTCATAATCTAACTTTTTTCCTTTTAAAGGAAACATCTTAACAGTTCTTTCTCAATCCCGTTTTCTAAATTTAATTAAAGCTAATAGTTAAAGAGATATCTTATTTGTTTATAAGTAATGTTTTATTTTTAAACATTCGTGAGGTCGCCTAAATAATACGTTCCCAATTTTGCTATGCAAGATTTAAAAAAAATTAAATCTACTTTAATGAAATCTGGTGGGCCTATAATTATAAAGGTCCTAAGTGCAATCTAAATGGTTGAAAAACATTGAATAAAAAAAAAGCTTGTTTCTCCCTCTTTTTTGTATTTATTGCTATTTTGCAGTAAGGGTAATAAATTAAAATATATTTAACCAGCCTTTAGATTTTTTAAACAAAACTTAATTGAAGTTATATTATTTTATTACCACTTTGCTCCAAAATGAATCATTTTAAAATTATAAGTAAGGAAAGTAGAAAAGATGGATGTTTTTAGTAGTAATTTTAATTTTTTTATTAGTGTTCCCGACCTATTTGAGAGGGAGGATAAGTCAATTATTATTACTGTAGTTATAATAAAACTTTTTCTGCAAAAATCTGCAAAAATCTGAATGCCACCTCTCACATCCAAATGTAGCCGTTTTTTCACAGATCCGCCCTGGTCTAATATTACTTTTTGGAATTTCTTCATTATTTCGCATTTAAAACAATTCACATTAAAATTTTATTTCATTTAAATATGATTTCCTTCTATTATTTTTAAACTAATTAAAAAAAAATACATATTTTAAAATATACTACAATAATTATTTAACAGTTTCATCAGTTCTATTACATACAGTTTTGCTCGTAATGATATATTAAGATAGTCGTACAACCTTTTAGTTTTTTATGGCTTAAAAAATTAGTGTTATAGAACGTATCCACAAGAGAATGAAAAATAATTATTATGATCGATAGATATATCGTTATATACTTTTTTGTGTTTATCATTTTTAGATTACAAGTGACAATCAGGGGAAACCATATATAGAAATGGCTTTCGGTGCTATTTTAATATTTTTTATTGGATCTGAGATTGGTCATCAACTGCAGATTGAGGTAAAATCATTATTTTTAAAACATGTTATGCATTTTGTTCTGAAGCTATTTTCTTGTGGCATTTTAAATTAATTATTATTTAAATGGGAATAAGCCACAATTAAAGGTTAAAATACGTAAAAAAAACAAAAAACAAAATTTGTTTAATTTACTAATGTTTGTATTTTGAGAACGATTTCCGAAGTGGAAATTGAAACGTCTATTTAGAAACGGTATTTTAACCTTTAATTGTGGCTTATTCCCATTTAAATAGTAATTACTCTTATTCATTTTGTTTGTAAATAATTATTTTTTTAGAGCGAGAACTTGTTCAGAAATACCCAAAAGTTTAAATGGTACCAGTATAATAATAGTAATTGCAAAATGTTTGTTATATTACTATTGCAAATTCAAGATCCAGTAGCTGTAAAATGTTTCGCATTTCCTTATCTAAATCGAGAATTATTACTAAGAGTAAGTTTTTGTTAATCCTTATTTTATTTCATTATTTTCGTAGGCTATATACAGGGTGAGTGATTAGTGAGATAAAGTTTAGTAGATCCGCTATAATAATAGATAGCAATAAAAGTTGCTATCTATTATTTGATGACAAAAATTGTAGCCAACTTTGAGGTTCACATTACAAAATTAGTAAGAATGTTACAGGATGTTCGATAACATATTGGCAGAATAAACTTATGTTTTTTTTTTAATAGAAACACTCTGTATTTTATTTAATGTATGAAATCTCCTTCACTTCCCTATCACAACAGTATAAAGTTTTATTATGTTAAGTATACAGGATATTTACAAAATTATAACCAATTTTCTATAAAAATCGTAACAAGTTCAATTTCCTGTATAATTAAAAATAAGCAAAATAACAATGATCCATTGCTGCCACATTTTTTATTGATTTAATAATTTTCTGTTCAGTTTCTAATGTTTCTGTAATTTAGAAAATGATTTCTGTCCTTGTTTTAAAAAATTATAAAAAAATGCTAAAACCCGTCGACTTTATATAAATATGTGCTTTTCAAACATAAACATATTTAAATGTACAGGCCGATTGACACAAGCCTAGCATAGTCCACAAGATTTATTTTTATTGGAACACCCTGTATATTTCTAACTTTTTTAAAGCTGCTTAACAACCTTATTTTAACGAAATATATCATGTAGGGTCTATTATGAATAATCTAGGGTAAAATTTTGAAATTATAAAGTGTGGACCACTTATAGAATAAAATTGTTTATGGCTTAATTTTAGAAAATTATAAAAAACGCTGGGATACGGCAGCTTTTAAATTCAAATGTGCCCTTTTTAAATATAAATTTAAATGTACAAAGTGATTCATTCAAGTCTAGCATAATCCATCATCTTTATTTTTAATGTAACACCTTGTATATTTTTATGTTTTTATAAGATTTTTAACAACCTGATCTCAAAAGAGTATATTATGTAGGGTTTATTTTAAGTAATTCAAGGTGAAATTTTGAAAATATACTTTTCGTCAAGTCATTCAATACACCAAATTTTGAAATTATTAATTTATCACACTTTAAATATGTAGTATTTCAAATCACCTTGTATGTTAAAACACCGAAATATATTTCAATCCTTTTTTGCGTCGCCGAGATTGATAATAAACACATTTTAAAGTTTGTTTATATATCACGGATGCGTATTTTTTCGGTATTTCTTTTGATCTTTTGGTATTCCGCTTAATATTGCGGGGAAAATAAATATCTACTTGGGTTGATGGGAACGTTATGCGGAGAGGCGAATGATTTTTGAGGATTATGTAATGACTCATTTCTGTCAACCAACTGCCAACTGTCAAAGGCAGTTGGTTTCGGTGTTGGTCCGAGTTTTTCTTCCAATTCGTAAATGTCTTTTCGTTTTTCGCCTTTTTTATGGGAAAATGTGTAGTATTGTGGCAGTTAATTGTGCAGTAAGTGAAGTTGGGTTAGCTTTGGAAGAAATTTTAGAGAGAGCAGACGCGGCGTGTTTAGTTAAGAAACCGGCAAATTTGTTGTAAAAAAGTGAACTCGAATGTATGTACATAATGTGTCAGTCTAAAAAAGAGTCATCACTGTTTTGTTTCGTGCCGTCTCTCATATACCGTCTATAAACTTTGAAGGATCCCACATGGTTTCATTGTGTTTTAATTTTTAAGGAGCCAAGTGGCAAAGATTGCGTCTCAGTGCCCAGATTCCATCCTCAATTTGTTTGTCCCTGGTCGTCATTCCAGAATATTTCCGCAGTTGTTTGTTTGGCAGTTAATCTAAATCCAGTTCCAACCCCAGAAATTTTAAAGGAGAAAAAGTATAATTTAGTGAAATTCAGGTAACCTTTTGTTGAACTTTTACCTTTTGTTGAACATTTTAGTAAAAAAAGACATTTTCCATCAATAATTGCTTTCATGAAAACTTAAGAAACTGTAATAAATATGTAATTCTTATTGTTAGGGTGTGGCCTATTAATTATTCTCAAAGTTTTAAAATTTAATATTGACATATGACAGTTGGCTTTATTTTTTTTTGACATTTGGTACATACCTAATCATACATTGAGATCACACATTGAATATTCCAGTGACGTAACTGGCAATCGCCTTAACTTTATTATTTTATTTTCTATAACGAATAAAACAGCGTAATTTAAAAAATAATTTGTGGATGTATCGTACAAACCAGCGGATATACTAGATTACTAGAGGGTATAACAAACTTTTAAATAAGTATAATATTTTACACAAAAGCGTATTATTTAAACTCTTTTACTACAAAATAATTTAAAATTGCATTGAAAACTTTTTAAATGGTTATATTTTATTTACAGGTTTTTAGAATAGTTCATGGTTATATAGCCTGTTTTCAGTCAATGAAGAGAAAATCAAAACGTTTTGCTTAAATATTTACTGCTGTATGTATATCTTATAAGATGAAGTAAAATAAAAAAACTCACTTATTTTATTCTTTTATTTTTTACACCTAAATTTATTCCCACCCAGCAGGCCCGCGGGCGAAGCACACTCACTTCACCATGAGTGGTCTAGTGGACTGATGGTTCAAACTCTTGCCAGAAAACAAAAAATTTAACATAATATTATGCCGTGACACCCGCGAAACCCGGCTAGTATTAAGTAATATTAAATAACGAGATATTAAACTCAACAGTAAAACTTTTGTAATAAATAATTTAAAAATCATAAATAAAGTAGATATATCTAATACGGGTCACCATTGGTATTTAAAATTGAACACGGGGATACAAAATTTTTCTCGAAGAAAATATTGGGGGCAATAGATCAAGAAGTTTTGATGAACGCCCAACAGCTAAAAAAGCTCTATGCATTTACCAGAGGACTTTTAATATTTTTTTTTGTTTTTAAAGGTGAATAATATTTATTTCGATTAAAAACAAACTAACCAAAAGTAATTATACTATATATATATATATATATATATATATATATATATATATATTAATAGATTTTACCCTCTAATTACTGAAATGAACTTACTATACCTAATACGGACCATCTCGAATATTTATAATTTTAAATGTTTTTATTGTCGATTTATTTAGGATTTAGTGTTTTATTGTGAGGGACAAGATATATGCCAAATTTTAAAGACCAACCTGCTGATAATCCGCTATTGATACCTATTGTAACACAGACCCCTAGAGAGACATTACAGAGTTGTACTAAGCTTTATCCAACATTCAAATAAAATTACCGGAGCAATGTTGAATTTTGAATTATTAGTTTGTTTAAATGTTTTTACAAATTGATCGGAACAATGGTTTTTAGCAGTAAACAATCTCGCAATATACTATTAAAAAAATTCTTGCGTTCATCTTTTTTCTAAACTTAGGACTGCCAAAATAAAATATTTTTCAGGTACGACAATAAGTAAACATTTTGTTTTGTGGGTTCGTCAATGAACACTAATTATTGATATACACAAAAAGAAGTTAAACTTATTCCAAATCATCGTCATTAAATATTTTTGTGAAATGTTATCAAAAATATGATGTCTTTGTTTATAACATTTAAAAATAATTATGAAAAATTCCTGCGGTTGACCTAAATACAAATTTACAAACAATTTTAAATTTCCGGTAATGGCTAAGTACTTAATAAGTACATTTTCGTAGAATAATTAAGTGGGGCGGGATCATTGTCACAATATTTAAATAACGGTATAAGTCATTCTTAAGCAGTATATTTGCTGGTTCGTTCAGCCAGAGTTTGTCGTAAAAATGTGTTGTGATATATTTAGTATTTATCAAAGATAAGTATGTGGCGGCCATGGGAAAGTGATGTGCGTTTACCTGACGAAAATGAACCTACGGATAATTTAGAAGATGAAAGTGCGGGGCCAAGTACTCAGCTAAGGAAGAATTTGTGTGTAGCTGAGCAAAATATGTGTGCTATCGCCGACTCTTTTCAATATATACTCTGAGGAGATTTTTAATGAAGCCCTCACAAACCTAGACATGGGAATCCGAGTGAACGGTGAATACATCAATAATATCCGCTACGCCGATGACACTGTGTTACTAGCAACCAGCCTAAACGATCTGCAGGCCTTACTAAACCGAGTGCGAACTGTGAGCGTAACATACGGACTGAACCTTAATATTAAGAAAACTAAATTCATGGTTGTCAGCCGTACAAATTTAGATCCCGGGGCACTAATGGCGGGTAGCGAAGAGATCCAGAGAGTCGACAGATTCACTTACCTCGGAACTACCCTCAACGTACAATGGGACTACGCTCAAGAGATTAGATCCAGAATTGAAATGGCACGGTCTACATTTATTAAGTTGAAATCCTTGCTGTGCTGCAGTGATCTTAGTTTGGGAACCAAGATGCGAATAGTGAGGTGCTACGTTCTTCCAGTGTTACTGTATGGAGTTGAAGCCTGGACACTGACGCAAGCCACTGAAAAACGAATCGAAGCCTTCGAGATGTGGATATACAGAAGGATACTAAAAATATCTTATGTGGACCATGTCACCAACGTTGAGGTCCTACAGCGCATGACAAAAGAAAAAGAAGTGCTTAATTTAATTAAACAACGCAAGCTTGAGTACCTCGGCCACGTGATGCGGAACGAAGAAAAATATCGAATTCTTCAACTTGTTATGCAGGGTAAAGTATTTGGCAGAAGAGGACCGGGACGCCGTCGTATCTCGTGGTTGAAAAATCTCCGACAATGGTTTGGGATGACCTCAGCGGAGCTGTTTCGCAGAGCAGTCAACAAAACCATGATAGCCTTGATGATCGCCAACATCCGGACCGGATAAGGCACTGAAGAAGAAAAAGAGCAAAATATGGTGTTAGATGTATTTGATGGACTTTCTACAAAAAATGACCAAATATGAAACGGCGGTTTTAACAAACATTTCTTGTGCAACAGTGTACCGTTTAATAAAGACAAGTTCGAAAAGTAGAACAACAAGAAAGGATTTGGGAAGCTCTAAAAAAATTCAACCTCACCTCTTGGAACATATTAGTGAGACAATATATAATATGTATGCAGCTAAAGTTATGCCTAACCTAAACAATATCATGGTAGAATTAAAAGAAAAACATATTGTTGATGATTGTTCCACAAAGACTTTGGGAAGATTCTTGACCAAAAATGGTTTTAAATATAAAACTGTCAATAAGAGACAAACCATAATGGAAAGTAGTTGCCTAATAAAATGGAGGAATGAATACATCGAAAAAATTTCACAATATCGCAGTGAGTGTCGAGAAATCTGGACGAGACTTGGTTTGATTTCCACGAAACGATAGATAAAGCCTGGACAAATGGTACAAGAAAATGCCAAATAGATGTACCCCATTCCAGAGGCAAGCTAATTTGCATATTACATTGTGGAGGACAACATGGATGGGTGAATGATGCGTTATTGTTAAGTTCCAAAAGTATTAAAGACAGTTCTCTAGACTACCACCCAGACATCGAAGGGGCGCTTTTTGAATCGTGGTTTGAGAATACATTACTCCCAAATTTAAAAGAAAATAACGTGATTGTTATGGACAATGCATCATATGCATATCACTTCAGATGCATTAAAAAAATCTCAACCAAACAGAGTAGGAAGGATGAAATTCAAGAATTTTTAATAGACAAAGACCTATATTTTGAGAATCATTAGACCAAAGATCAATTGATCCAGGTTCTTCATACACAAGTCCTAACTAAAGAATATATTGTAGATAAATTAGCCAATAACAATGGACATATGGTTTTAAGATTACCTCCATATTACTGTGTGTTGAATCCCATTGAATTGCTATGGGCTCAGTTAAAAAACCATGTCCGGAGGATCAACACTTCTCCAAAAGATGCCCAAAGTGTTGTCGAACTAATAAAAATAGAGTTCCAAAATATCAGTGCTCAAAACTGGCACAATGCAATAGAACATGTAAAGAACAGATGGCGGTCCTAGCAAACATAATAATTTATTGAAATATTTTAATATAATATACTTTGTTTTAAATATAAATAATAAATAAATAATAAAATTACTTTATTAAATTTATAAAATAATATTAACATTTTAAAAATATAGAAAACATAGTATAAAGTTTTGCGCCACTCTACAGTAGCAGCTACTGTACCTACCACCTTCGTTTTTAAGCCAGTTTTGATGTCATCATTAGACAACCCCAATACATTACGGGACATTTTAACATAGTAGGCTGATGTCACAAATGCTTTTAATATCTAAAAATAAATCTTGTTTTGATTAAACCCATTAATGGCCAAAGTATCGAAAACGAAACATTTCTTTACTTTTTTTTTCTACGATTTTCATATGATGAATATTATAGTTTATGTATCGATCTTTTATATAAATAGTTTATTGATGTGTTTGTTATCTTAATGGTCCATATTATGTGTTGTATAACTTTTGAACTAATAATTAAAACACTCTAAATTTACTAGTATCTGTCGGTGTCGTTTGAACTCGCATAATAAATCACAATATATTTAAAATTAGACCAAACCAGAATTCTTTGTTCAGTTAGAGATTGGAGAATGATATTATTCAAACATAATTTCCAACTGTGTAGTGGTTTCTTTGGTATAATAATAGTAAGTCTATACATATTCCATATAAATATTATTAAGTACCAGATAATATTCCATATACATAATCCCATATACATATTATTATCAGATATGTACGATAATACATTTACATATACGTATTCTGAAACGATCTTCTATTTTTAGACTGTCCGAATATGAAATGAAGAGACCTCTTTCAATGAAAGAACTGCAAGCTATACTGGAGGATGATTGTGATTTAGAAGAAGCGGATGAGATAGATACAGTTTATATACCTCCTTTAGTTGATGTGTTAACAGATGAAGAGGATTTGGATGATAATCTTCTTATAGAGGAAGGAGCTTTGACTGATATCGCTGGAACATTTGAGATCCACAGAAGGTCTCGAGATGAGACTAAGACTCCCACAAAATCCATATTGGAACCATCTACAAGTAGGGGGAAGAAAAGAAAAGTAAGTTCCCAACGGAAACGCAAACCAACGCAATATACACCTGACTGGTCTAAATCGTCAGAAAACTATTCCTATTCTCCAAAAGAAAATGAATTTAATAAAAAGGAACAAATGAAGCTGAGACTTGCTGGGAAAACACCATTTGAAATATTCTCTTTATTTTTTGACGATATTGTATTCCAGAAGATACTCGAATTCAGCCTGACATATGCCCGGTACAACAACAGACATGATTTCAAACTCTCTCCAACTCAACTGCAGAAGTTTTTTGGTATTTTAATCCTTACCGGTTATCATACACTTCCGGCGTGTGATATGTATTGGTCAAAAGACCCAGATAAAGGCGTGTAGCTCGTTAGAAAGTGCATGAGTCGAAACACCTTCCGATACATAAAAAGAAAAATACGTCCATTATTTTTGCTAATGACCGAACGATATTTGCAGTTTGGACTATTTGCTCATAATATGTCTATAGATGAACAAATGCTTCCTTATTTTGGCAGACATTCTGCACAAAATGCTTATGAAGGGTAAACCAGTGCGCTTTAGCTTCAAAGTCTGGTACTTGTGTAGCTCAGAGGGATATCTATACCAATTCACTCCTTATGGTGGCGCAAATCCAGAAAGGCAGAAATCTTAATATACATTAGGGACGCAAATAGTTTTCGATCTGCTACGTATAATGCAAAACCCTTCAGAACATAGAGTTTTCTCCGAAAATTTATTTTCGAGTTACGCACTATTCCACATTCTAGGTGAAAAAGGAAGTTGCTTTACTTTGCACCGTGAGAGAGAATAGGTTACCAGGATGTCCTCTACAAAGTAGCAAAGTGCTTGGAAAGAAGAACAGGGGTGAGTTTGATCATGCTTTCGACAAAAAGGCAGAAGTATCAGTTGCAAGGTGGAACGATAATTCCGTTGTGACTATAGCCAGCAACAATGGAACGGTTCATCCAATTGTTACAGTTAAAAGATATAATCGGAAGCTACGAAAGGAAGATTCAATACCTCAGCCCAATATGATTAACGATTATAACCGACATATGGGAGGTGTTGATCTCCTAGATAATTCGGTATCAAATTATAGGATCCGAGTAAGAAGTAAAAAGTGGTGGTGGCCCTTGTTTATGAACCTTGTAAATTGCTTAGTTGTAAATTCATGAAGAATTCTAGAATATTCGAGTATAATATTGTGAATGACTCTCAAATCTCCCAATTGCAATTCCCTTCGTTGGTTTTGTCACTGATACAGAATGAAAAAAGATTTACAGTAAAAACAGCTGCTGAAGAAGGTGACTCCGAATCAGACCCAGAGCCAATGCCATCCACATCTGCAAAGGGGTCGTCCTTCTAAAGGAAGTTTACCTTCTGATATTTAATATGACCAGACTGGTCATATTATCGTTCGCAAAGAGGAGGGACGTAGACGGCGGTGCAGCCTGTGCAAAACTAACTCTGTTTATATGTTCGGAAAATGCAAGATTCACTTGAACGCTGACTGTTTGAGTGCTTTCCATAAAAAATGAGATGCCATAATGACGCCACTGCCATACTACCATACTGTCAAGCAATCACTTTATCTTATATAATTAACTATTGTAGCGATATCTATAGTTTTTAATTGATAAAATCAAGAAATTTCATTTACACACTATAAAACGTATAACTTTCAATTTACTACATATATTATGCCAAAGTTTCGTTAACGAAACATTATTTGTTGTATATTGCAATTATTATTGGTTATAATTTTAAGTGAAATATTGTTATTATGCCTTTATTTATAAAGTACCTATATAAATTTAAATAGCAAAAAATCTGATTATTTCAATGCTTGGCCATTAATGGGTTAATTCGTGATTTTAATGGCTAGACGATGGATATACTTGCATGTGGAGTATGGAGAGTATCAGGCCGGTAGATTATGAAGAAAGTTTAATTATAAAGATAAGGTGTCAGGGCCGTACCTACTTTTATTTTCTTATCACAAAAATAAAGTTGTTTAGCTAATTTCAAAAAGTTAAATTTCATTTAAAGAATTGATGACACAATAACGAAATAACATAAATAGTCGATTGATATACTGGTGAGGCACTGCCTCATAGGACCAGCTGGCGCTGGTAGTACGAGATAATACAGTAATACCATCAACCAATTGGAGGAGTCAAACCAAGAAGGAGTAAAAACATACACCTACCTTGGTACGAACGGCAATGAAAATTGGGACTATTTCCTAGAAATAAAATGTAAGATAGAGAAAGCAAGATCTGCATTTCAAAAAATGACTAAGCTATTCAAATGCCATGATTTATCAGTACCCATAAAAATCAGGTTACTACGATGTTATATCTTTCCTATACTGTTGTACGGAGTTGAGTCGTGCACTCTCACAGATGTTACCTGCAAGAAAATTGAGGCTTTCGAAATATGGCTTTATCGTCGAATCCTAAAGATATCCTATACCGACCACGTTACTAACGAGGACGTTTTATTAAGAATGCAAATAGGGAAAGAGTTATGAATCACAATAAAAATAGCCAAAATCACATCATGAAGAACAGCGAAAGATATGGGTTTGCTGCAATTAATTCTACAAGGAAAAGTAGAAGGAAAACGAGGACTAGAAAGGCGAAGGATTTCCTGGCTGGGAAATCTACGTACGTGGTTTACCACAACAACCACAAATCTTTTCAGAGCAGCAGTTTGCAAAATACAGCCAAATATTGCCATGATGATCGCCAACATCCGAAACGGATGGGCACTACAAGAAGAAGAAGAACGTTTGGTACATTTTTGTACCAAGTAGTTACCGACACTATCGACAGTATCGACTTCCGCCCTTGGTGGAGATGTAAAACAGCACGGTTTCTGACTTTTGAGTTTCTGAATCCACTTTATTGACAGAATGTATAGTGGAAAGTAAAGTGACTGCCTTGTTTTTTTGCAGAATAAGTTTTTAATGGGTGTTTTTAGTGTGCTTTTATTCTTTTTTAGTGTGTCTACAAGTGTAATGTTGATTTCAAGTAGGGTCTGAGCCAGCGGATAGCTGGTGTACCAATTATTAGTGATAACATTTCTATATTCTTTTTTCAACGGCTCTACCAATCGAAGAACAATATCCATTAGTTTTCGTATCCAGTAGTGCTTTAATTTTATCGATATCCTCGGTTTTAATACGAGAGTACATTCCCTGTCTCAGCAGGTAAAATAGAAATTTTAGGTGGCGATTTAAATTGCGACATTTAGATAATGACAATGCTAACCACGTTCTTTTCCATATGACTTGATTAAACATGTCCTTGAAGTGGTAGGGAAAGTTAGTAAATGAGCTTATTATTATTCATTGATATCATTTCAGAAAAAAGTGTTAATATTTTTATGTAAAAACTTTACTATTTATGTTATAAAGTTTAAGGAACTACTAATGCGTGATAATTTTACCAGATTAAGACGAATATAGATACCATTAACATAGCTTTCCAACTCACTTGAATGAATATACTTGTCGAAATATGTCACGCAAATTATATAATGCTTTATTTGGAAAGTTAACAACTTTTGAAGGTAAATTTTGAAGTATATTTGAAAATTTATAAGTTTAAGTATATAATTCTATTTACTATATAAATATAATATATAGGTATAATTACTTTGTATATATATATATATATATATATATATATATATATATATATATGTTTAATATATTTTTTTAATATTTATATAATTTAATATAATCATTATGCAGAAATAATAGAACAAGTATCGAAATTCAACTATCTGGGAACGCAAATATCGTATTATGAAAACATCTCCGAAGGAACTCAAATACAAACAACGTACATGTCAGGATGCCTATGAGACATGATATGGAGAAAGAAGAACATGGGGATAGAAAGAAAAATACTCATAAAAACAAAAGCAGAAACAACAATTACAAAGAAGAACAACAAAAATGAAAATACTGAGGGCGATAGCAGGTCAAACTTTAACGAGACAGAATCTCTAATAGATTCTGAGAATTTCTAAGAAGACGAAAATGGAACCAATACATTAACAGAATGAGAAGAGAGAGACTTGCCCGAATAGTCAGAGATGGAAAACCGGAAGGTAAAAGACCACAAGGCGTACCCTCTAAAATGAAGAGATAGCTGACAGTCAACATCGCAAATGCTGCTAAATCAGTCCGGAAACAACAGGCTTTAAGGCCTACCATACGAATAAGAAGAAGAAGAAGAAGAGTTGTTATCTACTATTTAATGAGTTCACGATTAGGACAAGATGTATATATTATGACACGAGATATAGATATAGAAGATTGCTACAAGCCAGAGGAGGAGGCCCGGATATCCTAATATAATGCCTTTTGTGAAACCTTTACTAGCTGACGCTATATAATATAAACAAATAGCTCTGGTATGGCTAATTGATGAAGATGGAGGAGTATTGTTGACCAATGCTAACGTTAAAGTATATACCAGGAGTCAAGATAAAAAAGAGTGATCTTTCGTAGAGTGGAGAGAAGGAATTAAAAAAATTATGAGAGGTATAGCTTTTTAAAGGAAAAAAAAGAAGGAATTAAAAAAATTTTCATGGAGTTTATTGATTTTCATTTTTCAGGTGATGAATTATATTGGATGTTAAATTTTGCTACTATATTATATCGGTCTCCAGTACAACGATATATGTGTGGAGTTTATTTCTATACTTCCATTGTAACACTTTTTGTACTAATAGTTTACGTAATTCTAATGAAGCCACCTATAACTCTAATTGGAGAATCATTGGCACTTGTCACTTGTTTTTTTTTATGTAAGTTTGGATCTCTATTAATTAGTTTTTGACTGTACAACAAAAATTTAAGCCTTTAGGGTATGCAATGAATCAGTAAAAAGCCCAAAACCTACCCAATTTTTCAGTTAAATGGATTGCAATGAAACTTTTTGCATTCGATTCGTAAGAGTATCAGGAAATTTTGTGAATAAAAATGATGATGTGGAAATGACAATCGCATTATTGAACAAGGAAAATGCCTTTTCCAAAGAGCATTTCAAAGTAATGAAAAATTATAAATTTGTAATTCGAAAGTAATTGACGGAAATATGTTCAATATTAGTACCTGGGAGTTTTTGGAGTCACTGAACACGATTATCATGACGGCAATGGTCTCAGATACACCTGGTTCCTAGGATGCTCCTCGTTTCCTGGAGTTTTGTAAAATTCGGTGGAAATCAGTGCGACCTCTTTACTCAGCGGTTTTTGGGGTCGCTGAACACTAATATCATGTCGGTGATGGACTTTGTCTCCGAAAGTTTTATGGAAATTTTGTGAAAATCAGTGCAAACTCTTTACTTAGGGGTTTTTGGGGTCGCTGAATACTAATATCGTGTTGGCAATGGTGTGCAAGGCAAATCGTACCTAAGACGGACCTCGTCTCTTGGAGTTTTATGTAAATTAGATACAAAATAAGTTTAAACCCGGTACTAGGGATTTTGGAATCGCTGAACACTAATATCATGACGTCAATGTTGGAGTTGAAATTCGATACAAAATCAGTGCAAACTCGTTACTTGAGGGTTTTGGGGTCGTTGGATACTAATATCATGTCGGCAATGGTGTGCGAGGCACCTAGTATCCAGAACGGGTCTAGTCTTTTGAAGTTTAGTGAAAATTTTATAAAAAATTAGTGCATATTCGTAACTCGACGGTTTTTGAGGTCGTTCTTGGAGAATTTTTGCAAAATTCTCACAACAATCGATGCGTTTATACAGCACAATCTGTTTTGCACCCTCAAAATATTAAGCTCATAATGCTTGGCGGATCAATCAGTTGTGTTATTTTTATGAATCTAAACTATGTTCTCATTCCCAGTCTGTGGAGTTTAAGCCATTTAAAGCCATTTTAAGCCATTTTCGTATATTGTATTGTTGTATTGGATTTTACCAATTTCTGAGCTCCAAAGAACTTCGTTAAGGCATCCAATTGTTCTACGGGCCTGGGTTATTCGTTTTCTAATTTCCCTATTGTCTGTGCCTGTGGTGTCGAAATCAATTCCTAGGTAGTTATATTCAGTGCAGAATGCAATTTCGGTTGTGTTCATCTGAATGTTGGATAGTTCTGCGCCTATTGGGAGATATTTTGTTTTTTGTGTATTGAGTTCTAAACCCCACTTTTTGTATTCTTCCTGTAGTTTTCTGGCCATATATGTCAGGTCTTTTTTATCGTTGGCTATAAGGACTTGATCGTCTGCAAACTGTAGGGTATATAGGCAAGTTTCTTCCAGGTCAATGCCCATTCCTCTGCACTTTCTCTTCCACTGATACAGTGCTTTCGCCACGTAGATTTTAAACAATGGGGGGGATATGCAACACCCCTGCCGGAGTCCCTTGTTTACAGGAAATTTGTTTGAAAGTCTATTTCCAATTTTTATTTCAGACGTTGATCCTTCATAAAGCTGTTTAAGGGCGTTAATTACTGTGTGGTTAATGTTTGTTTCCTGCAAAACTTTCCATAGCTTTTTAGCGGGTACAGTATCATAGGCCTTCTGAAGGTCTATAAACATAAGGTGGGTTTCTTGGTTGGTACTTGATCTTTTTTCTATTATTTGTTTCAAAACAAACACATTATCGGTGCAGCTCCTTCCCGCTCTAAAGCCAGATTGTTCCTCTTCTTCTTGTTCCTTATATTCTTGTTCGATAATGTCTCGAAGTATCCTTCCATATAGGCGACTTAAGGTACTGGTTACTGATATACCTCGATAGTTTGAGCAGTCCAGTTTACTTCCCTTCTTATGTATAGATGATATGAAGGATACTTTCCACTCATGCGGGACTGGTGCACCGTTTAGATATTGGTTTATACACCAGGTTAATCGTTCAAACAGTTTGTTAGTGCCGCATTTGATTAGTTCTGCTGGAATTCCCTCCGGACCTGCAGCTCGACCATTTTTTAATAGTTGTATCGTTTTTATGACAGTCCTCTCATCGATGTTTATCGTTTCTCCCTGTATGTGTATTTCAGTTGGAGACATTTCTCTATATTCCTCTCTGATTTCTGTTAATAGATTTTCGTAATGTCGGATCCAGTTCTCTGTTGTTATTAATTGTATGTTTGTTTCTCTTTTTTCATTTGATTTAACTTTTGTCAGGAATTTCCACGTCTCTGAGCATTTTCTACCTCCCATATACGTGTCTATCTCTTTGCATTTTTTGTCCCACATTTTTCGTTTAGCTGTGTTTACTAGTTGTCGTGTTCTTCTTTTATTATCTTTGTATTCTTCTCTATCCAACTCCTGTTTTGTGTTTAGCCATTTGTGGTATGCTTTTTTCTTCCGAAGTACTAGTTCTTTAATTTCTTGATTCCACCAAAGTTTTTTACTAGCGGAATTAGTTTTTAGTCCAATGGCTTCCTCTGCTGCTTCTTTGATGCTACTCGTTATGTTTTCGTAAATTTGTTCTACTGACTGGTCTTCTATATTATATAGCAACTTTTCGTCTAATCTGTGCTGGTATAGGTTTCTTGTGCTTTCGTTAATAAGGCTGTTTAAGTTATATCGTTTGTTCGTTATCACTTCTGTTTGTTGAGGTTCCTCATTAACGTTATTGTTGTACGTTGTACCCATGTGTATTTGTGAATATCCTTGTGTTTATAGAAGCCGTTCATTATTCTCAGAGTATGACTCTGACACACTTGGATCAGCCTTTCTACATTGTCATTCAGGTTTATTTCACCGTATGGACCGATCACCTCACTGTTTATTCTTTGACCCACCCGGCTATTCAGATCTCCCAGTACTATCAGTTCTCGTGACTTTCCTATGTTGGTGATTATGTCGTTCAATTTTTCGAAAAACTCGTCCTTAGCAGCAATTGATTGGTCATCTGAGATGGCGTAGACTCCAAGAATTGTCACTGGCGTTTGATTTATGTTGATATTAACACGTTCGATGTTTTCGTCGATTGTCTCGAAATCAGTTATTTTGTTGAATTTTTTGTGTATCATTACAGAGACTCCTCTCTTTGCTCTTTGGTGTTTTGGGATGCCACTGAATATGTGTGTATAATTATTTACAGTTTCTGTGCCAGTTCCTTTTTTCTTAGTCTCCGTCAAGACTACTATATACATGTTGGCGTTTTTCAGTTCATTAATAACTTCTTCCATTTTTAATCTTATTCCCTGGACATTCCATGTACCAATATTCAATATCCGTTTCCGTAGCTTGTGTCTTTTTCTATATAATCCGTCCGAAATTCCGAGGCAAGCATTAGGCTTTTTAGTAATTTCCAGTTTTTACAAGTGACAGGGAACTGGCCTGACGCCTAAACCTCCAACCTGGAGGACCAGGTAATTTTTCCTCAAGGTTTTCTTCCTCTAGATCGACTGTCTTTCGGGACTTTAGAGATCGATCTTCCCTTCTTGTTTTTTATTCCTGCCACTTTCGCCGACTTCGCCGTTTCGATTTTGTTCTCATCCGCCTTCATCGCCGTTGTGGTCTTAGAATAGAGTATTGATTTTATATAATCCCTAAAATCCAGGGATGCTACTTCCGCCATCCACGCCGTACCGAAGATCTTCTTCTCCGCCGTGCCTACCGTTGTGGTATTCACCTGTATCCCTAGGCAGGGGTCCGTGTTATACCCCACAGAACTGGGTCCCAACCTGAACTTAGCCATCTATTCACTCCGGCCTACTAAAGTGATAGATGTCCACCCCCGCGGCTGGACGCGCCAGGTTGGAGTTACCCACGAGAGCGACAGAGAAGATGACTCTGTGCTCCGTGGGCCGAGTTAATGGGCATGTATGATTCCATACCCAAAGGCTGTAAACTTATACTTAAATAAATATAAAAAGAGAAATCAAACGATTTCTACCTAGCGAAACCGAATTCAGAGTAGTGGCTATACCGCTCTGAGGAGACCTAAAGAGGTCGAAATACGTATAAGCGGCTGTCGCTGCCCTGTATTAAAACAAAAATCTAATACCGTCATTATGTTAAATAAATATGTTTACATAGATTAGAACCGCTCGTTTTATTGAAATTCGCTACAATATTTAAGGAGTTGTAATTTCCCATAATAGGATATATATATATATACAATTTTTTGTTATAAAAGTAATTTTTTTAATTATAAAACTGATTTGTTCAAATTTAATACGAGTATATAAAAAAATTGTTTTTAAATAACAATTTAATAATGTTTATAAATAGGGTCTTTTTAATATTATTGTATTTTAAATAAATAAATTCTTTGTTTTGGATAATTTTGCAATGAATATATAATAAATGTTATTATTTTAACGTTATACCCTAGTTTAAAAAAAGAAATAGCAAATTTGGTCCAGTATGCTACAAATTATCAAGAAATTGTTTTCTTTGTCAAAAATTTTAATATGTATTTATGGTACAAAATCTTATAATCAAGTGCCAGAGATACACGTATCTCGCCTGAAATATATATATATATATATATATATATATATATATATATATATATATATATATAGACCTATAAATGTATCGTTCAGATTATTATAAATAATTAAATTTTATGTTTTTAGATAATCACGTGTTATGGAAACATTATGAGAAATTTTGAATCTGTACAAAAAATGATAAATTCTCTAAAGTACACTCGCAAATTATTAAATATCTCAAAATACCGATTATTAAGAAAAAAAATGAAGAAAATTAATTTAGTATTCAAAATAATACACTTTATATCAATATTCCTGTATTTAGTTTTAATTACTTTATTCTTATCCAATGCAAACTGTTATGATCAGCTTATACCCCTGCTTTTAAAAGACATATTGTTTAATTCTAATTTTGCCAAAGTAGCAGTTTATGGAATTTTCATTCCACACGCAATCATGTTTAGTTTGACCCCATTGTATATAGCAACTTATTTTGTTACGCATTTTAAATTTCTGATGCAGTGTTTAAATGAAGATGTTAAACAGTTTATTAAAGAAAATGCAGAAAATAGGCGTAGTGATATAAATGATATACAATTTCAGAAATATGCAAGACAACAAATAACTCACATTTCTAAGAAATTTGTAAGAATTAAAGGGTAGGTATTATTAACTCACAGGTGCTCACTTGGGTGCAACTATTTTAATTGAAAATTTTATTTTATAACATATTATTACGTGGAATAGCCGAACATATACCTAATACGATGTTATACTAATAATAACTGACCTCAAGGTTTATTTTATAATGAAAATTACGATGATTTGATAAAGCTGTATAATCGTGTTTCTTTTACAAAAGCTAAACGTTAAATCACTAAATATAATTCGAATACTGTCTTTTTGTGTTCTATTCACATCTGTAAAACTAAAATCTAAACAAATCGGTCAGACCACACACACTTAGATCACTGGGCCATCTTACAGGACTCTCGAAATGCCACATGTTGTAATTCGTTCGCACTCGCCCTTCGGGAATTGATTTGTTGCAATCTTCCCCCCCCCCTGAACCGCGAACTCGTTAGAGGAGGGGCTAGCAGAATACGTGGTGTTCTTCCTGGGGCGTCGTCGTCTTCGTGTTGGCACTGCAGGCGTTAGAGTAAAACATACGTATACGCGAAACACACCAAGGGCAGTAGGTGTTTCCACTCCACACAAGCTGATACCACTCGATTTATCCTATAGGGTCCATCTCTCTTCGGGTAGAATTTAGTTGTCTTATCTTTTGACCTATTACTAGTAGCGGTTGTTCTCGCTCATATTAAATCTCCTTTGAATGGACTGGGTTCCTTCAAAAGTCGATTAACATATTTATTTTGCCTATCTTGGGCACTGTCATGCTTCATCTTTGATTAATGGCATGTTTCAGCCATGCGTTTTAGGTATGGAGATATCTGAAGTATAAAATTCTCAGTTTCTACAACTTGGCGGATATCTCGATTAACTTGATCTAGACTTCGCAGCTCACGTCCAAAAGTTAAGTAGGCAGCGGTTTGTCCTGTGGACTCGCATCTTACTGAGTTCATGGTAAATATATCCCGTGGTAGCTTCTCAGACCAAGTATTATGCTCAGTTCCTACAAGCATAGTAAGTCTCGGTTTTAAATCTCTATTCTTTCGATCTACTATATCAGAAGAAAGGTGATAGAGTGGAGTAAAAATCTCTCTGATTTGTAACACGTAGCATTACATTAAATACGAATTGCACACCGTTATCGCTGATAATCCTTCTCGGTGGGCCAAATCGTAGGAATACCTCATCAACAAGCTTCATAGCGCATTCTTGTGCGTATGCTTGAGGCAAATAACTCCACCCACTTGGAACATGTGTCTTTGACAATCAGAATCCAACGTTCACCTTTTGATCCTTCAGGTAACGGTCCAAATGCCTAGAAAGAAGAATTTTTGAGCGATTTTTTTCAAAGTACGTTCAATACTATAATGACCAGCCGTTGGCGAGTCATGATATTCTTTCATTATGGCTTCACGCTCATGTGTGGGTAATACTAATTGAACCTCTTCTTCGTCTTCTTCCGACGAGTAACGATAGAATACTCCTTCACGCTCATATGTGGATAATACTAACTGAGCTTCTTCTTCGTCTTCTTCCGATGAGTAACGATAGAATACTCCTTGTGTGAGCAAGTATCCACGATCTGTCTATTTTACACATTCATTCGAATTCCAGTCTTCAAATGATTGAATTATTTTGGTAACATTTGTGTCTTTCAATTGTTCCACTCTGGTCTCATAAGCCGACCGATGAGGCATGTTAATTTGCACTTCACATGTCTCGCAAGACAGTACATTATTGTGTTCGCATTGTGGCCTGGAAAGTGTATCGGCGACCATGTTACGTTTGCCTGGCAGATAATCGATGGTTAAGTCATAGCCTTGGACCAATAGTGACCATTGCCAACCTTTCTGTGGGAGATTTCAGGCTTAGCAGCCACCTTAAGGATTGGTGATCAGTCTGCAGTCTGCAGTCTGAGTATAACCTCTGAACTTTTCTTAGGCCCATACGACAGCCAAAGCTTCTCTTTCTAAAGTAGAATAGTTGCGCTCGGCAGTTGTAAGAAGTCAGCTAACGTATTCCACGGGATGCTTGTCATCGATATCTCCTTGTAGCAACACTGCTCCTAACGCATAACCACTAGCGTCAGTATGAATGATATAAGGCTGGCTTTTATCTGCTTACCGTAAAATTGGAGCTGTAATTAGTAACTTCTTAAGCGTTTCGAAAGAGTTCTGTTCCACTTTCGTCCATTTTCATGGCTTATTTTTCCTAGTTAAATCACTCAAGGGTCTGGATATGTGCGCAAAATTATTTATAAACCGACGGAACCAACTAGCCTTCTGAAGGAAAGATTGCACTTCCTTAATATAGAAAATATTAAAATATTTAACTTTTTCGCGAGCAAACACGCACTTTTTCCAATTTGCCTGAAGGTTAAAGTGATCTAGTCTATCAAACATTAATTTAAGATCATGTAAATGTTTGTCAAAAGAGCTAAAAAACACGATAAGGTCGTCTAGATAACTTGAAATTACTATATTACTAAGACCACGGCGAAAACGGTCCATGAGTCTTTAGGGCTCTTTTGAAACCAAAAGGCATCCGTCAGTATCGAAAAGTCCCTAACGGTGACACAAATGCAGTTTTATTACGGTCAGCCTCCGCGACGTAAACTTGGTGATACCCCTATCGTAAGTCGATGGTAGACATATAAAATGTTCGCTTCGGGGTACGAGTCACTAATAGTCACAGCGTTTAAACGTTGATAGTCCACGCAAAGTCTCTTACCGCTATCTTTCTTCGTCACTAATACAACTGGCGCGGTCCACGTACTTTCGCATTCGTCGATAATGCTTTCCACTAACTCGGCTTTCAGTATCTCTCTCTTGTTCATAAAAGAGCTCGTTCACAATAGACTAGCATCATTTATTCATCTTGTTTTAAATTTTCACAATAATGAATGAATTTCAATAGGTTCTATACCTTTTTCTTCAAAAAGCAACGGCTGCCGTGTACTTTCATTCGCAAAATACCATTCCTAACTACCGAAACTAACTTTTCACTTAAACACCGGACAAAAGCATCCTTATCTACGGCGATTTTTCGTTAGAACTACCAAAACACAGCACAATTTTTTACCAATAATTATTTTCAAATAAAAGTCACACGCTGGGCATCATTTATTATAACATATTAATACGTGGAATAGCCGAACATATAATAGGATATTATACTAATAATAATTTGATCTCAGGGTTTTTAGGGTTTATTTTGTAATGAAATTTACGATGATTTGATAAAGCTGTTTAATCGTGTTTCTTTTACAAAATCTAAACGTTAACCACACTCAGGTCACTGGGCCATCTTACAAGACTCTCGAAATGCGACATGTTGTAGTTCGCTTGCCCTCGCCCTCCAGAGGCGCAGCTTCAGTGGTTGGTTTGTTACAATTTTTATTTTTATTTCTCTTTTCTATATTCTATTTATTTCTGTTTACATTAATCGTTACTAAATAAAACATTAAAATTAAATAACAAATTCAACATTCTACTTATAAAACCATTATGCTCTTAAGCTATTATTAAACTTAAGATATTTCGGTTACCATAAAAGATTTACAAAAATTAGTTCAAAAGATCAGTTCAAAAACTTATTTTAGGTTAAACCGGATACATATCTACAAGTCTTCTTTCAATGCCACGTACTACTTTTACACTTTACAGTACTTTCTACTATCCGACTATAATATTTTATGTCTTTTTTTCTTTTTCTTTCTTTTTGTCTTTTTTCTAACTCTATCGTTTTAAGTCGCGCCTTAAAATTCCGGACTTTATGACATTGAACTAATCTGGGCTCTAATAAAGATATATTTTGCGAGAAACAACATCACATTTAAACTTCAAGCTATTCGTCATTAAAAATGTCAGCTGACAATTGCCAAAAAGCTATAGGGTATGTCAATGTCTGCTTGAAGAGAACATCGATAAGAAGCGAAACTAACCTGGCTTAGAATTGTAAGTGAAAGCTTGCTAAAACTTCTTCTTGAAACCGATTTTACTAAAACCCAAAGTTATTCAACGCGAAGTCAAACCCGAAAAATACGGTGCAGGCTTAGAAAAAGACCATGTTAACTTGGAAAAGGATCACTACAAGAGCAATGCGACTAATTTGTGGAATTAGAGTAAGAACACTCTATGATGGTTTCCAGGGCAATAACTAGCAATAACCACGGAGGAAGCTACAGCTACCTGGGGAAAGGAATGTCAAACATTAAAACGTTTAAAACAAATACAAAAGGTTAATGCGAGTGAACAATGTAGGTAAAATATAATGGCATGTCTCGCAAAACAGGAAAGCAAGAGCAAAATAGGTATTTCCATCGAAGACAAGATCCTTTTCCAAGTTAACATGCTCCTTTTCTAACGTAGCTGCACCGTACTGATGACGACCAAATAGTCATAAGTACGTATTTACGGTTACCTTTCATCGATATACCTATTTTGTTTTTTGTTTTCCTATTTTGCGAAACGTGTAATTACATTTTAATTTCATTATTTACTTGCATTAACCTTGTCTATTTGTTTTAAACGTTTTAACGTTTAGCATTCCTTTTCCCAGGTAGCTGAGCTTCCTCCATGGTTATTGTTAGTTGTTCTCCTCGAAACCATCAGGGTCTTTTAACTCTAATGCTACAAATTGGTCGACTTGCTCGTCTAATGATCCTTTCCCAAGTCACCATGCTCCTTTGATGATCGATTGACATTTTGAATTTACTTTTAGAGATGTAGAAGCATTTAATCTGTTTATAAAATGGCGCTATGTTTCAATTATATTTACTGGAACTTTAGCTTTCGCCGGAGTAATAATATTTATTTTGGTAAGTATACTTATTTATTATTACTGACACTAACGTTTGGAAGGTTTATTTTAAGCATTCAAAGGTTTATTAAGACATCGGTCTATCATTTAACGCAGTAACATCTTTGGATTCCGTTTTAAGATCGTAATTTACTTGTTTTTACTTAATTACGTCGTTACCTTGTTTAATTAGGGCTATTACCAATTTAGAAGAACTTGGTTACCCCATTCTGTGTTCTGTTTAATGATCAACTTTTACATAATACACTTAAGCAGAAAAAGTGGCCACCCTACAAATTTTGGAAAATAAAAATTCATTGTAAATTTTATGCGCTGTTTCATATTGCGTCTCAATTTAAATATTTATTGCGATCATGTACGTTTGTTTTTGACACTTTTGACATTTATGTTGTTGTTTTCTGTAGTCGCTGTTCATCTTTTAAGTTAAAAACATTTAATTAAACAGTAATTTACCTTTTCAATCGTGGATTTCGACATTGCTCGAATTATTGCATTGCTATAAGACGGAAAAAATCAAATTTATGTGAAATTTATTACGGAGAACTACAATACGGAGAACTTTCCATCACTTTATAAAGACTGGTACATACTCACGCCGATCTAGTTACGGTCGTGGAAGAGTTAGAAGATGGCCTCAATGAAAGAGGACTTATGGCAAAAAGGCCGGCTATTGTTTCCGAATTACAATCCAGACACTGTAAGAATCGATTAATTTTGGCTTTGGATTGGAGCCGAATTCTCTTTACTGATGAATTGCGGTTCTGTTTGAAGTCTGGCGATGGCCAAGACAGAGTTTGAGACGGAGAAATAAAAATATGCCCAAGCTTGTATGTCCCAGAAAAGAAGATGGTAGTGTCATGGTATTGGCTGAAATCTCATTTGAAGCTCGAGCTAAACTTACTTTCATCAATAGCCCTTCGAATGCTTACCGATATATATATATATATATATATATATATATATATATATATATATATATATATATATATATATATATATATCGAGAAAAGGAGTACGACCGTCAATCCAAAATAAACTAAGGTACACTCGAAGAGTGGTGGGTTTTTCGGTCAAAGTGGAGAAATAAAAGACAAAGAAGGTGGCTACTTCATCTATTTATTGAAGACGTTTCGCTTTCTGCTCAGAAAGCATCATCAGTTCATCTAAAAAGAACAATATGAAACCAAACATCCATAGAGAAGTTACAATAAAAGTGTGTTACCTTACAAAGACATGTAGCAGTCAATGATGTTAAAAATATGAAAAAGCTTACGAAACTGGACATTTAGAGTAAAGTTGTATAAATCAATTAATTGAAACTTGGTATAGTTTGCAATTTAACAAAATTAGCACAGCAAAAGAACATGTGATAAACATACATGTATATAAAAAAGTTATTATAAAAACTTAAGTAAAAAAACATTAAGGTTTATTTTAAAGTGTAAAGAACTAGAAAGATCATGAGAAAGCACTTCCAACAATTTATTTAATCAATTAGATTTTAAAGTTAACTTTAGGTAACATTATAAGTTATTTAAATTAATTTAGTATAAAGATAACTACAATTACTCAAGAATATTCTGATTGAGAATTCATATCCATCCTCCCTTATTAATAAATACCTTTTCGTTCAAAGCTATGGTTCTTCTTTAAATGACATACCCAATGGTGACCAACTTAGAATAATATCAAATAATTCAATTAACAACACTGTTCTGCCTAATACTGTACTTGGGAATCCAACTACCCATTACTCATCGTTACCTTATTTTCCTCAAGTTACTGAAAAACTCGTTAAACTGTACAAACATAACAACGTACCGGTTAAAATTGCAGTTAAGAATGCTAAGACTGTCAGGAATTTGTTTTCTAAAACTAAAACACCTCTGTCCCTTCTGGAACAAGTTAATGTAATATATCATATACCTTGTGCTGAGTGTGACTCATGTTACATCGGTCAGACAGGGAGATCACTGAGAGGACGTCTTACGACACACCGCAGTGATATTAATTTATCTAAACATACTTGTGCTCTTGCCCAACATGCTATTAGCACTAAGCACGTAGTAAACTTTAATGAAGTTAAAATTCTTGGCACTGAACGTAATCTCGTTAAAAGACAGTTTAATTTTGTCCCACAATGGGTTTTTTCTTATCACATTTTCATATAATAAATTTAAATAAAAATAAAATAAAATAAATTATTCTTTCTTAAACTTAGATTCATCAACTTACATTTTATTAACTATTTGTCAATATCACTTTTACATAATTAAGTAATTGTTCTTTTTGATGAACTTGGTTGATAAAATTTTAAACTGAAATTGATTCATAGAATCTTTTTCATTACGGTCCGAAATGATTCGAACCTTTGGATTGTGGAAGTTGTATTAATCTTCACCTGTTGGCTGGCTAACCAGTGACGTCATATTATTAATATATGATATTTTGATTGACTTCGCATGCTTTGTTCTTTGTTGACAAATCAATCACTGTAGGATAAATGGTGATCTTAACCACCTTTTCCTTTCATTGTTTGATTTCTTAACGACAAGTTGTCAACCAAATTTATCACATTCTTTGAATACACCGCCCTATTATATAGAGGTTAGTAGTTTGCCTTGCTGTTCTTGTCATTTTGACCTCAAGGCCATCTCTATTCACGTTGTTTGCGTGGGTGTTAAACCTGTAAATTCATTTATCGGCGAGACTCAGTAAGCTTAAGACTGGTAACTTCATTTTATCTTTATACTAAATTAATTTAAATAACTTATAATGTTACCTAAAGTTAAATTTAAAATCTAATTGATTAAATAAATTGTTGGAAGTGCTTTCTCATGATCTTTCTAGTTCTTTACACTTTAAAATAAACCTTAATGTTTTTTTACTTAAGTTTTTATAATAACTTTTTTATATACATGTATGTTTATCACATGTTCTTTTGCTGTGCTAATTTTGTTAAATTGCAAACTATACCAAGTTTCAATTAATTGATTTATACAACTTTACTCTAAATGTCCAGTTTCGTAAGCTTTTTCATATTTTTAACATCATTGACTGCTACATGTCTTTGTAAGGTAACACACTTTTATTGTAACTTCTCTATGGATGTTTGGTTTCATATTGTTCTTTTTAGATAAACTGATGATGCTTTCTGAGCAGAAAGCGAAACGTCTTCAATAAATAGATGAAGTAGCCACCTTCTTTGTCTTTTATTTCTCCACTTTGACCGAAAAACCCACCACTCTTCGAGTGTACCTTAGTTTATATATATATATATATATATATATATATATATATATATATATATTGGTCCATTTATTGGAGACAATCTTTGGGATGAACTTCATCGTAGGGTTAGAAGTCAACCAGCCAGCCAAAAAGTCTTGCAGAACTTTAAAACATGCTTTGTGAAGAATATGAACGTATTCCTATAATAAGTTTTTATTCAAAATTTGTTCGTTTACCTTCCAAATTGATTATTGAGGTTTTTGGGCATAATACTGGATATTAGACACGTTGTTCAAGTTCACTGATAATTTTTATTGTTTGTAATCCGTTTCGATATTTTCTTTTGTAGCCTTCCAATTAAATAAATTATGCCAATGAATCAAGCAGTAATGGCCATTTTTTGGTTTAAAAATGAAAGATATTGAATATAAAATATTAAACAGTGGCCCCTTTTTTTGCCGTTCCATGTATCATTAACTTTAATATTAAATCAAATATTTGATGGTAATTCAATATATGATTTTTTGTTAATAATTCAGATATTTTTCATAGTATCTGCTTTAAGATTGGATATAACTCTTTTTAATAATCAATAATGAAATAAAGTAGTCAACAGATACGGGATAGTCAATAGCTTCAGCGTTATAAAGGCTGAAAAACTTGGAGAAGAAACACTATTAAAACAGATTAAAGACTTATTTAATCTCTATTTCTTGAAAATGGATAATCCCATCTCAGTCCAAGAACGCCTTCCTAATATGAAGGAATAATATTCCTTCATAACATAACAATACTTTTCCTTAAAAAAGGTGATATCACCGAGTTTGTGAACTACAGACCGATATGCCTTTTTGGTCACTTGTATAAGCTATTCGCCAAAATAATTGGCAAACGCTTGAAACTTAAACTTATATTGCACTTGCGTCTTCATAATTCGTCTAGAAAATCTTTATAACATAGAACACCCCACCAAATTTCATTAAAATCGATTTAATAGATTTCGCAAAATAATTTTGCAATCTAAATTTAAAAAAATTAAATGTTTAAAATCATTCACAACAAAACTGGATCATATAGAAGCTTGCCTTTTTTTATTCTCATAAAAAAGCACTTTACCCAACTAACGTACTTTATGGAATTAAAATCGGATTATTTGGGCGACCTCGCGAATGTTTTAAAAGTATAAGTAAAGCTTAAGTAAAACTAACAATTTTTTGTCTTGGTAGCAAATAGAATATCTTGGTAGCTATTACCTTAAATTCAATTCAGAAAAATTCAGATTCTTAGTAAATCGATGTTTTCAGTTATCTTCCTCTACCGGTGCGGGTGATTTTTTCGTGAAGCCGAAAGGTAGGAGTAGTAAAATTATTTTGTATATTTTTTAGGGTCCCAAAATTAACATTTATAGCAAAATTCAGCTTGTTCGTATGATTTTTAGAGATTCAGTGGCAGTTATGTCTCTGACGACTGGAGTATAAATAGAATTTATTTATTTATAACAAAACTAAAGCATTTTTGGTTTTTGCTAATGCATTTTTAGGTATCTTTATTCGAGTTACATCGGATTAAAAAAAAAAGAAAATTGCTTCAATGGAAGCCGAAAAAATATGTTTTTTTACATATATCGATTTTTGAACTTTGAAATTCAATTTTCCGCAACCTTATTTTTGACGTGACAACGTCTTAAATTAGGTTGTGGCTCGGAGTCATTTAAGAAAAAGTGTAACGCCCGCTCACGTCTGTTACAGTGAGTCGCCGAACGAGAGAGAGGCCCGCCGGACCGGCGAATGCCTTGCGTCTCTCTCCCACTCAAACATGATCGGTCCGCTGCGCGCGGCACTAGAGAATTAGGCGCGTTGAATCGCTAAAGTTGAAAATCGTTGAAAGTATCGTCAGCTGTGTCTGTAGTGAAAATGTGGAGTGCTTAGATTCGTCATTTACAACAACTACAACAATAAAGGTAAATAATTGTACACTAATATTTCATTATCGTAAACTATGATTGATTGATTAATTGTTAGATTGACACAAAAGTTGAGAAACTGAGTTTATAGGTTATGTCATACTATTGACAAATGTTGATAGTGTTAAGTAAATTATTAGTTTAAATCACTCTGCAATCAATCGTAATTCAGTCGATTGAGAAGAAACAGCGCGTATTGCTAGTCAAACATTTAAAATAACAAATTATAACTTCTAACCTGTTAAAACAGGGCGACCAAACAAACGAACTAAACCGACCAATCACCACGCGCGGAGTTAGAATTTAACTGTGTTTAGCAAGAATTTCAAATTCCAATTTTAGTAAATGTTTTAATTTTCAACTTTACCATTTACATTTACAAATTTTAATTAATTTCAAATTTATTTAGCAAAAATTTGAACCTTCGATCTGAATAAGTGTTTTGATTTTCAAATTGATTCTTTAAAATTAAAAATATTAAAATATATATAATCAGAAGTGAACGTCACATAACATTATCTGTACTTATTATTATTTAATAATATTAATATAATATATATTTAATATATTTAATAATATGTATAATATTATGTAGGCAAATACATGTGACCATACTTGGTAGACACAATTGGAAATAAAAATTTTTTATAACTGAAAAAAATAAATATATAAAATACTGGTAGCAAACAATAACTTCAATGATCGATATCTCCGCAACTAATTGATATATCGAAAAAATTTTCAAATAAATTTTGTAGAAAATAATAAGATCAATAATATAATATAAAATAAATAATATATAAAATAATATATAAAAATATAATATATAAAATATAAATAATATATAAAATAATAATATAATAATATATAATATATAAAATAATATATAAAAAATATAAAATAATATATAAAATAAATATTAAATAAAATAAAAAATATTAAATTAATATTAATGATATTATTATCATTTTTAATTTAAAATGAATTATTTTAATTTACAAGTTTTAGAAATTAATATATTTTCAAATGTTCAACTGATTAATTGTTAGATTGACACAAAAGTTGAGAAACTGAGTTTATAAAGTCAGACAACTCGTTTCTAAATTTCATGAAATGTACGTATAATCTTGATTGCGTATCAAACGTTTCTAAGTCAACTACGTTAAAAGGAACAACCATCGACTTGACTTTCGCAAGACACATTACAGCAGAAACACTTCCTTTCATTTCATATTTCTCCTATCATCGTCCTATCCTCAACAAAATCACTCAAATAGAAATTAGTTAGGTTTAAGTTTACATGTACAATGTTTTAGTAAACAAAATATATTTCTATAGTTAAAATTTGTGCAATTCTTATTTTCATTCAATTCCTTGTTCCTATTGTGCAATTTAATAATATTCATATCAATAAATATTCTACCGAGAAAAAGACGTTGTCACGTAAAATCTTCGCCCGTAAAACCGACTTTACAGGCAACCGATTTTTTTTGGTACTCACGTATTTCATGCCCAATAACGATGGTGTTTATTATTATCATGTAGGTTATAAATATATTGACAGTATAAAAATATTTATCGAGAAAGACCTCTGAAAAAAAAAAGGTAATGGTTTAACGATTATCATCCTATTGTTTCTAACTTCGTCGCAAATGCCCGGTAACTTTACCTCAGGAACCACTGCTCATAATTCAACTTTTTTTCTTTTAAATGAAGCGTCAACAATTCTTTTTCAATGCCCTACTGAATTTAATTGAAGCTAATAATTACCAAGATATTCTATTTGTTTATAAACCAAAAAATTATTTTTAATTTTAAAACATTCCCGAGGCCGCCCAAATAATCCGATTTCAATACCATAAAGTACGTTAGATAGGTAAAGTTCTTTTTAATTAGAAAAAATTGGCAAACTTCTATATGATACAGTTTTTGCTGTTCAAGATTTAAAAAAAACTGAATTTAAAAAAAATGTAAATTGCAAAATTATTATGCGAAATCTATCAAATCTATTTTAATGACATTTGGTGGACTGCTTTAATATATTATAAAGATTTTATTAGACACATTATAAAGGTCCTAAGTGCAATCTAAGTGGTTGAAAACATTGAATAAAAAAAAACTTGCTTTCCCCTCTTTTTTTGTATTTATTACTATTTTGCAGCAACGGTATTAGATTGAAATATATTTAATCAGCCCCTAGATTTATTATAGAAAACTTACTTGTAGCGATTTTATTTTATTACCACTTTGCTCCAAAATGAATCGTTTTAAAGTTATAAGTAAGAAACGTAGAAAAGATGCATGTTTTTATTAATTTTAATTTTTTTATTAATGTTTCCGACCTATTTGCGAAGGAGGAAGAGTCAATTATTATTATTGCTGAAGTTCTTACACAACTTTTTCTGCAAAAATCCAAATGCAACCTCTCACATTCAAATGTATCAGTTTTTTCACACCTTATCTAATATTAGTTTTTGGAATTTCTTCATTATTCCACATTTAAAATAATTCACATTAAAATTTTATTTTTTTTTTTTAAATACGATTTCCTTCTTTTATTTTTAAACTAATTTAAAATAAATAAACCTTTTAAAATATACTACAATAATTATTTAACAGTTTCATCAGTTCTATTACATACAGTTTTGCTCGTATTGATATATTAAGATATCAGGACTAAATACAACCTTTTAGTTTTTTATGGCTTAAAAAATAGTATTATAAAACGTATCCATAAAAGAATGAAAAATAATTATTATGATCGAAAGATATATCCTTATATACTTTTTTGTATTTATCATTTTTAGATTACAAGTGACAATCAGGGGAAACCATATGTAGAAATGGCTTTCGGTGCTATTTTAATATTTTTTATTTTATCTGAGATTGGTCATCAACTGCAGATTGAGGTAAAATCATTATTTTTAAAATATGTTATACATTTTGTTTGTAAATAATTATTTTTTTAGAGCGAAAACTTGTTCAGAAATACCCTTAAGTTTAAATGGTACCAGTATAATATTAGTAATTGCAAAATGTTTGTTATATTACTATTGCAAATTCAAGATCCAGTAGTTTTAAAATGTTTCGCATTTCCTTATATAAATCGAGAATTATTACTAAGAGTAAGTTTTCGTTAATCTTTATTTTATTTCGTTATATTCAATCGCTATATACAGGGAGACGAGAAGAAAAACGAATACTTAAAAAAAAGAAGAAAGAGCATGTAGCCAACTAAAAGAACTAGAGAACTATAAGGCACAAGCAGAAACCCGAAAGTTTTTCAAGAGGATTAACCAGAACAGGAAAGAATTCAAACCCAGATTATCATTCGTTAGAAATAGAACAGGCGAGATCATTGGTGATCAGGACCAGATACTAGAAAGATGGGCAACAAAACTTCGAGGAAAGGCTAAATATAAGTGTGAGACAGAGCTCCACGAATCAGAAATCCAACTCGAGGACATTGGCGACGAAAGAGAAAAAGATAACATCCCAACAAAGGTAGAAGTCATCCAAGCTATACAAAAATTGAAAGAAAACAAAACAAAACAAAAAACAAAAAGGAGATCAAACAATATGTGACAACTACAAAGGAATAACCCTCCTAAACGTAACATACAAAATATTGACATATACCTATTCTTTACGACCGACTATCGGGATATTGTGAAGACATAATAGGTAAATATCAGTGTGGGTTTTGTAAAGAAAGATCAACGACCGATCAAATATTCCTTCTAAGGCAAGCTCTGGAAAAAACATATGAGTATGGCATTGATACTCATCACCTGTTTATTGATTTTAGATGTGCCTATGATAGTGTTGAAAGAAACGCACGGTAGCGTAAGGCCATGATATAATTTAGCATACCAGTACACTTAGTAAAATTGGTGAAATCGACCCTCTCAAGAGTCGACTGTAAAGTTAGAGTGCAGAACGGAGTTTCCAGAACGTTCCAGTCTCAGATAGGACTTAGACAAGGAGACGGCCGATCATGCCTTCTATTCAATATTGCACTAGAGAAAGCGATAAGAGAATCTGGAATAACAACCAGAGGAACTATTATTAATCGCAGCGTACAATTACTAGCGTACGCCGATGACATCGACATTATTGCAAGAAGAAAGGCGGACGTGGTCGAATCATTCAAGGCGCTTGAAGCAGCAACAAAAAGAATGGAACTAGAGGTTAACACTAGTAAGACGAAGTATATGAAAGTATCAAATTATATACAAGCAGCACAACACGAAGATCTAACGATCGGAATATATACTTTCGAAGGAGTAAGAGAGTTTATATACCTAGGCTCACAAATTAATCAGAATAATGCAGTAAGTGCAGAAATTAACAGACGGATCTATCTGGCAAATAGAGCCTATTATGGATTAAAAAAAATTTTAACAACAAAGCTATTTACAAAAAGAAGGAAACTAGTGATATACAGAACTCTTATCAAGCCCATCCTCACCTACGCGTCGGAAACATGGACGGCGACAAAGAGCGATGAAGAACGTTTAAGATGCTTTGAACGTAAAATCCTCCGGTATATCTATTGATGAGTACAGGAGGGCGGATTATGGCGTAGACGCTATAATTTCGACAGTATGACAAACCTGATATTATTAGGTCTATCAAAATAAACTGGCTGCGGTGGTTAGGTCACATAGAGAGAATGAATGAGATGGAGTCGCCAAAACATATTTATATCCAAAGAATAGATGGAGTGAGATGGAGAGGCAGACCCAGAGCACGATTTAAGGATCAGGTGGAGGAAGACTTAAAAATGTTGGGAATACGAAACTGGAAAGCCAAGGCGAAGAATAAGAGAGAATGGAGACTTATCCTTGAGCAGCCCAAGACCCACCATGAGTTGTGGAGCCAATGATGATGATGATATACAGGGTGATTGATTAGTGAGATAAAGCTTAGTAGATCCGCTATAATAATAGATAGCAATAAAAGTTAATAACAAAAATTGTAGAGAACTCTCAGGTTCACATTATAAAATTAGTAAGAATGTTACAGGATGTTCGATAACATATTGGCAGAACAAACTTATGTTTTTTTTTAATAGAAACACACTGTATTTTATTTAATGTATGAAATCTTCTTCACTTCTCTATCACAACAGTATAAATATGCAGGATATTTACAAAATTATAACCAATTTTCTATGAAAATCGTAACGTTCAATTTCCTGTATAATTAAAAGGAACAAAATAACAATGATCCATTGCTGCCACATTTTTTATTGATTTAATAATTTTCTGTTCAGTTTCTAATGTTTCTGTAATTTAGAAAATGATTTCTGTCCTTGTTTTAAAAAATTATAAAAAACGCTGAAACCCGTCGACTTTATATAAATATGCGCTTTTTAAACATACATTTAAATTTACAGGGCAATTTACACAAGCCTAGCATAGTCCATAAGATTTATTTTTAATGGAACACCCTGTATATTTTTATGTTTTTTAAAGCTGCTTAACAACCTGATCTTAACGAACTATATCATGTAGGGTCTATTATGAATAATATAGGGTAAAATTTTGAAACTATAAAGTGTGGACCACTTATGGAATAAAATTGTTTATGGCCTTATTTTAGAAAATTATGAAAAACGTTTTATACGGCTGCTTTTAAATTCAAATGTGAACTTTCTAAACATAAATTTAACTGTACAGAGTGATTCATTCGAGTTTAGCATGATCCATCATCTTTATTTTTAATGAAACACCTTGTATATTTTTATGTTTTTAGAAGTTACTTAACAACTTGATCTCAAAAGAATATATTGTAGAGTCTATTTTGAATAATATGCGCTTTTTAAACATACATTTTGATGCATGCGTCCATAGGATTTTTTTTATTTAGCTAAATACAGACATTAATTCTCTAAACTGAGTATCAATATATTGGGTTTTATATTTAATTTCTTGTCGAGAATTATACATAATTTCAAAATTTAACCTTATTCGTAATAAACCCTACATAATATCGTTTGTTAAGATCAGGTGGTTAAGGAGATTTTAAAAGCATAAACATATACAGCATGTTCAATTAAAAATAAAGATGATGGACTATGTTATACTTGCGTGAATTACCATTAACACACCTTGAATATTCCAGAGACGTAACTGGCAATCGGCTTAACTTTATTATTTTATTTTCTATAATAAATAAAACAGAGACGTAATTTAAAAAATAATTCGTAGATATATCGTACAAACCAGAGGATAGACTAGATTACTATATATAATAACGGATTTATTACGGCTGTCGCCGCTTCTCCGCCCCCAATTTCCATCTTTTTCTGTCATATGCAGTTGCCTCTTCTAAGTCTCTTGCCGCCATTGCTTCATCAATATCGTTGCGCCAACTTCTCCGTGGTCGTCCTCTCTTTCTTCTTTCAGGAGGGATCCATTCCAGTACTCTCCTAGACCATCTGTACTCTGGCATTCTTTTAACATGTCCGAACCAGATTAATTGTTTTCTTTCTATGTCATCATTGATATTTCTCTCCATTTTCATTTCGTTTCTTATTTGTTCGTTTCTAACTCTCTCCAGTTTCGATCTACCGCAGCTTCGTCTCAGATAATCAATTTCTGTTGTCATAAGTTTGTTTCTATTAGCTTTGGTGACGTCCCATACTTCCGAACCGTAAAATGTAATACTTTGGACTATACTACCGTAAATGTGTTTTTTGGTTTCTCGTCGAATTGCTTTTTGCCAGAGAAGAGAGTTTAAGGCACGGGTCGCTGCTCTGCCCTTGTTTATTCTTTCCCTGATTTCATCTGCGCTATTTCCCTTCTTGTTGAATATGACCCCCAAATATTTGCAGGATTGCACGCCCTTGATTTTGTCGTCTTCCAAGACTAGGTCACATATTTCATCTGTTCCCACTGAGAGATATTCACATTTTGTCATATTCATGTTTAGACCTGCCACCTCATATTCTTCTTGCAGTTTTCTTACCATATAGCTAAGATCGTAGCTGTCTTCGGCAATTACTACCTGGTCATCCGCAAAGAAAAGTGTATATAGCTTGTTTTCTTCCACCGTTATTCCCATGTTTCTACATTTTTTTACCCATTTCACTAAGGATCTGTCCAAATAGATTTTAAATAAGGTGGGTGACAGACAGCAGCCTTGTCTTAGTCCTTTTGTTGTTTGAAAAGGAGAGGTGATTTCTTGTCCCATTTTAATTCTTGCAAAGTTTTGTTCGTAATATTTTTGAGTGGCGTTAATAAGAATTGGGTTTATTTTCAAGTTACCCATTTCTATCCATAGTTGGGAGATCGGTACACTGTCATATGCTTTATGACTAGATTACTAGCGGATATAAAAAAACTTTTAAATATAATATTTTACACAAAAACGTGTTATTTAAAACCTTTTACTACATAATAATTTAAAGTTGCATTGAAAACTTTTTAAATGTTGTTGTTAACTTGGTTATATTTTACAGGTTTTTAGAATAGTTCATAGTTATATAGCCTGTTTTCAGTCAATGAAGAGAAAATAAAAACGTTTTGTTTAAATATTGTATATCTTATAAGATGAAGTAAAATAAAAAAAAAACTCACTTATTTTATTCTTTTATTTTTTACCCTTAAATTTATCCCCGTCCAGGCGGGCGAAGTACACTCACTTCACTATGAGTGGTCTAGTGGACTGACGGTTCAAACTTCAAACCCTTGCCAGATAACAAAAAATTTAACATAGTATTATAAAATCTAATTGAATCTGTGATGCGACTTAAACTAGAATATGTGGTAGTCTATGAATGAGCAGTACGACAAGAGATGGGACCTTGCGTCTAGGTGTTACTAAGTCCATTAGTCCTTACCGGAGGAGGATGCTAGGATGCAATAGAAGCTGTAGGATGCTTGCACCTAGAAAAATAATCACGTATACACTTAAATAGATCGTAGATTTTAGATTTTAAATGAGTCTGCAGGTTGACCTAAAAGAACCAACTGATGATATCTTCTTTCGATAGACCTTGACTATTTACTTCTGGACGAAAGCCCTCCATTGGCCTTTCCATTTATATTTTGTCGCTTGCAATATTGTGCCGTTGTCTATCCGTCTTTTCTTTCACATCATCTAGCCAGCTTTTGAAAGGTCGAGCCACACCTCTCTTATATAACCTAAGTCTCCACTGTATGAAACATTTAGTGTATTGTAGTTGTATTGTACCTTGTATCATCTTGTTTAGCAACATGTCCTACCCAATACCAATACTCTTCTATTCGTCTCGCTTTTATATCTTTGTCAACTCCTTTTCTCCAACTTAACCTCAGTCTGTCCTTCTTTCGTCTTCTCTGCGGTGTCTATTTTAATACTTTTTTAATCTTTATCGGCCATTCTTCTCCAATAATTCATTTCTGTTGCTTCGAAAGTCTTTATGGCTTTCTCCTTAAGTGGCCATATTTCTCTTCCATATGTAACGATGCTTATGACAATGCTATTATGGATTCTGTTAATTTTCTCTAGAAATTGTTTTATTTTACACTATGCTGTTCAATTGCTAAATACCTTGTCTTCCTGGTTATTTCTGTGTTTAATCTCTTCATCCAAATTGCCATCATTGGGTATGTGTACCTATCCCTAGACATTTATACATTTTACAGTGATTTATTTGTTGGTGTTGCTCTTCCAAAATTAGATTTTGTTGTTCTTCTCCTATACACATGTATTCTGTTTTTTTTTTATATTTACTTCCAAGCCCTATTTCTGAAATTCCATTGCGTGTCATATTTCCACGTTTTCGGTGCTAGCTCCAAGTAGATCTTAAACAAAGTTTGGGACAGACAGCATCCTTGTTTGAGTACTTTGTCTACGTCAAACTCTTTGGATTTTTTTTGGACTATATTAATTTTTTGTCATCTTGTACTTAAGGAGTTCTTGCACTGCCTTGATTAAAGTTACGTTGATGTTTGTTTTTTAATCTTCCCGTAGTTTTTGTTATGGTACACTCTCGTATGCTTTTCAAAGATCAACGTATAGAAGTTATATTGCTTGGTTTCGTGCGGTTTTTTTGGTTTGGGTAATTGTAAAGCGATGGTCTATAGTGGATCTATCTGCTCTAAAGACGGCCTCTTCTTCGGCTTCCATATCACTGTATTCTCCCTCTATTCTCTTTTTGATTAATTTTCCGTAAACCGGATTTCGTTTTCCGTATTTTATGAATAGTTGATATAACCGAAGTTCTCCACTATATTCTCTGCTATATTCTCCCTATTTATACATTTTTGATACATGCTGGTTAGCTGCCTGTATAATTTGTCAGTTCCGTAATTTAGTAGTTCTGGTGGAATATTACCTGGACCTGATGATTTTCTGTTTTTTTTTGTATTTGAAATACTTGTTTGACTTCTCTACTGTCAATCCTAAGTGAGGATGTTATTGTATTTACTTGTACATAAGAATGTGTTTGTGTTTGTAGATATTCTGCCCTTACCTCGTTCAATAGTTTTTCAAAGTATTCTTGTCATTCACGTTGGCTAATAGGAGAGATTACATCTTAGGTCTTTTCTATTTGAAGAGATTTGATTACTTTCCACCTTTCGGTACTTCTGCTACATCCCAGGTAAGTGTTAATTCTGAAGTAGTTTTTCTCTCAGCATTTGTTTTTCTTTTTTGATTATTACCTTTGTACCTCTCTTTGAACTGTTTATTATTCGTGTTTACCTTCATTCGTTTTTACGTTTAGAAATGTGTTGTATTTATCACGTTTGGTTTTTATTTTCTCTTCGATTTCTTCATACCACCAATAGGGCTTTCTTTTTACTGCGTTTTCATACTTGCTCCATAATTCTTCTCTTGCACCCTTTAAATATTATTTTATATAGTTGTATTGGTCTTCTACATTATTAATGTTTTCGCATATGGGTTTTCCATCTAGTCGTTTTTTGTATAGTATTTTTGAGCTTTCGTTGTTAAAGGTTTCCAAGTTGTACTTCATTTCCAGAGTTGTTTTGTTTAACTCCTGTGCGTCGTCTTTTTTCTTGGCTAGTCGAAGGGGAATGGTTTTAGTTTTGACTTAGTGGTGATCACTTAGACATGTGCTTCTTCTATATACTCGAACATCTTGTACTTTGAGCTTTCTATTTTGTCGAGATATCACCTAATCGATTATTGATTTCATGTTTCTTGTTTGTTTGTTGTACTCAGCTAAATTTATGTATTTCTCGATGCTGAAAAAAACAATTTAGGGTTCGTAAGTTGTTTTGGTCACATATGTTAAATGACCTATTTCCGTTATCAAGTAGAATATCTGTCCCAAATTGGCCAACTATATTATCTTTAAGCTTTTTTCCTGTCCGAGCATTTAGGTCTCCTACCAGAACGATTTCCCTCGCGCTTTCTATTTGTGAGATTTCAAATTAGAGTTTCTCAAAAAACTCACTTTTATCTTTTACTAGAGCATCCTCATGTACTCCTATAATGGGGGCTTTACTTCCTAGCGAGTTTAGTTTTAGTTTAATGATGCACTGGCTCATTGCTTCCCAGGATGTTATGTATCTTCTTAGTCTTTTTCGAGTAAGTGTGAATACGCCTTGCTGAGCTCTTTTATCTTTATGTTTAGGTATTCCGGAGAAAAGATGGTTATTCTCTTAGCTTTTTTGCGCTTCTTTTTGGTCCCAGTAAGTATAACTGGAAGCGAATGAGCGGGGTACTTTGAAATCGAAAAATCTGGGAAGGACTGAAAGGAAAGATATACAAGAGTCTGGTGAGACCTGCGTTAATGTACGGCAGTGAAGTGTGGCCTGTAAAGAAGATCCAGGAAAAGAAGATGGAGGTAGCTGGGTAAGACCAGAAGGGACACTTAGTAAAGTAATCCATTACTACCAACATGTACTTGGCTCCATTTTCACTTTCTGGAAATGGCCCAGCAATGTCCAAAGCTATTCTTTTAAACGGGCTTCCAACATTATATTGTCTCATAGGGGCTCTCCTTTTTCGGTAAGGCCCGTTACTCGTAGCACAAATAGTACATTTCTTACACCAGTCTTCTACGTCGTCGGAACTGTTCATCCAATAAAACCGTTACCGAATTCGCTGAAGGGTTTTCTTTACACCAAAATGCCCTCCTGATGGACTGTCGTGTAACTGATGAGGTACTTCGGCTATTCTGCTCTTTGGGATCACCAACTGTCTTCTCTTCTCTGAACCGTCATCATTTTCCAGGACTCGTTTGAGCAAGCTATCTTTCATGATAAATGAGTCCCACTGGGCCCAATACATCTTAACTACTGAGCATAGGTTTGATATTTCTTGTCAAGGTGGTCGACGGTTTTCCTCTTTCCATTTTCGAATTTTCTATACTACTGGATCTCCCTCTTGTTCTTCCCTTATCTTGGTAGGCGTCTAGTCGTCGTTGACCATCGTTGTTCTTAGCACTGCTGCTTCCTTGGATTCCGTTTTGTTGCAGTGGGAACACTCTGCTGGGCATGGCTTTCTGGAAAGAGAATCAGCGTTTCTGTGGCTAACTCCGGCCCGGTGCTCAATCTTGAAATCGTATTCTTAGAGTCGTTCGATCCACCTGGCTATCTGACCCTTTGGATTCTAAAACTGCATCAACCACTTAAGGGCGGCATGGTCGGTTCGGATTAAAAACTTTCTGCCATAGAGGTATTGATAGAAGTGCTCTACTGATTTCACTACTGCTATGAGTTCTCTTCTCGTGACGCAATAATTCCGCTCAGGTTTTGAAAGAACTTTACTAAAATATCCGAGGACTCGTTCCTGTCCTCCTTGAATCTGAGACAGCACTCCTCCAATTTCCACATTACTTGCATCTGTATCTAAGATGAACTCTCCTTCTGGCAGTGGATACCCCAAAATTGGTTTTATTATTAAATGCTTTTTCAAGGTCTCAAAGGCATTTTGGCAGTCTGTATCCCAGCGGTAATCTCTTGCTTCCTCTGTGAGTCGCGTTAGTAGCTTAGCGATATCTGCAAACTTCTTAATAAACCTTCGGTAGTAAGTACATAGTCCAAGAAAACTTCTCACTTGATGTTTCTCAGTAGGTTCTGGCCATTCCTTAATGGAATCGATTTTTTCCTTATCCACGGCCACTCCGTCTTTACTAACTATATGACCCAGATAATTGACTTTACCTTGAAATAGCTGGCACTACTTGGGGTTTAACATAAATTGGGCAGCTTTAAGTTGATTAAAAACGTTTTCTAAGTTCTTCAGATGGTCTTCAAATGTCTTCCCCGAGACGATTATGTCATCCAGGTAAACCAAGCATGTTTTCCAAGATAACCCTCTCAACACATTTTCCATAAGCCTCTCAAATGTCGCAGGAGCATTACAGAATCCAAATGGCATAACGTTGAATTGCCACAATCCAGATTCTGTGGTGAAAGCTGTCTTCTCTTTATCTACTGGGTCCATTTCTACCTGCCAGTATCCAGACTTTAAATCCAAAGTAGAAAACAATTTACTTCCAGCCAATGTGTCCAATGTATCGTCGATCCGAGGCAGAGGATAACTATCTTTCTTGGTAAAGTTGTTCAGCAAACGGTAATCCACACAGAACCTCGTCGTTCCGTCTTTCTTCTTAACCAGGACCACCATAGAGACCCATGTGCTCGTAGAAGGTTCTATCACCCCGTCTTTCTTCATTTCCTGTACAATTGTTTCAGCTTCCTCTCTTTTCGCCTGTGGTAATCGTCGAGCTGTTTGACGGAATTGGCTTAGCATTACCAGTATCAATTTTATGCTTAACAACGGTAATTCTTTCCGTCTTTCCTCCTTTCGGTACGAAAATATCACGATACTGCCGAAGAAATTCCCTTAATTTCGTTTTCTCCATCTGATTTAGAGACTGTCCCGCAACTGCAACCATTTGGTCGAATTTTTCGTTGGAATTATCAGATGTTGTCGCCTGGCAGATTATGGATGTCACAGGTACACAAGTTCCTACTTTTGTCTCTTTCTTGATGGTCACTGGTTAGTCATTGACATTGATAGGTCTCACAGGAATTTCTTTAGCCGAAGTCACCAATTCCTTTTCAATTATGATTCCACAGCCAACCTCGTCGTCATAGTTTCAAGGCTCCATCATAACAGGTGTCCCTTCGTCCACAATTCCTTATAGCCGCGCTTATATGATCGTTTTACTTCTCGCAGGCACGACTGTATCTTCTTTAATGGCTGCTTGCACAGTGTTGTCATCATGTGGATGAAGAAATACCTCCTTGTTGCCAACTTTGATTACCTTATTCTTAAAATCCAATTGGAATCCATCCATATCCATTACGTCCATTCCTAATATAACATCCTCTTCGATGTCAGCAACTATAACAGTATGGACGAACTTTTCTGCTCCAATTTCCAATTGTACCTGGATTTCTCCATAAATATTGGCATTTTCACCTGTAGCGATCCGAAGTCGCAACCTCGTTGGTACCAGTTTTTTACGGATGTTTATAACTGTCGGGCGTATAATGGTTCTGGTCGCTCCGGTATCCACCAACAACGTATGCCTTTTACCATTTATTTCTCCATCTACATATACACTATCTTCACGACATTTCAAAGAAGCTATTAGTATTAGAGGGTCTTTGGAAAAGTTTCGGGTCGAAGCTGACCCCCTAAGGCCGACCCGTTCTAGTTTTCCTGATGGTGAGTTTCTTGATTTGCTTCGTACCTAGGGTGCTTACATGAACTTCGTACGTGTCCTATTTCGCCACAATTCCAGCATCTTATGGTCTTCGTTTTCTTGTATGTCATACTCTTAATCATATTAACAAGCTGGTCAAGTTTATCTTCATCTCCTTCCTCTTTTACAGTCGTAACTTTACTGTACCCTCCAGAGGCCTGCGTAGCTGACTCGTATTCGAGGGCGGCGGATAAGATATCAACTAGCGTCTTGTGACGAGCTAATCGCAGTGTTCTCTGCATTTCATGATCACGAAGACCATCAATAAACGTTTGAACGGCCAATTTTTCCATCATGTCTTCGGGAGCTGTTGGATAAGCATATCGTACTAATCTGGCAATATCTACCTCATATTCTTGAAGAGCCTCATCTTTCTTCTGTCTTCGATTTTTAAGCTGCGACTGATATACATGCTCCAAATGTTCGTGGCCATATCGCATATTTAACCTCTTCTTCAGTTGTTTGAAATCATCCGTCTCCTCTACGGCTATGGTCTGAAGCACATCTAAGGCATCTCCTCGAAGAGCGATAGTCAGGTTTACAGCCTCTTCTTTTTCAGACCATCCATTCGCTCCTGCAGCTGATTCGAACTGTTTCATGTAGTTGTTCCATGACGATTTTCCGTCGAAAGTTGGGACTTTAACATGAACAGAACCTCCACTTCCTTCAAATTTCGGCCGTGTTTCCAACTTACATTTCGTCTCGTCTTCTTTTGTCTCTACTGTAATTGGATTGTTTCCTCTCTCTGCTGTCCCTGTTTCCTCTACCTTTCTTTCCATCTCTTTCCATATCTTTTCTTAGAAGGCCAACATATCGGCAGCAACTTGGTCTTTTAACCACGATATTCTATCGTCGAAGGCAGATATCTCAGAAGTGACTTTAGAGATTTCCAAAGAGATGTTAGCAGAAACTTTGCTTTCAAGAGAAGAAATCTCGTTAGAAACTTTGTCTTCTAATGATGCGATGTCACCAGAAACTTTGTTCTCTAATTTCGAAATCGACGAGATGACAGCATCATGTTTATCTTCAAATATGTAAGTTTCTGGGTTTAAACCAGCTGCTTCCAAAGCGTTCTTTAGTCGTTGGACTAACTCAGCCTTTTTTCGGGTAGAAGCTAATTCTCTATCCTCGAGATGTCTTCTTAAATTCGTAACTGTGAGCTTATAAATCGTAGTCATTTTCACAATTTATTTTATATATTCCACTTTTCTGGCACCACTTGTACTGTTTTTATTAAATCTAATTTATTCTTTTATTTATTATCAAAGGTTCTACACTTATAATACTTACAAGTTTATTTAAAGTCTTTATTTGTACAATATAACTAATTTATTTTACACTAATAATTATATAATTTATCTACGTGCTTTACATTTTAAAAACTCGACGCGATGTTCAAAAACTAACTAACCTCTTTAAATATAAAATGCCGTTATTCGAGAATCGCGGCGATACGGCCGCGAAATTTCAAATCGTGGGTGACTCATCAGAATTCAGGTTGGCAAACAGGTCTTTCAACTGAGCGCCGAAATTACTAGAATAGAAAAGAATTAGTAATAATATATTTACAGTTTTATGCGTCATAATATTTATCGTAACAATATCCTCAATTGTCGCAAAGGGCAGTGTTGGTGCTTTTACCATTTGTAACCACACATATGTGCGAAACGGGGTTTTCAGCTTATTTGTCGACAAAAACTAATTACAGGAACAGACTTGATGCCGAACCTGACATGAGAATTAAACTTTCATCAATTAAGCCTAATATTAAGTACATTTGTGGTAATAAAAAGCAATATCACTCATCCCATTAAAATTAAAAGTCCTGTAAATGTAAATTTAAGTTCTTTTAAGAAATTTTATGTTAATTAATTACTTTTTGAAGAAAATAAATATATTTTTTAAATAATTGTCATTTTTGTTGCATATAATTAATCCACAGGTGAGGTTGATTAACTGCTTAATATTCCCAATACTGACCTACGGATGTGAATCCTGGACCCTGAGACAATCGTAAAGAAGAAAGATAGACGCCACTGAAATGTTCTGTGGAAGACGAATATTACGAATTCCTTGGAGTGGACCGACCGTATAACAAATAATACAATTTTAAGCGAGCTAAAAGTTAGCCAACGACTTTCAAGTAAAGTACATCTCCAACAATTAAAGTACGTTGGACATGTTTGAGAGCAAACACAAAAAAACAAGCAAAGACTCATTATACAAGAAAATGTGAAAGTCCCAAATAGCGAGGAAGATCCCGAACAAGATGGATCGGTCAAATTACAGGAATATGCAAAAGACACTATGCATAAGTTAAAAGAAATGACCAGAAATAGAGATCTTTGGAGACAGACAATACACGATATCACGTCAATCACTACAATCCCTTCGGGGGGTCAGGGTTGGATTGAAGATAGATATTGAGACAAACCAGGGTTTCCACAATAAAAGTAACTACTAAAAATGGTTCCATTCATCAAAAAGATTAAGAAACACTAATTTAGATCACCTCAGCACGGTACAGGACTTTGAGGATCAGAGCATGGAGTTTCTCAATATATTCAAATATTCATAGATATTGGCACCCCCAGGATTTTATTTGTTTTCACTCATGGCAGATTCCCATTAATTTCGACAACATAGGAGATAACATTTCCTTTATCTTCGATCTTAGGTTATTCCGCCTATACTTGGTCATCAGAGCCTGGTTTGTATAAACAGGATTCACCAGCAAGACAATGATATTGATATTTGAGTCGGGGACTCTATTTTTATCATCATCAGTGCCCCACTAGAACCTCATTTTTCTACCCATGATTTGATTAAATATGTCCTTGAAGTAGTAGGAAAAGTTCGTAAATGTGCTTGTTTTTTTATTCATTTTTATTAATTGATACCGTTACAGACAAAAACTTATTAATGTTTAAAAAAATTATGTTAATCCTAATTATTGTTCGTATTTTTATGTAAAAACTTTGGTATTTAGGTTATAAAGTTTAAATAACTACTAATGGGTGATAGTTTTACAAGATTGAGATCATTATAGTTATCATTAATATAGCTTTCCAACTCATTTAATTGAATATACTTGTCGAAATATGTCACGCAAAATATATAATACTATATTTGGGAAGTTAACAACTTTTGAAGGTAAATTTTTAAGTATGTTAGAAAATTTATAAGTTTAAGTTTATAATTATACTTACTTATAATTTATATATGTATAATGAAATGTGTACAAAATGACATAAAGTTGTGTTGTTGTATCATAACTTGTTATTAGTAGTTCACAGCACATCCATAACTTACATTAATCATCTTTAGTTCTTAAATAGCAAGGAATATTAAGAACAAAAAACAAAAAATATTTAACTGAGGAAATATGAGAAATAATAATCCATTTTGTTTATCCATATGCTTCAGACAAAGTGACATATTGCTATTGGACAAAATGACATATAAATGACAATTGATTATATATATATATATATATATATATATATATATATATATATATATATATATATATATATATATATATATATTAGCTAGAAAACTATTGGTAAAATTTGCCAACGAAACTCTTAGTTCATCTTGGAACATCAGCGCAGGAAGCATGAGCCCAAAGCGAATTTCATGCGAACAGCACCGGAGAAAGTAGCTTAATAGGAACAGCACGAGCACAAGACGATGGATGTTCGTTTATAACAGCAGCAGTTAAAACAACTTCTACAGAGTTTGTTGTTGGAACCTGAGATGAATTTTCAGCTTATGGGTCGGTAAGTGCTGTTATTTGGGCTGCATTATTTTCTTCAGATATCGTATCATGTGACTATGGCTGAACGAGAGGATAGGTCAAAACCTGTTCAGACTCGATAGAGCTTATTACTGTCGCAGACTGAGGAGGCTGTTTATTGGAGTTTTTTTAAGCGTAATTTTGTAGTTTAAGCGGGCTTTTACATAAAATCCGGAAATATATCAGGGTTCAGCGGCCAGATGGCAGTGCTTTTAAATCCGTGACATGCCTGCTGCACCGTATCTGCCCTATTGTATGCGTCGTTGAACAATCCAGCGGTCTGAAAATGTGTAACGACACGTCCAGAATGTGTTTTAAGCCATTTAACATTTTTTTGGTTATAGTCGGTCTTTAAATTCTCAAAAAGGAGACGTCAACAAGTTGCATATGATGAGTGCAATGAGGAGGCAGACAAATAACACACATACCGTTTTCTTTTGCATATTTTAAAATTTCAATGACTTTCTGACTTGCAGGGTTATCAACAATTGGAATTAGTTTATAGTTAATAGTTGCTTTTACAAAACTTTGGAAATGCCCTATCCATTTAGGTAGTTATCTAGCCTGATTGAAAGATATATCTTTATGATGTACAAAGTTTCACGTGCAGTTATACGCACATTACAACAACCTAATCCTACCACATACCTATCCTGTCGAGGAGTAGTTGCACGTTGAAGACCTCTATGTCTTTCAGCGACATTACCAAATTTTTTATATCTACTCCACAATCGCAAAATCATGCTTCAGGAAACGTTACAATGACATGCAACATTAACTTGTGAAAGACCAGCCTGAATCATATTTACAGCACTTGCCGACACTCCATGACTATCGTTTCATTTAATAGTCTTGTTTTAGTAAAATTTTAAAGTAAATACAGTCTATCTTTAAAATTTAAAGCACTATTTCTTTGTGCAATGCAAACAGTGCAATTGACATTCATGGCATATCTTGATTTGTAGACAAGTTTTCAAATCGAATGGTATGCATTAACAAAAAAGTGTTTAAGTTTTCATTGATAAAACTGGAATAATATTGGTGTTCCTTAGACATTTTTGATGTGTGTAGATTGTGTAAATTCACTATTTACTCGCGCTTTACTCGTATATGTAAATGTCTTGTATGAAGTGCGTAGACTGAAACGATTACTGCTATCCAGCCTGAATTGAAGTCCCAATCTAACGTAGTGAAGTGAATTCAGATTAATAAAAACTTAATTTTACATTAGTTTTAAGTAATTTTCTCACTGAAGTAACTTTCTACATATCATTATACAGTGTGTAAAAGCCAAATGGAATAAATTCATTATTTAGGTTTCTGTACATATTTATAAAAAATCCCGAAACACGTCAAATTTACATTATAACTTAACATTCTTTAACGTGAAAATGCAACCCCTACCTTCAACCCCCTTAGAATGACAGGTACAACCCCCAATTTTTAAAATAGGAAGTATAGGCTTGTGATATATCGTTTGAAAGGTCTTTCCATTCTCCATTCAAAAATGTTGTCGCTTTCAAGTTTATTAAGATTAATTAAGATAAAATAAATTAAAATCATGTGGTTACCGAAATTCGCTTCAATACAATCAAAAACTAAAATGTAATGCAAAATATAATAAAATGTAGAACACGAAAAAGAACTATGAATGTTAATGAAGTAGATGTTCAAAATGTTCACCGCGAACGTCTTGGCAACATCCTAATCTCAAATAAAACTGTCTTCTAACATAATTTAACATAACAGGCCTGAGCGACCTAATCGCAAGCGTTATTCGTTCTTTTAAGTCATTTAAATCAGAAGGTTTAGTTTTGTACACATGGCTCTTCACATATCCCCATAAAAAGAAATCTAATAATGTAAGATCAGGTGATCGCGCTGGCCATTCAATCGATCCTCGCCTCCCTATCCACCGATTGGGAAATATTGTATCGAGGTACTGCCGGACATTAAGTTGGTAATGTGGTGGTGCTCCATCCTGCTAAAACCATATCGTATTCGCTGGAATTTGAGGGTTTCCTGGATCAGGATATAAATTTGCCAACGTTGGAATGACATCATTTTGAAGTAGTGCCAAATAATTGTTGCCATTCAAGTTGCCCTCAATGAAAAAGGGACCAATGATATTGTTTCCTACAATCCCTGCCCAAACATTAACCTCTTAAGGGTATTGAGTGTGTTCTTCTCTCATCGAGGATTTTCCGTGGCCCAGTAGCGGCAATTTTGCCGATTAGTATGACCGTTAAGTAAAAAAGTACACTCATCAGAAAACATAACGTCTTCTAATTGGATAATATTGTTATCCAACATGTCCATCATTTGCTCACAAAAAAAAGTTCTCCTATCAAAATCGTCTTCCATGAGCTCCTGAGTAGGTATCATCTTATAGAGATGCAATTTATTTTCTTTTAATATGTTTACTATCGATGTATGGCTAGCATTGAATGTAGTGGATGCCTGTCTACCCGATGTATGTGGATTTTCCTGAAACTCAAGCAACACATCTAGTTTGAGTTCATCACTCAGTGCATTAGCAGCTGCTTTTTTTTATCTGCCTTACATGACCAAACTCGCGAAACTGCTTCTCTATTTTACTTATTGTTCCTTGGGATATAGGCGGTAAATTAGGAAATTTCTCATGAAATAGGCGAGTTACTTCCTGTTGTGTTCGGGTGGTATCTCCGTAACCAATTATTTGTAAAACTGTTATTTTATGCATTTCCGTTAATCTAACCATTTTTCAGAATTGAATTGAACGAACTTTTTACTTAAATTAAAATACTGACAACTTAATAAAACAATTTACTAATGCGTGTTAAAATAACGTTGCCACGGAAATTCTTTAAAGTTTTTTAATGGTTACCATCTAAAAACCACATTGCTATGGTTTTTTTCACTTTCTCATTATCAAGACCTAAACGGGAAATAAGTTTTGAGTATATTTTAGCGAATTTCGGTAACCAGATGATTTTAATTTATTTTATCTTAATTAATCTTAATAAACTTGAAAGCGACAACATTTTTGAATGGAAAATGAAAAGACCTTTCAAACGATATATCACAAGCCTATACTTCCTATTTTAAAAATTGGGGGTTGTACCTGTCATTCTAAGGGGGTTGAAGGTAGGGGTTGCATTTTCACGTTAAAGAATGTTAAGTTATAATGTAAATTTGACGTGTTTCGGGATTTTTTATAAATATGTACAGAAACCTAAATAATGAATTTATTCCATTTGGCTTTTACACACTGTATTTAATAAAATACATGCTTATTGGCATTTCGACAGATTGCTGTATTCATTGGAGTACTTTTGCATAGTTTTCCTTTTGTAAGTGATTGGATAACATTCTCGAGATGAATTGTATCAAATGCTTTCCAACTTTTCTCAAATATACCGTAAATACATAATATAACATCGGATTTTTACAATTATCAGTTTAAAAATTGTATTAAAGTGACAAAAAGAGTTATTAGTAAAACATTTTAAGTTGGACTGTCTTATTTATACTTTGGAAGAGATTTCTAAACAACCAAGTATTAAAAATGGTCTTTTACGAAATAGTAGTCACAGTTAACAATTGGAAGAGTCCATTTACGTGATGAGCGGTGACCGTTATACAGCATGTAAACTTTTCAATTTTATTAAAATCCATAAAAATAATAAATAACTAATACAATTACTTTATTCAATTTTAAATATATTATTGAAATTTTCAAAATACAGAAAAGATTGTATGAAGCTTCGCGCTACTCTACAATACCGCCTACTATCATTTCCCGATAAGTATTTTGGGCTTATTTCTATTTAAAACATTGTTTTTTAATTGTTAATGAAGCGCTTATGACAGGGACAGGCGCTTGGACTGCGGCGTGTATAAGAAAGAGAAACAAGATGTTAGACACACATTTTTGCTGGCTTAAATTCTCATTGTACAAATGAGCGCCTGCCTTGCCATATGCGTTTCGTCAACAACTAAAAACAGGGTTTTAAAATAAACTAAGCCCAGAATTTACATCGGGAGCTGATAGAAAAAGGCTTACACTTAAATGTAGGCCCATGATGATTTTAAAAATAATATTTTTTACTTGTATTTATGAGCCTTGAAAATCGTCATTTTGCGTTTTTTTCAGTTTTAAATTATTTATAACTCGAAAACGATCAACTTTGAAGAAAACTTACAACACACCTTTTTTTTATAATGATCCAAAAAAATCAAATCTAAAAAAATTTTTATGGGCCAAAAAAATTATTTATTACAATTTGTTTAAAAAAAAATTGTTCAAAAAAAATTTAAACAACGACTTTACGCCTGGGGTATGTCATGAAAGTGATTGCGCAAAAAAAATCTCATGGAAATATACTTTCAGACGAACCCGAGCTGTTGGTCTTTTCTAGAACCTCGTTTGTCTTGTTCTTGTTTTTATTCTTAAACCTTATTTTGGGTTATGTCATGAAAGTGTTTATACAAAAAAACTCATGGAAATATATTTCCGGACGAACTCGAGCTGTTCGTCTTTTCTAACCGTGTACTCTTCAAGTTAAAAATGAATTGGCTGGTTGTTTTTATGACCTTCCGTGTCACCTCGGGGGAACAAATAAGGGTCTAACCACCTTCTGATATCCCCGGGTGCTCTGTAGAGGGCTTCGAATATACTGTCGAGAGCTCCTCTACTTAAGTCCATTTTGTCGCCAAGGTAACCAATCACGACAAAGATTGTTACTTTGGCCGGCCAATCACAGTGCTCGTTATTAACTTCGCTGTCATTGGCCTCTCGGCGGAAGTGTGCTGAATTTTCTCAAACACGATGTGTATAAAAGAACAGCACATCTTCCGATCGGGATCCAGTCGCACATACACTACTAGCCCCGTAAGACCTTGTTGGTTCGGTGCGCTACCAAGCTACCTTTGAGTTTTATTAATCACCGCTATCCTGTTATCGTCGAAGACGTCCTGAATTGAAGAAATACTTAATAATGGTTATTCAATTTAGAAGTTAAATCATCAAGTGTACGAGAACCGGCGTGTCGACTGCAAAACGCTTCCTGACAGTAGAACACGACTTACTGAGATAGAAAAGACATTGGTCTTAGAACTACCTCACATCGTGTCGAACTGACCACAGCGTTATTTGGGCCTGTCACGGTAAAGAGCGAATAAAAGCCCCGACGGGGACTTGTAATTGCTTTTCCGATCAGGTTGAGCTGCAATAACGTTTCGTCTCCGAAACCTTACGCAAATAGTAACTATATGAAATACTGTTAGCGAAAAGGTAGCTATACGAAGCGACTGGCAGCAGGAAGGGTCGACACGGCCGGCATTCTTGTACCTCTCTCGAGGAGAGGGAACGCGGCTACACGACGTGAGAAGGCCGACATCTCTGTGGAACTTGAGGTATACACCACGCATCAGAATTCTAACATATATATAATTCATGTAAGAATATTTTATCTGTAAGAAAGCTCGAACTGTTAGAAAATTCTGATTGCCGGTGTCCCCTCACCTACCACAAAGGCTCGGCGGATCTTCTTGCCCGTAACGGCCGGTATCTCAATAAACTCCTTAAATACGAAGATGGATTCTCGAAACTTGAGATCCTCTTCAAGAGCGGCGGTCGTAGATCGTCCAGGAACTCCTGAAAACCAGGAGGACGCTACGGCCGTACGACAATTTTCGGGTAATGAACTTGGAAAATATTTATCTTCGGTGTCTTGCCTTGAAAAAGGCAAGATATTTCTTACATGACAATTTCTTCGTCGAAATAAAAACACCAAGTTAAGTTGAAACAATTCTCAGCCACAGAGTATGGAAAATAAATGCAGGAAGCAGAGCCCCGAGAGCACTAAGCTCTCGGAGAGCCCGTAAGGGACTGACCTGGCTGACCTGAAAATCGCCAATATTTATATGCGCTGTTCGAGCAATAAATAGGGATTTCCAGGTCAAGAGCCAATGGGAAAATTCGAGGAGGGGCGATGCGCATCGAAATGCGTACTAGTCCACAGACTATCGCATTCGATGACATCCGTAGCATAGGAAGAGGAAAGTAAAAAAATATGAGGCAGATTCGTAGATGAAAAGCTAAATATTGAAAGATATGGTAGAGATATAAAATGAATAAACTTTTAGTATGTTATATTTAATCTGAAATGTAAACAAACAATTTTTTGTATAAAAATAGTCTTGGAACTTATTGATTTTAATTTTTCAGATGATAAATTATACTGGATGATAAATTTTGCTACTATCTTCTATCGGTCTCCAGTACAACGGTATATATGTGGAGTTTTTCTGTTTGTCTATATTGTAGCAGCTTTTATATTTTTTGTTTACGTAATTCGAATGAAGCCACCTATAACTCTAATTGGAGAATCATTGACATTTTTCTTTTATAGTCTTTATGTAAGTTTGGAACTATTTATAGTTTTTGACTGTAGGAAAAAAAATATTTCAAGCTATTTGGTATTTGGGTTCTGTACTGTACAAATTCACAAACGCACAGGCACATATCCTGATACATAACTTATAGACTACAAGTCCACAACAATTTTTTAATGGATCATTTGAATCATGAATCCAATATAAAACAGTATCGGCACAGATGAGTCACAGGTAAGATAAACTTACCAATCAAGCGAGGGGACTTTTTGGCTAAACATATTTGTACGGCATTTATAACTTAGGTAGGTAATATAAAAATAATGACCTGCGACCAAATGCCGTACGAAAATATTGGTACCAGGAGCAGGGAAAATTTTTTATTTTCGGAAAACTTTTTCACTATTTTCGGCAATTTGACACAGTACGGCAAGCATTACACAAAGTTTCGAATGGGTATATAGATTATTTTTTTTGTAACGCTGTACATTTTGGCTGAAACAGAAGTGAGAAATCTAATTTAAAACCCCTTGCTATGAGTACCGATAAGACTTGGCAGCGTAGTTTTTAAAGTTGTTTTAACACATTGTAATATTGATTTACATGTGATTTATGTTGTGTTAAATAACCCCCTAAACATGTCCCATGGGCTTGTAGTCTAATATGTACATACAAGAACATATATCCTTTGTTTTTTCTTTTTTATTAAAATTCTAGTACTAGTCCTGTTTGATTTCTGTATTTCTCCATGTTTAGATATGCTTTTTCTATGCCAGGCTGCATTATTTTGCTGTTAGTTATCTGCAAACTTAACATTTAACCAACGTTAAAAGTATGTAGTTCTATCCATTTTTCATACCATAAGGACTAATAAATTAAACTTCACCTAAATTCACCTAAAAACTATTCAAAAATTGTTAAACTTCTTACAGCTCTCTCTCTCTCTCTCTCTCTCTCTCTCTCTCTCTCTCTCTCTCTCTCTATTTTTTTTTTCAATAATACCATCCCTCCTTGTAGAGTATTTGGCATTTGTACGTTTTTTGGCCAAGAGTTTAAGATAGCTGGATGGCCGGTCAGCTCATCTTTTTTCTTGTTCATTCCCAGGATAAACTGTGTACAAAGACTCAGACCCTCATTATACGAATGCTTTTCTTCCTTACTTCAAAGGTGTCACTCACAAAATCGACAAAATTCTTAAATCAAAAGGAATAAAGACAATTTACTCCCCAACAAAAACTTTCATCTCTTGCTCGATCAAACAAAGACAACATTTCAAATGAACAACACGGTGGACAATTCGATGTAAATATCAGGATCAAATTGTTTTCTAATGCCCCTTTCTCCGATTCTTCTCGATCGACGCTGGTAAATAAATGGTTGAAGTGTGGAGTAAAAATTATAGTTTTATTGACAGCTACTGATAATTATACTCTAGTTGTTGGTTAGGTAGCTTTCTATAATAGACTGCCCTCAAATGAGCCTAAATCCCCAATTTATAATTTCACAAATACTGTATACCTCAGCACAGAGGTTAAGGCTTCTATCATACTAACAAACTTTGAACTATGAGCTTACAATACAATTCAATCTAGGCCGTTATTGCAACACTTAGGAAGTTCAATTAGAAAATATATTATTTGGCAATTTATTAAGTTTGCAGGTTTGCAGGTTGAATGGACTTTAATTATTAAAATATTACTCGATATGTTTCACAATGTTTCAATTATACACGGTAAAACTATAAAGGGTTAAGAAGTTAAGAATAATGTGAGATTACAAATTAAGGGATTAATTTGTGATTCAACATAAGCTCATTAAGTGAAACTGATCTAGGAGGGGCTTTCTCTAAAGTTTTACTTAAATTTGGTTGTGATACCGTATGCCTTCGAGGTGCTGGATGAGGTTGGATGCAAGAACCTTGATGCCTTTGTTTTCTGGCTCTCTCGGAAATTTCTTCTCTAATTACAGCAGTTTCACATATGCGTGCTGCTTGTCCCCTAATAGGCTTGTATTATAATTGAAGGGTATTTATTTGAAATCTTCCTTCGTTATCCCTTTTTTATAATATTCATCTCACTCTTTTTCTTCTACTGAAAGAGTATTGCTTTGATCTACTTCTTCTAACTCAGAGTATTTTTTTTACTTCACACTTCAACCATTTATTTACCATCGTCGATCGAGAAGAATCGGACAAAGGGGCATTAGAAAACAATTCGATCCTGATATTTACATCGGATTGTCCAGTGGTCCTTCGACAAAACAACATCAAAAGGGCGTTAATTCCATAATCCGTAATCCATAGGTCGCTGGTTCATATCCGGCTCGAAGGACCAATGGACAATTCGATGTAAATATCAGGATCGAATTGTTTTCTAATGCCACTTTGTTCGATTCTTCTCGATCGACGCTGGTAAATAAATGGTTGAAGTGTGGAGTAAAAATTATAGTTTTATTGACAGCTACTGATAATTACACTCTAGTTGTTGGTTAGGTAACTTTCTATAATAGACTGTGCTCAAATGAGCTCAAATCCCCAATTTATAATTTCACAAATAATATATACCTCAGCACAGAGGTTAATGCTTTTATCATACTAACAAACTTTGAACTATCAGCTTACAATACAATTTAATCTAGGCCGTTATTGCAACACTTTGTTTCACAATGTTTGTCGGTCAGATAGCCAAGAGGTCTAGGCGGTCGATTCTCATTCGTTTCACTGTCGAATGGTTCTGTGGATGTGGGTTCGAGCCCCAGCTCGGTGTACCGAAAAATAAAAAAGGCTAACGCAGCATTTTAAAATTCTAGATGAATCTGCGGCTAAGACTAGCTCTCCCAGTGTTTTCCACTGGGAGGAGGCTCGGTCGACTGTTAGTTACTGTGTTTTGCGTATGCCGTATTTTTCTTATTTATGGTCCGATGTTACTTTTAAAACTATCAGGAGGTAGAGCAAAACGCAGCAACTTCAAGTTTATAAAAAAACTCGATTTTGACAAAAATGACGATTACTGTGTTTTGCAATGGGACAGTCGATGTGTTGCTTGGGTTGTAGTAAATTGATTGGGGTTGTGGTGGAACAGCAAATTGATTTTGTGGAATATTTGATATAGGAGTATTTTTTTTTGGTTGCCAAAATATGTGGTTTGGTGCATGTTCGGATGTGTATTCTAGTGGCGAATAGTGTTAGGGAGTTTGGTACACGTTCCTGAATGTTTGTTAATAGTGAACCTGCTGCTTACCTGCAATTTCTATTGTATTTATGAAAAATGTATCGTTCAGATTATTCTAAATTAATAAATTTTATGTTTTTAGATCGTCATTACCTATGGAAATTTTATAAGAAATTTTGAATTTGTACAAAAAATGATAAATTCTCTACAGGATACTCGCAAATTATTAAATATTTCAAAATATAGTTTATTAAAACAAAAAATGAAGAGAATAAATTCAGTATTCAACATAATACATTGCATATCCTTGTGCCTTTACATGGCTATAATAATTTCATTTTTATCCAATGTAAACTCTTATGATCAGTTTTTACCTTCAGTTATAAAATCTGTATTGTTTGACTCCATTTTTGTAAAAGTAGGACTTTATGGATTTATGGTACCACACGGAACCGTATTTGGTTGTGTTCCATTGTACATAGCAAGTTATTTTGTTATGCATTTTAAATATCTGATGCTTTGTTTAAATGAAGATGTAGAACAGTTTATTAAAGAAGACTTAGAAAATAAGAGTAGTGATATAAATAACATACAATTTCAGAAACATACAAGGCAACAAATAATTTACATTTGTATGAGATTTGTAAGAATTAAAGGGTAAGTAATAACATACATATAAGTGTTATGTCACAGATGCAACCATTCTTTTTATAAAATTGTATTTCTGTCTACCTTAGTTCATAAATAAAACTTAAATTACCATAACAAGTACAACAGTAATATAAACAAATAACATATTCTAACTATAAAGTTATTATTGATTTTGGGAATAAAAAAATCTTATGATATTGGGTTGGTTTTATGTTTTCGTCTTATGTTCATCAGGTCCATGATCGTTTGGGTTATTCATCCCCGTTAGCTTTAAGAAAGGTGACGCAATCTGACTCTACAAACCAATGAGAAGGAAAGATCTGAGTTTTAAGTTGTAGCGGCCGCGGCCCTGGGAGGAACCGTAATTGGTCACTAAGAAGAAAACGACCTTGTATATAGAGTGCAACGAACACACAAAGTAAACAAAAGGTTGTCCACCTAAAGAGACTAAAGACTAAGGATTGTGTCCTTATGAAGGACAGAATCCACTGACCTGGAACATTTAAATTCTATTCGGAGCGAACAGCCTAAAAGAAGGGGCTATTTTATGTGCCCCGAATTACGGTTCTGTGCTTCAGAAAGCGAAGCTCTTTTCTTTCCCGAAAATTCCAGTCAGCATTTTATTTACGCACGGAAGTTCTCGGCTTTCAGTATAATAGACGTATAACATCCAGAAATCACGACCTGCTTATTTAACAGATCCAATCGACGTTTGAAGTTTGGTTTTTATGCGATTAGCATTGTGCAATGAATGACAATGCGACCATAAGGAAAAAGGAAGATTTTTTCAATGCACTAAAAGATGTATTAGATACAAAAGGAACAAAAGATATTCTTCTAATTGAATATTTTCATAGCCACATAGAAAAGGAAGATAAAGATATACTGAGAGGATTCGGAGAAGACGAAATTATAAACGAGAATGGAAGTCGGCTAATTGAAATATGTCGAAAATACCAGTTGACTATAATTAACACAAGATTTCAGACCTAGTAAAAACCAAATACGAGTATAATACAATATGTAAGAGCATACAGACAATCACAATGTGCAAGTAACCACCGATTAGCACAATAAATAGGAGGCATAAAGTAAAACTTCTACAACAATTTAGTATTCGAACACTATATCAGAATAGGCTACCTACAGAATATGCTACAGGTGAACGAAGAATGGACCCAACAGAAATTTTTTAACTCTTAAAGGAAAAAATAAACAAAGCGGCAAAGGCAGTGTTATTTAATGAACAATAAAAGAACAAATATCTATTTGGAGAAATACAATGACGACCCAGAAGAGACGATGGAAAGAAAAAAATCACGTTTTACAAATGGCTAAACGACGGAACCTCAGAACACGAGAACGATATGTTACCCTCAGAAAACAAGTAAAGCAAAGAATAAGACTCGAGAAGAACAAATACTGGGGGGGAATGTACAGAGACCTAGACAACACGATAGGGTATAACAGAACAACGGAAGTATGGCAAAAAATAAAAAACATCAGAAGTAATAAACACAGTAAAAACATTATGCAGATAATTATATCAAAGGAGTGGACAAAGCATTACATAAAAATAAGTGCAGGAGAATAGACCGGAGTATATCTCACAAGACCCTGTGACAACAATAACAGAGGAAGCTGAAATTACAAAGGAATATATAACTAAAGCACTGAAGAAAGCTAAAAACAACAAAGTACCTGGACCAGGGAACATAAAAATGGAACTGCTGAAATATGGAGGCGCAAGGATCAAGACTCGTATATCATTCATACGAGTGTTGTTCAATAAAATCAAAGCAAGAGAGATTCCAGAGAAGTGGAATCTATCATGCATGTGCTTCATTTTCAGAAAAAGTGACAAAAGATTACCAAATAACTATAGAGAAATCAGTGTAATGCCTTTAATAGCAATAATCTTTTCCACACAAATCCACATAGAAAAAAGAGACAAATATGACCTTTATCGACTTGGAGAAACTTGAACAAGAAGACCCAATAATACTGTATGGGGCAATAAATAATAATGGATTATAGCAAAACAGTTTTAATTTTGAGGTATATAATCTATAAGAAAACCAAATGTGATAAAAATCTTGAAATCAACAGAATGAGATGGATGGGGCATATCTTAAAAAGGAACTGTTTTCAGACTTATTTGGATGATTAACTTAAGTATTTTAAAGCTCAGATTGTAAGTATCGGATTGTTACAAATCGTTATCTTAGATTTTAGGCATTTCTGCCTTACTCATCTCTTCTAGTACTCTCACCAGTTGCCGTGTATCGTTTAACTAGTAGCCACTCTGTTGTGTGGGATACACATCTCAAACACATTCATCAGATAGTTTAAATTAAAGAATTCCAAAAGGTTTAAAAATTAAACCTTTAACTGACTTAAAACTCGATTTACCATTAACGAAACTAAAAGAAATTTTAGTAATTCAGAAACCACAAGAAGGAAACCTACGTAATACTAAAAGCTATATGGAGACAACAAGCTAAAATTTTAGTAATTCAGAAACCATAGGAAGTAAACCTACATGATACCAAAAGTCATATAATTCAGAAACCACAGGAAGTAAACCGACATAATACCAAAAGCCATATGGAAACAACCAACTGCAAAAAATTCTATGGTAGAACACATCGTTCTGAGTGCTGCATGGCCACAGATACGTGGTCGCAAACGATTTCCTTGGGATATCAGGCGAAATCCCACTGAAGGCCAGACTCGCTTCTGCATGTGGGACTCGCTTCTGTATGCAGGAGTTGACATACCCATTATATGTTCGCTAGGTGCTGATGGGATCAAGATGAATGTAAAAAAATCAAATAAACAAAATCTTAGATAGCGGGAACTCCACCGGGCCTTTTGGTATTGACTGGAAGCCAACCTTCCAGAGTTTCGTCAGAGTATTGATCTCATAACAACTCCACTGTAGTGTATTTTCAATTTCTAAAAAATTTATGCCCTAAAAGTCACAAAATTAACAAAAATATACGTTTAAAAATTGAAAAACTTCAATTTTTTTATGATTGGCTGTTGCGAAAACGCAACACTGGGCAGTTAGGATGTAAAAAAAAAATTAAATACGTTGTTTGAAATATTTTATTAAATCATATAAAAGAGTTTTAAATAAAATGACATTAAAATAATTAATTAATAATTGGCATTAAAATTATTGCATAACTATGAAATTTAATAAAATATTTTTCGTCGTGTAAGGCAACCTCACATTTAATACATTTTTTATTGGTTGTTGAGTGGAAAAGGACGCATCGGGTACGTTTTTTTTGGGTACAAATATGATGGCCGACGTTGTCGAATCAAACATATTGTGTAATGTTGTTTATGGAAGATTGAGATGGACCAGGTCTTCTAAGTGGAGTTCCGAACATCGTCAATAAGGCTTTGGCTATATTTCGATGAAACTACAACAAATCCATTTTGGGTTGTTCAGGCATAATGTATCTCATTTTTCGGTAAATTAACCAAGCATTTGTATGGCGACATCAAGAAACCCCGATATATAAATGCCAAATACCATTTCTTGGATCTTATATTTGTTCTGTAATAGGCAACATTTGAATCCATCCGATCAGTTCCTCCCATATTTTCGTTATAACCCCGAATAAGATGTGGTTGTGTTACTTTGATTTTTTGCTTTAGGCAAAGGAGTATCTGTTTGCTTGACAAACTGGCATCGTTTTATGGTAATTTAATGCCAAAGTAACTATGATGTTGTCATTCCACCTACATACAAGCATCATATTTTTCTCGTCGTACCAATTTTCGTAAATTTCACGTATGGATTTTTTAAACGTTTCACTGAATGGACACTTTTCTGTTTTATTTGATCGTATGGTTCCTACGTAACATGTTTCCTTCGATGTTAAAAAATCAATTAGTTTCATAGAGGTGAAATAATTATTAGAATATAAGCAATGGGGCATAACCCTATCGCATTGAATTTTAGGAACAAGTTGAGCAAACTGCAATATTATTGCACTTCATAGGTCAAATTCTTTTTTGTATTCATTGTATTTTTCCTTGGCTCTTTGATAAATATTGAAATCTATGAGGTAACCAGATTTCTGATTCCAGCACCACGATTTATACCAAAAGCGTATGTACTTGCCTTTTATATGTTATTTCATACCATATCGCCCATAGTATGGTATCGTGATCTCATCCACACTAGATTCGGTTTCTTATACAGTGTATTCAGTAAATGATTTGCGGAGACTTTCAAGGTATGGAGAAATTTTGTATATTTTGTCTGAACGATCTATGTTTGGGTTATCGTTAAAATGGAGAAGGTCTTCATTAAAAAAAATCAATGATCTGTAAAGGAATGAGTGGTCGTGAATAAAATGAAGGAGTATATGTGCTCCATTGAGTTTTTTTATGTTCAAATAAAGGGAATTTTCATCTGGTAAATCTCCCTGAATCCATTTTCGTGATAGGAGAGTTACACTTTTTGCACGAGTCTCACTAGACGCCACTTGAATATCTTGAATTTCTTCATTTTGTGTCTTTATTTGTGCTCTTATCTTAATCTCTTCCGTATCTTCTTCGTCCTGAACTTGTGTCACACTTTGAAGATCTGCCTCTTTTTCATACAGATTTATATTTTCTTCGTCGATCCTTCTTTCTTCTTCTTGATAAATTACAGCTTCTGATTTCGCATCCAACATATTTTGTTTAGATTATTGAATATTCCTCCACAGTCTTTATCTTCACTATCTTCATCGGTCAATTCTGTGGGGTCAGGAGGTGCTAGCAAAACATCTGCACTGAAAGTCGACTCCATAAGGTTCGTTTCTTCCAGCATGGACATAATTTTATGTGCTCTTGATTCGTAATAGATATTTATGTACCAAGGGTATTAAATAGATGTTTATGCCCAGAGGGCGACGATGTTACAAACCCGAGGGCCTCCCGCCCGAGGATTTGTAAGTCGCCCGAGGGCATATACATCTATTAATACCCGCGGTGCATACAAACTTTTATGTCATACTAGTTCGTTATTGCATCTACAAATAAATATGTTCTAAAAAATCCGAAAATTCGATTTCATTTTGGCAATATATTTACTAGTAGACATTATATCGTCCGTGTTATGTCGCTACGCTACGGAAATGCTGTCAAACGTGTCAAATTAAAACTGTGAAAATACAAGATAGTTTTGAGATTCCTAACCAAATTTTAAAAAAAGCTGAAAAGGCAAAGCAAAAGCGTATGAAAAATTACAGCACTGGATGATAGAAAACCATGTAGAAACTGTGCAGGCCATAAAGTACACTTTATGCCCACGCGAGCATAAAGTACATTATTACGTAGTTGGTAACTAAGCAATAAAAACACAAGAATAAACTAGTATGATATAAATGATTTTATGTCATACTAATGTTTTTATTGCTTAGTTACCAGCTACATAATAGTATACTTTATGCCCGTGTGGGCATAAAGTGCACTATATGACCAACTCAGGCATAAAGACAAAAAAATATTGATAACTTCTTAATAACATTTATTATTGAAGTTACAAAATATTGAATAAAATTATTACAACTACATAACATTATTTAGTAGAATTCACATAAAATTGGCAATTCTGGAAAGATCCGGTGATAGATAGATCTGACATTTTCACTTTTTAGATTTGACAGTCGCTGATGTTCATTCATTACATGTTTCACCCTAACGACGGTATTGCTGATTCTACTATCATAAATTTTCTGAATTTTTAAAAATATTTAGATTAAGAATACGATAGCAAACTAGTATGACATAAAAGTTTGTATGTACCGTGTTCATTAGTAGATGTGTATACTCTAAGGCGATTTACAAACACTATGGCCAGAGTCTCTCGTGTTTTTAAGACAGTAGCCCTCGGGCATAAACATCTACATAATGAATGCTCTTGGTACATAAATAACTATTATGTACTAATAATATGCCTCGCACCCAGTGTTGCGTTTTCGCAACACTGATAATTGGGCAGTTGTACCAACTAGCATAGATAAAATAAAGGCATTTACTTGATAAATATATCTTTTCAATGATTTTACAATACCTTGCTACCAAACCAAATTTTTATCCACTTAATTTATACACAAACGACTTACTACTATCTAAAAACACGTGTTCACAGAAGTAAAAAATTAACTTACAACTTTCAATATGCCTTCTGGTAATAGAAACCTTAGTTTTGCAAGCAATTCCTATTAAAACATATAACTGTGAAATAAATCTGAACTATGTTCAGTCCCGAATAAGTCATGTCATTTTCCAAAAGATGACGCCATAGTGGGCTATGTCAACTGTTGTGAAAACGCAACGCTGGGCATTATTGGATTTAAAAGCGCATATTTATATATAAAAGTCGACAGGTCCCAGCATTTTTTATAATTTTTTTATAGAAGGACGGAAATAATTGGTTTCCATACTATATACATATATATATATATATATATATATATATATATATATATATATATATATATATATATATATATTGTTATGATGTGTTTTGTGTTTGAATGATGAGCAATGAGTATTTTTAATAATATAGGGTTTTTATCGCGGTTCTCAAAGAATTAGTTTGTAAGTACCTTTTTAAATTATCTTTATTATAACTATTATGAAACACACATATCTATCTAACCTAGCCAATATAAATTTAAAATAAACTATCTTTAAATTGATATTCTTATAAAACTAATTAAATTCTATAGACAATGTAAAATTTAAACAAACTATCTTCAAAATTGAAATTGTTATGACACTAACTAAATTATATTAACAAAATTTTGTACCTTTCTTTCACTGAATGCCTAAATGAACTGTTTTCCACTATATAGATTCTAATCACCACTGAATGTCTTCGTACTTCGGTTATCCTTGTTTTTGTTAAATTACTTTTTCCAATTATCAGCTTCTACCAATTTAAGATATATTTTTCTTCACCAGCATTTATACACCACCAACCAAACCAGCAAACAGCATTTATATTTATTCTTCTTTTCAATATACCAATATCCAATTATTATAAGTTGATTTATACTAATCTCCAACCATAATATAATTTAATTTCTTCCAATATACTTTTTTAATCTTCAATAATTATTTGTGTATAATTATAAATGTGCATTAAATTATATGCATAATTTTTAATCTTCATTTAACTCACTATATTAAACAATTTGACTATTTGTACCTGATTCACTGACTCCAACTAACTTTCATATTTCTTACTAAACTTTTCTGACTGACTTCTTGAAAATTCTGAACAATTTACTTCACTATTCACTAACTAAATGTGTCTATTAACTTTCATAATGAACTGGCCTGACTTCTGACTAAAAACTTTCTGACTGCTTGACTTCAGACTAAAAACTTCCAAAACTGCCCTCTTGAATCCAAATCACGGGTATTTATATCCTTTATTGATATTCCAGAACCATCTGGTAAGAGATCATGTTCCATTCGTTCTATTAACTTCTATATAGATGTTCTCGAAAAAAATATCTGTTCGACCCACCGCCATAATCATTATTTCGAGAATGTTCGACTGTAAACAATGGTCACACTCTGCACTCTGGATAATTCGTTAATGTTCCATTGATAATTTTGTTGACATTTAGGCTTTTCAGATCAGAATAAACATTCAAATTAGTAACTAACACTCTAATTTAATAAAATACACATTTCAAACAATATAACCCCACTTATATTCGTAAAATTCTTAAAATGACACTTAGGAATGGAGGGTATAGTGTGTTGCCTAGTCACATGGCTCACTTAAAAATATCTACAAAATCATAACTACTAAAATACAACTTTTTACAATTATTTTATGCTAATTTATTAAAAATGCCCTCACATAAATATATTTTTATTAAATTCTCTAATATATAACTTCTTAAAATAATCAAATACTTTTTTATATCTAATATTATGTAGTATATAACTTATAAATTATTTTCTATAAACCCTAATCGTCACAATATATATATATATATATATATATATATATATATATATATATATATATATATATGTATATATGTGAAAAAGGATAATGCGAGTGAATAATAAAAGTAAAATGTAATGGCATGTCTCGCAAAACAGAGTCTGTTTTGCGAGATTTTTGCATTTTGCATTTTTATCCAAGTATATATATATATATATATATATATATATATATATATATATATATATATATATATATATACGAGGCATGTTTTTTAAGTAAGTACCGTTTTGTAATTAAAAAAAGACGTGCAAAGATATGGCAATAATTTTATTTTTACATGAAAGCCTGTACCTTAATCTACCTTTCTACATAATTTCCGTGAATATTGAGGCACTTGTCATAACGTGGCACCAGTTTTTGAATGCCCTCCTGATAAAATTCTGCCGCCTGACTTGTTAACCACTGCATCACAAATGTTTTGACTTCGTTATCGTCTTGAAGACGCTGACCGCCTAGGTGCCCATAGTAGCGATGCGGCGGCGGAATCACAAAACGGTACTTACTTAAAAAAACATGCCTCGTATATATATATATATATATATATATATATATATATATATATATATATATATATATATATATATATATATATATACTTGGATAAAATTGATAGTATAACTCTAAAATCTTACATTTTAAAATATATATTAAAAAATTGAAATAGATTAAAATTTTAATTTTACTTTTAGAGATGTAGAAGCATTTAATTCGTTTATAAAATGGAGGTATGTTTCACTTATTTTTACTGGAACTTTAGCCTTTGGAGGAATGATGCTATCTGTTTTGGTAAGTATAATTACTGTTACTGGAACTAATGTTTGAAGGGATATTTATTCCTTCGATTGAAGATAAACGTATGACAAGTAAAACAGTATTACTTCTGTATTTTGTTTTAAGATCGTAATATTTGTTACCTGGATTACTTTGAGTTACTAACAAGATAACAAACTTTGGTTAAACCATTAAGGTTTCTGTTTAACCATCAACTGTTATATTGAGTAAACTATTTGATTAAAATTCAATATATGGGTTCTTTTGCATGCGGAGTATGAGTATGATCTGCTTTGGTATACTTGGTGAGTCATACAGAGTGGACAAAATTGTAATAACCTATAGGGGGTTAAAATTAGAATTTTTATTTTATTTTTATTCATAATTCAGGACCCTTAAGCTAGCGGGGACAAACAAGCGGAATCCAATTTAATCTACGTAACATTTTTTCACCCATTTTTCACTAATTTATTACCACCATAATAATTTTTCACCACCAAACCAACCATAAGGGGAGCGATTCTGCTGGCTTAAGGTTCAAGCCAGCAGCATTCGGAAAAAAAACTTTTTGCTTATGGCATATTTTTTAACCCATTTTTCACTAATTTATTACCACCCTAATAATTTTTTACCACCAAACCACCCTTAATGGGAGCGATTCTGCTGGCTTAAGGTTAAAATTGGTAGAATTCCAAAAATAATATTTATGATATACCACAGTGCCACAATAATAGTGGGTACATGGCTAAGAGAAATCGAATCGTAAGTCCCTTTTATGAATATAAAATAACTGAAATCAAGTAAAGTTTTAGTAAATACAATGGAATTGTTATATTTCAGAGAATAATTACCAGGTAAGAAATATTCAAATTGAAATAATTTTATTATGTCTATTAAATTAATTGTCTGATTGTAAAGGAGGGTCGGGACACCTTGCGCACCTATTATTAAAAGATTAAAAGATTTGTAGTTATTGGGTACATCCATAGACCTGAGCGAAGTGTACCGCCAATCAAGGAGTGGGGGCTTCAGTCTTAATTGGATTTTAGATTGATACCGCCCTCTTCACTATTATTTAACTTTGGCAATAAATTGCAAATATAGCACCTCTGTACGGTCCCTGAGTGTGTTTTATACCGAGTACGATAGTTTTTGAGTAATTTTTAATAGTAAACACCAGTGCACATTCATCTAAGCACGATCACGTCTATAGTTGATTTTTAACTCTTGAAATGTTAAAAAAAAAATTTATACCGGACGTAAAAGTACGACTTTACGCCCCAAAAAAAGTGCAGAATTTATACCCAGTGTGTTAGGTAAAAATATGAAGATAGCAAAAGATAATAAAAGGTTGACCTAAAGTTCAATACAAAGAAATTATTACAAATACCTTTTATAATTTTGTTTTGTCAGTTCAAAATTCAACCGAGCAGAATTATTGGCTTCTTATAGAGGGGTAAACAATTGTGAAGGTGCTAAATAAATTGGAAAAGCTTTGTAGCACACAGTGGTATTTAAAAATACTTTTTTATTTCAGTTATAAGTAGAGGAGAGTGAAATTGTAAAAGAATATTTTTCCACCTTAAATTTTAACCTAACAGAATTATTGGCTTTCCATAAGAGGCAGTTGAGGGGTGAATAACTACTAGGGTGGTAATAAATTGGTGTTATTTCAATAATATATTTTTTTCTAATTTCGCTGGCTCAAATATTAAGCTAGCAGAAACGTTTCCAAATAAGATTGGTTTAGGGGTGCAAGATTATCAGGGTGGTTAAAGTTTAGCAAACATTTAAAAAACACTTTTTTTTTATTTCAGTTATAAGTAGAGGAGAGTAAATCTGAAAAAAAGAATTTTTTCCTTAAATTTTAATCTAACAGAATTATTGACTTTCCATAAGGGGTAGTTAACGGGTGAAAAATTACTAAGGTGGTAATAAATTCATAAAAACCTAGCAGAGTACTGTGGTAAATTATAAATATTTTTTTTGGAATTCCACTAGTTTTAACCGTAAGCCAGCAAATTCGCTCCTATTAATTGTAGTTTGGTGGTAAAAAATTATTAGAGTGGTAATAAATTAGTGAAACATAGGTGAAAAAATATGCCGTAAGCAAAAAGTTTTTTTTTCCGAATTCTTCTAGCTTGAACCTTAAGCTTGCAGAATCGCTCCCCGGAATCGGTTGGTTTGGTGGTGAAAAATTATTAGGGTGGTAATAAATTAGTGAAAAATGGGTGGAAAAATATTACGTAGGTTAAATTGGATTCCGCTCATTTGTCCCCGCTAGCTTAAGGGTCCTTCATAATACAGCTATTTTTCTAGATATCTGTAGATTAGGTATAGCTGTTTTTAACATCGATAACTAATATATTACGGGCACATTTATTACTTTACAATGTAAACGTTTAATAAAATAATAAAGGATACTCCTTTTATCTCTTGAGCGGAAGCTAAACTGTTCGCCCGCTGAGTGTCGCTGTGTCGCATGTCAGCAAAGTGGTAGGTCTATGTAGGCAAAGTTTGGCGATAGACTCAGAAATCAGGACCGTATGCGCTTCGCTTCAAAAATCTTTACTCGATAATAAACAAAAAAAAACCAATTAATTCTATAAAAAATCTCTGTGTACATAAATTATCTAATACCTCGTAAATATGCATATATACTAAAAAAAATGCAAGTAGTTTACCCTATACGACACGATAAATATATATATACATAAAATACACAAGAGGATCATACCTGAAATGTACTGAACGTACAGTACTTAAATACAAATGAGCATTAAATCTGAGATATCTCTCCTTAATTAATACTAATCGCAATCCATATCTGAATCGTCCTTATCCTGTGAATCATCTCCTATATTAATTATCAACGGTTCAATATCTTCCTGCAAATTTTCCACCGCAAACATTTTTTCGTTTACTCTCTTGACGTGGTTCACATAATTATGCCACTACTCTTTAGATACGCGTTGGTAAGCTGCTTTTATCAACCGTTCTACCGTTTTTTTTCTTTAAAATCGACGTTGTTTAAAGCCACATACCTTTTTACTTGACTCCACATCATCTAAAAAGGGTTCAGCTTGCAATGGTAAGGCGGCAGTCTTACAATCTCAATGCCATATTTTTCCGCAATTGTTTCAATTTGATATTTGTCGTACTTGTCTCTAAATGCGGCCGCAGTATCCACTAATTCACTTATTAGCTAATCTTTCTCGAAGAAAATGTTTTTTCGATTAGCCAATCCTTGATTTGCCTTTTGTTCCAAAACTTTTTTGGAAAATCAAATTTGCGGGAATGGTATGATGCGTTATCCAAAACCACAACGTTTTCTTTGTCTTTCGGCAAGTTTGAAATTAACGTTTTCTCAAACCATTCTTCATATAGGTCCCAGTCCATTTCGTTGTGGTAATCAACGGTTTCCCTCTTGGCTAAGAAAGTTAATTCGGCTCATGCTACAAGACTAGTTTAGCTTCCAGCATGAAGAAGAACAAACCGAGGACCTCTTTCAGTTGGAGCTTTCAGTCCAATAGAGAGCCCTTTTATGAAGGCATCTCGTGGATTCTTGATCGTTGTGTTCCTCCATTCCTTTTTGACTGAAGCACCGACGTTAATCCAAGACTCGTCGGTATAAACAAGGTTTACATTATACTTCTTCCTCAATGTTTTTATTTGTCTGAGGTACTAGTCTCTCTCCATGATATGATAGCTTTTCTTTCCTGAATCTCGACCTCTTTTACCATATTTAAAACCCATGTCATTTAGTAGCCTACGAAATGTGGTTTTTGAAAAAGCTGGGAGGTCATCATCATCCTTCACTCTGTTCATTATACTGTCGACGGTTGGTGGTGTTTTCCAAAAAAAAATCATAGACAATTTTCCTTATTCGAGATTTCACTCCCTCATCGTAAGTATTCTCACGTGAATTGGACTGAAAACTGTTTTTCTTCCTTTTTTGTACCGGTTTCAGGTCGCCTTGCTGGGCCTCTTCGCGGATGTCATAAATTTTGCGAACACTCACAAGCACATTTTCGCAACTTTTTTCACAGTAATAGTCAAGCTGTCACCATTTTTTTTTAATTCAGATGATAGTTCAATACATTTAACACCACACGTTTTATATGCGCACTTAGGGAAGAGCGCCCACCAAACTGGCATGACAGATGGCAAGTAGAAAGTAGCGCGCCTCTAGCATGTTACTTAAAATGTAACCAATGCAAACGAATGAGTCAGCGCACACTAAAATGACAGTGACAGCGGCGTCATGTAACTTGCTACGTCACGCCGTTAAAAATAGAGCTTGTTCTACTTTTTGCCACGTGCTACTTGCATTTTGTATATATGTGTTTGTTGAAAAATATAAATACGGAAGACAGGTCAGAATTTAATATTCGTTTTGTCTCATTAATTGAGAAATTTCTAGGTATCTATGACAACACAGGTCAGTCATTCGAAGTTATTCATCAATAATTTTTTTGATTAGCCGTTCTGTTTTAATTCTTCAATGGCTAAAAATATGACATGTTTTTATTTTCATGTCCAATTTTGATCAAAATATTTTAAACATGACCAGACTTATAGAGTTTTGTCTAGACCAGAGTCATACCTCATAAGCCGACAAGCCGGTGTAAAACTAATCCGTTTAACCTAAAATTGAGCCAATATATTTTTTAACAGCTCGTCTATCTGACATTTTCGTAATTAAAAAGAAGCTACATAAAAAGCTTTCATTCTACAAAAATGTTGTTAGCTTGTATTGTAAAACCCTAATGTTTACAATAATAAAACTATTTATTAGGAAAAAAAACGAATAAGGCAACATATGAGGGCTAAAAACACTATACCTTTTTACTAGAATGCCTTATTTTTATTTGCCTATTTAGGCATATGTATGCACAAAGCTATAAAACACAGTGGTCATTCTGCCAAGGCAGGGCACTTTTATACGCGTATATTCCAGTGCTATGATTCTTAAATCTGGTCCTGATGCGCCGCTCGGAGCAAACCGACAACGTGGTCAGCCGTTCTCCTGTAAGAAATACATTACACATCTTACCTGCACTGCATTCTAACTATGACTTCTACTATAGATAGAGGTGACTTCCCGACTCCTAAACGAAAAATGACTTAAAATTTTTTCCTCTCGACGCCGACGAGGTAAATTCTTTTAATCTTGATTGGAAAACTCAAATAATTATTTTAAATTTATGCAAGAGGAATAAGGAAGTGAGCTCACTAGAGGCAACTTTCCAATGTAAATAAACAATTCTATTATGTTTATACTTGGTCGAAAATCTAGAGCGCAATTTCAAAGTGTGAAATAACAATTTTATGAAATGTTAGGGAATAAAAAAATGCAACATTACTAGTGAAATTTTCTTTATTATTCGATGTTTCAAACAATTCACAATAAAATATTATATTGTTTTGTTTAAAATGAATATCTACATTTTTAACAGTTTTTTTCAAGTAGTTGTGTTCATGCCATAGCTTACCAAATATTTAATTAAAAAACAAATGAATTTAACTTATTTCCTTTAATTTTGCTTGTTTCTACTAAGAAATCAAAGCTGCATAAAATCTATTTACTTTTATATGTTCCGACAATCAAAAAATTAGGCTAACAACGTATCCAAAGATCATCATCAAGAACTCATTGTATACTCAGTGACATTAGAAGTGTTACACCCAGAAGGAATAATTTCTTGAACTTAATTTTTTGGCAACATGGTAAATTTACATCAAGAATGAAACGATAACGTTGTCAAGAATTTTTATTAACAAGTAATCAAAAAAAAATAATATTAATAATGTGTTTGGCGACCCCGTAGCTGAATACACTCCTGTATACGTCTAGGCATGGACAAAATGAGATGTTCAATGTCTGCTTGTGACACCTCGTTTCAAGTAACTTAAACTTCATGTATTAACTGTACCAGAGTCTGTGCAGGATGGTGCAAAGTGGACAGTCTCCTTCCCATCATATCCCATACATGTTCGATAGGATTTAAATCCGGAACACGGGGCGGTCATGGCAACACATTAACGCCAGCTTCTTGGAAAAGTCCATAGTTTGATGAGCAATATGGGGATGCACGTTGTGTTACTGAAAAAGGACGTCTCGACGGCCGTCGAGATAAGGCAGTAAACTGGTTTGTAAGATGTCTTCAACATAACGCGCAGCTGTGATATTGCCTCGAATAAACACAAATGGTGATCGGTTACCATAGGCAATAGCCCCCCAAACCATTACTCCAACTGTCCTGTATACATGCCTCTCAACAGCAAACCCGATATCTCGTCATTCTCCACGACGGCGTCTTACCATCCTACGACCATTATGAATTCCTAAACAGAATCGTGATTCATCGCTGAATGCTACATTACGCCATTCTGCTACCCAATGCTGCCGTTCTCTGCACCAATTGAAACGTTGATGACCGTGGTCCGCAGTCTAAGGAAACACTAGTCATGGGCGGAATGAAACCAGTCCAAAGGCTCGAATACGACGGTATAGTGTACGCATACTAACAGGTCTACCTACTACTTCAAACTATTGGTCAGCAATTTGACGCGCAGTAGCAAAACGGTCTCGCAGAGCCGGTAATCTAAAGCGCCTATCTTGATGCTCTGTGGTATACCTTGGTTGACCAGTTGGTCTCCTTCGTGTTCCTCTACCTTAGTTTGTCCACACACGACAGACACGCATAGCCGTCATTGCCGTACAATTAACACGACGGCCAATTTCGCGATACGACAAACCCATATCTTTATACGCAATAATTCTACCCCTGTCAAAATCGCTAAAATGGTGGTAATTATGGTTTATTCGAACTCGATGCATTTGCTTAAACTGAATACAATTAGACTGAGAAACAATAACTAAAAATTTCTATACGAACCGGTTTTCACAATTCGGTCTCTCACAAAAAAATTTAGAAGATAAAACTTTATTTTTACAAAAAGTAGAAGCGATAAACCATTGGTATTGTTATCATAGCATGTTTTAGATATAGTCATTCTGTTGCCAAAAAATTAAGTTCAAGAAATTACTCCTTCTGGGTGTAACACTTCTAATGTCACTGAGTATATTATAAAAAGAGTGCGCTATGATGAAATACTGTTTTTATTATTCATATTAACGATTTTTCAGATAAAAAATGGTCCTCAGAGGACAAAATATTTGGAAATGGTTTTGTGTGGTATTTTACAATTTGTGACTGGATCTGAGATTGGACATCAACTGGAGATTGAAGTAAAAAAAAAAATAAATTTATGTTTTTAATCTTTTTTGTTGTTTTGTTGATTATTATACCAACTTGAACGGTAATGCTGTTAAGAATGGCTATAAAAAATTTAACAAAACTTCAATATGCGTTTTTGTCTATAATATAAAAAGTAATATTTCTTTATTGGTACTTGATTTCTATGTGGATTTTTATTTAGTTTTGCAATTGCCAATAATGAAGAGAAACCTATTCTGCCCTCACAAGCTAAAATGCCCTAACTCCAACATTTTTGTAAATGTCTTTTATGGGCATTTATGAATCGTCGTATAAAATATACCTATAAATGTCGTTAGAAAGCGTTAAATCCATCAAAATGATGAGTTATTGTGAAATATATATTGGCCCCAAATCCAGTTTGGTGTCATTTTTGTTAAAAGAAAGCCCTATGTAGCGAAAAAGAACTAAAAGTACCCCAAATCCACAAACGTTTGTATTTAGGGCCTTTTTTCTTCGTTACGCCTATGAATACGGAATTAAGGCCGTCTTCTGTGAAATACCGCGGAATAGTTTTTGGAGTTAGGGTATTCTTTCATCAAATGTTATGGCGTGACTGGCTGTTTTGACGTGGCTTTTGCCAATTTCATTGTCATTAATTGTTTGATGCTGACGCTTCCGAATCCAACTTAAAAAAAGATCCGCAACCAATGGCAGATGATAGAGCAACTTCCTTAACTATAGAGGCTTAATTTTAAACCGAAATAATACCTGCTTATCCAGATTGAAGAAGATATGGACTCCTTAAATTTTCTGCAACCTGCGAAACTTTTAAATAATCCAGATCAGAATTATTCAAAATGTAATGAAGAAAAAGAAAATACGTTAATTTACACAACACTTTAGGTATTTATTCCATCTCAAAATGTTCCAGTTCGCAGTAAAGTAGAAACTTTAAATAACACGGTTATACCAGAAGAAATACAAACAGACAATAAACAATTCGAAGCACAACAGTTCATTGTTGTTGTGCTTCGAAAATTTTCAAGGTGAAAATAATCCAGTACAAAGAGAAATAGAAACTGTAAACAATAGTGTAATTCATAATGAAAAACCTCAAGAAAAAGAACAGCAGTTAGATTTAGAACAAGAACCAGATAGAGAAAATGAAGAACTTGGTATTACAAAAAGTGGAACTAAAAGGATACGGAAAAAAACAAGTACAACTTTAAAAGAAAAGGTACGAAACAGAATAAAGAAGCTGAAAGAAGATCATCCCACGCGCGATCCTTGTGATGATAAATGTCGCTACCCATGTCGTAGGTATAAAATTTTCAGAAGAGTGGCGACAGCAATGTAACGCCGAATTTTGGAACAAAAATTTCCCCGAAAGATGAGACTTTATCGACTTTTGCGCCACTGAGCTCCCGGTAAAAAGACATCGAGGTATATCGCAAACCAAACACAATTCATTTCGATATTTTTTTAATGACCAAAAAGGCGAAAGAGTCAGGGTATTCAAAACATTTTTTCTATCGACTCTTGGATTTTCTAAAGAAAATAACTCAGTTATTTATGATACCCTAACATCTAGTGACAAAAATACAATGACAGGCACATCGTCAGGTATAACCGACAAAAGGGGAAAGCATATTAATCATAAGAAAATTGACAGAAGCGTCATTAGAAATCATATAGAGAGTTACAACCCAAGTATTGCTCATTACAGAAGAGAACATGCACCAAATCGGCGATACCTCCCAAATGATGTGACCATTCAAAGGATGTATGATGACTTTAAACGAAGTGAAAACTTTTGTGACTGTTCTTACGATTTATACAGAAAAGTTGTTAATGAACTCAATATATCATTTGAAAAACGAAACTCGGTCATGAAGAATGTGGCATGTGCTTCAAGTTTAAAGAACATAATAAAGATCACAGACAGGAAAACTTGTCATCAGATTGTTTGGTTTGCCTCTGTTGAAAGAGCCATATTGCAAAAGCTACAGAATTAAGACAATTATATAAAGAGCGTACAAAACTACAGTCTTCCAATAACACCATGTTCTTTTGTGCTGATCTTCAAAAAGTCATCATCTTGCCATGCATGGATTCCTTTAAAGAAGTCGTGTTTTTATTATCCAGATTTAGCCATACGGCTCACACTCCCTCTAAGGGGAAAATTCACTCATCCCAGATACCTACGGTATCAAAAGGATTGAGCTCTGGTGGGACTCTTTCCGTATTATCGAGCCCTAGGTGACTTGGTATGTTGGAGTATCTCCCAAAAATTTTCGTACACATCTGGACGTCGCGAGGAGTACAGCTTTCTGTATGGCCTTATGTAGATGTTCATTTAGACCCAGCTGTTTCATGTTCTCTAAGAGGTTTTTGGGAATAACACCAGTAGTAGATAGAATAATAGGTACTGTCTGGGTACTTTCCATTCTCCATTGTCTCCTGATTTGTATTTCTAGATCTCTGTACTTGGCGATCTTTTCGTTGTATTTAACACTTAAATTATTGGTGTTGGGTATCTCCACATCAATAAGTGTTGTTTTCCTAGTAAGTTTATTAACTAGTATGAGATCCGGTCTATTATGCGCCACTGGTTGGTCTGTAAGCACAGTGCGGTCCCAGTATAGCTTGTAGTTGTAATTTTCAAGCATTCTATCAGGGACGTATTGATAATAAGGAAGATGGTCGGTTTGGAGAAGTCCCAGTTTGTCAGCTAGTTCTTGGTGGATAATCTTTCCTACTGAGTTATGGCGTTCTTTATAATCAGTACCGACAAATGACTGGCAGTGTTTTTATTATTATTATCCAGATTTAGCCATACGGCTCACACTCCCTATAAGGGGAACATTCGCTCATCCCAGATACCTACAGTATCAAAAGGATTGAGCTCTGGTGGGATTCTTTCCATGTTATCGAGTCCTAGGTGACATGGTACGTCGGTGTATCTCCCAAAAATTTTCGCACGCATCTGGACGTCGAAAGTAGCACAGCTTTCTGCATGATCTTATATAGATGTTTATTTAGACCCAGCTTTTTTATGTTTTCTAGGAGGTTCTTCGGGATGACTCCAGTGGTAGAAAGAATAATAGGTATCGTCTAGGTACTTTCCATTCTCCATTGTCTCCTTATTTGTATTTCCAGATTTCTGTACTTGGCAATCTTTTCGTTATACTTAACACGCAGATTATTGCTGTTAGGTATCGCCACATCGATTAGTGTTGTTTGCCTTGTTAGTTTATTAACTAGCACGAGATCTGGTCTATTCAGTTTGGTCTGTAAGCACAGTGTGATCCCAGTATAGCTTGTAGTTGTCATTCTCAAATATACTCTCAAGAACGTATTGATAATATGGGAGATGGTTTGTTTGTAGAAGTCCCAGTTTAAAAGCTATCTCTTGATGGAGGATCTTCCCTGCTGGGTCATGCCGTTCCTTATATTCAGTTGCAGCAAATGCCTGGCAGCCCCCGGTAAGATGTTATATAGTTTCTTGGGCTTGACATCCATATCGGCATTTGTCGTGGACCTGAGGATCGTTGACGATATATTTCAGGTAATTTTTGGTTGGTATAACCTGATCCTGAATGGCGAGTAATGAACCTTCTGTTTCAGGGAACATCTTTCCTGATGTCAGCCAAAGTTCGACGCTATATTGTCGACATAGTCTTGACTGACTTCATTCGGATGTCGCCCGTGCAGAGGTTTACCCATACAGATGCGCATTTTTTCGTTCTTAGTAAGATGGTTTATGCGCATTTCTTGTTCCCTCAGTTTGATCGGTGTTGTGTCATCTACTGCACAAATCGCGCGATGAAGAGTAGATGTCTCCGCCTGCACCTGAAAATAAGTTCGTAAATTAGTAATCTGTTTTTCTAATTGTTCGCTTATATCAATAAGTCCTCGTCCTCCTAAATACCGCGGTAATGTCGTTCTTTCTACTGCACTTCGAGGATGGTGTTTTTGTGCCTTTGTGAGGTGTGTTCGTACTTTTCGCTGAAGGGTTTCTATATCCGTTTTAGTCCACTTAATAATCCCAAATGAGTAGCTTAGCGCGGAAAATGCGTAGGTGTTTAATGCCTTAAACAAATTTTTACTATTAAGATGTGAGCGGAGTAGCTGTTTTACTCTTCGTATGAACTCTGATGTTAATTCGATTTTCATTTGTTTATGGTCAATTTTCCGCGCTTGCTTTACTCCTAGATATTTATACATGTCATTTTCGCCCATAGCCTCGATGTTTTGGCCATTTTGCATATCGAATCCTCCTGGCTGAACCTTTCCCTTGACTATATCTAGTACACGACATTTGTCTAACCCAAAGTGCATACTGATATCATTTGAAAACGTTTCTACAGTTTTTAGCATTTGATCTATGTGATTTCGAGTGGAAGCCATTAGTTTCAAATCATCCATATACAACAGATGATTAAGCTTCGCCACTACAGTATTGTTGTTTTTAATGCTAAAACCTGAGTCAGTGGAGTTCAATAGCTAGGATAATGGGTTCATCGCTAGACAGAACCACAATGGGCTCAGCGAGTCTTCTTAAAACAGGCCGCGGTTAATTGTGATATTTTCCGTTTTGATATTGCTTTCACCAGGTATTTGGAGGTGAATTTTAGTCTTCCAATCTGTCATTATATGTCTTAAAAAGGCCACTATATTATCATCGACTATTCTTAATATATCTACCAGCCATTCATGCGGCACTGAGTCAAAGGCATTCTTATAGTCAATAAAGACAGTGAAGAGGTTCCTTTTTTTGGTGTATGCCTGGTTAGATATGACTGAGTCGATAATAAGTTGTTCTTGTTATTATTATTATTATATTACAAATAAGGGCAGAGAAGCGAGCTCCTATTATGCCAAAAAGCAAAAAAAAACAAAAATAAAAATATCCTTATAAAACTAATACCAATTATAAAGTTAAGTAAACATAAACAATTAAATATATCATGCAAACATTGAATTGTGAGACAATAAATAAATAAATAAATAATGCTGTCCGAGAAAAAAAAAACACAATCCTATAAATAAAATAAAGCGCTATCGAGTTTATTTTTAAAGATGTTAACACTAGTTGCCGATATGGTGTCCTGATCCAAATTGTTCCAGATATTAAAGATTCTATTTGGCAAGAAGTTCACCCTGGAGCTTGCTCTAGTTTGTTCCCTCTTTAATTTGTAGCGATGGTCTCTTAATCTTTCGTCTTGATTCAAAGTGAATATGGTGTTTAGGTTCCCAAAATTATGTTTTAAAATACGGAAGGACATAATTTTAGATCACCTCGAAGACGTCGCTGCCCGAATGTTGTAAGATGAGCCATGGATAATCTATCTTCATAGTTAGGTCTTACACGGCCGTATGCCAGTCTTGTGGCTTTACGCTGAATATTTTCAAGTAGAATCTTATCGCGAATGAGATCTGGATTCCTCACTGGTCCGGCAAACTCAAGAATAAGTCTAACGTATATTGAGTAAAGTTTACTAACAGAAGTTAGAGATATACGTGTAAAACATTTACGGATCAAAAACAGTGTCGAGTTTGCACGTTTACACACCGACACTATAAGATCATACCAATTTAAGTCACTATTAATTATCACTCCGATATCATTGTGGGATGTTACCGAGTTTAGGGGATGTCCATTAATAAAGTATGGCAGTGATGGGTTATTTTTGCCGATATGTAAAACAACGCATTTTTCAATGTTAAGCGGAAGTAACCATTCTGAGGACTATTTGACTATTACGTCAAGACCTTGATGAAGAACATGTTAGTTAATAGTTGGATTCGAATATAATTTCGTGTCATCAGCGTAAATGGAAACCATACTGGATACGATGAGCGGAAGATTACTAGTGTAGACACAAAATAGTAGCGGTCCAAGTACTGATCCTTGTAGGACTCCACTCTTGACTGGCTTATCTAGTGAGTGGTCTTCCCCAACACGAAACCTGAAGTATCTGTCGGATAGAAAATCTTCAATCCAAATATTCAACTTTCCTCGGATACCATAGTGATTTAATTTAGCTAGTAATCGACGTTTTGGAACACGGTCAAAAGCTTTGGAGAAGTCTAAGTAGACGTCATCGACAAGATTCCGATTGTTTAAAGATAATGAGCAATCATTTAAACAATGAAGTAAGTTTGTGATCGTTGAACGACCTTTGATAAAGCCATGCTGTTGGTGAGGGATGACATTTTCTTGAAGAAGAAACTCAGACATAGCTTCCGAAATAATCGATTCCATGACCTTGCCAACAATAGGAATCAGGCTAATTGGACTATAATTATTGCAATCAAGTTTATTTCTTTTCTTGAATATAGGAGTAACCGAAGCCAATTTCCAGGACGAGGGGAGAGAACCTTGATTAAAAGAAGCATTCATTATAAGAGATATAAGGATGGCTACAGATTCTGCACATTGTTTGAGGAAAAAAGAGGTGAGTCCGTTTAATCCAGGTGATGAATTATTTCGTAGTTTCCTTAAATGATGTTTAATTTCATCCGATGTGAAAGATATATTGTCAAGAGTTTTAGACAAACGTGGGCACATTATTTGAGGAATGGTATTGTTAGGTTCATTTGTAAAAACCTGAGAAAAGAATAACGATAAACATTCCGAAGATTCGTTATTCGAAGAACATAAAGACTCGGCAGCTTTTTGAAATAACGGTATGGAGACTTTAGAAGATAATAAAGACGTACGAATGTACCGATAAACTTTTTTACTATTACCACTTGCAATGATAGATTCTTCAAATTCTGTTCTTAACTTTAGCAAAGATTGTTTGACTCGGTTAAAAAAATTACGGTGCGCGAGAAAATCATCAAGGAAACCAGTAAGTTTATACCTTCGCCAAAGCTTTCGCGTATGTCGAATTAAATGGGTAGCTGAGAGGTTAATCCAAGGTATTAGTCAATTTCTGTATAGCTGCCATCCGGTTGTATGATCAGAAATTGTTGTAATAGCAGTATGAAGAAAAGAGTCCCACATTGAGGATTGATCAGAGTGATTAAGAAAAATATATTGGCAGTTTAACTGGGACAAAACTGAATTTACATTAGATAAATCAGTAGTGGCATACGTTACGAAATTATTTTTGCAAGGCGGTGTTAAACTAAATTGAATGTGAGCAGTAATAAGCGAGTGGTCAGAAAGACCCACAGGAGAGGACACTTCAAGTGTAGAAATTAGTTGATCGTCATTTGTGAAAAATAAGTATAAAATTGAAGGAATATTGTTGGCTCTAAACCTTGTAGGTTCAGTTATCAGTTGTAATAAATTTGAGTTCATGACAAAGTTTTTAAACAAATTTTGGGAATTGATAGTATCAATTTTGGAAATAATTATCCAGCTTATGTCTGGAAAATTGAAATCTCCAACAACAATAAGATTTTCAAGGGATGATAATTCCTCAAGTTTGTTAATAAGCATATTGTCCTGAATAAGTACTGTATCCGGAGGTCGATATATGCAAACTATATTAAATATGAAAGAGTTATTAGTAATAAGTAAGTGGATAATTTCTATACCGGGTACGTCAATTGTTTTATTACTGATGGAAAAAGTATCGGTAATTTCATTTGCTAAATAGATGCATACTTCTCCCCCACGACGAGTACCTCTATCTCTACGAAATATAGTAAAATTATTAATGTTAACAATAGCATTGAGAATAAAAGAATAAAGCCACGTTTCTGTTAGGAGAATATTGTGAGGTTTTAAAAGTTGAACTGTACTTATAAATTCATTAAATTTAGACATTTGTTTACTCAAAGAATGGTAATATTTAATAAAAGTTTTGTACCTATTGGTACTAAACGTAACACCAAACCTCTTGCGGTATTGTGGCATGAGGCAAAAAGTGGAAGAAAAAAGGAAGACATCCTAAATGCCTTTTACTCGTTTTTTTACCATTTCAGAGATGTAAAACATATTTGTATTTGGCTGGACAATTGCTCAGCACAAAATAAGAACTGGACTTTCTTTACCTTTTTGGTGTATATTGTTAATTATTATTGCCCCGAGATTTCTGTCGACGCCATTGATATTTTTTATTTCGAACCAGATCACACTTTTATGGCCTTTCACCATCAGGTAGAATTAGCTATGAAGCATAGTGAAAAAGTATACGATTTCTAAGATTTTGTTAAGTGTGTTCAGGAAGCAAACTTAGGGAAAGTGGAAACAAAGGATCTTAGTGGTGAGGATCTTTTCGCTTGGAAAGACTACACTTCCAAGCCAAAACTTAAGCATCGTGGCAACGATAGCGTTCCGTATCTTACAAACATTGTAAAAATAATAGCTAAGCGAGGCAATACAAATCTACTATAGTCCACTGATTACCAAGAATCTAATACTAAAGTGCTAAATTTCTTACAAGCTAAATATATCAATAACTTTCCAATGCTTGAAAAAACTAAAGGAGTAAGAGGATTTAATAAAGCTAAGAAAAAAGAAATAGATGAACAATTATGCCCTCTTATGCCATCTAATCGCCGTGGATTTTGGATAACCACTTAAGAGTCAGGCGAGCCAGATTTATTAAACACTGACTAACGCTGAATGAGTCATAAAACCAATTCTTCCCTTATGTTACTTAGTTTTAAATTATGCATTTCATAACTTCAATTTTTTATATGTCTATTCATTTTTAGATATTACACAGTTCTTAAAAACATAAGTTGTATTTTCAATAAACCTTTTATGTTCAGTATGTATAAAATTAGTTAATTTTTAAAGTAAAAAGCTTTAACTGCCTATACGAGGAAGTTAGGGCTTCTTAGAATCTGATATGTCAGCATCCAACTTTAAGATAAAAATCCCTAAATCGATTTTTCTCCTAAAAAATTTAACTATTCTTATGTAAAAATATCAAAACTGTGATGCTGAAAAAAAAATTAGTTTTCCTTGTCTCCTGTAAAATTTTGTTCTTTGGAGATAGGGCTTTTTAGCTTATGAGGGCAGTATTATTGTACCCTTTTTATAACATGGAGTAGAATAGAATACCGCAGCAAGACATCGACCATCTGATCATGAGTTTGCCTTACAGATGTAGGACAGTAATCAACAACCGTGGAGGTCATATATTATACTAACTTAACCTAAAGACTACTTTGTTGGGAATTGAGGGGCAACAAATTATTTTTTAAGTTATACTTCTATACGAGATTAACATTTTCAAAACCAGAGGGCACAAGAAGCAGAGGACGACCACGAATGAGATGGATTGATGATGTGGAAGAAGACCTACAGATTCTAGGGGTTAGAAGATGGAGGGAAGTTGCCAGGAATCGACAGGAGTGGCGACTTCTTTGTGAGCAGGCCAAGATCCACAACGGATTGTCGAGCCACTTATGATGATGATACTTCTATACGCGCGCTCCATGTTGGAAATTTGTATGGGAGTGAATCTGTGAAATCATTACATATGTAAGATAATGAGTAAGAGAGAGACAGAAGATATATTTTCTCTCTCTTCCTCTCTCGAATATAAAAATGTTCCTTTTGTATATATATTTAATATTATATATATATATATATATATATATATATATATATATATATATATATATATATATATATATATATATATATATATATATATATATATATATATATATATATATATATACATATAATATTAAAATTATAAATAAATAAATCAATAAATCACTGTATGATCCAGAACTGTCACTTTTGAAATACGCTTGTGTCATGTCCTCGGTAGTATAGTAGTCAGTATCCCCGCCTGTCACGGGGAGACCGGGGTTCGATTCTCAGTCGGGGAGGACATTTTTATTAATATTATTACATGGTAAATGAAACATATGCGTAAGTAGAAAAGTTATGTATATTATTGTCATTTTTAAATACTTATGAATATTGCATTTTAATTTGTATTGTATTATTATATTGAATTATGTTGCACTGTATTGTAGTGTATTTTTTTATGTATATTATTATCATTTTGAAATACTTATGAATATTGCATTTTAATTTGTATTGTATTATTATATTGAATTATGTTGCAGTATATTGTATTTTTATATTAATAACAAAATAAACAATGAGTTTTACTACAGGGTATTTGTAAAAATTTTTTTGCATTCAACTCCTTTCATACATATATGAAAATAAAAATATACATATTCATTAAAATATTGATTCAATCCTTCATTTACTATACTCCTATTACAGATCAAATGTTGTTTATTAATTGTTAGTAAGTTGTTATTAATTCTGTTTCTCTTTCTGCTATGTCTTACCTATAGCATTACATATGTAATGATTGTGCAGATTGACTCCCAAATAAATTTGTAACGGCGAATGCGTGTATAGAAGTGTAACTTCTACCGGCAGTCCCACTGGACTGCCACACCCGTTTTTTTATTTGTTTTGTTATCATTTTTTCAATTATTGAGTTCTCTTTTAATTTTCTTAAGAACTATTGCGATAATTTTAAGAAGAAAATGTTTACTTTATATTTGGGACACTTGTTTATAACTTTTTATTAAAAACATTTAAAATAAATTGTTTGAAATCCTTCTGTAATCTCGCATTTTGTTTTTGTCCCCTAGATTATTTTGATTTTATGAATTATGTTTTCCAAATATAATCACAATTATTTTTTAGAGCGAGAACTTGTTAAAAAAAATTTTAGAGTTTAAATGGTACCAATGGAGTAATAAAAATTGCCAAATGTTAATTATGTTACTATTGCAAATTCAGGAACCAGTAGTAATAAAATGTTTCGCGTTTCCTACTATAAATAGAGGATTGTTGCTGAGGGTAAGTTTTCACTTTTTAATTAGGTATACTCGATCCGGTGAATCTTTGTACATGGGCCATCATTCAATAAACCAGAGAAATTAGAAAATAAAAAAGCCTTTTTCGTGACACTCTTTGATACAGGTATCTAACAACTGCTTTTGATAAATTTGATAATAATAATATGTAATAAACAAAATGCCGTAACAATTAAAAACCACAATGCTAAACAAGTTAGAAGCATTCGAATTGTGGTGCTATAGACGAATCCTAAAGATATCGTGGGTTTCGCACACTTCCAATGAAGATGTTCTTCAAATGATCAATTCAGAACGTCTGCTCATAAACACCATAAAGAGGAGAAAAACAGAATACTTCAGCCATATAATTAGAGGACCTAAATACCATCTACTTCGCCTTATAATACAAGGAAAAGTGGAAGGAAAGAGATGGATTGGTCGAAAGAAACTTTCATGGCTGCGTAATATTAGACAATGGTGTGGTTCCACAGTAGAAGAATTATTTCGCGCAGCAGCCGACAGAGAAAGGTTTCAGGAAATTGTAAACATGATGACGGCCAACGTCTGAATATGGACACGGCACCCAAAGAAGAAGAATAAACAAAATATGCAAAAGATCGAATGTAATTTTTTACTTATAAACAGTATATAAACAATGTAAGATCAGTTTGATTTTAACCATTGTCAAGCGGCATGGCATAATTTTATAACGTTAACGTTCCTTTCACACAATACGACTTTGGGACTTGGGTCGTTACGGCAATAGGTCGTACGACCATTTGTCGTACTCGTCTTGCTTTCGCACTTCTCGTAGCACTACAACCCGGGGTTGGTTTTGGCTGACTGCACAACTTGCTTCCATCTTGAACAGTCGTCCATAATAGTTGGGTCAGTGGACAACCCCATTGTTCTTAGATCTGACCATATATTGTCTCTTCATGGCATTCGTGGACGTCCTAAGAGCTTTCTTCCTGTGGGAGCCTGCTTCCATATTTTTCACACTAATTATCGCAATATTCATCTTATTGTCGCAGAGAGCACAGGGCGTACAATGAATCGGGCAAAAATTTTGGCGTTACGGGTAATTTATCGCCGTAAAAAAAGACAGAGACGTAATTAACTACATTAGGTGTATCCTATTGAAGGACACATTTAAATATTGAAAAAAGTATATTTAACTATGGTTTGTGTCGAGCTCGACAATAGGTATGTTGAATGCGCTTTACGCATCATCGGCAACAAATTGCGCATAGTTTATAGACTTATAAATGTAGAGCACGATTTTGCTGTAGACATTATTAAAGCTTGCAGCGTATTACATAATTTTGTATATGACAGGGATGGTTTTGTGGTAGAAGATACTTTTACAGTAACAGGTTTGGATGATTTACCTCAGGAGTCTGAGTCTAATAAATAATATTAGGAAGATATTTTGTACATATTTTGTATCTGATGTTGGAACCTTGCCATGGCAAATTTCAAAAATATAAGTAATTACAATTTGTAAAATTATTCCTAATAAAAATAAATAAATATATCAAGTTGTAGTGCCATGGCAAATGTCAAAATATAAGTAATTACAATTTGTAAAATTATTCCTAATAAAAATAAATAAATATGATAAGTTATATTAATGGACAAAGAAATACCGAAAGGTGACTTTTGCTCATAAAGGAGCTACAGGTTAACGAAGAAAGAAAAAAATGGTCTGTTCCGTTTCGCACCTATGTTTATTTCAAACTCATTTATCGTCGATAAACGGTAACGGCAACGTCACGACAGTTAGTTGTGGTCGTCCTTTGTGAAAGTCACCGTATATTGCTTTATTGGACTAATGGAATGTACAGCAAACTGTCGTTATGACGTTTTGTCGTAACGACCAAGTCGTATTATGTGAAAGAAGGGCATAGGTACAATTGTACCTGTTATATATTTTCTTATACATTTTTTAATCTAAAGAAAAAGATTTGTTAGTTTTAAGATAATATTATTTAGTGCTATCATAACTGGTTAAAAATTGTTGAATATTTGAAATAAATAATAAATATTCGGTAATTTAATCTTGTATAGATTTACAAAGATTAGAAGCTGCTTTTAATCTATTTACGTGACCCAGCCTGTCCATCGTAAATTATAGAAATTACTGCAAAAATAAACTTGGAAATAGTGGCCGTAAAAAAATTCTAGGAAGAGTGGCATTGTATTGTATTTCAATTGGAAACATAGATTTCATCCACATTTAGTTGTTTGGTAGTTCAAGACCATGCTAAGATTTATAAGATTTGACAACGAAAATAACCACGAAGAACTTAAAACGACCGATAAGGCTGCACCCATACGCTGCACCGTAGGGCTGCACCCCCAATTTGTAATTTTGCTAGTCCATCGTGAGTCGTGCATTTACGCTACATAGTCAGTTCCATTTCAGTTTCGCTATGCGTTACACAACGTCAGATTTTTCGCAGATCTTCGTTTCTTATTCGGTCCCGCAACGTCACTCCCAGCATAGACCGTTCCATTTGTCTCTGTGCCACTCTCAGTTTTGAAGTCGTAGTCTTGGTTAGAGTCATAGTTTTCGCCCCATAGGTCATGACCAGTAATAAGCATTGGTCAAATACTTTTCTTTCGAGTCTAATTGGTATGTTGACCCTAAGTGTGTCTCACAGTTTTCCAAAGGCTGCCCACGCTAAAATAATTCGTCTTTGGATTTCGCAGGTTTGGTTATCTCTGCTGATTCTTATTTCTTGACCCAAATACGTATAATTCTCCGTCTGATCTACCACTTCTTGTTCTGATCTACCACGTCTTGAATAGTGAAATGGTTATTGGAGAACCACATATCTGTGACTTCTCCTAAATTATCTGTGATAAGGACATGGCATCTGCGAAACGGAGATGGTTAAGCTTTTCGCCGTATATTGTTACTCCTCTTTCAATTGGCCATCTTAAAGACATACTCTAATGTACGCTCGGTGTCGAACGCTTTATGAAAATCTATGAAAGTGAGGACAAGAGGGTTGTTGTATTCTATAGATTTTTCATATATATTCAGGGATTCTACAGTATTCACTGCCTTCCCTCGCTTAACCGTTTCCATCTATCTCTGTTGTTCCATTCTCCATCGTTTAGGCCTCTCTTACTCATGGCGTCGTCTACTTCGTTCCTCCAGGATTTTCGGGGTCGTCCTCTTTTCCTCCTTCCTATGGTGCTCCATTCGGTTATTCTCTTTATCCATCTGCTGTCGCTAGTTCTTCTTACATGACCATACCACTTTAGTCTTTTTTGTTCTATATATGTTAATATGTCTGTTTCTATTGATGTTCTTTGCTTTATTTCGTCATTACTTCTCCTATCCATCTATAGATTTTATAGATTTTTCAATAGTACCGTAATTTGAACGGAATCCTGCTTGCTCTCTCGGTTGGTAGAAATCTATTTTTTTCTCCAATCTTGATGTCACTAACCTAGTGAAAAGCTTGCATATGTGGTTCAACAGGCTAATTGGTTTAAAAAATTATTACCTTGGCGAAATTTGGGTAACAGTAACAGTAACAAATGCTCGGCTGTCATATTGGCATCCGCACCGGTTTTTTTCAAATTGGTGTTCTTGTTTTTATATCAGGAAAAATGGGAGACTATATTTATGTTGACAGTAGCTCTGTCATATCGTTATATAATGTATCTTATCACAGCCGCTTTATTAAACGCATTGCAACGACGATTAATCGAAAATTAGTCATCGGATGACTACAAAAAAATTGCATTTCATTTACAGATGAAATAGTCAAAGCAGAGCTGACGACAACAATCAAAGATCATCGTGGTGGATATCGTCATGTGCTGTTAATTTGATGACTATATCACCAAAGTAGAAATACGAAGATTTCTTGGTTGACGAAACCAAAATTCAGATTTTTGCTTTAATCTATGCCTTCTATAAATTGCAAGGCAAACAGATGATAAAAGAGATGTAAGAAACAAGTCATGGGGAATCTAAATGTTGCATTCCACAACATATCTACTCATCTAAGCAAAAATCCTTGGTGAATTGGTTTCTTGTACTCATATAAAGAGTAAACCGAAATAAAAGAAAAGACAGTTAAGATTTGATTTCACGTATAGTGTCTCTGTATATTTGCTTATACGTATTTCATCCTACCAGCATTCATCAGAGCGACTAGTACAGAAGCTCTAAAAGTGAAATCAAATCTTTTCCGTCAAAAGAAGCAACAATAAAATGGCTTCAACATGGAAGGTATAGCAACATTTGAGATTAAACCAAAAATGTGAATTTTGGTTTCGTCATCCAAGAAATCTTCTCATTTCTACTTTTAAGATTTGTTCTCAGATGTCGCTATAGCGTCCATATTGAAGCCATTTGATTGTCTTCTTTTGAAGGAAAACATTTTATTTCACTTATAGAGCTTCTGTAACAGTCGCTCTGATGAATCCTGGTAGGATGAAATACGTATAAATGAATATACAGAGGCACTTTATGTGAAATAGAATCCTAACTGTCTTTTTTTTTGTTGACTGCACTTTATGGTATTACTGTTTTAAGTCTTCCATTTTAGCGTTACGAGTTAAATCCAATTGAATTAATTTGAGCTTAAAAACGCTATAATATCAGTATTGTTAGAAAACTATATTGATCATATACATCCCACAAATTGTAAGAACGCTGTTGCTAATGTATTAAAAATATAACATAATATGTGGAAGATGGAAGGTTTAATAGAAAATATTATTAAATCTGTAATAGCAAGGGTCTGTAACCCAACGAGTCAGAGTAAAATAAAGTTGAACATCTAGAATAAAATTGATTTTACTACTTGTCGGTATATTTTTTATTTGATAATTAATTATCCAAATTAATGATTAAAAAACGTTATTTCGACTTATAATTATTAAACTAAATTTTGCCGAGAATGTCAATTTTGGGACGTCAAAAAAGATGCAAAAAAGTTTACAACTTTTATCCTCGGGCTTTCTAGTAAAACCTCCCTCATAGAGGGGAGAAAACGGAAAAAAATCGATTTAACAAGAATTTGTACACCATAGAAAAAAATGTTTATAAAAAAAATAAAAAGGTAGCTAAGATAATTTTGAACAAAAATGTTTATTAGCATTTTTTATGTAGAATGAACTGTTCTCTAAGAAACAACGCTTGAAGCGATTGGCAATTTTTAATGTCAGTTACGCGCGCGAAATGTTCAATAAAATTTGTATCAGCTCAACGGTAAAAATTCAATATCTTTTGATCCAAGTGTCTTATCGACAAAAATGAGGAAGCATTTTAAAGGTAAAGAGTGCTGATTTTGTACGCAACTTTTGTATTTTGCTACCAATAGACTGAGTTTTTATAAAGGCGTTAAATAAATAAACGTGGCTCGATTTTTATCAATTTTTATGAATCTTACGAGATCAATACAATTTATCCCTTTTATTAACCGGCCACTGTGGATTTTCGATAACTAGAGCCTAATCTTTAAAACCTATAACATGAAATTTTAGTTTTGAGTTTTGGCAACAAATGTGATGCATTTGAAATATGCTTAAAAATGCTGAATAAACTTTCACGTCACAGACGGTCTAAAACATTTAAATCTGATCTTTTTTAATTACATTAGTACGTTTTTCAAAACAATTCATCTTTTGTTACAAATTACACTCTAAAACATCTTCTTTGAGGGGTGCGATCGTTTGTAATGTAAAAGTTTAAATTCTTCTTTAAAAAGTTGTAATGTAAAAGTTTTTTTGTTATATTTCAAATGCCTCATATTTTTCCCACAACTCACAATGATTAATGTTATAAGTTTTGAAGACTGGTCGCTAAAAATCGAAATTTCACTATGACCAGTTAATTAAAATGATAAATTTTGTTGATCTCACGAGAATTGTAAAAAGTGGCAAAAATCGCGCAACGTTTATTTATTGAACAAATTTATAGAAACTCACTTGATTTCCGGCAAAATACAAAAATTTTACAAAAAAGTTGCGTTCTTCATCTTTAAAACGCATTTTGATTTGTGTATATTGTGTTTGATAGCACACTCTGATCAAAAGATATCGAATTTTTACCGTCGACTTGATCTTCTTCTTCTTCGCATGTCATATCAGAATTATCCGAGGTTGGCGATCACCATTGCGAAGGCTTCTCGATCTTCTGCAATATGGAATAATAATTGTCCTGCATTTGTTATCTGTGTCCATTCACGAATGTTTTTTAACCAAGAAACTTGTTTTCTTCCTACACCTCTACAGCACTCTATTTTACCTTTAAGGATCAGTTGTAATATTTAATATCGACTTCCCCTTACTATATGTCCCAGATAAGACATTTTTCTATGTTTAACGTTCTTTAGCAGTTCTCTATCTTTGTTGACGCTCCTGTCAACTTGATACACATTTTATTTAATACATTGATTTCAAGCGCGCAACTGACATTCAAAATCGGCGGGCGCTTCAATCGTTGTTTCTGAGAGAACCGTTTATTCTACAGAAAAAGTGCTAATTAACATTTTTATTCAAAATAATTTAAGCTACATTTTTATATGAAACATTTTTTTCTACGGCGTACAGGTTCTTGGTAAATCGATTTTTTTGAACTTTTACCCCTCCACATGGGGGTTTTGGGGGGAAGCCCGGAGGTAAAAGTGGCAAACTTTTTTGCATTTTTTTTTGAGTTTTAAAATTTACATTATTAGCAAAATTCAGCTTATTCGTATGATTTTTAGTGGTCAAATCTTGACGACTGGACTATTAGAGAATACATTAAAGATGCATTAACCTTATTATTTTGATTTTCTCGTTGGTAAACGAAGTATTTTATTTACACCCCATAAAATTAGTTCTGTTACATGTATGAGTCATCGTCTGTAATTCTTATTGTACAAAAGATCACTAGCGGAAATAGCAAGCAGACTTACAAATATTTTTTTACGCAATGTATTATTTAAACTCTTTTTCCGCAACAATTTAAGTGGAATTGAAAATTTTTCAGTTGATTAAATTTTACAGGTTTTAAGAGTAGTCCATGGTTATATAGCCTGTTTTCAGTCAATCAAGAAAAAATAAAAATATTTTGTTTAAATATTTAAATTAAAATTATGTATATATTATAAGATAAAGTAAAATAAAAACTTATATTTAATCTATTCTTTCATTTTTCTTATCCTTACTTTTATCTACCCAATAATGTGATTACGTCGTTCTGATAGCTGAGCGGGCCAGGCAGGTGAAGCGCACTGCCTTCCTATGAGTGACCTAGTGGGTTTTTAAAACCAGGAGTAAAAAAAAAATAAAGTTTAACGTAAAGTACTAATGCCCACTAACGACCCTGCCTGGCTTCCTTCTGTCAGTGGTTCTCAAACATAAATAATATTTGCTATAACATACTTGGGTTAAATTAAAATAAAATAGAAATTAAGAAATGCCTTTTATTTATATAACACAAGCAGTTTGTTTTTAATTCTACAGTATGTGCTAGCGATACAAACCATTTTTTTTATAGATTTAAATAAAGTCGAATAAAATAAAACTAAAATATAAAGAAACATTTTATTTATGTATTGTTCCATTCAAAAGTTAAGGGGGGAAGGACTTTTAAAAACCGCACTGTATATGTTGGCAGTAACAAAACGTAGAAATATCCGAAAATAAAACTAATAAATAAGTTGAAAATAAAAGAAGTCATTATATGTAATTTCGTGTGTAAGTAATCGTAATTGTACACCATTATATTTAGTTCCTTTTTCTGTCAATCGCTGTCACATTTAGTTTCTGCTTCACTATCATCATCATCATTATTATCGTCACTATCATCACTATCTCCGTTATTTATATTTATAATAATTGGTTCGATATCATCCAACAAATTGTCAATTTCCCACATTTTTTTTCTGTTGCTATTACGTGGTTTACGTAGTTTTTCCATTTCTCTGGCGTAATGACCTGGTACGCTGCTGTAATTAAATTTCGCATTTCAGCTTCTTTAAAATTCGCGTTGCGTCCAGCTATATACCGTTTCACTTCACTCTAAACCATTTCGATGGGATTGAGTTCACAGTGATAGGGTGGGAGCCTCAGAATCTTCACATTGTGCTTTTTGGCAATATCTTCTATTATGTACCTTTCATATATTGCTTTGAAGGCCTTGACTACATCAAGTAACAAATCAAGCATTTTAGGTAGTCTTTTTCAAAAAATAGGTCCTTTGATAGAAGCCATTCTTAAATATCTTTTTTTAGTGTTAAACTGTTGGGAATTTGTTCTAACTTTCTGCTGTGATAGGAGGCATTGTCCATTACCACAACAGTTTTTTCTGGCAAATTTAGCATTAAGTTATTTTTGAACCAATCTTCGAAGGTCGGTCCATCCATTTCGTCGTGGTAGTCCTGAGTATTTTTCTTTGCCAAAAACGTGAGCTCTGCTCCATCAACAAATCCACTGGTAGATCCTGCGTGCAATAAAACGAACTTTGGGTTCCACTTTCTGCTTGCTCCACGAGCTGTTGAAGCTTTTAATCCTGTTGTCAGACCACGAACAAAAGCATCGCGACGAGATGAAATTGTTTTATCAACCCATTATTTTTTCACACTTTGTCCGATATTTACCCATGATTCATCCAAATACACTATGTTGTATCCTTCTGCACGGTATTTACGAATTGCGTAACACTACGAGATGATTTCTGGTTTTTCAATCAAAATTGAATTTCTGCCACATTTTATAAACACAAAATCCATATCACTCAGCAAGCGATGTAGCGTGGCCCGTGAAAAGTTGAGCAAAGTTTCTTCGACATTTACAACAGCTAATATGGTGTTTATTGTTGGTGGTGTGTTGTCACGAAAAACTTAATGAACTATTCTACGAATTTGGCCCCTGACACCTTCATCGTACTTGTTGTCACGAGAATTAGCAACCTTTCGCTTCTTGGGCCTTTTCAAAAACCTTGGGCCCGAAACAGTCTTTTCGCAAACACCACTCATTTCTGACACTTTCCTAATTACACTTGATACAGAATCGTTGTTATCCTGATTAAGATGATAATTAATAACATTTATTAGTATCTCCCGAAAAACACCAGAAATCATGTCAGAACTCAAAAATGCAGAGATAGATATCGCGGTACTTACAGAAACTAAAAAGAAAGGTATGGGTTCTGAAAAGTGGGGTTACTATGACCTGTTCTATGGTGGAGTAACTAAAGACCAAAGAGCACAACAAGGTGTTGCTATTGTTATTCGCAAAACTTTAAGAAGACATATTACCTCTTGGGAAGCAATAAATCAGAGATTGATAAAAATGAACATCACGATAAAAGGAAGCAGAATAGCCATACTAGGTGTATATGGAATTAATAAGGACGCATTGGTCAACAGTAAAGATACATTTTTCGAACAACTGAACGATGAAATTATAAAAGTAGGAACATCTAGGGAGATCATACTTCTAGGAGACTTCAACAGCAGAGTTGGATGGAAATTGAACAACAAAGTGGTAGGAACACACGGTGAAAATACCAGAAATGATAATGGAACCAGATTAATAACAACATGCACCCAAAATAACTTAAAAATATTAAATGGATTTTATCCACATCGCGATATACACAAATACACGTGGATACAACAGACCAGAAATCTGAAATATATAATAGATTATAGCATTGTAAGACAGAGAACTAAAATTAAAATACAAGATGTTCGAGTAGCCAGAGGGCCATCATCTGGCACCGATCATCATTTTCTAAAAGTTAAAACGATACTTCCAAACAGGTACGAAAAAGAAAAAGAGCACATCGAGTCAAATCAGTTAATAAAACAAGTACGCTACAACCTAGACAGTAAACCATGAGAGTGTAAAGCTACTGTATAAAAAACGATTAGACCAGAAATTAGAAATGGGTAATTTCGAAAATACCGAAGAACACTACGAACACATCAAAAGGGCGATTCATTTAGCAGCAGAAGAAGCACTGGGGAAATGTGACGAAAATCATAAAGGAATAAAACCATACTGGTGGGATGAAGAAATAGAGAAGGAAATTAAAGATAAACGTCGGAAATACCAAACATTCTTAACAACAAAAACAGAAAACGATAAAACAATTTACAAAGAAGCACAAGCCAAAGTAAGAAAAAAGATCACTCAAAAAAAGAACGAATCATGGGAACAGAACTGCCAAAAGATCAACACCTACATAGGAGGTAGAAGAAGCACAGAGAGTTGGAGATTGATTAAAAGTATGAGAAATAATATGAAAAAAGACGTTATATCACCAATAACAACAGAAAAATGGGAAGAATATTTCAAAAAATTACTAACAGAACAAAGACCAGAATTTGCTAACATGGAAGACAACACGATAGGTATACGTATAAATTCATCACCATTACAAAGAGTGGAAATTATCTATCATGTCAACTATCCACAAAAGGGTCAGCAAGGATCAGTGTGAAAATTACAGAGGAATTGCGGTAAACAGCACAATAAGTAGGATGTATGGGAAACTTATTAAGAACAAAATAGAAAATGACTATAGAGATTACGAAGCAGAGAAACAAGCTGGTTTTAGAGCTGGGCGATCCACAGTAGACCACCTGTACTCTATTACGCAAGTTATTGAAAAAAAAACAGCCGTCAATAAAGAAGTTCACCTGATACGTACGTAGACTTACAAAAAGCATATGACAGTGTACCCCTAAGTAAACTATGGTCAACCCTACAGCAAACCAACATTAAGCAACAACTGGATCAAGGATATCTGAAGGATTTAAGGTCACGAAAGGACTAAAGCAGGGTTGCTGTATTTCGCCTACCCTTTTCAAAATTTATCTGGAACAAGCACTCAAGCTGTGGAAAAGAAAATGTAATGGCATGGGAATTCCTCTCAATGACGAGACTACACTGTACCCCTTATGTTTCGCTGATGACCAAATACTAATTGCTCAGGATCATGACGACTTGAGTTACATGACTCGGAAGCTAATAGAAGAATATAACAAATGGGGTCTCGAAGTCAACATTAAGAAAACTGAAGCCATGTGTATTGGAGGGACAAAACAGTCCATTATATTAGACGATGGGGTAGAAATTAGAAACTGTAATGAATACAAGTATCTGGGTATGAAGATAACTCAAGATGGAACACTCGATGCTGCTATAAAAGACAGAAACATACAGGGTAGAAAAGCCATATCCATGATGAACGGAATTCTGTGGGACCAAACAATATCTAAAGCGAACAAACAACTCATATACAACACCATACTTAAAAGTGTAATCACATATGGCAGCGAAGTTTGGCAAATGAAACAAAGAACAGAGAAACTGTTACTAGCAACAGAAATGGACTTCTGGAGAAGAGCAGCAGGAAAATCAAGAAGAGATCGGATACCAAATGAGAGAATACGTGAAATGATGGGAGTCAAGCATACAATAGTTGATGACATAAAAACAAAACAGTTAATATGGTACGGCCATGTACAGAGAATGCCAGATGACAGGATTCCAAAACAGATTTTGACGTGGACACCACAAGGGAGAAGGAAAAGAGGAAGGCCGAGAAAAAGCTGGAGAGAGGGAATTGAAAAAGAACTAGAGGAAAGAGAAATACCTATGGCTGAATAGAGAAGAATGGCGGTTAGGAGTCGGAAGGCGTCGGAGAACGCTGTAAACCGATAGTAGTAGTAGTAGTATTAGTATCTGCTTTTCTGAAAGTCTCAGAGCTTTTCCACGTTTCCATTGAACAATTTCCTGCATTTTGCGGTAAAATTCGGCGTCAAATATAACAATAGCCAACAACAGAAAATAACAATAATTGCCAACAGCAAATCACAACAACAGCCACCAACAAATAGTAACAATAACAAAACAGTAACAGTACATCCAAGATGATACAAATAATCGTAACTCGAATATGTTTACACGCTCCGAAGAACAAATAAAGACTAATTAAGGTCCTGGATGTATCAAGCTTTTAAACATATTCTGTACAAGAATTAATCTAATTGCTTCTTAATTAGTGAATAACTTAGAAGAAAGTATTTGCAGTTGATGTCAACCAAAATTACAAATTCCTTACACATTATGGCAGTAATTACCACCGCAGGGACATAAATAACATTTTAAATTTGGCAGTTAGTAGAAATTACCGAAATTATTTTAAACTTTGAAACAAATCTTTATTTAATGCACGTTTTACTATATTACTGCTACTAAAAAAGATAAAAGTTGATAAGTTACTATCAGAAACAAATAATGTATAGTATTATGTAAAATTATTAGCAAACGATATTTGTAAATTACATAAAATTGTACATGAGGACTTGTTGAGAACTCCTGGTTTATTCCGTTTATTTTGAAAAATAGACAATAGAGAATACCATCGCTCACTACATAAAACTGGCAACGTCTTCGCGAAATTCCCATAAGGTTAGCATTGCATATCTTACCCCGTACAGACTAGTCACTTTGAGACAAAGTATAGTTGCAAATTTAAAAATTTTAGTAAAGTAAATAAAGTTAGTAGAACTGATGATCCCTTCAGGCACAGAATAAATAACAATCAGAATGCCCACTCTCAGATGCCGCCTTTGAAGTTTGTCAGCACGAGATCGTCATTATTTTAAACGGAAACACAGAAATCGGATTGAGAAATTTGTGACAAGCTACGACAGAACTGTAATTTGAATTTTTAGAGATTAATAATTTAGTAAATTTGAAATAATTTAATCTATTCTTCAACTAAAAGTACGAATAAAATAGTGCATATTATGTCTATGGTTGCTGTAAATAAATTAAACCGCGTTAATTTTTCTATGCACAACAGATAATATCTTGACAAGCAGAGTGGGCATTCTGATTGTTTATTATTCTGTACTTCAGATAAGGAGTTAAATAGTATTATAACTGCTCTTAGGTAAACATTTGCAAGAACCATAACTTTTAAACAACATTGTTGCCAAAAATTCTTTTACGCATCAAGTAACCATTTGCCAGAATTAATGCCTTTCATTTTTTAACGACCTCTACGAATAGGGGTTAGATCAAGGGTTGCGCCCTAGATTTCTCACCCCTGTACCAGCCGATATGTACGGCACTGCAAAAAAAGTAATTTGAATTAAATAAATATTCGAAACTACGTGTATGAATGCCATACTGCATCAAATTGCCAAAAATGTGGTAAAAACTTTCCGAAAATCAAAGATTGTCCCTGCTATTACGTACAATACCCCACCCCCTTTAGTGATAAATTTACCTTACCTTTGTAGCCACCTGTGCCGATAAAAATTGACGGCATAGTTTCTAAAGTTGTTATTACATATTGTAGTATTGATTCATATATGATTCATGCTGGGTAAAATGACCCCTTAAAAATATTTCATTTGCTTGTAGTCTATATTGAATAATTTGTTTTTTTTTTATACTTTTTTTAAATAAATTTTTTTACAAGAGGTAAAAAAGAAATAAATTAGACTTACTCACAATCAGTTTAATTTTACTACCCAAGACGACCGGTTTCGCTTTCTAAAATTTGCAAAGCATCATCAGGTCAGTGGTACAAAGTAAATTAAATGCTGAAATTATAAAAAGCCCATATTAGGGTTCTGTCTTATAAGGATATAGATCAAAAAAGTTATAGATCAAAAAAAGGTTTTAGTAATTATGCCAATATTACATGTCTGTGTTAATCAATATGCATAAATTGCATTAGCAGACAGAGTAACAACCCACAAATTGGTAAGAGAAAAAATCTGTTGAATTGTAATAAATTAGAAATAAACAAAATACTACTTACCTTCCGGTACAAGAGTTATTATTATAGCGATTGGTGATTCATAATTCAAACTATCCCTTATTACTAATAATGAGTGATCTTGTAAATTTTTTTACATATATTATTAAATTTTTATTGCACTCCTCACCATTGCCAACAGGATATTCGTATTCAGCGACCTCGAAAACCCCCGAGAAACGAGTTTCGTATGATTTTGTATGGAATCTGCATAAAACTTTCAGAGTTGAGGTAAGTACGATGACGCCCTGGGCACCAGGTACATCGGAGGCCTTCGCCTAATGATATTTGTGTTCAGCGACACCCAAAACCCCAAGTAGAAAATTGGACGTATTTTATTTAATATTTGCCGGGTTAAAATTTTTCAAATTTGCAACTCTGGAAAATGCATTTTCCAAATGCCATTTTTTATTTCTTCATGATCGCATTAGTTCATAAAATTTCCTGACGATCTCATGAATCGAATGCACCAAACTGCATGTAAATCCATCTTACTGTGCCGATGTTTCATTGACTCGACTACTTATCAATGTAGCAAAGATTACATCCGTAAAAATATAGTTTTAAACGTAACTTTAACTTCAACATATCCACCGTTCATATCTAAACAAGCGAATATTCTTCAATTAAATTCCTTAATGACATTTTTTTAGTTATATTAATTTGGCGTTAAATGAAACATGCAGAATAATTACCGGTTGTATGAAGCCTACCCCCCTTCCCCTACTGTATCGGGTAGCTGGATTCTCATCACCAGATGACCGTAGATGCGCCTCACAATATGTGGAGAAGTTCAGGCAAACTTTCGATGGAAGGCACCAATTATACGGGTTTGACGAACCGCCAGGAATCCATCCATCCATCCATCCAATGGCGCTACAGCCCAAATCGGGCCTTGGCCTCCTTCAACAGGCTTCTCCAATCATCTCGATTTATCGCTGTTCTTTTCCATGAACGCGTTCCCAGGCAGTTCCTGGTATCCTCATCGACTTCGTCTTCCCATCTTTTTTTAGGTCTTCCAACCGCCAGGAATCAGCCGACTTAAATCAAGGAAAAGGTTTATGAGAAATGTCAGCGTCGAACCACCCGAACTGTTCCCCCTACATCCAGAACGACCTAATGGAATGAACCTGGACTGGAGAACCTGGCGGACACTGAATCGTATACGCACAGGTGTTGCCCCTGTAAAACACAACCTCATTAAATGGGGCATCAAGACAGACAGCGACGCACTTTGTGAATGTGGAGAAATACAGAACGTGGAGCACCTGAGAGTATGCAGACTTTGCCCATCACAGTGCACCCTCGATGATTTATGGCTCGCAAATACCAAGGGTGTAGACGTAGCCCGATATTGGGCAGAAAAACTGTAGTCGGATCCAGACACGAAAAAGTAAAGTAAGTTATATTAGGCGTAATAACTTTCTTTTATTACTCTTTCAAGATAATCAACCGTTAAAAATTTCCTCTTAAAGTAAACCTTTGTTCTGAAGCAGTCTCACCAAAAGACTTTAAGAGGGATAAGATCTAGTGTCCTCGGAAGCCAAAGAAAGTCCATAACCTCCTTCTTCTTCTTAGAGTTCCGTCTCCCTACGGAGGTTGGCAATCATAATGGCTATTTTTTATTTTTGAGCTGGCTGCTCAAAAAAAATCAATCGATCTGCATTGATACCAATCACGTAGATTCTTCAACCATGAGTTCTGCCTTCGGCCAACAGATCTTCCTTGAATCTTTCCCTGTATTATGAGTCTCAAAATTTCATATATTGGTACCCTCATCACGTTTCCTAGATATTCCAGTTTTCTGGTTTGTATAGTGGTGATTAGTTCTGTTTCTTTACCAACCCTCTCCATTACTTCTTTATTTGTAATTCTATCAGTCCATGATATTTTTAATACTCTGCGGTATAACCAGAGTTCGAAAGCCTCGATTCTTTTTAAATTGCATTTTTTTAATGTTGCCAACCGTAGTCCGTTTGAAGAGGTTTACTCTCCGGACACTGGAACTCACTTAAGCATGGGTGTATGTTACCTGAAGTAAAATCTAATTAAAATATTAAACATCATATAATATAATTAACAACATGTACAATCTTTGGTAACACATTACATTTTAAAGGGTTTTTACCCAAATATTTTGGTGGCTCAGGCATGGTAACCTGTATTTTAACCTGATGATGGAACAGTTGTTCCGAAAACGTTCGTGCTTGTAATGTTACCCTTTTAAGGGTTTTTATAAAATAAAATATACCCACATACAAAGACTAACCTCATTTTTTTAATGTCCAAGTCTCAGCTCCATATAATAATATTGAAAATATATAACAGCGTATGGTACGTAGTCTGATCGCCAAATTTAGATTTTTGCACATTAGGAGTGGCTTCATTCGTATAAATGCTGATCTGGCAATCTCTACTCACCTATTTATTTCTGCAGTATGATCATTGGTTTCATTGATCAAAGTTCCCAAGTACTGATATTTTTCTACTTGTTCTATCACGTTACCATTGATTGTCAATAGGTGATGTATATTTTGTGGTCTTTTTGTAATTGGCATGTACTTCGTTTTTAAGCGTTTATAGTAATTCTCATCTCAGCACTATTCATACTTAAGCTTTCGATAAGATGTTGTAGATCTTCTATACTCGTTGCTATGATCACAGTGTCGTCTGCATTTCGTAAGTTGTTAATTAATTTTCCATTAACGGTAACTCCCGCTTTGATATTATTGAGCGTGTTTTGGAAAATTTCTTCAGAATATAAGTTAAACAAAAGTGGCGATAAAACACATCCCTGTCTAACTCCTCTTAACCTCCTTCCTTATCAACCTAAAATTGTAGTAAGTGTATAGATCAAAATCTAAAACATTTATTTTACAATAATTTGTCAAGCCATAATGTTGGTCCCAAGTTTCCTATCGTTCAATTATTGCTAGATCATCAAGAAAATCATATAGGTAACTTTCTGCGTTCATAATCACATTTAGAAAAAAAAATTTCTGTCCCTCTTTTTGTTTTTTTTTTTTTTTCGATGGCTCTATATCTTCTTATCTGCCTTATATACTGTTCCCAGACAAGCGACGGCTTTCCTTTTTTTTTCTTCTTTGATGTGGTATGTAACATATTGCTTGCCTTGGCCATCCATCTTCATCCATTCGTTTTACATGACCATACCAGTTACAGTTATAGTTACAACCCTCTCTACAGAGGAATATAGAGTATTTATCCTGCTTCAAATATCTTCATTTAGGTAAGTTGTTCATCTACTTCAATTCTTTTTTATCCTTTCTTGATAATTTGGCCTTATAAGTCATGATAGCCTCTACCGATATTTGATAGATTGTCATTTTGGTTTCTTGTGGAATATTTTTAGATCATAATAAAGAGTTTTAAATTGCTTATCGTCTTTGGCCCTGCTGAGCTTTATTCTATATATGTCTATCCTCGTAGTTCCTTCTTTGTATATTACACACCTGAGATGTTTGTACTCTTTACATATTTTAATATTTCTTATCAATGAAATGAATGAGCGAAATAAATATTAAAATTTAAATTCTGTATGATTCACCACCTTAAAATTGTATCATTTATGGAAAATATATCAAATATTGCGGACTATAAACAAATAACTTATAAACAAATTAATATAACCACTATAACAGTTATGTATGTATTATGTATTGCCTAGTACAAATGTTTTGAAAAGGCGTGACATAATACGTCAATGCATGTGTCAAAAATCAAAATAGAAATTATTCATTCTAGAGGAGCTATTTGATAAAAAGGTTTAAAACTAAGTGAAAAATATGGGATTATTTGGAAAAACACCAGAAAGAAATCCCAAAGATTTGGTAGGCTTATTTTTATTGTTCTTAGTGATCTAGTAATCATTTTAAAACTTTTGAACAGGTTACAGAATGGAATCATAAATTAAGGAAAGAAGGCTATCAACTTGACAGACAAATTAGAGGTAAATAAATGTTCAAATTTTTAGATATAAATATTGAAACTGTTTGTTGATTTTAGCCATTCAACGCGAAGAGGAAAAAGTCAAAAGAACACTGAAAGAGGCAGCCAAAAAAAGTGACAAGGACACCTGCCTGATTTTGGCAAGAGAAATTATACATTCTAGAAAAGCCATTAACAAAATATATACTTCTAAAGCCCACCTTAATTCAGTAATGTTACAAATGAAGAATCAGTTAGGTGAGAATAAGTATCCATTAAAAAAAAATACTAATTTTAATTATATGCCAAGGTTATCTAGAAAACCTATTCAGCAGATGGAATCATCTAATTAACAAACTTTAAGGAGTAGTATATTTATTTATTTATGGAATATTCTCATTTTTTTAAAAACTACAATGTGCTAACCACAACTTAATAACAATCAATAATTATAAATAATTCAAACAAAAATTAATAATGTAACATTATTAGGATTCACATTTCATTCTTAATATACTAAGTCAAACACTGCTTAATGGACGATTTTCACATTTGGTCCCATTGAAGATAGCTACAAAGGAGCTGTGAATTAAATTCACAAAACAAATTTTTGATGTTTGACTGTGTTGTCATGTCTTTATATATAATGTATATGTTGTAGGCTTCAATTACAAATAGAGAAGGTTTCAAAAATACATTTTTATTATATTATTATATGAATTATGCAAGTTTTTTATTTTTTTATATACAACACAAACGAATAAATACTCGTTTCTTCTCATATTAATTGCAGTTAATTATTACAACGTTTTTTTGGCATTTGCCTTTGATAATAAGCTAATAGATTTGGGAATCTTCAAACCACCAGTTGCCAGATTGTTTCAGATGGTCACCAGATGTCTGTGGAAAGTACCTGAATACTATTCTTATTATTTTTTGAAAGAATTTCTTTTTTACTATTAGTTTGTTAACGTTCTATTGGATTTTTATTAATTATAAATCACATGCTCTTTCCCGATTTATTAAAAAAAACATGGCAACACAGTCAAGCGCCAACATTTTGTTCTATGAACTTTAATTGACAGCTCAATTATAGCTATCTTCAATGGGACCAAATGTGAAAATCGTCCCTGCTTAATTATTGAAAACTCATAAGTCATATTATACGAGTAGTATCAATTAAAATCATTTGCCAAATTCTGTTTAATGCTTTCAGTGCTGAGAATGTCGAAATATGTACTGTACTTACTTACTTTGGTGAGGGCACATGACATCTTTTAATGTTCACAAATGACTGAGAATTTTAACAGCGCTGAAAGGGTTAAGGGACAAAAGTTATGATACTTGGTATGGTGGCATTGTATAGAAAGTAGTGATATGTCGTCTAAAAATATATATATTTGTCTGAAGCTAATAAATCAGAACAGTTAATACCATAATTAAGTAGATTAAAAATAAAAATTAAATCACATCTAGTTTTGCAGTCCTCAAAAATTGACTTGATCTTTGATCATCTCTCTATTGAACTTAGTTTCATCTTAGATAAATATTATAAGTTTAATCTTTAAACACAAGTTCTGAGTAACTTGTTTGTAATTCTTCTAAAGGTTTAATTGTCCTTTAACTAATAAGATCATACTATGAAAAAGTAAGATAAAATAACTGGACAAGAGTTACATACAAAACTCTAAATGCAGATATCTTGTGAGTTTTTACTAATAAAACCAAGGAAGCTCTATTTGTAAAAATATGAATATGATAATAAATAATAATGAAAAAGAACTATCAAACAATACACTCAGATCATTAATATCATTCCCTTTTGAAAAAGGATTTGTAACGAATGATATTTAAATTTGAAAATTGAAGAATTTTCACTGCTTTGAAAAGGAAAATTGTTCAAAAAATACTATAACACTTGGTTCTAACTGTATGTTTTGAAGTTTGAGCAAAAAAAATTGCTCTGTAAATTAGGTTGGGTGATATTTAAATTATATTTAAGGTAAGAAATAAGTTTATTAGCAATATAAAGATTTTAAAATTGTGTGATAACAACATTACTGATTATACCCTAAAAAACTGCATAAATTTTGTTAGTTATTATGTTTTTCATAGTTTTAATATAGAGACATTTTGAACATCCTTCTGATTTTGACATCTTTTCAGCTTAAAACACACCCGAATCAGTGCTTAAAGTCCCTGAAGCAGTTCTGAAATTTAATTTTTGTCTTTTGCCTTCATTCAGTCCCATCATTACATTCACTTGAATCATCTCTCTATTGATGAAAGGTATTACTCTCTCCTAGAGAGAGTAATTGAAAAAAATTATAGGGTGACAAATGTTGTATAAGAGCTGCAGCGTAATTTGCCTGTAATCCAGCTTCCGCAGAATAGTTGAAAATCTTGTGGTTGCCAATAGGTTTTTTCCATGAGAGTTGTTCGTATCCATCAACAGAATTTTTCTGGCTTGGGTGATCGTCATTTTGCTCTGATGATAATGTTTTGTTGGTTTTTGTTGATGAATTGTAACTTAAAAAAAGTCATCTAATTCTTCCGAGGAAATAGCACTGTTCGATTCCAAAGGCTGTAGTTGGACAATATTTTTTGAATTTTCACCCAAAGAGTGTATTTCTTTGGGAATGTTATCTCGGCTGGAAAGTGACTTAGAACAGCATGGCTCATTACCACTTTCTCTTTTTGCAACAAGAGTGTTTAGCTTTTTACGTTTATTTTTCAAATTTATATCTTCTTTTGCTTCTGACCCATCGGAGTTATATGCAATTTCTTCATCGTTGGACGGTAAGAATATAAGGTCTAGGTCAGAATCAAAGGAAAAATCATTAGGTTCGTCGTCTGAAAAAGAAAACAAAATTTTTTGTAACCGTGAAACTGTGAAAAAAAATCGCAAATTATCAATTTGCAACTTCATTATTTGTTATTTATTTTGACGATTTAAATAATTTTAATAAATCGACCGCTGACATATTTTTTAAAAAATTGGGACTAATAAATGAAACTGGTGAAATATTAGTAATGGAAGTATTTCAGTTGGTTGCCAGATGCACTTTTTTTAACTTGGCACCAGGGACTTTTTTAAACATTTTTTGTGGTAGTCAGCCTGTTAAACTGGATTATCCATTATTCTTTACTCATACATGAATCTCCAAAAGACTTGCATTATTTGAATAGTTTCCCTAGTCAATTTCATTCAGGTTTTATTCAACATTTTTGGCAATAAAAAATCCATCAAATGTAAATTATTCTTTTTTAATCCTATTAAGTTTAAAATTTGTTTTAATGTCAATGTGAATGTAATTTCTGTTAATGTCAATGTTAATGTAATTTCTGTTAATGTTAATGTAAAATTGTGGAACTGTGGAATTTATTAAAAGCATTCGCTATATCATTAATATTTCGATATAGCTTCATTTTTGCAACATATTTGTAAAAAAATCATCGATATCTTTATTATCAAAAAGGAAAAGTATGTTCAAAGCATAACATGATTTTATTAAATTGTAATACTCATTAATGGAAGCAGTTAGTTGGCTATGAAGAATCAAACAATTTGACAGAACGGTTTTAGACTGTGAACATTGTTTACAATTCAATAAATTGTTTTGCTGTTTTGTGTCTGTGAGTTAGTTGACATGGAGTGTATTTCAAGAAATCTGAGCCGAGATGAATGTGTTCAGATGGCGTGGACAAGGAAGAAGAAAACTCACAACACCACGCCAAAATTAGGCTTCGTGCTGTAAGAAAACGTTTTGTCACAATGAGACATTTACAAATACAAGAGGCAGATGTTCATAGTATTCAAATTAGTAGAAACAATATACAAAGGCGTCTCGCTGATACCAGTCAGAACACCAGATTTAAACGTAAATCATCGTAAAAGTAGATTACAATTTGCCAGAGAGCATCTTGACTGAAATGTTAATCACTGGGAGTTCGTGTTGTTCACTGATGAAACGAGATATTTTGGGCAGGAATATTTCGGACTTTGTTGCTTTACGAAGAGGTTCCTTAACAAGTGAAAGGTCTATTACAGACATTTTGTTTAGCCATGTAGTTCCATTTGCTCCTTACATAGAAAATAATTTTCTTTGAATGCATGATAACGCTCGACCACATGTTGCATATGTGGTCCGTGATTATTTGGACGAGGTTGGAATACAAACTATGAACTGGCCTCTTTGCAGTCCTGATCTAAATCCCATAGAGAATTTGTGGGATATTATTGATAGCCAACTCAGGAGCCGACAACCACCACCTGTCTCTCTTGACGACATAGAATGGTAAGATAGAATGGTAAGAGAAGTTTGGGATGTAATTAATCAAGACCAAATACGCCGCCTGATTTTAAGTATGCCTCGACTCTGTGAAAAAGTAATTAGACGTAGAGGTGGAAATACTCGTTATTAAGTGTTTTTGGGAGAGGCAATTGTTAACAATTATTTAGATTATGTTTTCGTAGGCTTTAGTTGTATTAAATGCCAATAAAGTGTATGTAAGTAGTGTTTTCTTTGATTTAAATGTTAATAAAAACTTAATACATTTAAAGTTCTGTATAATCTTTGATAATAGATATATCTAGATAATTTTTTTGCTAAAATTTTGAGGAAGGATGGAACTATCTTAAAATATTAATAAGATTTACTGTTTCTTTCTAATAAATTCCACAGGGTGTTTCAAAATACAATGAAAAAATACAACTTTAGTTTTACACCCTGTATATGGGTAAAACGTTAATATTTTTCGGGAAACATTAATACAGTGATTTATTAGAAATAGAATTAACTTAGAAATTAGGATTAGATTTAACTAAAAACTTAGGATTAGAAATAACATGAGAAAAAAATCATCAAAATCCAATCATCCATTCAGAAGAAAAATAGCTTCAAACTTATGGTACATTTAAGGTGGTGCGATAATTTTGGGAAGTAGTAGTAGTATATTTTTTCGATAAAAATCACCTTGAAAACAAATAATTACTAAAAAGAGTTGTTTACTGGCAATTATTTTATTTTTTGAAAAATGTTGACTGACCTGATTATACATAATTTTAGCTACATTGAGGATAGCAGGCGCCCTTCAAAAATCAACCGAAGTAATGCAAGCCATGCAACGTCTTGTAAGGGTTCCAGAAGTAGCTCAGACAATGCAAGAGATGTCCAAAGAAATGATGAAAGCTGGAATAATAGAAGAAATGTTAGATGAAACAATGGAAGACCTAGAAGACACTGAAGAAATGGAAGAGGCAGCACAGAGTGAAATCGATAAAGTTCTGTTTGAAATTACGGAAGGAAAAATTGGAGAAGCTCCCCTACCTCCTACAGAACCAGCGGAACAGGTTGGACCTAAACCATCGCGGTCTGTGGAAGAACCGCAAGAGGATGAAGAGGAAATTGAAGAAATGCAAAGTAGGTTGGCTGCTCTCAAGTCTTAAGAATTATTCAATATTCTGCGTAATGAAACATTTGTTGTGAATTTCTAGATTTTACTATTTGTGATATAGTAACAATGTTTTTTAAAAAATTGTATTAAGTATTCTTATAATATTTGATACTCAGAAACAGACAGTTATTAAACATTTATTTGTAAATGTATTCAGTATGTGTTATCATAGATATTGTTACAGTTGTTTAACAGATTTTTATTAGTGTGAATACTAAATTAATTACATCAAAGTAATACGAAATAGATATTTACACAACGATATTTTATATGTCTTGATCAATGCCTAACTAGGAAACGGGTAATTATTCTATGAAACCCATTCAGGGTTGGGTTCAATAACTTTGAAAATGTTATACAACACGAAGAGTAAACTTTCTATTTTCGATTGTACAGTATGCTTTGTTATTTTTAAAACTGTTCAGTGAATTTGTGGTTTGAAGTAGATATTTTACATTGCTATATTTACTTTTTTACCCTCATAATAAAACGTGTGTAAAATTAAATAGGAGTATATTGATTTAAGTTTGTTAATCAGCCTACATGTTGGGGACATTACAAAAAAAATATTACAAGGGTGCTGGTTTTGTTGGTTATATAAACCTGTTATCCAACTTGTTCCTATCTCTCCTAAATCTGTCCACACTTTCCCATGGATATCATCTGGTCTAACTGCTTTACCTTTCTGTTGTTTCTGAAGCTTCTATTCTCTCCGTTTGTTCAACTGGTTTTATGACAAATCCTTCATTTAGTAAACTGTTTAAGTACTTTTTCCATCAAGTAGGAATGCTAGCAAAGCGAATAGAACAAAAAATATCCACACTAAGAACTAAAGATGGAGATTCATAAGGTATACCCACCCATGATACCTATTCCAGAATTCTGGAACCCTGTACCAGCTTGTAAAGGTCTAGTATTACATGTGTTTGGACTGACTTAATAGTCTCCAAAAAGTGTTCCTAGAGGATCTAATGCCTCGCAATCATGCAAGCTTTAGTTAACTGTTTCAATAATACTTCAGTTCTATTAGCGCATATCCGCCCCCTATACATTTTGCCATGTACTTGACCGGTTATACTTTCCCAGTAAAAGTTATTTTCGTATCCAGTCTTTTTCCTGTCGAGGACGGTGCTTTTTGGCACTCCTGCTCTTGATCCTCTTCTGGTAAACGCTCGAGCTCGTTTATTGCCATGTATTTGCGATGACCTGACACATCAGTGCCACTGCACACCAGTGTGGCACTGTTATATTCCGCCAGTCTATCAAATTCTTCTCGGGATTCCTAAACTAGCTTTGAATCTACCATGTGTTAATTAACAACGAAGTGGATAAAATATCCATTGGACTGGGGAAAGGAATATTAAAAATACATAGACAATTGTAAAGAGTACACACGGTTTGTAGTCAAATGTCAACCAAATATCACCACATATTGACGAGATTTTTGAGTTTGGAATAAAGTTCTTTTTCAAATTGCATTCGTGGTAGTGATGATTCTTATATCTAGCATCGTTTTCAGTGTCGTAAACATTTTAATTTAGCAGAAAACTCAGGACTTTATATTAAAGGTTGTATTATGTGTATGATGATCTCGATATTTTTCCTTAACCATCTGGTAAATTTTTTTTATATTAAAATTTTTTAGGAAGATGTTTTTTTGTTTTTTTGATTTTTTAAGACTATAAAGTGAGGTTCTGTCTTTTAATATATATATATATATATATATATATATATATATATATATATATATATATATATATATATATATATATATATATATATATATATATATATATATATATATATATATATATATATATATATATATATATATATATATATATATATATATATATAGAATTATAAATGTTTTGAGGTAAATTTCGGTGTTGAGAACTATGTTAACCTCTTTTATTTTTAAGGAAAATACCGGCCTTCAAACCAAAAATTTTTGTAAGAATTCTAACTTATTCTTAGATGGTGTTTATAGATATGAAAGCTTTGTCATATACTGGAATGTCAGCTATTAGATCTTCAGCCTTAATTCTGATTTTATATACAAAATATGTAGTGTCAAACTGACCTTTCTCGTAATTTTTCTAGCTTTCTTTCTCTAGCTAAGCGGCGTTTAATTGCAATTATAGCACACCACCAATATAAACACCCTTTTTGTGCTCTTAATATTGAGCAAGGTCAGCAAGAAAGATACGATGAAACAGATTACGTATCAATCAGAATTTTGCCCGACCTTCAATTGATTTTATACTAGCTCTTAGTTTGAGCGCTGTTCGCTACTGATTTTTCAAAATTGTTCCCAGATTAAACATGACACAGTTATGATTTTTAATTCTTACTCCCTTGTTACTGTTAAAGCTATCTTAAAATAAATTATTCTATTATAATACTTTGTAAAAATTCATTTTAAATCTAGAAATTACACAAGTTAACAATGTTCATACATGTATTTTTAAATTTCACTTAATTGGTAAATTAAATGAAATGTTTCATGTTTAGAATATTCAATAAAACATATTTTTTATTATTAAAAGTAATTCACCTACCTCTTGAGCTGTATATTTTGGTTATTTGCAATATTTTTTGTATATTCTTCCTAAATATGCGAAAATTATGAGAAACATATAAAACACAAACTTATTAATAAAATATTTAATAAATTTGATCCTGATAGAATAAAAAGTCGTTGAAAGAATGTTCAGTAATGATCTCTATGACCCATGTATTAATGTAGTATTCATTTAAATTAGTTCTTAAACATCTAAACTTAGACTAACAAAACACATACTATTAAAAGGTTTTAATAGCTTCGAGTAGAGGAAAGAAAAGGCTTGGGAAGAAAGAAGAAATCTTGGCTGAGGAATATCAGAGATTGGACTAACCTCAGTGTTGAACAGATATTTCAAGTTGCAAAAGATAGGGAAGCGTTTAAAGAAGTGATCACCAACCTTCGTTAGAATACGACGCAATAAAAAGAATAGCTTCTCTAGCTGATCAGTCGTTTGAAATAGGAGACCAAAAATGTCGTTCAACAATAAATCAACTTATTACGAAAAGTTTAAAATTATGGGTGCCATCGGGTATGATTGTAATGAATAATTACGCGATATTTTTCATTATATGTCCTGATTTGGCATAAAACTTATTGTTTATCGGTAACTGGTCTTTATCTAAAGATATTTGCGGTATTTATAATACAACAGAAAACACTTTCGTGGCTTTAGGTTTACCTTAAAAATACAAACCATAAAAAGACATTCAACACAAGTCTTATGGCAACGGAAGATTCCCAACTGGGGTTGCTGGTCCTGAGACGTAGTCTATATATGGACGGACCCTAGGCAACAACTCATTTGTTTTACACATTTAATATCACATAATTTAAAGAGTTTTTACCCACATTGTTAAGTCGTTTCACTTATGTACACCTTGTAACAACACAGATGATGGACTTGTTAATCCGAAAACGTTTTGAGATATAGCCCAAAAGAGTCTTTTGAATATATATATATATATATATATATATATATATATATATATATATATATATATATATATATATATATATATATATATATATATATATATATATATATATATATATATATATATAATATATATATATATATATATATATATATATATAATATATATATATATATAATATATATATATATATATAATATATATATATATATAATATATATATATATATATATATATATATAATAATAATAATAATATATATATATATATATATATATATATATATATATATATATAATACCTTTTATAAACGATTTTGATGACACGATGACACTGTGTTACTAGCAACCAGTCTAAATGATCTACAAGCCTTACTAGACTGAGTGAGAACTGTGAGCGTAACATACGGACTAGACCTTAATATTAAGAAAACTAAATTCATGGTTGTCAGCAGTGCAAATTTAGATCCCAGGGTACTAATGGCAGGTAGCGAAGAGATCCAGAGAGTCGACAGATTCACTTACCTCGGAACTACCCTCAACTCACATTGGGACTATCTCTCAAGAGATTAGATCCAGAATTGAAATGGCACAGTCTGCATTTATCAAGTTAAGATCCTTGCTGTGCTGCAGTCATCTCAGTTTGGGAACCAAGATGCGGATAGTGAGGTTCTACATTCTTCCATGTTACTATATGGAGTTGAAGCCTGGACACTGACGCAAGCCACAGAAAAGCGGATTGAAGCCTTCTAGATGTGGATCTACAGGATACTAAAAATATCGTATGTGGACCATGTCACCAACTTTGAGGTCATACAGCGCATGAGAAAAGAAAAAGAAGTGCTTAATTTAGTGAAACAACGTAAGCTTGAGTACCTCGGGCATGTGATGCGGAAGGAAGAAAAATATCGAATTCTTCAACTCGTTCTGCAAGGTAAAGTATTTGACAGGAGATGACCGGGACGCCGTCGTATCTAGTGATTAAAAAACCTCCAATGGTTTGGGATCACCTCCGCGGAGCTGTTTCGCAGAACAGTCAACAAAACCATGATAGCCTTGATGATCGCCAACATCCAGACCGGATAAGGCACTGAAGAAGAAGAAGAAAACGATTTTTTAATTAAAATTTTTGTTATTTGTTGTATACAGCCAACTAAAGAAAATTTAATGTCCTTGTGGAGTTTCCAATAATATTTTTATGAATTCTGCCAAGATCGCAGCGTATCATAGTGTGAACAAAAACACACACTTAGAGAGAAAAGTCAGGAGTTTGTGCCTTCTGGAGGATAATATGCCGCCCTCTATAAAACAGACATTACAAAGTATACAAAGTAAATATTTTACAAAGAGAAATTGCAGTAATGTTGCTTCTAAGATTAAATATATTTTCTAGGGAGTCGATGATTTCCATTTTTTCATAAATAAAAGATTTTCGGAAAAGGAGTAAGTGTTCTATTCTTGTTGCTAATCCCTTATCACTGTATAATGAGAAGATTTTTATTTTCTATTATTAAAAAGTATTTCGGAAGTAATAAAAAAAAGACCGTCAAAGTCTACTATAAATTGTTTAATATCAAGTTTCAGGATGTTACTTAATTGTTGAGGTAAATGGTTTTAATGAATATTCTAAATTCATAATTTACATTTAGATCGAATTCTTCGAAATTTTTAACGCATTATATTTTTGAGATATTGTTAATTTTATACTTCGCTTTCTAGCAGCTAAGTGACGATTACAATTAGAGTATTATTAAAAATATTTATAAAAAGAATTGCTGAGCAATCGCCTCGCCTGATGAACCAGGTACCAGCGTCTACCAAATAGAAAACTTGTCCAAAAATTTTAATTAGATCGAGTGATTTTAAGATAAAGAATTGTTAATTAGAGTTGGTTCATCAAATTTGGCGTTTACTATATTATTTACTTTATTTAATTTTGCAAATAGTTTTTAACTCCATAAACTAATGATAGTTTTAATGATACCATAGTTAAAGAAGTAACCCAACCCATCAAAATATACTATTTATTAACTTTGCCTGTTTATTACGAAATTACAAAAATCAAGGTATAATACAAGTTTTGGCATCAAGTATCCAATAGGGGACTTCGAAAACACTTGTTACATGAGATAAACATAATAAAATATGACGAGAGAATTGAATTATTTTTCCCTTCTTTTCAATGTTGACTAAATATTTAATGAAACTATTGGATGCCACTGGCGGATATCACGGTGAGAATTATAACTGTAAAAACAACTAAATACATGATTGTCACCTAACAAAATGGAATATTTCGTAATCATCGAATATGGATTCAACATAATATGGCATTAAACGGAACTATATCCGATTTTTTAATAATGCAATAAGTCAAAAAATTAAAATATTGAAGATGCAACTGAATAAAATAGTAGAACGCTACACCCCTTAACATCGATAAAGTGAAAAATATTATGAAACTTATAGTCATAAAATAAATAAATAATGTCAACGGAATAATTAACAAAATGTGAACAAGAATTTTTAATTTTATACATAAAGTTTACAAACGTAAGAATAGGAAACTTATAGGAGATAGAATATACAAATAATGTCAGAAATTTGACTAAAAGAGTCAAAGAAATCCAAAAGCTCCAACAGTGTAGGTATACTAAAAAGAGAAGTGTTGGTAGAAAAACATTTCGTTACGTCAGTAGAATATCCAAATAGTTCAATATTTTGTCTTATATTGGCGGGCAAAAGAATTCATCCGATATTAAAGAAAACATTTAAGAAAAAGTATTTGATAAAATTAAATAAAGAATTGATTTAATATTTTCCTTTTTAACCTATGTCCTTACCATCCTTTTTGTAATTTATATTGTTTAATATTTTATATTTATTCTTAAGAATATACTAGTCTTAAAGCACTATTTTTGTAACAAAAATAATAAAAAGTATAAAAAGGTACTTAGTTAATTTGTACAGAGTCTAATACTCTCAGGCTGTTTTTGCTAATATGCTTTACAATATAAGTATAGTGAGAAAGTAATATATATAACAGTTATTAATCAAATCTGTTTTATTTATAACGGTTTTAACGTTCTGTAGCGCAAGTCTCTAGTAAAAAAGAAAAAGTTTTAACTCAAAATTAATCCAGACAAACCAGCTTTTTTTATAAATGAAATCGGAGTCTTCTACACCAAGCGTTAGAAATAACTAAACGTGGTATCTGTTTTGTACTGTGTTTTTTTTACGGTATGTATGTGGGTTCATCTTAACGTTTCCCTATCCTTGTTAAAGATAATTCATAATGTCGTTGACCTGACGTCATCATTTAGTGACGTCGATCTACGGACAAAACAATAATATCAGACATTGCTAAAAACATGCAGTTCTCTTCAGTGCGTTATCGTAACGAGACAGAGACGAACTAGTTTTTTGCGTTAGTGAAATAGCTTTAATATTTTTTTTTTTGTGAAGAATCGTTTTTAATATTTTATAGTGAGGTACTATTTATATTCAGTGCGTTTCAAGTCGTTTTTAACATTTTATGGTGAGATACTAAAAATGTAAGTTAAATTATGTTTATTTTAATATTTTTTTGCAAATAACTTATATGTTTTGTACACTTATGACAAATTAATGAATTTAAAAATATTCACTTTTAAGAGTGTGTAAAATCTGATAACTTTATTGTTTATTTTAATATTTTTTGCAAAAAATTAATGTGTTTTGTAAACGCTTATGATAAATTAATGAATTAAAATGAAAAGTTCTTTAAAAGTGTGTAAAGCATTTAGTTCCTAGAGTGTACAAAGTAAAAGGGGCTCAGCTAGAAATTAAATGCTTTACACACTTTTAAAGTACTTTTCTTTTCAATTCATTTTTTTGTAAATGTTTTTGTTAGACATAACTAATATTTAACATTTTATCTATTATCTAAAACCTAGCGGTTGTACAGAGAAAGTAACAATGGCAAAGTAGTCCATGGACAAGCTAGGCAAATTATTTTTAATGTTTGTTTATTTATGAAACGGGAAAGAGATTTGGGATAATGCACAACTCCTTTACCCCTAATAGAGCCAGTGGCTCAAGCAACTGGCACCTCAGAAAGTCCAGTGAAGAGGATAATTAAGGATGGTAAAAACAAAAAATCAACTTCACAATTTGTATCACCCAGAACAAGTATTTGCAAGCCCAGCCCCAAGGTCATCAGTCAATCCATTTGAGGAACATGTCATAAGAAGTACCATTTACACGTTTGCTACTATCCACAAAAGAAGACCTACCATGAAAGCTGTTTACGAATCTCTTAGAAACGAAGGAATTGTAACTGGTAAACTATGTTATTTCAGAAAAATTGTGAAGAAATTAGGATTTAGGTGGTGAAAAGTGGAAGACAATAGGAAAATTTTAATCGAAAAAACTGACAAGAGCCAAACGAACAGAATTTCTAAGTGACTCAAAAAGTACAAATCTGAAAGTAAGATATTTATTTCTTTACATTATAACTAATTGTAAAGTAATTCACAATATTTTTGTAGATAGAAATATTGTATATAATATGTAGTGATGAAACGTATATACATAGTTCCCACACAGTTCCAAAAGGTTGGGATGATGGACGAAACAAGTGCATAATATCTCCGGTATTTGAAGGGCAACGACTGATCATCTTATATTGTGGTGGTAAAAATGGATTTGTCAAAAATGCTGCGCTCATTTTCCCGGACAAAAAACTGGTGATTATCATGATTCACCAGAATTATATGAAGTGGTTGAAAGACAAACTTCTTCCCAATTTACCTACCAATTCAGTTTTAGTAATAGACAATGCCCCATATCATGTGACTCTTGAAAAATGTCCTACATCGGCTTCGAAAAAAAAGACATCATGAAAAAATGGTTGACAGAAAGAAACATATTTTTTGATAAAAGCGAAACAAGACCGGAGCTGTACAGTAAGGTACTCATTGCTAAACCTAAAAATCCAGTATATGCTGTAGACCAATTATTGGCACAGCACGGCCACTCGGTTTTACGTTTACCACCATATAATCCGGAACTTAACCCAATTGAAAAGATATGGGCCATTTTAAAAAATGAAGTTGCAGCAAAACGAAAATGATGATTTTTAGGTAAGGCGTAGGCTTCTATCTATTTACCAAAGTAGTCACCAGCAACCAATATAAAACAATTCCCTCTTATAGACATATAATACAAATAGACTGATCGCTGCAATACATTACTGTTCCCGTTCCCCCAGTGCTACAGAGAAAAGTGACGCAAAGCAACCTTTGCATATTTTTTTAATGGGCCTGATTTATCGACGACGTGACCTTCCTATTGGTCATTTAGGTCACGTGGTCAAAAAATCCGGTCCGTTAGAAAAAGATCAGGGACTGCTTTAAGTCAGTTTTCCCTGTCGCAGTCTATATGTCTATATTCCCTCTCCTGGTACCTGAGAGACATCCAACGATTTCAGTGGCAATCATTTTCAAAGGACTTCCACCGTTATATTGCTTCATAGATCCAAGGTCTTAGTTACTCCAAAATGAGCTCCTGTAGTTCCTCCTAGAATTTCAGCCAATACTTCTTTCCGACTTAATCTTGGCAAGACTATTTGATGTTTCATCTCTTTTCCACTGGAACTCAATAAAACACTTTCGAGAACACCATTAACCAAAACCAAGCTGTCACATTGGGCTCAGTAACATTTCAGTGCTTAACTTTTTAAGGAAACATCTTTCCATTTTGGCCGATGTCAGTAGTTGTGAGTTCCTATCGTCAGTAGGTTGAACCAGTTTCTTTACACATAATAGCGTCTTTGTCATATTTCTACTCTACCCTGTAACAGTGTTTACAATCAATTTCGCAAGGCCTTTTTGAAAGAGCATCAGCATTACCATACAATCATCATTATCTGTGTTCCACTTTAAAAATATTCTTGAAGCCGTTCAATCCATCTTGCAACTTATCCTTCCGAGTTTTCACAATTGCCAGTAGTTCTGTAACATTTTATTTTTGCCATGTAAATCATAATAATCATATGTAAACAGTTCATTTTGTGTTCTAAAAATATTAGTCTGAACAACTTCAAAAGTCAGTTTATATTTGTTGAGTGCTGCTTTCAAGGATGATTGTTTACTGTCTTGCTCTTCAATTCATCTTTTTTGATTCGCCTCTAGAAATTTTTAAATAAATGCTGAGTTTTTAAACTGACTACCTACGCATGGAATAAATAAAAACCCACTTAGGGAAATATACCTGGTTTTATTTTCAATTTTTTTCATATGTATTTACAGCAGTACATTGCTTTGTTTTTTGTATGGGGTATGTCCCTAATTTGTTTAACTGTTTCTAAATAACTTTTGTTTTTATGTACAACATAAAACTGGTATTAGTTTCTAAGAAACGCAAATTCTCATTACTGCATATCATGATATGATAATGGCCAAGGTAAGTATAAATATATTGTTTTAAAATAGTTATTTTCTGAGATTATCCTTGATACAAAAATTTTTACTAGTTTTAGGTACTGGGACATTCAGATAAATTAATAATTAACAATAGATAAAGATGTAAAGAGATATTAGTTTGGAATGGACATTAGTATGTAAGATATAATCAATTATGTCCAGTTAAATTTGTTACAGTGTGGAATAAAAACAGCTGGTTGCTAACAAATTTGTACTGTTTAATATTCTCATAATCTTCCTTTCTTTTGGGAAATAATAAGATAATTCTAACAGGAATGTAGTAAGTAAATAAGGTAAGTGGGTTTGTTTCTCGTTCTTGTTAAATTAAAATTATTTCTCATTCTTTTTTTTTCTTTTGTATTATTTTTCTTCTGGCTTCAGTATGTGCCTGTTTATAAATAACACTGTCAGTGTATTTCTGTAAATATTTTCTACTTTTCTTGTTTCTCCTATATTATATTCTAATAAATACTCTGAGGAATGTCATATAAAGGCTAAAAGAACTTAATTAAAGTAATTACTTTATAAACAGTGTCTCACTCAACAAGTTTGGGTTGTTGTTTAAGTGTAAAGCCATATCGTCATATTGTATTGATTTTCAGCATATATTTTTTAATACATCTTTGTTTTTACAGTAAAAATTGCAAAATAAAAGTTGTTTGCTATACTATAGATCACTAATTAACATTCTTCATAGTGATTTCAATCTCTTTAAACTAAACCAAATAGTTTTCAGTTATAAAAGAAATAATAGGAGATTCACCTAACACTAAGAAAGCTTTTAAAAATGAGTTAATATCACACCAATATAAAATCATAATTCCACAGATAATACTGACTAAATATGTCTACACTTTAACGTCTCTTTTTCTTTTCTTGCTTTCTGCCTCTATGATAAGGCCTTCTTGGAGTATTTTGTGGGGTACTTTGTTCAGAACTTTCATCATCACTGTCGATCTAAAATTCAAAATGCATAACTATACATTTTGAAAACATGTATATTAATTAATATCGCTTACCCTTGAGCCCCATGAAAGATTGTCTTCTGGTGAGTCAGATATAAAAATACAAGCTACTAGACAAACTATTTGGAATATCGCACCTAAATATAAACCATAGCGAACTATAGTTACAGTCATGTCCTCTACACCTATATTAATAGCAGTATTCATTTTAAAAGTGGTGCTAAAACAATAAAATGGTTGTGTCAATCTGCCTAAAACTAAAAACCCCAATTAGAGTTACTTTTTCCAATTGTACTTATTATTTTTCACTCTGAACTGAGTCGACCAAAACAAAACAGAATTGATCAATATTATGATTTAAATAATTCATTTTACTTTTGACAGTGACATAATAAAATTGAGGTTATTCACAATGTAAAACGACTTACCATAGATAGCAGATTAGCCCATTTTCAGGGAAGGATACTTAAAGATAAAAATAAAATTTCAAGACTGAGTTCGCAATATGTGATCAATTGAGTAATTTTTATATTTTATAAATATATGTATACTAATGACTTAAAAAGCATAATTTACTTCACTCTAACTATTTTATAATAAGTGGGAAATGGAGGAAAAAGTTTTCCCTCATTCTAAAAATAAAATTGACGATTCTATAATATATTCCATAGGTTCAAAAAATAAATCAGAAAATTATAAAAAGGAATGCAATAGTCATATAAATTTTGCCATGAAAAACTTTTTTGTGCACGCCAATGGATGTTCGTTGTCAAATAATAAAATGACGACGGATATAGTGTTACATCGGATGACGTAAATCATTTTTTCGTGATCTTTTCTACATTTTGATTTTTGATAAATTCAAAATTGTTACTGCACAATATAAAAATACTTAAAATTAAACGTTTTGCTGGAGATATATAAAAATTTCGTTTTTATGTTTTATTTACACGTTTTAAATTTTAGATTTGAAATAAGTATTTAAATAACTAAATTCGTTAGTATGAAAAAATGCATTGAATTATTGAATTAACTCTTATTTGACAATTGTCAAAAAATAAAATGTTTGAAAATAAAAATCATTTATTGTAAAGGGGTCATGTTTTTCATGAAATCATATTGAATATAACTTTATTCCACCTAATATTTAAACATTTAATATACACAGGTTTTATTACCGAAATACAATAAGTTGACTTTTGCAGAAGAGGTTAACTTTTTTACCTTAGACCGAAAATGGCGTCGCCTGTATATATTGAAGAGGAATTGGGAAAAAAATGGGATAAATGTTTATCAGATGGAGTTCTTAAATTTGGTGAGTGTTTATTATTCTACTTACTGCCTCACAAGTATATAATACTTAAATAAAAAATAGTTTGTCTGTATTTTATAGATTATGTCATCACCTAACCTTTATTTATGTACTTATACCCCATTTGCAAATAATTTTTATAATTCCGTATAATCCTTTATTCAGGTACGTGATTAATTTGTTTAAATAATTTCGTTTGTGAATGATCTTAATTAAATTAAAATTTGGATTTTATTTTAGGTGGAGGTCTTGTATTAGGCTCAGTATTTTCCTTATTATTTTTCAAGAGAAGGCGATGGCCTATCATAATGGGTGGAGGATTTGGTATTGGAATGGCCTATTCGAACTGTGAAAAAGACCTTAATGCCACATTTGTCAGTAAAAAGTAAGATTCCAGTCTAAAAGTGAACAATTTTGTCATAGAGTTAATGGTCTTTAAGTGACAGTGGGCTATTTATAGATAAAAATTGTGTAGTCATTTGTAAATATGAACATTAAATATTGTTACACCCATATTTTTATTTAATTCTTACTTTATTTTAATATTATTTAATATTGTTTCAATGTTAATAAAGCGGGTACGTCACTATGCATTATTTTTTTCACCTATGTATGGTATGGTAGCACCTTACCAAGGAACCAACAGTACTATTGTGTATCATAATCACATGGTTTAACAGTATTCAAATAAGTACTATCAGTGTTAAGGAAGATTGTGATTTGTTATACCTCATTCACTGATCCAAGTCCTAATTTAGTAAATTTTAATAACTTAGTAATTTTTTTGCAAGTAAGTTAAAAAGTAAACAATTATTTGCACGCAATTTATAAATAAAATAAAACTAATATCAATTAAAACAAATGTTTAAATGTAATTTTTTTTTAGTCATTTATATGCTAGTATTTAGAAATATAAAGTTTTAAACAAAATTAACAAATGTACAATCCCAATATTCTTCTTTTTGCAATCACAAAAGTCTGCTACAGTAAGTTTATTTCAGCTATTAATACAAGGTGTTAATTGCAAATAGTTGCGAAGAACTTCAATATCTGATTAGGATTACCACAATGTGCAATGAATATGGACCCAAGGTAAACACTGCAAAGATAATGGTTGTCAGTAAAATACCATCACAACCAGAAGTGGTAACAGCTTCTGGAGAGAACCAACAGTATCACATCTTGGTTGCAATCTAAATGAGAACTAGGACATGAGCAAAGAAATTAGAATATGTATAGAGAAGGCCAGAGCTGCATTTTTTAAGATGAAGAAAATCTTATGTGGAAAAAATATTATTTTGACAAAGTTAGATTAATATTCTCTATTCTTTTATATGGTGTCAAAGGTTGTACTTTAACAGATACACTTCCAAGATAATTTGAAATATGGGTATATCAGAATTCTGCAAATAAGTTGGGTAAATGGAGTTCATAATAAGGTCAAAATCGCAGAGAGATATAATATACTTCATTTATTAATACAATGCACTATATATGCAAGGAGATGAATATCATGGCTTAAAAATCGGAGAGAAAGGTTTAGCAGATACTTTGTATCTATTTTCCGAGCTGCCATCAACAAAATTAGTATAGTCAATCTGATAGCCAACACATGATAATCGAGCATTTGTGTTGTATGTTTCTGACAAAGATTGGTTCAAAATATTCCCAAGCTGAGCGAACCAACTGTAGTGTCACAGAGTACATGCAATGATTATAAGAACAAAGTCCATTCACTCAACTTGGAAATATTTTGATAAATTCATTGTCATAAACATGCAATTCAAAAATTCCTACTGCTCAGTATTAATACTTCAAATAAACTTACCATTTCATTCAAAAAATAAGAAAAATGATTAATAATTGGACTGTATATTCATTAATTTTCATTAAAAACTTTCTATTTGTAAATACTAATATATGAACAACTATAAAATTTTAAAAATAATCTTATGTGCAGCTTTATTTTGTTAATAAACAGGTTGTGAAATTTTTTTGTTTAAGTATGTACTATGGATACTCAGACCAATGAACTGAAGAGAAGAATATTGGTCTTGGGTGTGCAGCATATGGAAAACTGAGGTAAACTTTTAGAAGTGAGCTGCTCAGATGCCTGAAGAGAAAAGTATTTGATCAACTAATATACATAAAGTGCAGAAACATTTACTGTAGCAAAAGCCTCAGCTAAAAAACACACACAGAGAGTCACACGGGAAGAATAGAGCGATCCATGTTAGGAATAACTCTGTGAGACAAAGTAAAAAAACGAAAAGGTCAGGAGAAGAACCAAGGTGACTGATGCCATTGAAAAAATAGTCAGACACAGAAGGTGGGTCGGACACATAGCTAGAATGACAGATGGGTAATGGACAAAGAGGTTATCGGAATGGAGACCAAGGGAAGACAAGAGAGGCATCAGTTGACCACCTATAAGATAGGCTGACAATTTAAGGAAACAAAATAAAAACTGGATGAGGGTGGTACAAGATAGATGGGGCTGGAAACATGAAGAAAAGGCATATGTTCAGCATTGGATTTTTGAGGCTGATTGAGTGATCATTGATGATGATGATTGGCTATGAGCTTGTATGCTTGGCTTTATGGTAATTTCCAGCCACTTCCTGTGGGTAAAAATTTAATCAATGTAGCAAAAAATAATAACCAAAATTACTATTTTATTATATTTTAGACAGTTGAGACTGGGATCAGCAAACCGAGTATACATGTGATTACATCATATGGAGATAGAAACAAGAAGAAAGTTAAAGATGAAAAATGTAGACTACCAATGGAATATTTCTCTTGCAATGCACAATGAGGATATTAAAAAATAATGTTAAGATTGTAGGATATCCAGAAGAGTACATAAAATTTTTAAATAAAAAAGTATTACACATAATGGAAAAGGAAATGTGGAGGAAAGAAGAAAACCATATTTCCACAAAATGTATTTTGTTGCCAAAATATATAAATATTAGACTACATTTCAAACATTCTGCTTGTTGCTAATTTAGGTACTATGATGGAAAATAAATTCTATATTTGGTTAAATTCAAATTCATTTATTGATGTAATTTTCCCAGTAGCCTAACGTGTCAAAATAAAAGCAGAACAATAGTTCTATTAAAAAATCTTATATTTCATAAAAACACATCAGTTTGAGTCAAAATAGTTTAAAATTGAAATTTCAGAAATTCCTCACTACAATAAAATACATGAGGGAAATATATTTTCTTTAAAGCATTGATTTATTAAGTGTGTAAGAGTGCTTGTGCTAATATTTTTATTATCCTAGTAGTTAATGTTAACATTTAAGCCATATATATCACATTTTTTTTGTTTTTTAAGCTGTATATTATTTCCCGGGTATGAATGATACTTCGGAAAAGGAAAAGCTATTTGAGGAATTTACATTGATGTTCTAAAAAAATCTATATATTTTATTAAGTTGTGGGCAATTTGAGAAAAATGATTATTAAACTCATCTGATGGATTAATTAATAATTAATTAATTAATTAATATTATGATGGATTAACCTTTACCTTTTTTATTTCATTTTTATAGTTCTTTAAAATCATTTAACCTATCTATGTCCACTCACAATCTGCCAACCTATCCATGCCCACTGCACAACTTTAGATAACACTGGATTTTTCTTAATCTCATTGGCAATGTCTTTGGCACTTCTTCTTAGCCTTCTGTCGTCCATGTTTGGATATAGGCCTCTCCCAACTCCTTCCATCGGTCTCTATCCTGAGCAACATATTTCCAATTTGTTCCGGCTATTCTTTTCATGGCATCAACCCATCTCATCTGTGGTCTTGCTCTTGGTCATTTACTTTCGTAAGATCTCCAATGTTGTATTGTAGTATTCCAACGTTGGTCTTTTTGACTAGCAGTGTGGCCCGCGAAGCTCCATTTAAGTTTGGCAATTTTTGTTGTTATGTCCTCGACTTCTGTTTTGGATCTTACCCAGTCATTCCTCTTTTTATCTGACAGTCGTATACCTAGCATTGCTCTTTCCATTGTTCTTTCTGTTGTGGCTAGTTTATTCATGTTTGCCTTGGTTAGGGTCCAGGTTTGACATCCATATGTCATGATAGGAAGGATGCATTGGTTGAACACTTTGCTCCTGAAGTATTGGGGTATTTTGCGGTTCTTAAGTATCCAACTAAGTTTTCCAAATCCTGCACATGCTAGTCTTGCTCTTCTAGTAATTTCCGCACTTTGGTTCTCTTTTTCAAGTTTCAGGATTTGGCCTAGGTAGATATATTCCTGGATTTGTTCTATATCACTGCCATTTATAGTTATACGTCTGGGGTCATCTGTGTTTGTCATTATTTTTGTTTTTTTTTTCATATTCATTTTTAGGCCGACGTATTGGGAGCTGGCTGCTAGTTCCCCCATCATAATTTGCAGTTCCTCGAATGTGCTCGCTATAATCACTATGTCGTCAGCGAATCTGAGGTGGTTTAACTTGTTGCCATTAACGTTAATGCCATAGGTTGACCAATTTGTAGTTTTGAAAACGTCTTCTAGGGCTAGGTTGAAAAGATTTGGCGATATTACGTCTCCTTGTCTCACTCCTCTCTTAATGGTGATGGGATTTGTATATTCGTCTAGTTGTACTATCATAGTTGCATTTTCATATATATTATATATATTAGTTGCCTATATCTCGAATCTATTCTACAATTATTAATAGCTTGTTCTATGGCCCACATCTCGATACTATCAAACGCCTTTTCATAGTCGACGAAGGCAAGAAATACGGGTAGTTGGTATTCATTTGCCTTCTCTATCAATGTTCTCATTTTCAGCAGATGGTCTGATGTACTATATCCTTTGCGGAAGCCAGCCTGTTCAACCGGTTGGTAATTGTCCATTTTGTAGGTTAACCGGTTGTTAATAATTCTCATAAATAGTTTGTATACTTGACTGAGCAACGATTTAGGTCTATAATTCTGTAGATCACATTTGTTCCCTTTTTTGTGTAAGAGTATTACTAGACTCTCGTTCCAGTCTTTAGGGATCTTGCTACTATGGATACGCTATTAAATAGCTCTGTTAGTAGAGGGATTGTTAATGTCTTGCTTGTTTTCAAGAGCTCGGCAATTATACCGTCGTGTCCTGGAGCTTTATTATTTTTTAGCTCTTTCTATTTCGAATCCCTTTATATTTGGTAGTACTTCTGATCTCACGTTTTTTATTTTTCTTTTGACGTTCTCCTTTGTTGTTTCATTAGGCTGGCCTTGCGAGCTGTACAAGGATGTGTAGAAGTTTTCGACAATATTTGTTATTTTATATTTGTACTTCTCTTCCTTGTTGTCTTTGGCACAGATTAGTTTTTCTGGGATGTTCTCAAGCATCAAAACATCATCTGAGCTTGGTGGTTCTGGCGCATGTACTTTCTGTAGCAATCGGCTAAGAGCATAATCATAAGCAGATAACATAAGAGCCCATCTAAGCATTTTGGGTGACAGCATCTCTGGAACACCTTATTTCAGATTAAAAATACCCAGCAATGGTTTATGGTCCGTTATTATGCTTATTTGCTATTGAATTTTTAATGCCTGATATTATGGCCAGTGCTTCTTTGTCGATTTGGGCGGAATTGTGTTCAGCAGATGATAGAGTACAACTATGGTACGCTACTGGATATTCACTTACCTCATTATCACGTTGACTAAGCACAAAACTTACCCCGTAAGGGCTGGCATCACACTAACATTGGCTAACACTGGTTCTTTCGCTAAAATGTCTTTTAATAAATCAAAAGACTTTTGTTGTTTGAAACGTCACTGCCAGGGAACGTCCTTTTTTCCTGGAAACGTAATAGTACCGCTCGCACTTTTGAATCTATTTCTGAGCTCCCGACTATTAAAATGTCAACGTAATAAGATAGTTGACCTGGAATATCCGTTAATCTAGTGTCTACGAATTTTTGAAAAATTTGTGAAGCCACGGATATACCTAACTGTAAACGATTGCATTTAAAAGCCTCTTTATGCGTAATTATTGTTTGTGCTTCAGCAGCTTCGCGGTTGACAGTTAACTGCAGATAAACTTGCGCCATGTCCAGTTTTGCAAAAACTTTACCGCCCAGAAGTGTGGATAAGATACATGTCCCGATGGCAGTGAATAAGGTTCCGGCTTTAACGCTAAATTCAATGTGGATTTTTAGTCACCACAGATCCTAACCTCCTCGTTATCCTTGTAAACAATCACAATTGGGGTGCACCATTTCGGGTGTGTAATCGGCTCTAAAACCTCCTGCGCAATAAGCCTGTCCAGTTCCACTTCGATTTTGTCTTTTAGCGCAAATGGAACTTTACGCGCTTTAAGCATAATTGGCTTTAAATTTTTATCTAACGATAAACTTACTGGGGGACCCCGGGAAGATCCCAAATCTGTATTAAATACATCTGGGTATTCTTCGGAATAATTACTCATGGATAAAATCTTACCTTATGCTATGGTTAAATCTAAACTATCAAACCAGTTTCTGCCCAGTAGACTGGCGCGGTGTGCCTTCCGTGTCTACTCGTATAAGAGGAAGTGTCGCTGATCGTTGGCCTCTCTTGACCTCCTGTCACTGTGTTTTGATAGTCTCGCAACATAATACTGGATTGATTTATTTTAGGTTCTAGATTTAAGATTTTATGGTAGGTTGATTTGCAAGCATAAATGCCGGGTTTTATTACTAGATAATTTATGGGAGAAATTAAAATGAATTATATTTTTTGCTATTTCTTATAGTACTTCTGATTTACCTAAATGGCTATATGGGTGGTTTACCGTGAATATAGAAAATAAAACAAGTTTCAAAAAATTATATATTACAAATCTGCAGCAGATTCACAGAATATGTTTATACAACAAATAACAAATGAATGGAAATAAATTACAAAACAATTAATTATAAAAGTTTGTTTCACTGGAGCTATTTAGCTACACTATATTCTTTCTACGGTGATTTTTATGGAAAACCTACAGATTGTTATAAATCGTTACTATCTACAAGAATCGTGTGGGCAGCTACAATAGTTTTAAATAAAAAACAAAAATAGATACGTAAATTAATCGAAAGTCATTAAATATATTTGTAAAGTGCCAGATTTTGTATATTGGGTGTTTCAATGTATACTTAAGGCAACATTATAGCCTTAATTATCAAATTTATTTTGGATTTTAGTAGTAGTAGATCAAAAAGAAGTAAGCGATAGATTCTGTCATGACAATATTAGCTCTCTAGACAGATTTGACAATTTTATTAAAAACGTATTAAACAGTGTCAAGAAAAACCAAATCGCATCTAGTTTTGGTTCTAGAAAGCACATGCAGCAGGTATCGACAAAACCACCTGCAAGGTAATAAAGGAATTGCCAAAAGGTGTTAATCACATATATTTAACGCCATCCTTAGATTAAAATATTGGCCTAATCAACTAAAAATTGATGAAATAATGATTCAGAAACTAATAAAACACCCAAATGAAAAAAATTATGTTGTCAAATCTTTCTTATATTGTCAATGCTTTCTAACATCTTTAAACTCCAGGAACATCTTCTTTTACAACAAAAGATTATGGCAGATTCATATACCAAAGATTTGAAATCAGATCGCCAATTTGGTTTTCGGGCGAAACGCTCAACCATTAAGCAGACACACAGTAACTCACGCTATATACCGAGCATTAGAACGCAAGGAAAGTTGCATATCTAATTTACTAAACGTTAATTAAACCTTTGATAAAGTGTACTATAAAGGCACATCATCATTAGCCGTTTCGAGTCCATTGCTTAACATAGGCCTTCTGTAAATAATTCCATTGCATCCGATCTTGAATCCAGTTGTGCTAGATGCGTCTGATGTCGTCCGGATCCATCTTGTTGGAGAACGTCGTCGATTACGATACGCATCGTATCTAGGTCTCCATTTTAAAATTTTCTTGATTTATCTTTGACTCTGGCAACATGGCCTGCCCAGCTCCATTTCAGCGTTTGTAATTCTTTTAACTGCGTCCGTAACGCCAGTTTTTCTCCTAAGTATTTGATTTGGAACTCTGTCTCTGAAGGATATATTCAACATTGGCCTCTTAATTGCTCTCCGTGTCACTTGTATTCTATTGATTACTTTTCTTCTTCTTCAGGTACCATCTCCGCTACGGAGGTTGGCAATCATCATAGCTATTTTAATTTTTGGGGCAGTAGCTCTAAAAAGTTGTTTAGAGCTGCATCCAAACAATTCTCTCAGGTTCTTGAGCCATGAAATTCGTCTTCTTCCGATACTTCTTCTGTCATCTATCTTTCCTTGCATTATGAGTCGCAGGATGCCATACTTCTCGCCCCGCATCACATGTCCGAGATACTGTAGCTTTCTTTCTTTAATTGTTAGTTCAACTTCCTTCTCTTTACCTATTCTTCTCAGTACTTCATTGTTCGTAACTCTATCTACCCAGGAAACCCTCATAATTCTTGTATAGGTCCACATTTCAAAGGCGTTAAGTTGTCTCATTGTGTCTAGATTTAACGTCCATGATTCCACTGCATAGTATAGTACACTGTATACGTAACATTTTGTTAGGCGTACTTTAAGAGCTAATGTTAAATCTTTGCCACATAGGACCTTTTTCATTTTCATAAAATTAGAACGTGCTTTTTCGATTCTGACTTTGATTTCTGCAGTGTAGTCATTATTTTCTGTTATAAGTGTTCCTAGGTAAGTGTACTTTTTTACTCTTTCAATCTGCTGGCCTTCCACTGTCAAGATTTCGTTAGTATTATGGTTGTTTTTACAAATTTTTATAAACTTCGTTTTTTTGATATTGAGCGAGAGTCCGTACTCCCTACTACACATTACTATTTTACTTATGAGTCTTTCCAGGTCTTGTAAACTATCGGCTATTATTACTGTATCATCTGCATATCTGATGTTGTTAACTAAGACTCCATTTACTCTTATGCCGACTGTTTCATGGTTCAGAGTTTCTCGAATTACCTCTTCATAATAAGCGTTAAATAATAGAGGTGATAGTATGCAGCATTGCCTGACATCTCTCTTTATTTCCATTTCTTCAGATGTCTCTTTTTCAATTCGTACTATTGCTCGCTGATTGTAATAAAGGTTTGCTATTAGCCTTAAATCTCTTTCATCTAGGTTTTTATTTTTTAGAATTTTCATGAGTCGGTCATGTTTTACTTTATCAAACGCTTTATTGTAGTCTATAAAACAGACGTTAAGAGGACGGTTAACATCCAAACATCTCTGCGTCAGCACGTTGAAGGAGAATAGTGCCTCTCTGGTACCCATACCATTGCGGAACCCATATTGTATGTCACTAATATCCAGCTCCAGTTTAGTGTGAATTCTGGCGTGGACAATTATCAACAGAATTTTATTACAGAATTTTTTACCAGAATTACTTTTCTGGTAAAGATCAATGTTTCTGCTCCGCACCTTATAACTGGGAGTACTGATTAAAGACCTTCCTTTTTAAGCACATGGGAATATCTGATCTAAAGACTTCCTCAGTTTTCTGTAACCTGTACATGTTAGTCATATTCTTCTGTGTAAGTCTGTTGTTTGATTGTCTATTCCTATTTAAATCTCGTGGTCTAGATACTCTAAAGCCATATAGACTGTAGAAAATTAAGAAAACAGCTGCCAATTAAATATTTCCGCCTATTATTCCATAGTGAAATCGGGAATTGGCGACCATATGAAGCCAAAAGACCACGAGGAAGACCGCAAATGCGATGGAGCGACGATATTAAAAGAACTGCAGGGCCAATGTGGAAACGTCTTACAAACAACAGTCTTACATCAAGTAAATTTTGTAACAAGTGAAAAATTGAGATAAATTGAGTTTAAGTCTCTGCAAATAAATTTCACACCAAGACGAGAACACTATCCACCACATTTAAATAATATAGTTAATTACTAGAACAACATACTTGGCATATGATCAATTAAACGGTAACAAAAACATGAAAATGTCTGAAATTAAGGACAGCATCAAAGGAATAAATGCCAAACGTCATGACAGACTACTGTTCCATACAAATGCCCTACTGTAACTATTAATAGACTTACAACAACATAGGAAGCCCAAAAGACACTGGCCAGCAGATCTCGGCGAGAACGAAAAAGGACTTTTGTAGCTTATAAAATTATATTAATTTTGGTGCCTAATTAAAAAAACTTTTTATTAGATTAATTTACAATTATTTAATTACTAAAATCCAAAATTAATTTATGGCGTTAAATGCAATTAAAACTGTGGAGTGTAATTTAAACATTAAAAATTCTGTATTTTGGACATACGAACAACAAAAACGAACAACTATGCATCTTATGCTTATAACTAACGAAAAAAATCCGAGTTAATTGTGGCAAATAAAGACTGTTTATGAATATACCAATCTCGACAGGTCCAAATGCTCATTTGCAGCTTCAGCAAATTAGCACTAGATTGCTAAGAATTCTTCATGTTGTCCGACCTTTGATAATAGAGGAGATTTCATAACAAGAAGATGTAACGAGCAATTAATTATGTAAAATAATTTTACCTGATCAGTTTGTAATGTTTACATAAAAAAGAAATATTGACTTTCAGCTATTTAGGTATTTAAATTTTCAATAGTATAAAGTTTCTGAAATGTACAGTTTGTCAAATATAGCAAATCTGAGCATATTAGATGGCAGTCTCGAGTTTGGCCAGTCTAAATATAGCAGTAAACATCATGTACAGTTGGTGTAGAAATAAAGTATGTAAATGTGTAACGAGAATATAGTTAAAATCAAAATTTATTGGCAAAATGGTGTACAGTCAAAAGAGGGTTTTGTTGTTATAATCGACCTTACATCAGCCAATCGGCTTATTGTATCTTCCATTCGTGTAACCTACTGGGCCAGGTTTTCAGTGTTAACGACTATTTACATAGCTAGGACCAACGATTTTACATGGCGTCCGAAACACACATTAAAAAATTTCTGGTGTCTGTGTCGCGGATCGAGCGATAACGAGCGAATTAATAGGTAATGTACTTCTAAATGACTTTAAAAAGATCAAGTAAGAGCTGAAACGGCGTTAGTTTAACTGAGATCCACAAAATTGTAAAATAAATTAAATCTATCAAAGGTAAAACTTCCGTTGATTTTTCGACAACAAAATAAAAAAAGACGGAATGTCGCACCTAAAATTAACTTAAGGATATTGATAAAGATTGCTTCGTCGATTCATAATTAATTATGATACTGTTGATAGGAAAATTCCAACTTTTCGGCGCATAGATTAAGAAGGGCATGGCATGGGATTTCACTGAGGAAAAACTAAAAATGACAGATTAGTAGGTAGTAGTAATAGATATGACCAGATATCCAATAAACAGTAAGAGAAATTTTTTTGCAAAATATGAAAGTTTTTTAAAGAGAATTATCTCATAATTTATATTTACGCACACTTGCGTAATTTATTCTAAAAACACGCCAACTTTTTAAAAATCATTTCCCTGCTATGCTAGCTGTTTGCTTTTTATAATTCTCAACACTCTGGACAGACTGACAGTGAAGTATCAAAATTATGTGACTTATTCATTGCGATATCTGCTACAAGTGCGCCTGTAAAGCGTTTTTGTACTAAAGAGGATTAAAAATGTCAGAAATTTCACAAGCGAAGAGAGATAGCTAAATTATAAATTAATTTGTTAGGAATGACGAATACAAGTAAAAGTTTGGTAAGTCTGTTTATAATTTTATTTGAATTTGCATCTCTTTCCTCTGCTTCCAAAGATTTACCGGTAGTAAAAATGGTTTTATGGAGATTGTCCATGTGAAATTCCAAGTGATCAAATATATTAATCCATACAAAGCTACAGTATACGATCTAATACTAGGAACAGTACTAAAATACTTACCTCGAGAGATAATTGTCCTACTAGGTCACTATACAATAGTATCCTACGACTATGTTACTTTCCCATCCAGTGAAAATTGCCAAGATAGTTATGATTACTAAACCAAGTAAACCATCTGTAGAAGCAAATTCATACAGACCAATAAATTACCTACACCAAATGTCAACAGTTTTTGGGAAACTACTGCTCAAAAAACTGCTACCCCCAATTTGGGTTTAGAGAAAACCAATCCACAATAGAGCCGTGTGATGTACTAGTTCACTATGACATGCATTGAGGAAAAAAAGTTGTGTGCCTCTGTATTCTTCGGTGTATAACAAACCTTCAACAAAGTATGGCATGAGAGAATACCATATAAGATGACGAAGAAGAGTATTTTCTTCTTCTTCTTTAGGTATCGTGTCCGTATTCAGATGTTGGCCATCATCATGTTTACAATTTCCTAAAACCGTTCTCTATCGGCTGATGCGCGAAATAATTCTATAATTCACAGTCTAATATTACGCAGCCATGAAAGTTTCTTTCGCCCAATCCATCTCTTTCCTTCCACTTTTCCTTGTATTATACGGCAAAGTAAATAGTATTTGGGTCCTCTAATTATATGGCCGAAGTATTCTGTTTCCTTCTCTTTATGATGTTTATAAGCAAGCGTTCTGAATTCATCATTTTAAGAATATCTTCATTGGAAGTGTGCGAAATCCATGATATTTTTAGGATCCGTCGATAGCACCACAATTCGAATGCTTCTAATTTGTTAAGCATTGTGGTTTTTAATATCCATATCTCCCAACCATATAATAGGATACACCACACGTGTAGGACCTTCTTGCGAATATGTATCGACAAGTTTCTGTTACATAAAACCATCGAGTTAGAATCTATGGAGAGGGCATCACGTGACTAAAAACGACCTCACTTCGGCCATATTGTTTTGACATTTTTGACAGATCGTATATGTTTATTTACGTTTGTTGTTTTTCGAATATTTTTAGTTTTATAATACTTTTATAGAAACTGTAATAATATATTGTGATAGTGCATAATAATGGTTTCTTAATTACTATTTAAATGGGAATAAGCCACAATTAAAGGTTAAAATACGTTTATTGACGTTTCAATTTCCACTTCGGAAATCGTTCTCGTATTTTGACATCAGAGAATAAATTAATAGTATTTGACTGTATTAATTTATCTTTATGTATAATATATCGTGTTTTTAGTGTTTACCGCGGGATAAATAAATCATAGTTTATTAAAAATGTATTGCACTTTGTAGATTATGATTAAATCTTCTGAATAACTAGTCATATTTTTATAGTAGTTTTAATATTATTGAGTCCGGCCATGATCCCACCGCCATATTGGTATCACCGTTAGCCACGCCTACCTACGCCGTTTTTAATACACACGTTAATATGCTCATAGCTTCTCCATAGATTCTAACTCGATGCATAAAACTTATCGAATGTCACGTTTCGACATAAAAAGTGACATTCGACATAAAACGTGACATTTGACATAAAACGTGACATTCGACATAAAACGTGACATAATACACGCCTCCACAAAAAATGGCGGCTCCGACAAAAGATAGGGTCAAAGGTCAAAGTGCACTAAAGTAGCTTGCTTTCTACTATGCTTTCCAATCAAAATGGACAATGCAGGAAGCAACTACAAGCTAATCAACTCAGGAGTGCCATAGGGCGGTGTACTAGGGTCCTTTCTGTACCTGGTCTACACAGTGTAACTACTAACAACCTAACCTAACCCACAAACTTTATTCTAATAATAACCCTATACCAATCAAATCCGTGGAAAAATATCTTGGACTGCAATTGGATCAAAAACTAACTTGTAGAGACCATATCAAAGCTAAGAAAGAACAACTAACTCTTAAAACTAGACAAATAAACTGGTTAATCGGAAGACAATCACATATATCAATCTAAAGTAAAATAATCATATACAATGATCTCATGAAAATACATGAAGATCTCAAAATTAAATTTGTCAAGGATGTAATTCGGTCAAGAACTATAAAGCACAACAACTGGATAGAAGATCATATCAACCAACTTGTCAGAAGATTGTCCAATCAACAAGTAATAAAAAGAAAAGAAAAACTGACTAGAAGATATAATTAGATGAATACTAGTGAGCTGCCACTCTGCAACTGCCTCAGATATATATATATATAATATATCAAAATCAACAAATTTGCTTATTACATACTCCATTGGTTAATTATTATTTTAATGGGAATAAGCTACAATTTAAGTTTAAAATATATTTATTGACGTTTCAATTTCCACGTCGGATATCGTTCTCAAAATACAAACATGATTTTATTTTGATAACGATTTCCGAAGTGGAAATTGAAACGTCAATTAACTTAATTTAAACTTTAATTGTGGCTTATTCCCATTAATATAGTAATCACTTTACGATGCCACAAGAAAATAGCTTCAGAACAATACTCTATTGGTTGTAGAGTAGATTGTAAATATGAAATTATTAAAATAAAAGAAAATGGAATTATTATTATTATAAAAAATGGCTATAGAAGATGCTTATTTCTCATTTACCACCTATGAGTGTTTTTGTCATAGATAACGTTCCATGTTAAAATATACAAGTATAAAAAACCGAACGTTGTGAACAGTTTCCAGTAGAAAACGAAACAATACTAGAATTAAATACAGACGGTTCTGAGGAAAACATTTCAGGTTTTAAAAGTAAAATTCGTCGGCAATCGAGATCCTTTAGGTAAGTTATAAAAAATTGTACTTTTAAAATTTCTCTAGTAATACATTATTGGAGCAGTTTGTTAAATCGAATTATTATTAATACGCGAATTAAATGTTGAGGCTTTATTAGACCTGCAATTAAAAATATTACGAACAACTGTTTTATTTTAGTCGTAGTTTCAAGGACGACGTAAAAACTTAATTTTTTTATCGATTAATATAAAAATATAAAAAGACTTCTTTCTCCATTACATTTTTTGCAACGTCATACATCTTTTGGATCGAGAAGTAGACTACAACCGATCAAGGAATAGCAAAGTCTTTATTTTCAGACTTTTAGCTCTATTTGATAATCTGTGCATTTCTTCCATTTATTATAAAAAAGTAATTCAGTTTAAATTTTAGATTTATGGAAACACCCAGTATATATTTTCAATTTTTTCTTAACATTCCATTTGGATGAAAATAAAAGTGTCCTTATTAAAAATGATTATACTTATCTAAAAGTTTTTGTCATTTTATAAATACCTATCACTATTCAATTTGATTAAACCTACTATTTGACTAGAAAAATTGAATACTTCAGTTCATACTTTCAAGAGTTATCAGTGAATAAAGAGTTTGTTTCAACAAGAACGATATTATGCGCATAAAAATTTTGATACAAGCCTAATACGGTTAAGGGTATATAAAGGTGTAAGAAGGTCCACTCCGATATCATTCTTTTCATTTTCTTATTTTTTAACGTAACTAGTTGATAATTATAATATAGTATGTACTTAATTTTTTCTGTCTGACATAGTCTTATTGTTTTTAAAAGATCCAATCAGTAGGGATTCATCGTTAAAATACCGAGAGTTCTTCAAAATATTTCGCCGCAAATTAAAAATTCATCTTTTATACAAAAAATCAAAAATACCGATACATTGATGATTTTTGCAGCAGCCGCAGACAAAATATTGGGAAGAAATAACACCAGTCGAGCAAGCTTAAACTCCACGATATTGTAAAATAAAATACATAAAACAACATTATTTATAGGCAAAATAACTAATTATTAAAATTTGTTTTATCAATTCATTCCACTGCCACATGACGCTAGCAAAGGTCTTCCATGTTCCAGTTAGATGAGACCATTGCAATATCATGAATATACATATATGGAAGATGAAAACAGATCACATATTATCCCCTTGATATAGAATCAAGATACCTTTCCAGGTGGAGCTAACCACAAGAGAGAGAGGTATAGAATGACCCCAGAAGACACTCAAAGTTTGGTGGCCACAACTTGTACACAGATCGGTCAAAAAAGAAGAATGGTTTGGGAGCAGGAGTATACAGTGGTGATAGCAACAACCACAGTTCAGTCCCACTGGGAAAGTAAAAGAAATTGTACAAGGATAAACAATATGAGGGCTTACGCAAATAAGCAGATCAACATCTACACAGACAGTCAGGCAGCCCTGGGAGCTAATCCAAGGATTACATACAAAATGATGTGGAAATATCGCGGAGAACTTGACAACCAAGCGGACCGTAACAGTGTAAAACTTGTTTGGGTGCCACGTCATTAAGTAATCAACGGCAATGAAAGAGCTGATGAACTTGTCAGGAGAGGATCAGCAACAAGATATTTCGGTCCAGAACCGGTTCTGGGTGTGCCAAAAAGCACAATCAGAAACCGAATAAGAGGCTGGATTCGGCGAACACAGAGAAGATTTTCATAACTAAGACCTGCGAAAAAAAAAGGTGCAGAACTGGGCAAAATGAACAGCAGCTTAACATCATAATAGGGTTACTAAGTGGACACCTGAATATGAGGGGACTATTCAACTCAGATCTAAACAACAGATTATGTAACAAAGAGACCGAGACAGTCAGACATATTTTGTGCGACTGCGAGGCACTGGATCGCAGAAGACAAGCAATATACAGGGACTGCAGACCAAGTCCAAATACATATGGTATTCACTCAAAAGACCTTTACCAACTGGTTTAGGGTAAAAAATATTTTGGAATGGGTGTCGTAAAATATAAAAGCAATAATAATACAATAAGCCTAAAGGCTGCAGCGTCACCGAAGAATGCGTTGACACGGCTTCCAAAGGAAAAAAAATTGCCGGTCATCAACAGTCTACTAACAATCACAGAAGCAGCTATTGAATCTTTCATTTCATAAAATTCCATTCAACACTTTACTTGGTTATCGATAATTCATAAAGATCAATATTAAAACGCAACCAAATGGAGCAATGCTCTTTTTAAGTATAGCATTCTGTGATAGCAAGAGATGTAGTAATGACAAAGTAACCCCTGGTAAAATCACATCCCTAATTGTTGCATTGGTTCCTGAGATATATATACGGTTATGTCTAACAGAAAAACTTTAGTACTGTTCTTTAATATAGAGTAAATTTTTTTACTACAAAACATCAATAAAAATATTAACAGATACAATGAAGTAAAAAAAGGAAGTGTCTTCACTGCCAAGATGTTATCCTAGTACAATTATATACAATTTAACAGTTCAAAATGAATGTATAGCAAACTATACTGCATAAATAACAATTGGTGTATCAAATTGGAAACAATTTATTCTAAAATACAATTAAAATTACAACCTATTCCTAAAAAGAAAAAATTGGTCATGTTAATCGAAATGTACAGCCGGTTTTAAACATCTCATTTCAAGATGTACCTATACCATATCCTGGATCTCTGTGAGATTTAATAATAAATGAGCTGAAGACATACGATTGTTTTCTAAAATAAATATCAGTATTTAAAGTATTTTAGAAACCAAACTGCACTTCTTGTAACCAATAATTTTCTTAACAAGCTTCTAGGACACTGTCCTGTTCGAAAATAATACCAACAGGATAAAAATATATATTCAACAATTAAAGACTAATACCAAAAAATCTTTCCAACAAAATCCACATACCAACATTTCCTAACCTCAATCTTTAATAAAAACATACCGACATGTTTCTGGTCAAGCTGTATTAGCTGTGTATTATAACAAATACACTTGTATAGGACATTCTCTGCATGCGGCTCTTCTAAGCTTCATACAGTGTCCCCTTAAAATGATGAACCACATGATATTTAAGCTATATTTAAATTTATTTAATAGGAAATTCCGGCCAATAGTTAACGTGAAAACGCTGGGTAGTGCCTTCGAATAATCGGTCTAACCAGTTGGAGAAGCCGTCTAGCAGAGCTCCTTGTAAGAGGATGCCGTCATCGGAGTCCGAGCTATCAGAATTAAATCCTATAAAAGCCCCACTTTCGCAGTCAATCTCAGCCACTTTTGGCGTTGGCCCATTTTTAGCTTTCTAAAAGATATAAAAAGTATAAGTATAGGGTAAGTAGATTACGAAAGTGCTTTTCTTTCAAATGTACGAGTCAAACGTTTATGTAGGAAACGTTATCAGAAATTACATATATTCATTAAGGGAAACAGCAGTGGATAATCGAGAAATAGACGGGAAACTGATATCCGGCAGAAAACAGAAAAAAATAATTTCGATGAATACAATAAAATCAATAAAAAAACGAATAACAAAATATAAATATAGAAGAATTAGAAAAAAATGATGATACATTTAACATGTATAAAAAGATAAAAGAAATAATCGGACAAAAGTTTGGTTGACAAACAAGGAAACACTGCGGAGATAAAGATAAGATGTTTTAAAATGAATAGTGTCAGGGTGTAATGCTGTTTTAAAGGCTTTTTAATTTTCTATTCAGCAATATACGATTTTTTGGTTTTTGTAAATTCATATCCAAGAAACAATAATTTTTATTTTTAATGCTTCTTACCATCTACCGGACAGGCCGATTTTTTCCTTTTATAATTCGTTCTTAGATTTATGTTTTAGTGTGTCCATTTCTTTTCATCTTTGCCCCCAAATAGATATGATGGAACATGATGAACTTACCTTTCCATCTTATTAGTTAAGTTCATCGTTTTTAACTCCTCCCTTTAACTTAATATTTTGACCCTATCGCTCATATTCTTATATTAATGGCCTTGTGGATCTGCCTGGTCTTGTACGATGACTACTTGATCTTCCGCGAACTGAAGCGTTATAAGGTTGTTTCTTCGTTTAATGGTATACCCATTCCAGAACATGACCTCCATTATTTCAGTGAATTAGCCATGAGCGTTTCAAAACTTGATATGAGTATTGTATCATAAGCTTTCGTTAAGTCCACAAATAATAGATGAGTTAGTCTATCCCTAGCCAATCTCTTTTCATTTAGTTGTCTTGCTGAGAGATCGAAAGAGAAGTGCAGACATTAGAGTTGTCAAAATACTTCATACTACAAGACAACCTTCCATAGAGGTATTAAGCCGCCAATGAATACGCAGAATTGCTTATAAAGAGGAAGAAGAAGAAGAAGACAAAGAAAGTTTAGATGTAGTCGATGCAATATCGTCCATCTCGAAATCCTGCTGCTGTTCCAGCTCTAGTGGTTCGTATTCCGATTTCGACTAAGGTTTTCATAACTTAATTTATAAAAATCATTGTTTAAATATTATATATAATCAATGCAATGCAATATAATCAAGTAGTCGCCGAGCTATACCTGCCACACTTTACCATTGTATTCCTAATATTTAATGGACGGTTATGATGGCGCATTTATCGGAAACCCATACAATGGAAATCTTAATTGCCATTAAATACGAACACATAAGGAGATACGTGAATTATTTAAAATAAATGTCAAGAACATACTATTTCACAGTAATGCAGGGAGAATTCCTGAAATTAATGAGGATAAACCATTAGATGGTATGATTGACGAGAGATTTAATCTGCGAGAGAACTTTTTGCTTAACATAAGTCAGTTAAACATCAATTTTGCGTTTTGTTACGCACAGAAAAGTAATATTTTTACGAAATTCAATTGAAATATGAATTATGTAAGGATAATTCAAAATGAAGATACATGTCACGCAGATGTGCAATTTTTACCAAATAGCACTTTTTCGGGCGGAGCAAAGTTTATCAATGAGACTCACACCTAGTTTACCAAAAAAGTGAATTTATGGGTAGGTATTATTGAAAATACAATCATTGGGTCTTACTTTTTTGACGACTGTTTTATAGCAAATGATTTTTTATAAAAAACGACAATTGTACGACAATTAGAAGTCCTTTAGTGATAATAAAAATGAAGATGAAATAAATAGGACTATTTGGAATACCAAAGTTTTTACTTCTTTACTACCATAAAAAGCTAAAAAAAATGTAATTGTTTGGTTCAATATTATAGCATGAACCGAAATATTATTAATATAATAGTCCGGTAGCTGGTAAATAGTTTTAAACATAATAATTACTGTTTCTTGAATACGAGTGTAGAACAATCAAAAACAAGTTTATTGCTGAATAGTAAATTAAAAACATTTTAAAATGGGTTGTTACAAGCTACCTCTTTTCATTTAAACATTTTGAAAGCGTTTTTGTTCCCTCAACAGGGTTGACGCGTGATGAAAATAATTTTATTCAGAAAATACAGTTTTAGAAATAAAAAAACGATCTCTTTAAAGATTTTTCTTAAACCCTAATAAAGTCGATGATTAATATATTATATAAATTTATTTGGACCAGATTATATATAAATAATTTGTAATATCTTCTATATATAGTACGTTGAGTTTTGGATTAGATATTGCATACTACATAAAGCGCTAAAATCGGCAACATTGCTTAGAACTACAACGCCCTCGTATGTAATTCTCCGATCCCCTCCGCCAACACACGACTTAGTAGCTCACAAAAACGCATAGGATATACATCTCCGTCCTTTGATCTTTGTTTTCATTACGTATAACCGGTTCATTTCCTAGAGTAAACTCCATACACATACACTGACCTTTATAAGGCGGTGCATTTGTATCGGTTTTTATTAATGTGAACAATTTTTTGTGGTTAAATTAAAAATAAAAGCGCATTTCTTTAAAAAGATAAGACAAAAAATATACTCTTATTGAAAATAAAAAATAATTCCTAATAAAATAACAAATAATTCTTTATGCTCTACAGAAATGATTCAAATATTTGACCTTCTACGGCTGAACAGTATCCCAATCTGTCATAAAAACTTCTGCGGACAGATAAAAGAGTTTCTGCTGTAAGAGAATTGGAGACTCCTCTTATTTGATTTTTTAATTCATCCCAACGTTGGGCTCTAGCCTCAGGATAATCGTAGATGATGCTTTTTAAATGTCCCAAAAGTTCATGGGTGTAAGATCTGGAGATCGCGCAGGCCACTTAATATCGCCTGTTCCACTGATAACTCGATTCGGGAAAGTATTGTTTAAATACTCCCTAAATATTCGAGCCGTATGTGAACTGACTGGACTGCCAGGGTCACTAATGAGGAAGTGCCGAGAAGAATGGGTCGAGACAAAAAATTGTTGACAACGATAAAAGTACGCAAGACTGCATACCTTGGACACATACTAAGAAATAATAAATATAGTCTTCTGCAGGTCATCATGCAGGGTAGAGTCGATGGCAAAAAGGGAATAGGTAGAAAGAGGAAGTCATGGCTGCGAAATATTCGAGACTGGACAAACATGACTGTAGACGAATTATTCCACGTTGCAAAAGACAGAGAAGCTTTTAAAAATGTGGTCGCCAACCTCCGTTAATGGGGACGGCATAGGAAGAAGAAGATGTGAACTGAACAGCCGTCTTGATAAAACCAAACATTCTCCAGATTTACATCAGGAAGTTTGAGAATAGCGGGAAGGACATGATTCTGTAACAAATTGGGGAATACTTTACTGTTCAAGTTGCCCTAAATAAAAAATGGACCTATTAGGTGGTCTATTAAAATGATAGTCCAAACGTTAACTTTTTGAGAAAGTTGAGTTCGGTAAACAACACTTCTGTACTGGTTTTCCCGCGCCCAATACCTCGTAATGAAAGGATTGTATCTCCCTACTAACTAACTAACTACTAAAATTTATTTCATCGTTACCCTTTGTTCTTAGAGTTTCACAAAGCTTCATTCTTCGAAACTAATCGTCTGGATAAAGCTGCTGCGTATTCGAATATTTAAAATTCTTGTAACCGTGCTTTTTCCGTACTTTCGTTACAGTAACATTGCTAACATCTAACTCTCTAGTAACGCTTCTACGTCGTGTTGAATCTACGTCGATTGTTGCACAAATTTGTGTATCCCGGTATTCTCTTTCCTTAACTTTTTCTGGTGACACTTCTTGAGCGTGACATTTTCTGCAATTTTTGAGGCAATAACAACTCTCAAAATTTTTAACAATATTATGAATTGACTGTACGCAAGAAATTGGTCTCCCCTCAAAAAAACACAGAAAATAAATCTACACACTTTATCCAGAATTACCACCATAGAACCATTTTATTATTTGAACTTTTTCTGCGGGCGTATAAACTGAAATGTTTACAAAAATATATTAAAAATCTACGCTGTTATCGCTGTATAATTACAAATTATTGGCGACGGTCAACGGAGCCGGTGAATGGAAAGTCGACGGCGCTCAGTGTTGCCATTTATAAGGTGTATATCTAATTTAAAACTTAACGCAATATATTAAAACTTGTGGCAGTCCTGATAATTAAAAATGAAAACAGTATATCTTACCTTCTTCGTTTTTTCCATGTGTTTAGCATGAAACACACAGAAATATTTTCTATGTCCGTTTACAGAGAGAACTGTACCGACACAATTCCTTGGATTGATATTCAGTTCTCTCTCTTCAGGTAAAGATAGCTGAAGCAGCTCCTTATACCATTTAAGGCCTCTTTCAATGTACATATACGAAAACATTAAGGTTTTATTTCTGAAAAAGAAAAATATATTTTGAACAAAAATGTATATAAAAAAAGTCAATTCAAAGTCAATTGAAAATTGAAGTTTTACGAGGAGGTTCAAATATATTATTTAACAGAACTGTTTTACTCCACGAAGCGCTGTGCGCAACGTAACCAACATATGCAAGATATCCTTCTATTATCTCTGCACGGATTGAGATGTTCCGTCTCTCTTGTTCAAGTGAAACCAAAACACAGCGTTGCAGATGTTAAATAAATATTAAATTTCTTCATTTTTCACCTGGATATGACTTAATATCTAGTTTAATACTAAAAAATCTACCAAACGAAGGCGTAAGTTTAATTACTTATATATTTAACTCAATATTAAAAACAGGCTATTTTCCACTCCAATGGAAAGTTGCTCAAATTGTTCTTATTCCAAAACCTAATAAGGATCACACGGAAGTATCTTCATATCGCCCAATTAGATTGTTGCCTATTATATCCAAAGTATTTGAACGGCTTTTTCTGCGAAGACTGGAGCTTATTTTATATGACAGTAATGTTTTACCGAATTATCAGTTTGGGTTTAGGAAACAACATGGTACTATCGAGCAAATTCATAGGGTGGTAAAAACTATCAGAAATTCGCTCGAACAAAAAAATTACTGTACTGCTGCATTTCTAGATGTCTCTCAAGCATTCGACGAAATTTGGCTTATGTAGGTCTTATCTCCAAAATTAAATCCATATTTCCTCATCCCATAAGTTCACTTTTAAGATCCTACCTGACAGATCGATTCTTTCAAGTCAAAAGAGGTGGGGACATCACTAACCTGTTTCCAATTTGTTCCGGAGTTCCACAAGGAAGCATACTAGGACCCACCCTCTACTTAATATACACATTAGATCTCCCAACGACGACCAATACAACAATCGCTACATATGCCGATGACACAGTTATCATGGCTTCAAATTCTACAGCAACTGAAGCATCCCAGGTATTACAAAATCACCTACTTAAACTAGAGAGCTGGCTTAACCCATGATACTATGACTAACAAGATAGGATCTTCCCGTAGCACAAAATCGGTCTTGTTCGCGCATGCCGTCATTGGAGAGTAGAATTTGAATCCTTGTTAAAGTTAAATGGAATTTTTATGCATTCTGTGATGAAATTATTCAATTAGCAAAATAATAATATTAAATAAAGGTTTAATAATTACAATAATCGTACACAAAAGGATATCTCCAAACTATTTATTAAAGATTATTTATTGACACATACAAAAAACTGACATTACGAACATGCAACTCTCCAATTACGTCACGATTTATGCGCAATATCTTATCTTCTTAATCATAGCATCATGGCTTAACCTGTAGCAAGTCCAAGTTAACAGTTTAAAATCAACACAAACAAAGTTTACTTAAAAAAAAGGTGTCGCGCCACCAGTTTCTATAAACAACGCTCCACTAACAGTTAATACCGTCGTTAAATACTTAGTAATCCATTCGCTTAGCAAACTTAATTGAGGCATCCACATATGGGAGAAACGCCTTCAACTCAGCTTAATCTACAGGAAAATGTATTGGTATATGAGTCGAAAATCACATCTTAGCCTGGAGAACAAACTTCTTATATATAAATGTATTTCAAACCCGGTATGTCAATATGCAGCACAAATCTGGGGTACAGCAAGTAATACCAACATACAAAAACTTCAAGGATTCCAATCGAAAGTACTGCGCCAGATCTGTAATGGCCCTTGGTATATTACGAACCACAGATTACACCACGATTTACAGTTACCAACAGTTAGCGAAGCAATACTGCTGTAAACTCTGTATACAAGACCAGACTATCCTGCCATTCAAATCCGCTGGCCACGGATCTGCTCAACATTTCACACGTAAGAAGATTAAAACGAGCAGACCCTTTGGACCTCTAGTAAATCTGGAGAAACAGAGCATAGTGTCATGGTCGGTGAAATAACAAGTTTTTATTCTGGTGTATTCTAAATCTTTTCTTAATTTGTTTTTTTTTTTAGTCTTGTAATACTCATATGTGTGTCAGTGATGTTTATCTGTATTAAACTTTGTTTGTTAAGTTGAAGTTTAAATTAATTGTTATATCATAGATTATATTTATATTATGTCTTACCTGGGTGCTCGCCACTGGGCGGCTTCCCACTATGTTATTGTACATAAATTATACATATTGCTCATTGTTTGTAATGAGACAGATTGAAATAAACATTGGATGTTAAATAAAAAAAAATTCACTTTGAGATCTGAGACAAAAGACTTTAAGTAAACAACAATTATAAAAATGTATTAATTTTATACTGATTGCTTCAAGATTATTGTTCTAATAAAAAAATTATAGAACTGCAGTTGTACTTGAAACCTTCGGCAACATCACCTAGGTAATTACAGACACTAGGTAATTTTAAAAATGTTTAGTTAATTCAGTGTCGTGCCTGTAGTAAGTTAATGTGTTTATTGTTGATTATATGTGTCGACACTGTAGCGGCCGTTTGTTAAGTGATGAATCGCGCGATCCAGGTAATGGTGTATTTATAAACAATGAAGAAAATGTTTTATCTAGTATTGAAGCGACTACAAGTAATAATTCTGAGTTTTACAACCAGGATTTGCAAGTTCAAGGTAAGATATTTATAAATGTTTGAGAAAAGACAAAAATTCAACCCCACACGAAATTGTCAATAGATATAAATTAACAAAATTGTCATATAGTACGGTTTATATGGTAATTAAAAGAGGAGATGTTACTGATTACAGCTTAAAAAGAAAACGCGACGAACAAAAAATTCATAAATTTGATGACGCTACGATATTTACAAAGAAAATAAAGTTATTAAAAAAAAAGAATTAGCGCACAGTAACTTACAAAGCTACAGTTGTTATTCTTATCAATCCTTGGAAACTCTTCGCGAAATTATTGTTCAATGTAGATTTATATACAAACAACTTATATGCGAATGGTTATAATGGAATTAACCCGTATTGTGAATCTTCGTCAAATTTATTTAAGAAATATTAAACATTATTGCGAATCAGGCAGGAACATTGTATACTTAGACAAGACATGGTTTGATACTCATAACGTAGTTAAAAAAGGGTGGGTGAATAATTCTAAAAATTGCACGTACCAAATATACCATCGAATTCGGTAATAGTTATGGATAACGCTCCGTATCATTCTCGGCAACTTCATAAAATTTCAAATGTCAATACGAAGAAATCGGATATTTTAACATTGATGCAGAATAAAAATCTAGAAATACCTCAAAGGGTTCCAACAAAAAACAAATTATTAGAAATTGTTCCAGAGTATGTAATTGATAAATTGGCAGAAGGACGAGAACATTCAGTTGTTCGGTTACCTTCTTACTACTGTATTTTCAATCCAATAGAGTTAGTTTGGTCATATATAAAACGTAATTTACGGAGAAATAATCACTCTCCGTCATTAAACAATATAGTGCTCGATAGCATAAGAACAATTATGAAAAAGCCTGAATATACTGAATTTGGAAAAGAGTGTGACACAGTTAACAAACAAGAACAAGAATATTTCGTTCTGCCGCTAATTGATCCTGTAATAATTCAATCTGGTGAAGACTGATTTTCCGAAGACGGTTAAATCGAATATAAAACTTAAAAAAAAAACAACAAAAACCCCGAATACATAAGGATATTTGTAATTAAAAAAAAACAGATAGTATTTATGAACAGATTAACAAACTATAACAGAAAAATGATCTTTCGGCATTGCGAACTGAATCGAGAGATAAGAGGCTCCTTCTATTATCGTTTTCTAGTCAGTTCGTAAAAAATAGCTACCGACTTTTTAGACGTTTTCTCCGACAAAGACCATTTTAATGTTTAATACTTTTCAAATCCAAATCTTCCATCTAGCTCTATCTGTTAATGAATATTTGAACTATAAATAAAAGTGCAGACACTTTGATCTTTATTTACGTTAAAGGCATTGGCACATAGGTACAGCTGGTTCCTAAAAAAACTGATACGACTCTAAGTAAGATTTGATCATTTTGAGCTGTGTATTTGATTGGGCTGACATTATATTATATTTACTATGACAGACAAATAATAAAATAAACAAAAAAACAACAAACAATTGATTACATATGTTAATTTATAAATAATTGTAATAATTATTAAGATCTAAATTTTGATATTATTTTGAATTCTTGCATTTTATAAAGAGTATATAAATGAGAGTATTTACATAAAATAGGGTTGTTGTTATTATTTTTATTATTATTAAGGAATAAAACAAACGACTTAACTCAACAATATATTAAAGCAAGAATTGTAACCAAATTAAAAGACAACTGGACACTATCAGAGGCAGCAAAACATTTTAACACAAACAGAACCACAGTTTTTCTATTAATAAAAAATGGAGGCAGCAAGAAACTCTCGAAAGAAAGCGAGGGTCTAGAAGACCAAAACTATACTAAATTTGGGTATGTAAAAATAGAATTAATATTTTGTAATATCTTCATCAGGATTGATAATAGCTTGTACTCTTCGGTCCATCTGCGTGAAAGGAACTATGAAATTGTCTTCTTCAGAGAGCTCTTCCCAAACCTGTTGTATACCGTGCCATAGCTCTTCAGCATTTTGAGGTATAAAATTACTCCGATATAACCGTTTTATAATAACACCCCACACATTCTCGATTAGGTTTAAATCTGGACTGAAGCTGGGCTATGGTATGGTTTCGATGTTGTTACTCTGGAGGATAAAATTTTCTGGATACAACTATTCTACACTGGGAAACAGGAAGTTTTCTAAAATATTCAGACAAGTCTGCCCAACAAACCTGCCATCAATAAGCCATACCATTCCCATTCCTCTAGATGAAACCCATCCCCATAAATTGGTGCTAAAATGACCAACTGCTCGATATCTATGAACATATAGAGGATTAAATCTATTATTATCTGGTCTATACACCCCAATTTTGCCCTTTTTAAAAGATTGAAAAATTTTCTCATCTGTAAATATTACCCTGTCCCAAAAATCTTGTAGCTGATGGTTTAAAGCAAATATAAGTCTTGATTGCTTCTGTTGTGGTGTAAGAGCTTGTTTTCGAAGTTATACTTCTATACGCGCCTTCGACGTGGGAAATTTGTTCGGGAGTGAATTTTCCATTCTGTTCAGATTTGTCTTGAGCCTCGTTAGGCATGTTAAATTATAAATTAAAACTTGTAAATATCCCAAGAAAGTTCAAATGTGTACTTATATACAAACAAACAACAATTAAATTTTGTATCTGTCAATGTCAGACAAATTGACAGTTGTATCACGAAACAATATTTTCATTTTATTAATATTATTATCATGGTAAATTAAACATATGCGTAAGTAAGTTATGTATATTGGCATTTTTAAATACTTATGAATATTGCATTTTAATTTTTATTGTATTATTATATTGAATTATGTTGCAGTGTATTGTATTATATTTTTATAATAATAACAAAATAAATCTGAATTTTACTGCAGAGTATGTGTAAAAAAATTGTTTGCATTCAACTCCTTTCATACATATATGAAAATAAAAATATACATTTTCATCAAAATATTGATTCAATCCTTCATTTACTATTCTCCTATTACAGGTCAAATGTTGTTTATATACAGCAAACGATGCACCATATACCTATATACCTAATTCTGTTTCTCTTTCTGCTCTCTCTTACCTATAGCATTACATATGTAGTGCAGATTGACTCCCATATAAATTTGTAACGGCGAATGCGTGTATAGAAGTATAACTTCTACCGGCAGTCCCACTGGACTGCCACACCCGTTTTTGTTGCTGCAGTTCAATACCTAAGACGCGATGCTTTAATTCTGCGCCAAGTTGTTGCTTTTCTTTCCGGAAACTGTGACATAATTCTTGCAATTTTCGCATCTTTAAAATGATTCTCTTCAAATCTCCCCAAAAGCGTACGATCTTCATGTGGTAGATATTCTTGGTCTTCCAGAACCTTGCTTTCTTTCCAGAGTTTCTTGTTCGCTCCATCTTTTATTAATATTAAAAACTGTTGTTCTGCTTACGTTAAAATGGTTCGGTACGGCAGATAGTGACCAACCATAGGAGTTTGTTATTTTCATGTAAAATCATTTAATGTTACAAACCAAATGTACAGACAAGTTAACTTATATTCATCGAATTATGTATTCTAGAATAATTAAATTTCGTACGCCTATGAGTTTCTCAAATATCACTTGGATGGACTTTACATTGTTTTATATAAATTATTACAGTGCAACCGGTACATTTAATTCATAGAGTTTTTTCAATTACCTATAGCAATAAACTATTGCTGACAAATTTGGGGCAAATATAAAACGAGTATAAAAATGTTGGATCTCTTTCTATTCAATAAGGACCCGATAGGCCCTTTTTGAAATCGTGTTGGTTTTTGTCCGTCCATTTGTATGTGCATTTGTGTGTGTATTTATTTTATTTTTAACGGAAACCATCACAATTTTAATAGGAAAATAAGTTTTGACGTTTTAATTTCCACTTCGGAAATTAAAAATGCCACAAGAAAATAGCTTCAACAAAACAATCAACAATGTAATGTTTTAAAATCAAATGTAAATCATAGTTTGGATACTTACTTTCTATAAGGCCACACGGCCTTATGAAACGGTGGAATTAACTGTTGCCTGGACTGCATATCCAGCACTAAAACAATAGTACGACAACCGGGTTTCAGTAACCTAACTAAAGCGTTGTAACTTTCGGATCGCATTTCGTGTAAACGTAGTTCAGGTTGGTATGACGTATTGACGCTGTTGTTATTGTCGTTACTTGTTTTGGCTTTCTGCTTTTGAATGCTCTCTTCTTCTATTCGACTAGAAAAGACCATACATATATACAGGGTGATCAACCTTTGTAACAAAGTCCGTTTGTCAAAAAAAGTTATTTATAAAAATTGTAGGTAGCTGTAGCTTCACATTTTAAAATTAATTACAAATATACAGGGTCTTCCATAAACTGTACCGCATCAAAGATATATTTTTTAAATGAAACAACCTGTATTTTATTTTAAATTTAAAATTCGCTTCATTTCCTGGTTACAATAATACCAAGTTGTTACACAGGGTATTTAAAAAGTTATAACTAAATTCCAATGAAAATCGTAACAAATTCAACGCCATGTATACCTAATTGAAAAGGTGTAAAAAAAACAACAACCTCTCGTAGCCTTAATTTTTGAAATGATTGTCAAAATTCATAAATAAAATAATACAGGGTAAGTCAAAACACAAATTCATCCTTTTCTGTTTTCATATTTTATACTTTGTATTCAGATTTGCAGCTTTGCTTTAATGATGAAGCAACATTTTAAATTATGGATGATAAAGCTCAATTTGTCGGAAGACGTTCAAGGAAAATATGAGAAGAGATGTGTAATAAAAACAGTTAAACATCCCATCTAAGTAATGATCTAGTCTGTAATGAGTAGCAAAGGAATGGGACGTTTATATGTAGTAGAAGGAACCATGCGACCATTACAAAAAAGTCTTGCAGAGATTGAGAGTTGGTAATGGCCGCAAGGTCTTTATGCAGGATGAACATAAAGAAGCATCTGACCATACTGCTAAAAACATTAAAAGTTTTTGATATGGCAAGAAATTCCTCTATTACCGTGGCCCTGCAACTTACCAGATATAAACCCCATCAAAAATGTCTGGGAGTGCCCAAAAAGGAAATTCGCCGGTGAAGTAATAACAAACGAGGTCCATTTGATAGAATCATATTTCATAGGAACCATAATGACCATTTAAAAGAATGACAGCAAGATGAAGAAATCTAGAATCCAACATGATTAATAAAGGGTCTTTTTAAACCATGTAGTTTCTGAGTGTCCTATTTATAACTTATAGTTAAGTATGTAAGTACTTAGCCCACAAAAGAAAAATGAAAATTTTGAAAAAGTGGCGATTTATTTCTCAACATAGTTTCCTTTTAGCTCGGTACACTTGACCCAGTCTTTTATCCGAGTAACTTCTTTAACCCGTCTGAAAAATACCTTTTCCCGAAGTCTGCAAAGTAGGCTTCCGTGGTGGCAATGCCCCCCCTAATTTGACTTAAATTTCTGTTCGGCGAGTACATTTTTCAAGTTTGGAAACAAAAAGAAGTTGCACAGGACCAAATCTGGAGAACACGGTGGATAGGGCAACAGCCCAATTCGACCAATTTCGCCATGGCGAGGGCGGAGGTATGAGCCGGTGCGTTGTCATGGTGAAGAGCACTTTTTTCTTTGCCAAATGGGGTCGCTTTATCTGTAATTCGGTGTCGAACCGGCCCAATAATTCGGCGTAGTACAGCCCTGTTGCCGTTTTGCTCTTCTCCAGGTAGTCGATATAGTATACCCCTTGTGAATCCCAGAAAATGGTGGCCATTACCTTTCCGGCCGATAGGACAGTCTTCGCCTTCTTCGGAGCAGGTGCGCCGGGTGCCGTCCAGTGTTTCGACTGTTCCTTGGTCTCTAGTGTGTGCCAATGTCATGTTTCATCGACGAATATACAACAACGTAGAAACTCCTTCGGATTGCGCTTAAATGGTGTTAAACACTGCTCTGAAGTGGTCTCACGGTTGCACTTGTTGTCCGGAGTTAGCAACCGCGGTAGCCATCGCGCCGACAGCTTTCTTATGCCCAAAATTTGATGCAGAATATGACATACGTGGAGATGGCTACTCTCTCAGATATCTCGCGCACCTACAGTCGGCGGTCTGCCAATACAAGATCGTGGATTTTTGTCATGTTATCCTCCGTGCTAGCCATTTTCGGGGCACTGAGGCGTAGCTCATGGTACAATTGCGGTCATAATGCAACAGTGACTCTTCTCGATAAACGACAGGACATGTCACTGAGTGGAGATTACTATTATCCATTACATAAATGGAGAGAAAGTACGATTGCAATATATTCATGTTTACCACTAATTATGTTGAGGACTCGAGTTAATCTCCCTCTTTTTATCTTATGCCAGACACTTCTTATCTTTGGTAGTTGGGCGTGAAAACTATGTTCCAAACACCGTTCTTTTATTCAAATTCACCAAGAAATCTTTTACTCTAGATGAAAGCCATCAACTTTTTTTATGAAAACTTATGAATGTCTCCTTAGTGTCTTCCGCCTGAATCTTCTAGTTTGTTTTTCAAGGCGAGCTAATGTCATCGTCTGATGCCACTTTTCTTCTTTGGAAGATACGCCAAAAAAACGATTGGGTTTAGTTGAGGTCTTCAGCGTTCAAAATTTTCTAAATTTTTAAAGGTCACTGCGATATTAAAGTAGTTTTCCTCACTACATATAAATCCAAAGTACTTATTCATGAGTTGGCCTATTAATATCGATGAACACACGCAGCTTTATCGATAATTTTTTTATAAGGGCATTTTTTATGGGTCTATTTCGTTATCAAATATTGTTTTGGCCTGGTAGTTATTGAAAATTACTTAGTCTTAATTCTCATTAGGGCTGTTATATAGCCTACACTACTACAATCGTTTGTGAAGGAGATTACCGCTGGTTTTTTGTTATTTTCTCGTTAAGGGTACTTCTGGTAGACGTACTAGGCTTAGCAGCCTGTCACATCAGACCTCTCTTAAGAAGTGACTGCTGGCTTTCGTGATATGACAACCTTGATAGTGTGAACACCCAGTTCCCTTATCTTCCTGAGCTTCTTTATTTGAGTTCCGGATCTTCTTCTTAGGGTGCCTGTCCGTTCCGAACGTTGACGATCATTCTGGCTATGATGACTTTATTGGTTGCTATACGAAATAGCTGTGTTGAGATCTTTCTATACCATGCTCTCAAGCCAGGATATTCTTCTTCGTCCTGGGGCCCTTTTTCCTTCAATTTTACCTTGCAAAATGCATTGAAGTAGCTCGTATCTGCCTTGATTTCTTATTATATGTCCCAAGTACTGCAGCTTACGGCTCTTCACGATGTTGACCAAATCCGCAGTTGTGTTCATCGTCCGCAGTACTTCTTCATTGGAGTTCCGGATAAGCATAGCCGAATACTGGTATTACTCTGATTGATTTTGTTTCGCTTAACCTTTGCTTACGTCTGTTATATACAGTATTGTGCGAATTAATTGAATCATTGTGACATTTTTCAATATTCACAGTTGGCAACATTATCCACACATTTACAATTGACCAAGCATTGAAAACATAACCTTACTTTTCTCTGCCTCTTATTTGAGGGTGTTTTACAACATTTCCCAATAAATTTGTGTTATTTTGTACTATTTTGTGTTGTTTTCAGTAATTAGTGAGTTTGTTTCGTTTAATTACATCATGAATATTACGTCTAGGAAGCGTGAAAATATTATCACGTTACGTGAGCACACTTCTATATCACAAAGAGAAATCGCAAGAACGTGTGGAGTGAGTCAGGGGGTAGTAAGCAAGATTTTGAAACGTAAACGAAAAACGGGATCAATGGATGTGAAAAGGTTAGGAAAATGCGGAAGAACGAGAAAAACAACACCAGGAGATGAAAGATTTCTACTTCGAAAGAGCAAATTGGACCCAAGAAAAACAAGCCAAACAAGCTTCTTACTGAACGAATGAAGAGACAAAGGCTATTTTGGGCTCAAAAATACTCTAATTGGACTGTAGACAACTGGAGAAAAGTCCTATTTACAGATGAAACTCACTTTTTCGGGGACAGCGGTCGAAATTCGTCAGGAAGTCTGACTAACTAGTCTAACTCTACTTTACTTTATCTTTGATAATTCGCGTTTTTAACAACTTTTTCGCGTTTCAAAATATTTGTCAAAAATTAATTACTATTATTTGAATTCAAAATATTTGAGGCCACTTTTTGACTGGCAACCTATTATCAATATATTCTCCTAATTTTAAATGTATGTAAAAATGTGAGTTTGATGAACTACATTATGAACGTAGTGATCCTGCAGTAGCATCTTGTAATATTAAAAACAAAATCATAACACCGATTAAGCCAAACTGAATAGCATCGAAAACTTCGAAGAATGAACAATCATGACGGAATGATAATGGTAGATTTTTAACTAAAATAATATATTCAAATTTTAAATTTAACAAATATTAAATTAATACTTACACTAAATACGCCATGAAATAACCTATTGCTAGTATAAACAATATTGTTCCCAGTATCGAAAGTAATGCTAATATTTGATCTTTGGTCAAACCGTCGTAAGTCGTCTCTACGAATTGAATTATTCTAGTATATATTCTGCCAACTAATCCTCTAGCATGTTCGTCTAATAAATCCTAAAATGAATAATAATATTTGTAATATGTACATGTATTGGTAGACAAAAGAATTTAATATTAGCAAATATAAATTCAAACCTAGATTCTCTTATATGGAGCTACTAATTTTGCATTTGTATGTTTGTACAATCTTTCTGTATATTTTGCTCTATCTAGTGTAGCCAATATCTGCACATATGGTGTATAAACACTAACTCTGACGAAAGACGAATAAATAAAATGAGAGTTACACAACGCGCGATGGAGATGAAGATCAATGTTGGGCATTATCATCTGAGATAAATTACCAAACCTAGAAATAAGAAGAAGAACAGGGGTTCGGATGCAGTTGAAAGAACGGCCATGGCCAAATGAAGTTGGCCAGACTGTTGCCAGACTGACGTGGATTAAACCCTTACGGTTCCAAAAGACAGTTGCCATCAGTTTTTTGTGTTCAGATTCGGTTTTTTTTGATATTAAAAGTGAAACTGGAACAAACCATGAAGTGGAAATATCCAGGAGTGGCTAGTATACCTGTTGAATACAAAGCACGTGGTGTTCGTGTGTATTAAGGTATAAAAAAAATTGCTTATTACAAGCTTAAATTTTTATTTTAAGAAGATCTTTTCGGAATTAAATCATTCCATCATCAGTTAAATAAAAAGTTGTTAAAAAACATTGTATGGCCACTTAAAAAAACCTTTCGAAGGACATCCATATTAAAATATAATCCTCATGGTCAGTTAGCCCAAGACTCCAGAACAGATCAGAGGTAATGTAAGTCGAAAAAACTTCACCAGCTACAGGGGGTCATGTAAGATGCCCCCATCTTCAGTTTTTAATAATCAATAAGTTGAGTCTATTGCATTTACCTTGATAAAACCATGAGGATTATATTTTAATACGGATGTCCTTCGAAAGTTTTTTTAAGTGGTCATACAATGTTTTTTAACAACTTTTTATTTAACTGATGATGGAATGATTTAATTCCGAAAAGATCTTCTTAAAATAAAAATTTAAGCTTGTAATAAGTAATTTTTTTTATACCTTAATACACACGAACACCACGTGCTCGGTTTTTTTGGTTTTGAGGGCGAGTTTGCATGATGCCACTCCATGGATTGTGGCTTTGTTTCAAGGGTTCTGTAAAACAAGTAAAGTTCGTGTAACCTTCTGGCTAAGATCTAGTGTTATCAGGTCTAGGATGTTGAGGTTGCATAAGCGCCCCTAATATGACTCAACGACCACTTACGTAGCCGGGACCGGCAGCTTTATGTGCCTCCGAAGAACAGTGGCGGCTCAGTTAAATTAGAAATTGAAAAATCTCACTGCTGTCAGTGCCGGGAATAGAACTCGGGCTCTCCAGTTTCTTAATCAAGTAACATACCTCCAGTTAACAACCAGTCGAGAAATTTGTCACCATATAACTGTAATATCGGGTCAAGAAGTCAAAAGCTGCTCCCATTCGTTTTGGATTTCTGTCAGCACGTTTGGTATCAACCAAACGCACATTTTTTATAGCCAAGATGCTCAGTCACTATTTTATGTAAGAGGGATTGAGAGAGATCGATTTCCCAGATCGAGGGATATGGGAAAGAGTCATGTAATGTGGTTAAAGCGAATCGTCGGTTTGTCCGAATTTTGTCATAAAATTTTTTCTTTAACTTCTCCGTTACAAGAGATGGCCCCACTGTTCGTTCTTTATCTTGCATACTGTTTTTTTCTTGATTGAACATAATGTACAGCTGCCGTCACTAAATAGTTTACACCTTAATTTTTACAATGTAATGCTGTAAAATCGCAGTGTCGTACGGATTTGCTAAATGTCAAAGTACTTGTAAAAATTTCGCGCGCATTGAAAAATAAAATAAAAAGCTATTAAACGCGTCCGAAATCCCTAGATTGCATTTGAATCACGCGCAACAAAAAAATAGCAACTTCTAAACTCGAAGAATAGAAAAAACTTCTTTCTATAATTTCCATTTTGTTAAATTTTGTAAAGTAGATTTATTTTATTTTGGTTTTTTAATTTTAATCAACCTATTCTGTCCGGCTTAGCCACTGGTAACGTCATCATCATCATCACGTAGCGCTACAACCCTGGATGGGTCTTGGCTGACTGTACAACTTTTTTCCAATTTGTTCGGTCTTCCATTAACCTAGGGTCAAATGGAATGTTCATTTTCTGGAGATCTGCTTGGTTGTTATCTCTCCATCGCATTCTGGGACGTCCGAGTGGTCTTTTGCCTGTGGGAATCTCTTCCCATACCAGTTTTACAAGTATTGGTAACGTCACGTTGACATAAAATGTTTTTTTTTTAATTTTTACCTCGTTTAAATGGACATTTTATATCAACTGGTAACGTCACGTTGACATAAAATGTCCGTTTAAACGAGGTAAAAATTTAAAAAAATCGGCAACTAGATATGTAAGGGTGTAAATTATTCAATGACCACAGCTGTAGCATTTTCTCACTGAAGATCCGTTCATTACATTCTCGCCACAAACGCCTTGATTTTCCTATAAATGTTAATAAGGCAGACATTTTGTGCATTCAAAAACCCGAATCACTCAGCGTATATTTGGCGGGATTTTCAATAGGCACCGCCATTTCAAAAAGGTTATAAAACAAAGACGCATGATGTCACAGTAAAAAGACTTGGCGCACTCTGATGTGGCAGATAGAGGTAACTGGCGCGCATGAAGTAGCAACGGTGGGGGATCGGCGCCGCACAATCGTTCTGGGTGAGTAACACCGAGCTACAAGCCCCCAGCTCTCGCCGTACTGCTCATCCATAAGTCGATCCTATACACCAGTGTATTCTAGTCTAAATAGCAGATCCATTTAGATTTTAAGTACTACGTAGGCCTTTTTGCTATCTGGTCAGAGTTTCATTCATCGATCCCACAGATCATTCACAGTGAAGTGAATGCGTGAATCTGACCGACTTTCTTCAAGTTTATATATATATACAAGGATTTCCACATTTTTCACTGTATTCCTTCACTCAACCGTTTTCTCCAATTTTTCCTGTTTAGCCAGTCCCCTTCATGTAGGTTTCTTCTACTCATTTCTTCGTCCACTTCATCTCTGAAAGATCTTCGGGGTCTGCCTCTCTTTCTTCTTCCTATCGGGCTCCACTCTGTTATTCTATTTATCCACCGATTTTGGTCTGCTCTTCTGACATGTCCGTACCAGGTTAACCTCTTCTGTTCGATGTAGTCTATTATATCGGAGTTCATTCCCATTCTCCTCTTAATCTACATGTTATTTATTCTATCTCTTCTTGTTACTCTGCAGCTTCTCCTTAGGAATTCCATCTCTGTTGCTCTTATTTTGTTTTTGGTTTTCTTATTTATTGTCCAATTTTCACACCCATAAGTGAGGATACTTCTTGTCATGGTATTATATATTTTTTTCTTTGTTTTCATGCTGATGTTCTTATCCCATAGTACCGGGTTCAATTTTCGTATGCAGTCTCTTGTTTGTCCTAGTCTATTTTTTATATCTTCCTCCGTTGTTCCTTTGTTTGATATTATGAAACCTAAATACTTGTCTGTTCCTTTGATTTGTTTACCTTCGTCTATTTCCAGCTGCTTCTTCAAGTTTAATTTTATATAAAAACAAAACAAAAAATATTATGCCCAATCAATTGCAAGTCAGTCTCCTTAAGTACTCGGACACCGCAGCTTGATAAAAGATGGTTTATAATATAAAACATCTATGTATCATTAGTTAGTACAGGATTAAACGTATTTTCTCGATTTTGACGAAACCGGAAGTAATTTCCTCGTATAACTTTTAACGCTGAAGTTGAATTGGTCTTCAGTTTACAGTATCTATTGCAATTTTAGCTGCACTAATTTTGGGATGGCAAAAATTAAATGATCGAAATATTATTTTTAAAATATTATTTTTGAATGTATGTAAAGAAAAACTATTGTTTTGTTTTCCTTTAATAATATTTCTATTTATATTCTCATTTTGTTACGCCACTGTCAAAACATTAAGTTCTTCTTTTTGTTTTTATGTTAGACATACTTGTGAGGTGTTTTGACAGTGGCAATTCATTAATCTTACGATTGTCAATTGTCTGGCCATTAGTACTTTTGCCTGTAATTTGTAAAATTAGAATATAAGCTTTAAATGTTGTTTTGTAAGGTTTTTTATCAGCAAACTTTAAAATAAACTCAACTGCGTTTCTCTGTAAAAAAGTAAACTTTATTATTGTAACATAAAAGGAGTAGCATAAAAGGAGTAGGAGCTGTATTAAAACAAATTGATGAACACGGATGTAGCAAGCCAGTGGCATATTTTTCAAAAAAATTAATGGAAAATCAAAAGAAAAAGAAGGCAATATATTTAGAATGTCTAGCGATAAAAGAAGCTATAAAATATTGGCAACATCTGCTCATTGGAAAAGAGTTTATAGTATATTCAGATCACAAACCTTTAGAAAATTTAAACATAAAAGCTAGAACAGATGAAGAATTGGGAGACTTGACATTTTACTTATCTCAATATAATTTTAAAGTAAAGTATAAACCAGGAAAATATAACCAGGAAGCAGACTGTTTAAGCAGAAATCCAGTTTTAGAATCTCAAGAAAATACAGAAGAAGTATTAAAAATAGTAAACCTGATCAATCTGGAAGATATAAAAATTGACCAACTCTCAAATATTGATTTGCAAAATAATAAAACTAAATACAGTTTCAAAAATGATATATATTATAAAAAGTCAAACAGAAAAGACAAAATTATTTTATCTGAAGCTTTAAGTAAAACATTGATAAAAAATGTACACAATACTTACTGTCACTTAGGAACAAACCAGATGTTAAATAAAATATCACCATTTTATACAGCCAAAAATATGACTACAAACATTAAGAAAATATGTGATAACTGTGATATCTGCATTAAAAATAAATCAAGACGGAAACCTAACTATGGTTTAATGTCACAATTAGGACCAGCTACATATCCATTTGAAATTGTCTCCATTGACACCATTGGTGGTTTTGGAGGATCTCATTCAACAAAAAAATATCTTCATCTATTAGTAGACCATTTCTCAAGATATGCCTATTGTTTGACATCAAAAACACAAAACTCTGATGACTTCATAAATATAATTAAAATGGTAACACAAGATCACAAAATTAAAACTGTTATGACTGATCAATATCCTGGAGTCAACTCAAAAGAATTCAAAGATTTCCTACAGATCAATAATATCAAAATGATATTTACTGCTGTTGATGCACCATTTTCAAACGGTATCAATGAAAGATTAAATCAAACATTGGTTAATAAAATTAGATCCAAAATAAATGAAGGTGGCAGGAAAACAGCATGGACAACAATTGCTCAAAAATGTGTAGAGAAATATAATGAAACTGAACATACCATCACAAAATTTGCACCAAAATATTTAATAGAAGGAGAAAATATAAGCATCCTGCCACATGAATTATCATCTAAAGTCGCACATGCTGATCTCGAACTAGATAGAACAATTGCCTTAGAAAATACAAAAAAATCACATAATTATAATAAAAAAAGCAGTTCGATTTACATAGGAAGGAAATTGATTTAAACATTGGGGATTTAGTATATGTGGAGAACGGTAACCGCCTAAATAGAAAGAAGTTAGATGAATTAAGGATTGGACCATACAAAATATTAAAGAAGATTTCCAATTCAATTTATGAAATTGATACTGGGCATAGGAAAACAGAATAAAACTTCTTTCATATCACTAAGCTTACTCCAGTATTGAAAACAAATATTTAGTGAACGTTCAATATTTGTTTTAAAATTTCTTCTCCAAGGGGGGGAGATGTAAAGAAAAACTATTGTTTTGTTTTCCTTTAATAATATTTCTATTTATATTCTCATTTTGTTACGCCACTGTCAAAACATTAAGTTCTTCTTTTTGTTTTTATGTTAGACATACTTGTGAGGTGTTTTGACAGTGACAATTCATTAATCTTACGATTGTCAATTGTCTGGCCATTATTACTTTTGCCTGTAATTTGTAAAATTAGAATATAAGCTTTAAATGTTGTTTCTTTTTTACAGGTAATGTATTTGTTAATAATTATTATTGTACAAAAAATAATAAAGTTTACTTTTTTACAGAGAAACGCAGTTGAGTTTATTTTAAAGTTTGCTGATAAAAAACCTTACATGTATATGAAGAGCGTTGTAGCAACTACTGGCCAAAAGGCACGAAAACCTATTTCAAAATGGAAGCGTCTATAGTTTCAAAAAGCTTGTAAACACTGCTTTTCTTCAAAGCCTTCTTCTTCACAAAATTTGGTGGAATGGATAAAAAACCTCTCCCCGTACTCTATTGCCCATATAAAATATGTTTACCATTTTAAAGCATAGCATTCAATAATGTGTTAACTCTTATATGTTCCGTTATTCGACTTAGACTTTTAAGACTTTTAAGTCTGTGTATATTATGTAGATAGACTAGGAGCAAAAGTATTTTTGACCATTGTAATATTTGGTTAAGGAATTATTTTCAATTTTTATACTTGTTTTAAAAGTACAGTGTTCTTTTAAAAACTCATTTGCATTATTGACACTCAAGGCACCATTTAAATAAATTTTTACTTATAAAATAATGTACTTATTCCATACCTTAACAAATGCTTCGTGTGGTAAATTTTCGTTAGATTTTAAAGATCTACTAATAAGTTTTTCTAACGCTGAGGTAGTATCACTCATATTTGTGACTGAGTCCCATTTTCCTGGTACCCATTCGTACCTAATATGAGATGTGTCTCTTCTCCACAAAATCACAATGCGCAATAAAGGCTGTATTATTTCACCTTCTGAAAAATAAGCATAATATAATATACATGTGTGTAAAAATACAATTAAAAAAGATATATGAGTAAAAATATTTATAATGTTTTATAATAATTCAAGGTTTTATAATAATTCAAATTATAATTGCCAATTTTAAGTTGCCTTCTTTGTTCTATATTTTTCCATATTTGGTTACTGATCCATAGTTTATAGCTACTGCTTCTTAGGAATTGACGCCATTGATTAGATGTACCTAAAATGGCTTGTTTAACGTCCCTCCAGAAACTCTCAACATCACCGATTGTTCCACTTAACACTGGGCTTATTTTCTCTTTGAAAGTTATCAGTTCAGTCTCAGTTGTAGGAGGCCAAGACATAAGCTTGTGTTTGCTTCTAAAACGTATTCGGAAAACAGCTACCAGAGGTTGGTGGTCGCTTCCACATTCTGCACCTGGACAAGTTTTTGTGTTTGTAACTGAGGACTTCCACCTTGAATTGATTATTATAAAATCTATTTGATTCCTTGTTCTGTCCCCTGGAGATTTCCAAATGTAGCGTCTTCTTGAGTGGTATTGGAAGAAGGTGTTTATTATAGACAATGTTCTTTATCCGAGTCTAAAATTTCCTAGTTAGGTCTTAGCAGAGATAAATGACTCACATGAACTATCATTCTAGTGGAACTATAGCTTTTTTATATTTTAGAACTAGGTGGTAGCCTTGTCTGGCATCTGCCATCAACATTATACTTCTAATTTAAATCAATTACTTTATTCTAACCCTAAGAAATTTTGGCACAATTTGAACAATAAGAGAAATAATAATAACGTTTAAATTTAAATCACTGTAATAATAGTAATGAAATTATAGACTGTCAACAGATTGCAGAAGATTTTTTCTAATTTTTTGTAACTGTGCATTGCCAGATGCTGTTAACATACTAGTGAACATGTGGTTATTCCTAACTCTACAACTTCAAGGTTGCCATCCACAGTGGCGCATCCAGGGAGGGGGGGTTTTGGGGGTTAAACCCCCCCCCCAGGAGCCTATTCCGACACTGTTACACATTTTAAGGACTCAACATCGAGGTAGCACCATAAAAAAAATTTAGGTGACCAACCAAAACCCTCCCCAGAGGCAAATTCTAGGTGCGCTACTGGCCATCCAAACTTAGCATAGGTCCCGATAGGGTGAAAATTATTTTCGAAAATACTGTGCATACACTATCCTTACTCTCTCTTTATTCTTTTTAAAATGTCATTAAACTTTGCAGTATTTTCAACTGGAAAGTTGCCTTAAAATTCATGAAAACCTAGTATCAATTGACCACAGGAGCTGCACATTCGAGTACATACATATACAATAAACAAATAAATGAATTCTTACCTGGCACTAAAGAATTGACAAACTCTGACTGTTTGTCGTAATAAATGTAAACAAATCTCACTTTTTCGACACTGTAAGGCGACTGTTGTGCAAAATACATAAATGATTGTCTGTAAGGGTGATAATACGAAGAAGACGTTGTTACTAAAACAGCGCACAGCTTCTTTCTAGGTTTATTAAACTCTTCGGGACATAGCGCTTCTAAAACGGCCTAAAACAAATACATAAATAATTTATATACAAGATGATTCCTAAAGAAATGATGTTTGTTTTTCCGCTTATACTATAGCAAAAGCTATTTCAAAACATATTTGAAAATACCATCCCGCTAACGACGTGGTAAAGTAATAATTACCTAGCGGAAGCTCAGTAAGTCGCTGAGTAAAATCCGGCTAGTAGAGTGGATTTTTCTATTAAATTAACATCATCATCATCAAAGAGCGTTTGAGCCATTCGCGAACCCTGGCCTGCCTCAAAACATTCTTCCATCATTCCCTGTCGAGTGTCTGCCTTCCCCACCCAATTACTGTGGCAGCCGTAGCTGAGTGACTGTGTTACTAACTTAACAAACTGGAGGGCCCAGGTTCGAATCCCGGCACCGACAAAATTTTCAATTTCTAGTTTAACTGAGCTGTTACCATGCTTCGGAGGGCACCTAAAGCCGTCGGTCCCGGCTACGAAAGTAGTCGTTAAGTCATGTTAGGAGCGCTTGCGCGACATGAAAACCCTAACACTAGACCTTAGCCAAAGGTTACACGAACTTGGTTACACGAACAATGCGTGAAAACCGGTATAACAGTTACTAACAGAAGTGCCCTTATGGAGAGTGTTTTGAAGAACACGCTGAAGAATGTGGTAAGTCGATAAAAAAAGGTCAATGGTGTGTAGATATGTTTTCTAATTTGGTCGCAAATTTGATAGTCTTATCTTACTTTTTTACCCAATTACTCCAATCTTCCTTAAATCGTCCTGAATATCGTTCAGATACCTGAGTTTAGGTCTCGCCCCTTCTTCTTCTTCCGACCGGCCTATTTAGCATGGTTATTTTAAAAGTATCACTTTCATCCATCCGCATAACGTGGCCCACCCATCTTAAGGCGGTTTATTTTGATGGTTTTCACGATATTTGCATTACCACAAAGTCTATAGAGTTCGAAATTATATCGCCTTCTCCACAGGCCCTGTTCGTTAACTCCGTCATATATGGTCCTCAATACTTTTTTTTTTCAAAGATTCGTAGTAACTCTTTATCTCGGGTCATCATTGTCCATGTTTCCGATCCGTAAGTGAGCACTGGGCGTATTATTGTTTTATAAAGTTTGCACTTTGTTGCTCTTGACATATTTGTCGCTCTTAGTTGAGGGCCTAGACCAAAATAACAGCAGTTAGCCACTTATTTCTTTGGATGACACAACACCGATCAAGCTGAGGGAACAAGAAATGCGCATAAACCATCTTACTAAGAACTAAAAAATGCGCATCTGGATGGGTAAACCTCTGCACGAGCGACATTTCAATGAAGTCAGTCAAGACTATGTCGACAATATAGCGTCGAACCATAGTTCGAGAAAGTCAAGAAAAAGGGCGCCACTTAACTTTTTGGGGTTACAAGGGGAAACTTAAGAAACCTTAGAAACGAAAAGAGATAAAGAGAGATAATTAGATTCTGAGACCAAATGCAAGAAAATATATTAACAGTTAATTATTAAATAAATGTGGTCAACACAATACATAAACAAATAATAAATATCTTCGGTGGAATTCGTCCACCTACTTACCTACACAGCATGATCTTTATCCTGGTCGAAGATATCGTGATAGTTAAATATTTTTGAAGTTATACTTCTATACGCGCGTTCGACGTTGGAAATTTGTTATGGACAAAAAAGGAAGGGAAATGGGAACAGGCCACAGAAATTAAGGCGAGAATAGAACGAGCTAGAGCAGCATTTAGCAATATGAAAAAGCTCCTCATAAGCAGGGATTTGTCTCTTCCCCTAAAACTACGTCTAGTTAAATGCTACATTTTTCCGATCTTACTGTATGGTGTGGAGGCCTGGACGCTGACGGAGACGCTCACGAGAAAACTAGAAGCATTCGAAATGTGGGTGTACCGACGCATTCTTCGTATATCCTGGACCGAACATGTCACCAACATAGAGGTAATCCAAAGAATTGGAAAGGAGAAAGAAATCGTGAATACAATTAAACAAAGAAAGCTTGAATATCTAGGCCACATATTGAGGCACGATAAGTACCGTCTACTGCAATTGATTGTCCAGGGAAAAATAGACAGTAAGCGAGGGCCAGGCAGGAGAAGACACTCGTGGCTCCAAAATCTGAGGAAGTGGTTCGGGCTCACATCGGTCGAACTATTCAGAAGCGCCGCAAACAAGATCAGAATTGCCATGTTAATAGCCAACGTTCGCAACGGACAGGGCACTTGAAGAAGAAGAAGGATGTTTTAAAAAAATTCCAAAAAAATTAATCATATAAATATCTATCCTTAATGTTTTAGGCTTATCTCGAGATAAATGGCTTTAAAAATAATAATTTATAACAACTACAAAATAACACTAAACTAATTTACAATAAAGTTGCAAAAGTACAGAGACAAGATTATAAAAATCGGTTTTACCAAAATTTAAAATAAGGACCAAACCGCACTTAGTTCACAAGAAGTTACTCGCACAGCTTTTATTTAAATAATGAATGTTTGTAATTAATATTTGTTAATGAAAAGATAAGAAAGTTAATGAAAGTTCGGAAAATTTCTATTGATGAAATAGTTGTTCCTTAGAGGAATTGATTGCATCGGTAGTTAGCTTTAACCGCCGACCAGGAAAATGTTGTCGAAATAGCCCGTAGGTTACTCTACTTTGGAGATAGTTGGAGGTAATATTAATAGTAAGACCCCTTACAGCAACTCTAGATGATGTTGCCTCTTAAATCGCACTGAATTTAAACTGTACTCAACTTTAGTATCAAACACTGAAGTTAATTTATAATGTATATTTGATCTACTCAGGTGTTAGATCAAACTACTGGAGATACAATAGAAGTGTATATATACACTTATAGATAAATTCCCAGAGAAAGAAATACGTCCAAACTCTTAGACGACGCAACCAAAAGTCAGTCTAATCTCTTAGACTACCCAACAAAAAGTGATTCTCTTTCTCAAATTCGACAAACTATCCCCTAGAACAGAAGAATCCCCACTCTAAGAATTCCTTCTTAACAAGAACCGACTTATTTTTATTTTCGGCGCAAACATATAAACATAACGATATTTTTTAAAAAGGGAAGCAAAACGGCAAATAACTACAATATTGAGGGAACAGTTCTCTTTGAAGTAAAGCTAGGCACTTCCTTGACCCAACGGTCACAAGTCGGATAAAGGTAGCTATTTGTAAATAGTTAAACGAATTTTATTAATCTCTTCCCAGCGTTATATAAAAAAGGTCTAAATGTTCTTTGTTCCCAAAAAAAATGACGACGAAGAAGGTTGCTCTCAAATTTCTAACAAAGCAGCCATAAAGTAATCTGCATGTTTCGGTACTTCTTTTAAGAAATAAAAAAGCTGAAAGATATACGAAGAATATGGTCTATAAAGATAAAAAATTCTAAACTACTGTTACATTCTCATAAAAGACTATATCGGCACCTCTCATTCGTTTCGGCGGGGTGCAAAGGGAGATTTTTGGATACGACCATTGGCGTAGCTGCGGTAATTGCAGAAGGTTTTTAAAATTAATCTTAAAGTAATATATAATAATTAGTTACTAATCTAATTATAAAAAAATGTTACAAGTTCTTGTGACCTTATGGCTAAGGTCTAGTATTAGTGTTTTCAGGTCTCGCAAGCGCCCCTAACATGACTTAACCACTACCTACGTAGCCGAGACCGACAGCTTTACGTACTATCCGAAGCACGGTGGCGGTTCAGTTAAATTAGAAATTGAAAAATTTGTTAGTGTCGGGATTCAAACACGTGTCCTACAGCTTGTTAATCCAGTAACCTAGCCACTGCGCTACGGCTGCCACTTAATTACAGTAATCTATGGCGTTATCGATATGAAACGATATTTGAATTTCACGAGTATATTTTATATCTTTGGTTCTGATCTGTGTCCGCAGATTTATCCAAATTATACAGTTTTATTATCATTATCTGTGTTGCCAGAAGTTCCGCGGAAAGATGATTATCTTATTGAAATAAAGTAAAAATGTATTTTTAAAAAATTCTCAAAAACAATAAAGTTTATCAGCTTTAACATTAATTAATATTATACGAATATGCATCGTTAGAGAAAAGAAATCATCATTAAGATTTTATAATCTGTGATAAAAGGTCTGGATAAAATAAAAACCAAATGATACTGTTACGATAAATATGACTCATATTTAAGCTGTAAATATATTTTTCTAACAAGTATTTTTTAGTAGGTAAATATCCACGGGCCCCCTCCGATAAAAAAAAACTGTCTGACTTCGATGGCATTCGAGAAAGTTCAGGAAGGGTCACCACGGCCGAATTCTAGGGAACTTCAGAACAACTGTTAATAAATATATATAGAGGAATTTTCATTGTGTTAGTCAGTCGAAAAAGAATACTTGTATCGAGTCGAGTTTGAATTGTAACGCGGAAATAAATTATATAAATTAGAATAGTTTAAATAGTGTAATACAATTAAATTTAAAAAAAAAACTAGATTAGAAGATATATCTTTCGTCGACATATAAAGTTGTGGTTTTATTTTTACATTTTTTTTGTATGATCTATCAAATTCAGTGTTATATTTAGTGTTTATTTACCCTCCTTGATTACTTTCTCACGCTACGCCACTCATAATAAAGTAAATGATAATATCACGTGACCATCGCTTTATTTCCAAAAATAAGTTTACTAGCAAAACATAATACTATACAGGTGTTTTCTCGATGTTTTTTTTTCAATCAAACAACAGTGCATACATATTTCTGTACACCGATTCATTCATAAAGAGTTTGTTTTTATACTAAGGAAGTGTTTACAGGTTTTAAACAGATATTTTTGAATGTATATTTTGGTGTGTTAATTTAAAGCATAACAAAATTGACAGTAATATATTTTTAGGAAACAATCTATGAATTTTTGCGCAAAACACACAGTTGGATATTGATATCAAAGTCATCGTAAATATGAGTGTTTACTCGGGCATTATTACTTAGTCGGAATTTTAAAAATAGTTTGACGTATCACCATAATGTTTGCCAAAATGTATTGTTAGTCTCAAAAAAATTACCGTTGTAATCGATTTAAAATTTACATAAACTTAAAAAATAAAATGGCATTCGATAAATTAAATAATAGACAGCTTAAAAAATATTAAATTAAAGAATCAACTTATATGAATTCTATCTTAATGAACTAATGAACAACTCACAATATTATTATATAAAATATTGCCGGTTATTCCTAGTATTTTCCATTATTTCCATATTTGTTTCCATTATTAACTTTAAGAGAACATAATGGTGTAGTGACGAAATCAAAACATTAATAAAGGAAAAGAAACCTGCCTGGAAGAAGTACAACCAAACTTAATAGAAAGCGATAAGGAATATAATACCCCCTTTACATGCAGCTCACTTCCGCGGCAGTTAGCAGGGAATTGAGCAGGAAAGTTAGCAGCTTGGGTATGTAAATACGCTGTTCGCGCTGCCATTACTCATATCGCTGTCGTACGTTCCCTTCGTTGGCGGTTTTTTGGCGGAAATCAAAGAACTTGATGTGCGAGTGACAGTGACTTTTTACATGCTGCTCGCTGTCTTGTCGGTGCACGGATTTATTTGTTTATTGTTTGGTAAATTTTTCGTTAAATATGGTTGAGTGGAGCAATGACCACGTGCTGAAATTTTTAGAGACAGGTTTGTCCTTTAAATTTAAATTTGGTCCTTTAAAACGATATTAATTGCTTTACAAACTTCCGGCCCAATCAGCGAAATTGCTGGTGATGATACTTTAAATAATTAATACAAACTTTGGTAACTGTCCCCAGTGGCCAAATATCGTAATGTTATTGTCTTCGTATTTTTGGTGGTACTGAATTCTCACTTTGGTCTGTTTTTTTAATCATGGGCTCAATTTTCTGAAGCAAAAATTCATAATCTATGCGTGACATTCTGCAAAAATTAAAAAATTCTCCGGATTCCTCAGTTCATTTAAAAAGTTTGTCATATTTCCTATGTAAAAAAATGTTTGAAGCCATTTTCAGATTATTATCCAAATAAAAAACTTTTTCAACATCGAAGTTTTTTTCTCCATCATTTGTTTTTAAAACGTTAAGATCATTTTGTAAACTTAACACACACAGAGCTGTCGCCGCAGTAGTTTATAAGCCCTCCATTGCTGATGGTACACTGATACAGCACTGTGGTAGCTGTATGTAAACAGTAATTTGCCTTAAATGCTGCCGTGGAATTATTTCGGACAGGACAGTGGGTAACACGAGTAGCAGCAGCAATGACTGCATGTAAAGGGGATATTACAAAGAGAAAAATAATAAAAAAAGAAAGCTGGGAAAAATTTGGAGGTAGCTTAAACGAAGGATATAAAATAAATAACAGACAATTCTGGACTACCATTAAGAGGTTAAAAGGCAACAAAAGAAAAGAAGTAAGAGCAATAAAAGACAAAAACAGTCAACCAAAAACGTAGAAAATAATTAGAAACTTGGAAACAACATAATACAGAAATATTTGGGTGCGAACTGGAAGAAGAATAGTAAGAGAAAGACGAAGTAGTGTACAGCTTACCGGAGATACCACACCGGCTCTAACAAGAGAGGAAATGGACAAAGCCATAAATAGAATCAAAACAAAATTGCGCCAGACATGATAAAGTATCTATAAAAACGGGGAAAGGAGGGGCTGTGGATAATTTGCAAAGAAGTTTGTAAGCAATGGGAAATAATTTAATAGTACCAATACACAAAAAAGGAGAATCCCAATGTGAAAACTACAATAAGAAGGGCAATATGCCTAGACCAAATAAGCTACAGTAAAGTACCAAAATTGTAGCGAGTGACTTATGTTTTAATGGTTTTTTATAGGCCAGTTTACCCTTTGGAAAAAAATATTTTTGTTCAGACAAAAGGAGAAAATTTAATTAATATTTAATAAACAAATTAAAAGATGATTACAGAATCTGTTTAACGTTTTAAAAATTGACAAAAACCTTCTTCTTCTGACTATTCAAAGAATATACGTTCAGATAGAAGAGATCTCATATTATATGAAATACATTTCGATAATTTGACTGGTCTATTTTTAAACTGTTCAAATGTTTTGGTAAAAGATTAGGGTTCTAGGGAAAATGTAACATTTTGAGCGTGTATGATTCAACTTGAAGTTATCTGAAATGTTGTAGTTTATATCTTTCTCTAACGGTAGATAATGTCCGAGCTCAACAATTTCGTCGATATGTAACATTGTTCGGGTAGTGCTTTTATTGTATGCTATCTAAAGTCAGTTTCATAAGCGCACTGACAGGAATTTCATAAAGCAGAATTGTTTGTAGTATTATTAGTGAAAGGCGCTTTTACGTTTACTTTTTGTGAATTGTGAGTAATTTAGTTTAATTCAATTTGGTGACAAATAATAAATATGACTGACAGTAGTAATAGTGAATCGTGTATCAAAAAGAAACATCACAATTTAACACGCGAAAAAAAAACTATGATCGAAAATATGTTTAAAGGACTTCGAGCCAGAGAACAAAATATGAATGTAAGCGATGTAGTTATATTATGTAGTATTTTGAGAAAAGTTTCCGAAGCTGGTGAGTACAGAGTAATTAAACCAGACAATGAAACAAACGATACTAATACTTTAAAGATTAGACAAGAAGAAAGAAATAAAATTGGATGATACAACTAAACAGGCCATTCGTCGTGCAGTACATGAATTTTATTTCAAAAAGGAATTATATATATATATATATATATATATATATATATATATATATATATATATATATATATATATATATATATATGTGACGTCCGCTTGTCTATCCGACCGACAAAAAGGAATTACCAACTATAAAAAAAATTACTTATTCTCTTCAATAAAATTTTCCAAAAATATCAAGACATGTTTTGTTACGTACTTTACGTATTAGGTATTTAAAGAGAAAAAAGAATAGTACCATTATTGAAAAAGAAGAAATCATACCAATACAAATTAAATATACCAATTACAATAGAAGTGTTTTACTTCGATGTTTTTTAACTATATGGTATAAAGCCAACTCACGGGAATTATCCCTTTTTAATTTTAGAAGAGAAGAAATCATCTTATGGCGCAGAAATTCTCTGAAACAAAGAGCAGAATTTCGAAGAGATCGGAAAAAACATAATATACAGATGAAACATGGTTAAATGAAGGACATACTGTGACAAAAATTTGGCAGGATTTAAATGTGAAAAACAAACGACAAGCTTTCCTGGGTAGTTTGTCGACAGGTTTAAAAGCCCCATCTGGAAAGGGAAAACGCCTTATTATTAGGCATATTGGTAGCGACTCAGGATTTGTTGAAGGAGGTTTAAATGCAATTGTTTCTAAAGAGACTGGAGATTACCATGAGGAAATGGATGCAGATCATTATGAAAAACGGTTTTCAGATATTCTGTTAAAAATCGAACCAAGATCTGTTATTTTTATGGCTCCATATCACTACCGGCGTGTAGAACAGTTACCAACCACTAAACGAAGAAAATCCGAGATTGTGTAGTATAGTCGCCTCGTATTTCGGTGAGACTGTGTAAAAATATATTTATCTGTAATAAAAGCAGGCAATAAAAATTAAAATAAAAGTACTCTACCAGGAGTAGTTATTAACTGCAAAATTATCAATGACTGAGATGTATAATAATACAAAGTTTTAATATTCTCATCGATATTTACATTTAGATGAGCCTGGTAAAACATGTACAGTCGCTCAGATAAAGTTATCATCGATGCATTCTTTGTGTAAGATAACAATTTTTGCCTGAGCAACCGAAACCATCAAGTAGTTTATCCCCATAAATTTCGTTTCGACCGTCCAGTGGTTTACACTAGGGTAGGTAGGTAAAATATTTTATATTATTTTAAACTTTATTTTTAAACGAAATATTGTTTATTTGGATGAAACCTGGTATGGTACTCATGATACCGTGAAAAAAAGTTGGACGAATAATAACAAAATGTGTTCTAATTCAGTATCGCCCAATAAAGGACAGAATTATAATTTTACACTGCGGTGTAGAAAATCGATGCATCGACGATTTATTATTAATATCTGCAAAAAAAATAAAGACGTGAATCTAGATTATCATGAGGATATGGAGGGTTTAATTTGTGAATCATGGTTTGAAAAATATCTTCTTCCAGAATTATATACATATATATATATATATATATATATAACGAAAAAGAAGTTCGAGCGTCAATTATAATACTTTCAGCTATCAATATGATGGAAATGAAGTATAAAAAATAGATGTAAACGTTTAATGTTTTGAAAAAAAAACAGAAGTTAGTTTTTATAAAACTCACAAAGAACGGAAGTACGTAAAAATATGTAAAAGAACAGTAAACTTTATAATTTTACGAAAATACTTTTGAAATGTGGCACCCGTGGTGTGATAATAATTCTGCAGCTGAAGAGCCAGTGGAACCCTCTAATCAATTGGAATATTTTTACAAAGCCGTGTAGTAAAATGTAAGCGACATTTTCAATACCTCTCTGATGATACCATCCAAACATATACTGAAACATGTTTATGAAGAATTGTGTTCTAAATTGTCTAAATCAGAAGCAATTGTAGAAACATGTTTATCAGAGTGTCCAAAGCAATCTGCTACAAGACTATAGGAGAAACATATTCTTCTAGACAGAGGAGAAAGGATTGTGCAAATTCACACAAATAAAACCGCACCCATATAATCCTAATAAAGGAACCTATAATCAGAACAATATACAAAATGGATGCGGCTAATAATTTTTCAACTATTGAAAGCCTTCGAAGTGAACTGGTTCGAAAGGATATTCTCTTATATTCAGAAATTAAAAGAAGGACACAATTATCATGGGCTGCTTTTGGGAAGTTGAGCTTCATTTTAAAAGACAGAAAAATCCCAATACACTTAAAACGAAAAACCTATGACACATTTATACTACCAGTTGCAACTTATGGATTGGAAACTATGGCAATAACAAGAAAAATGGCAGAACAATTATGAGTAACTCAACCGGCCATGGAGAGGGCCATGTTAAATATAAGCCTCAGAGACAAAATTCCTAACACCGAAATACGTCGAAGAACTAAAGTAACCGACATCATGGAAAAAATAGCGACATTGAGATGGCAATGGGTAGCACATGTAGCAAGACAAGACACCAACAGATGGTCTCATAAAGTGACATTCTGGAGACCTCGAGAAACAAAAAGAAGCGTGGGAAGACCCAAAAAGAGATGGATAGACGATATAACAGCTGTAGCTGGAAAGCAATGGATGAGAATTGCAAAAGATAGGGAAGCGTGGAAACAATTGGAGGAGGCCTATGTCCAACAATGGATGAATGAAGGCTGAAGAAGAAGAAGAAGAAGTTTACAGTAGTACCAGAAGGAATATGTTGTTGATAACTGTACTCGCAGTAATGGGCATACCGTGCTTGGTAGGCCCAGTATTACAATTTACAATAGTACTTCCTCCTTACTATTGTAAATTGAACCCAATAGAGTTAATATGGACACAACTTAAAGTAAATAGAAGAAGAAGAAACGTGGCTCCTAAATTTTTGTCTACTCCTCTGCAGTTAATTAGAAGAGAAGTCACAAAGATCACAGCAACCAACTGGGAAAGTGCAATCAAACATGTAATCGCAGTGGAAAATTACTATGTTAAATATTTACCAGCATTAACCAAATTAACTATAAATATAGAAGATACAACTGATACTAGTGATTTTGAGTAGATTAGTAAGTTCTTATTTCTAACTAGGTGTTCGTTGAAACCTTTATTTTTATTGTAATTGTACAAATTCTCGTTTTGCTTATATATCTTTGAAAATACAGTACAAATGCACTTTATGATAGAACGAAAACATACAACATAATTTAATTTAAAATAATCAAAGTACAGGTTAGGTTATTATAAAATACCTGCTAGATATATAAAAAAAGATGTTCATAAAAGTTTTAGACCTCTTACCCATTTTTAAATTATTGAGGTACTAAGTCTTCTCTCACACGGTGTCAAACCAAAGCTGTTAATAGAATACCCTGTATATAATTTAAAAAATGAATTCTCTATTTTTTTTATTACAATAACTTAGTTATCAGGGATAAAATGTGATCATAAGTTTTAAAACTTATGAGCAGTTGTGTTATTAAAACGTTTGTATACTAAAATACTTGTACATAAAAAATTTGTTTAATTGTATGTGATAATTACTTTCATTAACAATTTTTTATAGGTATTGTTATTTTACAATAAGTTCTATTTAGCCGAGTCGATTAGTGTTATCACTTCCTAGATATATCACAGAAGTTAACAACACCAATATTTTTTATTTAAACTTTATAGAAAATGAAACTTTTTCTTAAATAAAATTAAATAAAAATAAAAACTTTTATTTAATTAAAAATTAGATATCTACGCTACTGTTCAATAAAGTAGTGGTAACTCTAACAGTGTTGCCATTTTACTAGTATTTTACTCCTCTGGTTCCTATAAATTTTCTCACGAAATTACGTGTCGACTATACGAGAGCCTTACTAAAAAAATATATTAAATTCAATGAACCAATTTTGAAAATCGAATTACTAAACTTAGCACGGTGTCATAAATAAAGATAAATATATTAAATATGTAGTAGATGAAATGGCGCGAAAACGAGCCATAATTGTAATTCGAATGCCGCCATACGATTGTAAGTTAAACTCGATAGAACTTATATGGGCTCAAATAAAAAATGAAGTAGCAAGGAACAATGTTACTTTCAAATTAAATTATGTAAAAAATCAGCTTTATAGTGCCGTCAGCAATGTGACCTAGTGCAACCTTGATAACTTCTTTGAAATTACCAAGGAACCAGTTGTTGTGGATCTAGGCGAAGATACTACTGATGAATCTGAAGACGACTCAGATTAGATTATATATAATGTAAGTTTTTATTTGAACATATTTTTTATATTTTATTATTTATTTTACAGTTTTACCTGTGCTAAAATTTACTAGATGAGCCTGATTCTAATTTCATTTCATTAACTCTCATTTGACAATAATAAGAATTAAATTTAATCAATGAAAGTCATAAATTTTTTAATTTAAACAGATAAAGCATATGACTCGCCGATTTCCTTTCCTCTTAGACCCGCAAAGATCTACATTTAAAATATGAGTCACTCACTTAAATTGTACTATAGTATATATACTATATACATCGATAATAGGGAAAAGACTAAGTACATTGAACCAAAACTGGAAGAAGAACAGGCAGCATTTAGGAGTGAGTAGTGAAGATGGTGTTGATATTTAAAGGGATAAGAGTTCTACTGTGAATCTACTATAAAAACTGGAATTCTACTATAAAACGGGAAATAAGAGTGTTGATAACTGAATTGTGTTGGGCGGGATGATGATGTGTCTGGGCATTGGGATAACGGTTTGTATGAGTGGGTTTCCGGTACACGGACTAGGAAAAACTGAGGTGGGTTTTTCTGAATAAGAACATCAAGGAATGGCAAAGACGTTTCAGACTCAACTTCCATCGTGAATTGAATACTGGGATGTATTCCATTCAGCTGGGAGAGGAAGATATGTAATGTGTCTGTACCATGGGGCCAAATGGCCAAATATATATATATATATATATATATATATATATATATATATATATATATATATATATATATATATATATATATATTGAATGCCTATTTCCTTTTATTTGGATGAATTTACCGATTTCATTCACCTTTTTTTAGTTTTCTAATACTTTGTAGAAGGTTCTTACGGAAAGAAAATTACGGCGAAAATTGAATAAGAAAGAAAGCTAAACAATTATTTAAATGACGAGCGTTTAACAATTTCGCGTTTGATAGTTGGCACGATACAAGCTGCATTGGTCGGTCGCAGTGATTTTCTTTGGGAGGGATTATTATCTCTTTCGATGGAATCAAATGGGATACAGGTATTTTTGTAATAAAATTAAGGATATATCAGCAATATTAAACAAAATTGCCATATTAACACATTATGAGCGGGCGATCTAGCATGGTCAACAATGTTGCGTAGCGGGCGAAAATACAATGTATACGCCCGGATACATAAAAGTTTGAGAGTTGTAACTCAAAAACTAATAAGTTTTTGAAAAAATATAAGAATAAAAAAATGCCTAGAATAAGTTTCTACATCCGTATTGCCTATAATAGGATTAGGGTTACCAACTTTGTAGGTTAGTTGTAGGTGGATTGCTAAAATCCGTGTAAGTAGGGGAAAGGTGGGCAAAATGGGGTACGTAAGATTTGAACTTACATATTTCATACACGGTATTAAAAATTATTTGTTTCAAGCTGTAAGCGTAATCTCTATGAAATAATAAGTAAAAAAATAATATTGCGTGACATAGTAGTTTTGACGTTTCTGATGTATACTAATATTTTGACGCATGTGTCATTTGCCCCATTTTGCCCCACCTATGGGGCAGAACAGGGTACCTCCTAAAAGCTAAAGTCAGAAGGTAAAAAATATCTTTATTTTTGTATTCATAAGTATTGAACAATAAAATACATATGTATCTTTAATTATTTTCGCATAGAGCGCATAAGTGTGTAGCATCATCGTCATCTTCATCAACTCCTGCACACAAATTATGTGCCCATTTGGAGCATGATCGGCAACGAATCCACCCTTCTTCAGAGAAGTCATGGCAGTATAGACACTCATCTTCTGCAGCCTCTTCTTCACTATCAGATGAAGCAGGAGTAGGAATTGGCATTTTTTTCTGAATAGTAGATGATGTTTTTTGTTGTTTGGCTGGTTTAACAGTGCCTTTTTTATTTTTAAGCAGATTTCTTTTTACGGTTTGGTCTGCTTTTCCTTGCCTTTGATTTTCAGCATTCCGCAACTCGTCCTTATATGGCGATGATGTCAAAATCACAGTTTTTCCACGTTTTCTGGTAGTCCTTTTACTTGTCTGTGATACTTTGGGAATTGGCAAAATGATTTGGGGACTAGCACCTTTAAAACTACTACAATTCAGATCTGGTTGAGAAGTTGAGTAAATGGAAGATTGTGCCGAAGTCGATGGAATGAAAATATTTTGTACAATCATGGATGGTCGGGACGAAGTTAGATGGATGGAAGTTAGATGTTGCTGGCCTGGAGGTGACTGGGCAGAATCTTTGAAAGCTGTAGTACTCTGGACTTGCATCTCCCTTGTATCATTGAGAGAAAGTTCAATGTTTGTCGTTGCAGAAGGTAAGAAATCTTCATCTTTAAAAACATTCATGTCACATGGCCAGATTCCAGTTTTTCGAAAACCATTTATAGCTGTGCTCATCGCTGCAGCCTTTATAAAAGCGGCCCCAAATAACGAAGCTATCTGAAACAAGGTAACGACTTTTCCAGGATTACATCTCAACCATTTACGTACTTCATCCTCGTAGTACTTATTTAACGGTTTCATAAATGCCACGTCTAGTGGTTGAAGTCGGTGAGAACAATGGGGCGGAAAACACAACAAAATTACCCCATTATCTCGTGCAAGACCAATTAATTCCAAGCTCTTGGTATGGGTGGAGTGTCCATCTAAAACAAGCAGAATTGGTTTCTCTTTTTTGGCTCCGGTAAAAGAAATAAATCTTTGAAACCAAGACTATCTAGACTAATAAAATTTAATAACTAGGGCTCTGTTATTGTAGACTAAACAATCTGATTCTCACATCTGCTCTTAGGTAACAACTTATGAAATGAAAAATTGAAAGGAAGTACAGAAAGAAATCACAATAGCAAAAGAAGATTTTTATAAAAGAAAATGTGAAGAAATAGAGCAATTGCAGACAAAACATGATATTTTTAATGTACATAAAAAAGTGAAAGAACTTGCAGGTACACAAAAACGTAAGCAGCCAAATACCCTGTATAATGTCAACGGAAACATAATAACAGAACTAAAAGAACAGTTGAAGACATGGCAAAACTATATTGAAGAACTCAATACTATACAATCAGTCTGATGAGCCATGTACTGAAAATATTCCTAAAAATTATACACTCTAGAGTACACAGAAAACTGGAAATGGACATCAATAATACCCAGTTTGGATTCCGAAATGGACTTGGAACAAGAGAGGCGTTGTTTGCACTGAACGTTATGTCTCAAAGATGTCTTGACATAAATCAAGATGTATTCATGTGTTTCATAGATTACAACAAGGCCTTTGATAAAGTGCGGCATGATCACCTAATCAGACTCCTGACAGAAAAGAATTTAGATAAACGAGACATCCGACTAATAGCAAATATGTACTACAATCAGAAAGTTGTAGTGAAAGTAGAGAATAATACCACTGAAGAAATTGAAATAAAGCGAGGTGTGAGACAAGGGTGTATACTGTCACCAACCCTGTTTAATCTCCATTCCGAAGACGTAATGAATAGAACACTCTCTGAGAGATCCGTAGGTATTAAAATAAATGGTGTTAGATTAAACAATCTGAGATTTGCCGACGACACCGTTCTGATCGCAGGAACACTTGAAGAGCTACAGACATTGGTGAATAAGATAGCAGACTGCAGCGAAGAATGTGGACTATCTTTGAACATAAAGAAAACTAAATTTATGGTAATATCGAAATCAACACAAAATGTCCAAAATTTATATTTACACAATGAAATTATCGATTGAGTTAGCAAATACAAATATTTGGGCACTTTTATAAATGAAGACAACGATAGCTCAGCAGAAATCAAAATAAGAATAGAAAAAGCCAGATCCATATTCACTAAAATGAAGAGAGTGTTCTGCGGAAGAGATTTGAGCCTTGAAATGAAACTTAGCCCGATGAGATGGTACGTACTTTCTGTGCTGTTCTACGGAATGGAATCATGGACGTTGAAAAAGATTGATACCAAAAAATTAGAGGTATTTGAACTGTGGATGTATCGCAGAATCCTGAGAATATCATGGACCGAGAGAGTCACAAATGTCGAGGTCTTGGGAAGAATGAATAAAGAAAAGGAAGTCATATTTACGATCAAAAAACGAAAACTGCAATACTTGGGACACATTACAAGAGGCGAAAGATATGAACTGCTTCGAATAATTATGCAAGGGAAAATAGCAGTAAAAAGGTCCGTAGGAAGAAGACGAAACTCCTGGATAAACAATCTACGGAAATGGTATAGCTGTAGCAACAACGAATTGTTTCCGTCAGCAGTTTCGAAAATACGTATAGCCCTGATGATCGCCAACCTTCGGAACGAGGATGGCACTTGAAGAAGAAGAAGACTATATGACCTTTGTGTATAAAAAGTAAATAAAAAGAGACGACCAAATTGTTCATCAATTAGTTCCATCAAAAAAGCATTATAATAAATTTGTTGTAACTCGTCTAAGAACACGTTGTACTGCCATAGGAGTAATAAAGTATTATAATAAACGAAATGAAACACAAACATAATATGAAGGAAATTTGAAAGACAAACAAATTTTATTATGAATACTTCGGATGTTATGTCTAACGCGTTCCTAATAATAATACACCAATATACTGTGTCCGTACATTATATAAAACATTATTTTTACTTTTGTGTCACTTAAAAGTGATGATTTTAAACGGGTACTAATACCTATCCCGCTTTTAAGCGGCAATGAGCGGAGCGGGTATTTGTACCTGCCCCGCTTATAAGTGGCAATCCGCCAAAGCGGGTACTAGTACCCGACCCGCTCATAATGTGTTAAGCTATTATTGCTTCTAATTTATAGTAACAAAATTATTCTTTAGTAGTAGTTAAATGAACATAATAAATGGGGAAAGTACAGTATCAAATTTGGTGACAGATTACATTCAAGGCTATAAAAAAAAGTGCAGAAATGAATTTGGGGACTTACTTAGGGGAAATAATTGTATAGACATTTAGTTCAAGTGCTTTTGTGACTGATGCAGTCAAGATGGAGGTAATGATGACCATTGTGGCCTTGTTTCGATTGAAACTTAGAAGACGTATTTTTTATTTTAAAAATTAATACCTACTTTAAATAAAACTGTTTTATTGTTCAAATATTCTTTTTTATTTTATAATTTGACAGTGAGGACTAATATTTCTAAGAAAAGTGGGATAAATTTCGAACCCTAGAGGGAATTTTTGTTATAATGCAGAACATCACCTTATTAGTTCGTAGTGCACTGTCCACTAATCAGAACACTTATCGAGTTTTTAGTTTTTCTAGTAAGAGTTTTGAGAAGGGTGTTTTCAAAAATAAATAAAACCATATATTTTCCATTATTCTATTCATTTTTTGACTCATATTGCTAAGACGGGATAACGTCTGTCGGGTTAGCCAGTTGGATAGATTATTGCATACTTGTTTTGCATAACATGGACTACATATTCTACAAAACAAGCTCATTTGATGAAATATGAAAATTTATAAATATTTTTATTTAGATTATTATCAAGCACACCTCGCGTTCAGAAGAGATGTATTTAAGTTAAATATTTTTATATCCATATAGAAAATGTACTTACTTGAGACGATAATCTAGGTAAGGAAAGGTACTGATTTGACGATATAATGTGCTGTAGGGTTGGTGTGGGAATGTCTTTCATAGAAACGCTAGCCATTGGGTAGGAAGTATTTTCATTAAATAACAACACAGTGTCCATATCCTGTGGTAATTGATACTTATTTCTAATTTCTTGTGAATCTACAAAACTAAACAGAATAATTTATTTTTATTATTTCAATATCAGTTTACTATTTTCCTATATCTCAGCTCTTATCAAGTATCCTGTGTATAAACCACAAATTATGAATTAAACAGTTTATTTGATGTTTCAGCCTCATCTGACTCGATTTCGAAAAATTATTTGGAAAATGTTTTCAATTCTGGCAGCTAAAGAATCAAATAAAGAGTTTTTTTTATCAAAACAAAACAAAACAGAACGTTTGATGCAATCATTATTTAAAAATGTAACCAGAAGAGTTGTTTTGTAAATATAATTATAAATTAAACTTACCCAAAAGCTGCTCTATGTCTAAAATGAAAGGCAGTGACCAAATATCGCAATCTAATTGTACTTCTGGGCTCAAATATTAGTCCCCTAACTCTATTGTCTTCCCAGCCATTTAAAAAGTCGTCAACATCTTCCGATGTCACTTTAGCTACTAATTTATACGGCATTTTATTTCTTATAAATTCTGCAAATGAATACAAAATAAATAATTAATAACGCCTAAATATAACACAGTAGTAAAACGGGTTTTGTAAGAATAGCCCTAAGCAACCAGTCAAGTTTTACGGCTATTGGGCAATAGATGTCGCCACCCGGCTAAAACGACTTTATTGACGAGTTGCAAAATAATGAAAAACTTTTAAACAAGAACCTCATACGCCACAACAAAATCAACACGACGACGGTTGATTAAAGAGTATCAAAAAAAAGTATTTTATAAGAGAAAAACATTAGTTCAGGTACGAATTTTGACTGAATTCTGTAAATTATCGGGAATATTCTCCACAAACTAGTTCCAGTAAAAGTGATGAATCTTCATCGAAAAAGGTAAATAAACATTTTAGTGGCTTGAGTCTTAATAAGTTATAATAACATTAAATTTACTTTTTTAGTAAAACGTAGCCATAAATAACTTATTTTTAAATTTTTATTTATAAAGGGCCACTTACACTTAAATTTTGCTTAAATTCGTTTGCCAATAACACAACTGCAGATATTAATCGAGGTCAAGTAGAAGGTAACAGAGGTTAAATTATTTTGACCCCAGAGAAACGATCGCCAAGACGGTGGAGAAAAGTGAACATTAAAAAAAAAAAGAAAGCAAAAGCAAAAAACGTCGAAACTTCGGATAAGACTATAAATTTGAAAGAAGCAAAGAAGATCGGTGATCCGTGTAAAGACAAAAAAAGTGCATATAGCTGTTCCGGGTTATCTATATTTATAGCTTTTGGGATTTAGAGACATATGAAAAGCAGGATACGTATTTATTTTCCACAATAAAACTTATAAAGAAAAAGAAAACCTACAAGCAAAAAAAAATAAAAAGACAAGAGTCAACAACAAAATTTGCCAATGTGTATTTTGTAAAAGTATATGGAATAGATGTCCAGATATGTAAACAGGAGTTTTTATCGGCACATGAGACTACAAAACTCAACTAAGCGGTTTAAATAAATTTCAAAACAAATTTCTGAATAAAAACCAAATCTAACAAGAGATCGGCAGGGTGAACATCACAATAGACAGGATAAAGTCACCCCATAAATGGTACAATCAGTTCATGACCACATTAGAAGTATCCCTAAATATGTTAGCCATTATAGTAGAATCTCTGATCCTAACAGAGTGTATGTAAATCACGATCTTAGTGTTTCAAGCCTGTCTAAGGATTACTACATTGCATGGTGTAAATAGCGTAAAAATCTTTAAATTAGAATACCAGGGTTTAAGATGCCAAAAGCGATACTTGTTAAACTTGTTATTCACTAAATCTTATGATAATTTCAAATAAGGATAATGAATGTGAGGTTTAAAATCTCCAAGTAAAATTACGCTTGCATCAAACTCGCGTACAAATAATGCAGTAAAACCTTAAAGACGAATTCAAAATACTGACATAATTTCATTTGACTTGCAGCAGACCTTACCCACAACATGACTGTCGGCATAACATTTTATATTAGAAAAGCGTGGATATATAATCTTGACATACATTGTGTATCTGGGCAAGGTCATATGTGTATGTGGACAGAGTCAGTTGAGAAAAGTCTCTTAATGTAGCAGTAAACCAAAAAGGTCCGAAAAGCTTGTAGTCTTTAATGATAACTGCTAGGACCAAAACCATAATTGGCTAATAATGGTGTTATGGCTACAATTACTTAAGGAAAAAGTTTATAAAATCATAGAATATCGTTTTCTCGTATCTGGGCACACTTATCATAGTGCATATCATAGAAAAACATAAAAAATATATCAAGCAAGTGTTTTCTCAAGAAGAATGGTTTGAAATTTTGAGAAAATCAAACAGGACAAATAGTTTTGATAGTTATAAGAAAAAAAGACATCTACCACCGATAAACAACCACTTCACTTTACAGACGTGCCCTGTTTCTGTTCGATAGCTAACACCCAAGTTCTAGGCTCATTAAACACATCGTAAGTAGAACTTTTGATGAAGTACAACACACTGACAACAAAAAACCTAAAAAATATATGAAAAGAAAACATCAAAAAAATTCAGGATATAGAAATTTTTTTACAATACATTCCTTCCATAAACCAGCTATTTTATCTCAGTATTATTGAAAACATTACCAGTAATTTTGAACAAGACTATAACCAAGTTGATGAAACAAGGGAAGTAGACGGGGATGACAAAACCGTTTTATTTTAATAAAAAATAATTTTTTACGTATATTTCTACCATTAAAATTTATTTTTGAATAAATTTTTTCTTGAAAAATGCTGTTTTTTATATATTTTTTTGAAAAAAATATTTAATAACTTATTATATATGTAAGGAATTAAAATAAACATTATAAAATATAAAAATATGATTTCGGAATTTTGTCAAAAACTTTGACCCTTGCCCTGATCTCTTCTTTTGTACATTATCTTCTTGTCTATACCGCTTATTGGCTAAACAAACAATATTAAAACAACAAATGATATTTATATTATACATGTCACTAATTGAAACTACACACTCCAGTAAAGAAGCAGTGGAAATTTCAACAAGTACAAATAATTCATTATTTTTGTATCAAAGTATATTATTATATAATTACCGCTCATTCACTTAAAACGTCAATATATAAACTTTATTTAATATGTAATAAATTGCGAAATACATAAAAACTCCAGTGAACAAATAGCAAAAGTTAAAAAAAAACAAAGACAGAATATAAAATATGCAATATTTTTGTGTATGAATAGATATATAAAATGTGGGAGTACAAAAAACGTAATTTGTAAGATTTCGGTAATTGCAATTTTACTTTCATAGTTTCAAAGGGATGTTTAGTTCACGATATGGCTGATAGCGATTTTATACTTATTTCATGATTTGTTTCTCTGATATATCTATAGTTTAATGATAATAATTACAATATTTCTCTTTCATTGAGCATAATAATCAAGAGCTAAGTGCGTTAATATGTTCATTTATTTATTTAATCCAGTGATCAGTTCAATCACCAATCATCAACAGTTCTTGCTAAGCTCTATCTTTTCTGAAGTATTGTATGTGTGTATTCAGAGTAAATTGTACTGTTTCTAAAATGTAAAGAGACTGCAGAAAGAATCTTTAAAATGTGCTGAGATAATCCCTAATGATGTAGATTAATAATTGTTTTAAAAAATATATTTCACTTACCTATTATCCTTTGAATGCTAGTGATAGTTTCCTTATAAACAAATATATCTCCATCTAACAACAAAACTAAACAAGGTAAAGTGTGAATACTTAATCGTCTGCCCAAATTCTTTTCTCTACCAGAATGGACAGTGACGAAATTTATTCCTAGCGGCTCTAAATAATCTACTAATTTTCTACAATAAGGGGCAGTTTGAATACACTGAAAACACCAATCGGTGTAGAAAAATATCAGGTGAGGTATAGTGCTGCTTTTTGGAACAATTATTTTATCATATTGCCTAAAACAAACAGTTATATTAATCAAGGGAGTCTAACCAAATATTAAATATTTATGAATAATTTATAAAAAAACATATATAGAACGCTAAGTTTTAAATTAGATATACACCCTGTAAATGGCAACACTGCGCGCCGTCGACTTTCCACGAACCTGCTTCGTTGACCCGTTGCCAATAATTTGTCATTATACAGTGATTGTTCAAAGCGATAACAGCGTAGATTTTTAATTTATTTTTGTACCACATGTCTGTTTATACGCCCGCAGAAAAAGTTCAAATAATAAAATTGTTTTATGGTGGTAGTTGTGAACAACAGTGTAGATTTTTTTATGTGTTTTGAGAGGTGACCAATTCCTTGCGTACAGTCAATTCATAATATTGTTAAAATTTTTGAGAGTTGATATTGCCTCAAAAATTGCAGAAAATGTCACGCTCTAAAAGTGTCACCAGAAAAAGTTGAGGAAAGAAAATACCGGGATACACAAATTTGTGCAACCATCGAGGTAGATTCAACACGTTCAAGTAGAAGCGTTGCTAGAGAGTTAGATGTTAGCAATGTTACTGTGGAAAAAGCACGGTTACAAGAATTTTAAATATTCGAAAACGCAGCAGCTTTATCCAGACGATTACTATCGAAGAATGGAGTTTTGTTAAACTCTAATAATGAAGGCTAATGATGAACCAAATTTTATTAAAAACATTTTATTCACTGACGAATCTTCTGTTTCGTTAGTGGGGAGACACAGTTCCATTACGAGGTATTGGGCGCGGAAAAACCAGCTCAGAAGTGTTGTTTACCGAACTCAACGTCCTCAAAAATTAACGTCTGGACTGGTATTTTAGGAGGCCACATAATAGGTTCATTGTTTATTGAATAGTAGAGTATACCTCGATTTGTTACAGAATCATGTTCTTCCCGCTATTCTCGAACTTCCTGATGTAAATCTGGAGAATGTTTGATTTCATCAAGACGGCTGTTCAGTTTACAACGCTCGAATAATTAGTGAGTATTTAAACAATACTGTTACGATAAATATTATGACGCATAAAACTGTAAATATATTATTTCTAATTCTTTTCTATTCTAGTATTTTCTCCGAGCCGCTATAAACACCAGTCTGGGTTCCCGTTCATTCGAGGCAATTCAGGTCAACATCCATGGGCTTCGAGAGAGATTCCATGCTAACGGCTGTTTTAGTATATATAGCGGGACTTTCATTGTTGAGGACAGTTAGTTTTGAACATCGCGTCGAGTTTTTAAAATGTAACGCACGTATTGTAATAAATTTAGATAAATTATATAATTATTAGTGTGAAATAAATTAGTTACATTGTACAAATAAAGACTTTAAATAAACTTGTATGTGTTATAAGTGTAGAACCTTTGATAATAAATAAAGACAATGAATTAGATTTAATAAAAATACAACAATACTTTCCCGAATCGAGTTATCAGTGGAGAAGGCGATATTAAGTGGACTGCGCAATCTCCAGATCTTACACTCATGGACTTCTTTTTTTGGGGACATTTAAAAGGCATGATCTACGATCATCCTGAGGCTAGAGCTCAAAATCTGGATGAATTAAAAAATCGAATAAGAGAAGTCGTAACAAACCAGTTACAGTTAAACAGTAACAAACCTTGTCAATTACCAACAATACTTGTTGGGTGCATTTGAGAATAAAATTCAGGTCGACAGCGTTTACACTGATTTCTCAAAGGCCTTTGACCAGGTTAATCATAATCTTTTGGTTCACAAACTTCATGCATCTGCTTTGGTGACCCCATTGTTAATTGGATTAAAAGTTTTCTGATGGGACGTATAGTTCGTCCCAAACCCTTCTTTCGGTGCGTCATAGTTGATCGAATTCTCTCACATTAAGCTAGAAGTGACAGAAAAAAACGTGAGTCTGTGATTATTATACATAGAACTTAGAAAATTATTTATCGTAAAGCTAATTCTACTTACGGGTGTATAATTGGTTGGAGTTTAGAATACGCTAAATAGATATCCAATCGATGATGCGCATAAATATAATTTGACGCAGAAGGTCTCGATCTTGACAGTACTTTCACGTCAACTGATAAAATAATTGTCATTCCAGGTTAGTATTATCAGACATTTTACAGTGAAAATTTAATTTTGTATTTATTGTCATAAAAATATTTTAAATATGCCGAGATATATCGAGAAAGAACAAAGACTAATATTAAAATTATTAAATTATTTTCAATTAGAAAAAGAGGGATTACGATCCTGCAACTGTCAAATTTAACTAAAATGACATGCAATAATTCTCGACATTCTTAAAATTCTATATTATGTCAAAATTAGTGACGCACTGAAAGAAGGGTTTGGGACAGACTGTACACAGCAATTTCGTATTAACAATTATATTTCAAAAGAATTCCATTGTTATTCTGGTGTACCACAAGGGTCTCATTGTGGTCCCTTGTTTTTTAACTTGTTCATTAACGATATTGGCAAGGCTATCAAAAACTCACACTTCCTGCTATTTGCTGATGACCTTAAGTTATTTCGTTGTATACATGATAAATCGGATAGAGATCTCCTGCAAGATCATGTAAATAATATATGTTTATGGTCAAAACAAAATGGTTTAAGCTTAAATCCAACTAAATGTTCTTGTATTTCATTTGGTCGTATAAATAATCTAATAGCTAATAGATATATTCTTAATGATGTACTCTTGGATTCAGTTACTGAGATTAGAGATTTGGGTGTATTATTGGATTGTGCATTGACATTTAGAAGTCATTTTCTTAAAATTAAGGAAACAGGATTTCGTAATCTTGGTTTTATTTATCGTAACAGTCATTATCTCTCACCTATTGTATTCAAATTATTGTATTGCTCTCTGGTACGCTCAGGTCTTGAATACTGCTCTGTTGTTTGGTCCCCACTTCATCAAGTATACATTGATGAGTTGGAGAGCGTTCAGAGGAAGTTTCTAAGATCTTTAGCTTTTAAAGCACATATTAATATAAAAAATACTGAAAATTATTTCATAGATTATTCTATAATAATGTCTCAATTTAACATTGCTACATTAAAGAACCGCAGGTTGAGAGCTGATATGTTATTTTTGTTTAAAATTCTAAACAACGTTATTAATTGTCCCTCGTTATTAGCCAATGTACACTTAAACACAATACATAGAACTCGACACACTGCACTCTTTTATATTCCTTTTCATAGGACTGATTATGCTCGTCATTTTTCCTTGTCGAGAATGTTCAGCTCTTGCAATGACCTCCTATTAGATCCTCTCTGCCCAAACATTAATGCTTTCAAAATGCAACTTAAGAATCTAATTATTAATCTAGATTATGTGATATTTTTTTTAACTTTTGTGATTTGACATACTGTTTTAATGAACAAATTTTAACTGTTTACTTGTTTCTTTGTTATTGTTTTGATGTTTATTGTACATGATCTTTCCTTTTTACTATTTGTTGTATTTTATTGTAAATGGTTCTACCGTTGAAATAAATAAATAAGTCACCAATTCTGTTACAGCAGGTACTCTTTCATCTGCCCGCAGAAGTTTTTATGACAGATTTGGATACTGTTCAGCCGTAGAAGGTCAAATATTTGAATCAATTCTGTAGTGCATAAAGAATTATTTCTTATTTTATTAGGAATTGTTTTTATTCTCAATACGAGTAGATTTTTTGTTTTATCTTTTTAAAGAAATGCGCTTTTATTTTTAAGTCGACCACAAAAAATTTTTCACATTATTAAAAACCGATACAAATGCACCCTCTTATAAAGGTCAGTGTATTTTTATCGAGTTTATGTACTCTAAGAAATGAATACGTAATGAAAACAAACATCGAAGGACGGAGATGTACACCCCGTGCTTTGCAATGTGTTACTAAATTATTTTTTGTCGGGGTGGCAGAGGGGATCGTAGAATTATAATTACCTCGCACGAGGTAATGTTGCTGATTTTAACGCTTTATGTAGTGTGCAATATCGAATCCAAAACTTCCCGTCCTGTATATTTAGAATTAATCAAAAATTTCATTGGATCAAATACAACTAAACTGACTGTCCAATTTGATACAATTTAATTAGCAATAATACTTGATTTCAAGGTCCTATAGTTTATATTCAACTAAGTATATTGTGATAAGTATATATACACAGGGTATCACAAAAAAATTGGTAATAAATTATACCAATTTTTTAATATTGCTCGAAATCGATTAAAAACTTTTTTATGAAAATTTATATTATGTTTTAGCATGCCATGGTCAATAAAACAAGAGTAGTGAAAATATGTTTTTCTCGATTTTTATATATGTTTAAAGGGGATCACCAAAACTTTTACACTATTTTACAACTTTTTGTCTTTTAGTAATTTTTGGAAAATCATTATTTTAGAAGATCACTTTTGTCACTTTTTTAAATGACAAGCTAAAAAAATACAATATTAATTTTCCCAAATATCAAGTTTATTAATAGAGTAGGCAAATTGTTGTTGTGGTTTGGCAATGACTTGAAAATTATTGTGAATGAAAGTTTTTTGTTTGAATTAATTTAACTGAAAAGGGACAATTACGATTTTTCTGAAATTACAGATATGCACTTGGTCTAAGATTAGGTATGAACAACAACTATAGAAATATTGAGTGTGGCTACCTTTTTCTCCATTTTTTAATTAAGTGAATGTTGAATGTCAAAGGAATGGTGTGGCTGCAGCAAGGCGTTATGCAAATGAGTACCCTAATAGAAATTACAGGACAGGTGCATATTCCTAGCAACATTTAAAAGAAACTGAGACTTTACAAAAACAAGTGCGTGGTAACAGTGGTCATGCAAAAAACTATGTAACTGCTATTGTAGAATGTATTGATGAACACCCAGAAACAGGCATGAAGATTATAGCTGCTGAATTAGGGGTATGCCATATGAAATAGTGGGAGGAAAGTTAAAGAACAGTTACTTCATCCCTTCCATGTAACAGCAGTTCAATAATTACTTCCACAAGACCATTCTAAACCTACAGGATTTTGTGATTAGCTTTTAGAATAAAATATATGAGACGTAAACTTAAAAAAAAGTGTATCATTCAACACAACACTCACATCTAGAACAATGTAAATCCTAATGGTAAAAAACTGTGTCACCATCAGAGTAATTTTGAAGTAAACTATTAGACTGGAATTGTTAGTAATTATTTAGTAGGGTCAGTATTTCTTCCCAATAATTTGAACATAGAAAATTATTTATAATGTTTACAAAATGATGTGTCTCTCTACTTGGAAGATGTACCATTCATGATCGAAGTTTGTGGTTTTTGCAGAATGGTACTCCGCCCCATAACAGTGACAAAGTTAGGGCACTTTTAGCAATATCCAGCACATTGGATAGGAAGGAAGCCCAATGCATCAATTGAATGGGCATCAAGCGGTTCAGATCTTAATCCAATAGATTTTTGTTTTTGGGGTATTTATGAAAGATTGTTTAACCATTGTTTAATCAAACTGTATCCATATTTATAGGTGTGACCACTGAAACTGAACTTCCTGATAGGTCTTCATCATCAATGAAAATTTGCTTTTACACGAAATTTTCACATTCGCATATTAGGGTCATTGATAACCACAGGTATTAAGCATATCTTCATAAATCTTCTTAACTCTTAACATCTTCAAATACAGGTACTTGATGATGGGTCCAATTTTTATACAAAGATTCCAATTTTGTAACACAATTTCAGTCAATATCCTTTTTTTTCCAAATTTTATTGTACAGCTCTACACATTCTCTATGCATCTCAATACATTCTCTATTCTTATCTCTTGTGCATGTTGTTTTGTCTCTAAGGAATGAATAATGAGTGATACCCCTTATTTGGTCACACCCTAATGATAGAGAGCTTCTTCCAAATCTTTTACAGCTAACTTCCCTTCTTCTGCTGAATTGTTCAAAATATCTCATTATAATTTGGTTGATTATTGTATTAATTATATTCTAATAAAATTGGCTAAATCAAATTTAAAAAATGAAAATGATAGAAAAGACAGACATTTTTTATTGTTTATAAAAATAATATTTTATTAATACATAATGGCAATAAATAAGATAAGCTTACCTTGTTGTGATGGACAATTTGTGAAAAAATGTTATATCATTCTCCTGGAAATTGAAATGGGCCCCATGTTGGGCAAAAATATCCTCAAAGGGATGATTTGTGTGCAAAGGTGCATAGTCTGGCCTTCTATAAAAGTCATCCTCAGTAATCCCATGTATATCATATCTTTTTCTCCTATCTGGGTCACACAATAGCTCATAAGCTTGTTTTATTTCTACAAATCTTTCCTCGGCATTGGGATGGTTTGACTTGTCAGGATGCCTTCAAATGTTTAAAATAATTTTAATTGTAATATAAATATGTGAAAGGAATATTATCATTTTATTATTGAAGTTATACTTCTATACGCACGGTCGGCGTTGGAAATTTGCACGGGAGTGAATCTGTGAAACCATTACATATGTAAGATAATGAGTAAGAGAGAGACATAAGATATATTTTCTCTCTCTTCCTCTCTCGAGAATAAAAATGTTCCTTTTGTATATATATTTAATATTATAAATATATTATATTATATATAATATTATATATATAATATATATTAATATTATTATTTATGTGATATGTTTTGTATTATTTATTAAATGTTCATAATTATTTTAGGCTTTTGTATTTCAAAATAATCACTGTATGACAGACAACTGTCAATTTTGAAATCCGTTAGTATCATGTCTAATTGGCAAATCTTTTACGTGTTTGGTTCATACGCTGGTTTACGTGAGTTCGAATCCCAAGATGAATTTCCTTTTTTATTTTTGAAATATTTAAAAATCTCACGTTAATGTTATTAAATATATGTAATATACGCAAAAATGCTAAATTTTAAAATAAAATGAAAATTTACAACATAATCTGAGTTGTTGGTTTTTTATTTTTATCTTCGTAAAGTAAGTTATGTATATTGGCAGTTTGAAATACTTATGAATATTGCATTTTAATTTGTATTGTATTATTATATTGAATTATGTTGCAGTGTATTGTATTGTAATTTTTATATTAATAACAAAATAAACAATGAATTTTACTGCAGAGTATGTGTAAAAAAATGTTTTTGCATTTAACTCCTTTTATACATATATGAAAATAAAAATATATATTTTCATTAAAATATTGATACAATCCTTCATTTACTATACTCCTATTACAGGTCAAATGTTTATATACAGCAAACGATGCACCATATACCTATATACCTAATTATTTTTCTCTTTCTGCTCTCTCTTACCTATAGCATTAAATATATAATGATTGTGCAGATTGACTCCCATATAAATTTGTAACGGCGAACGCGTGTATAGAAGTATAACTTCTACCGGCAGTCCCACTGGACTGCCACACCCGTTTTTTTTGATATCATTACAAAATTTTTAGGTCATAAATATGAAACATTTTTTATACTCCAGTCGTCAGAGACGAAAATGCCACTGAACCTCTAAAAATCATACGAACAAGCTGAATTTTGCCGAGAATATTAATTTTGGGACCCCAAAAAAGATGCAAAAGAGTTTACCACTTTTACCCCCGGGCTTCCACCTAAAATCCCCCCGGAGGGGGGTAAAAACGCAAAAAAAATTGATTTACACAGAATCTGTATACCCTATATATCTGTATACACTAGTACGTTTTTCAAAAGAACAAAACTACTACAATAATCTACACCCAAAACAGTCCCAAAACAGTTTCAAAAGAACAAAACTACTGCAATAATCTACACCCAAAACGTCTTAAATGCATTTTGCTTGACGTGTGATCGTTTATAATGTAAAACATAAAATTCTGCGATTTTTATTCATATTTCAAATGCCTCATATTTGTTACCACAACTCAAAATTGAAATTTCATGTCATAGGTTTTAAAGATTGATCCTTAAAAATGAAAAGTTTACTACAGCTAATCAATGAAAGTGATCAATTTTATTGATCTCACGAGAATCGTAAAAAATTTCAAAAATCGCGCCACCTTAATTTATTTAACGCCTTTATAAAAACTGAGTTTATTCTCGGCAAAATACAAAAACTGCATACGAAAGCTGCACTCTTTGCTTTTAAAATGCATCTTGATTTTTGTCAATAGGACATTTGAATAAAACAATATCGAATTTTTACCGTCCAGCTGATACAAATTTTATTGAACATTGATTTCGCGTGCTTAACTGACATGCAAAGTCGACGGTCGCTTCAAGCGTTGTTTCAAAGAGAACGGTTCATTCTACACAAAAATGCTTATAAACATTTTTGTTTAAAATTACCTCAGCTACATTTTTTATTTGAAAAATTTTTTTCTATGGTGTACAGATTCTATGTAAATCGATTTTTTCACGGTTTTACCCCTCCCCGAGGGGGGTTTTAGCCCAGGGATAAAAGTGGTAAACTTTTTTGATGTTTGAATCTTTTTTGGGGTCCCAAAATTAATATTCTCTACAAAATTCAGCTTGTTTGTATGATTTTGGACTATTATAGAAAAAGATAAGATTATTTAGTTATCAATAATTATCTGCTAGTAAAGTTATGTTTACTTTCATAAGTATAATATTATGTAAAACTCCTTAAGAGTAGTTCACAGAAGAACATATAAAAAGGTGTGAGAAAAACCCATTGGGGATTTAGAGAGGCACCAAAGGAGCAAGCACTATATGTGAACCAAGTTCTGTTTCAAAGATGAAGAGACATTGTGACCTAGAAATAATATAGTTCATTGATTACAACAAAGCCTTTAATAGAGTCAAGCATGATTAGTTATAATTAAAAACTTCTTAACACCAAGAACGCCAATATCAGAAAATGAAATAACTGAACAGATTAAAATGGAAAGAAAAATATGGACAGGGATTGTTTCTCCTATCATTTAATATTTACAAACTGAAACACTATACATTATGTTGAACAACAAAAGTATAATGAAATAGTTGCATTAAATCAACTGATATTTGATAAAAAATACAGTAAATACAAAGATATAATTAAATATGTATTTCTAAAATTTGACAAGTGCGTAATAATTAAAAGCAGCTAATGGGTAAAGTCCACAGTCAAAAAACAAACAGAGCATATACAATAATAAAAAAAAAATAAAAATAAAAATTTCTATTAAGTAAAAAAGAAAAAACAAAAAATGTATTAAATATTTAGAGTGGCAGACTAAGGCTAAAAGCTGGCCCTAGACAACATTGTAATTTTGGGCCTATTTTTCAGTCATAACACATACTCTACCTTTGGTAGTATGGTTTTACCATGCATTATAGTATGTAGTTATATTTATTACATCAGATTTCAAGAAAAAAAAGCAAAAAATAATATACATATACATAAATTAAATAAACATAATTAAAACAAACAATAATATGTAAACAAATATACCTAGATTGATTAGTTACATTTTCTCACTTTTATTTAATCTCTTTTTCTATATAAACTAATGATAAACTATTTTTGTTGGTCTAATGTGGATCTTAAATTTTTTTTTATTCTGGCCTTTACTAAAAATGATCTTTCACCACTTGCATGGCTTATTGGAAGGGTTAAATAAATTCTCAGGAATGTTATTAAATTTGGGAATGTTGCAAAAATATTATCTTCCTGAATAAATGACCACGTGGGAAATAATATTTTCTTTACATATAAAAGTCTTAAATTGTAATACTTCATTTTAAGTTCTACTAGGTTTAAATCTTGTCCATAACATTAGCAGTTTCTATGAAATCTGCCAATGAATTATACAAAACAACTGCTGTATTTATGTACGGAATTCTCCTTTTTGTTGAAGAGTCTTGTTTGAAGTATTTACTCTCTCTTAAATCTTTTCTGATATAATAGGTAACAGTACATACTCAAATGTATCAAGTTTTTTATAGAAACCGGCAGCTTTTGACCTTGTTAATAGTTTTTCATCTTTGTTGGAGGAAGAATGATAATTGGATATGAGTATGATTGGAAGGCTGCCTGATAGGTGTGTCCAAGCCTTTAACTGTTCTGAAGAAGGAGGCAATAGTTAATTCTCTTGTGATTTGTTTGGATAGTTTATTGCATCAAATAGATGATTCCAATTTTTTTATATATAATACTTGTCAAGTTTATCAATCATTATCACTTATACAATACACAATAATTATCAATATCACTGTTTTCACTTAAATAAAAAAAATAATAGAAGTTAAAAAATTGATTACCTAATTTCAAGCCCCAAAAATTACAGGTCCTAGGCACATGCCTAGGTTGCCTAGGCCTCAGTCTGCCTGTAATTTAGAGTAAGATGTGTATGAAGGCATAATAAAAAGGCATATATAAAGGGAATCAGAGTTGACTAATACCAGTTAACTTTCTTGATGAGCCAGTAAAAATTTTAATTAAGTGTGTTTGAAAGTACAAGATGTATTAAATAAGTATCAAGAGTATCAATATCTACTTTTAAAAACACACACATGAAAAATAAAAATTAAATTATTGGTATATTGAATCAAAGTATCTGCGGGAGTATATGAGCAATCAGATGATAACGAAAAATAATCTTTTTAATATTATAATAATAATTTTGGCTTATAATATATTTTGTAAAATATACCTATGTAGGTATATATTTTACACTAAAAATATTTTCATACAGAATTTTTCATTCCCAATTAGAAACCTTACATAGAAAATAATTAGTAATCTGGCATAATAATTATACATAATGGTTAATTTTCTGGAAAGAATATTATGTTTAATTCAGTAATAAACGTTATAAAGGCAAAAATATATGACTTAATAGATTTATTTATATTTTTTTGCACAAGTTCAAATGAAAAAAACATCTAATTTGAAATGCTAAGAATATACTTAGTATTAATTATGATAATCTGCAAAAAGGTAGTTTAAAATGTGTGCCAGCACAAGTTTAAATCTCCTTTAATAATAAATATTTACAAGCTAAGAAGTTACTTACCATTCTTTAACAAGCTGTTTGTAGGCCTTTCTTATATCCAGCTGAGAGGCTGTTCTTGACACCCCTAATATTTGGTAAGGGTTACCTAATTCGCAACAAACACCCCACAAGGCCAAAAGCACGAGAGAGCTTTGACAAATCCAAGTGTGGGGCCCCCATTTCATTTTCACTTTGTCAACAAATACATCTACTCACCCTAAAAATCTAAAACTATTTCTAAAAACCATCGGGATTTTGCCGAGATAATATATTGATTTATCACAAGAAAATGTGTGTCAACTGTCAAAAGGTATTTTTAACCCAGCTCCTGCCAACCCTTTGACAAATACAAGGATTTTCCGGGATTATTCAAATTTTCCGCATTACTGGAAGTGATGTCTTTCTACTTTTGTGTATATCAAAAAAACGTGCTTGGAATAGGTCATTAATGAATCAGGGAGAGTATCAATCAGTGTTATTTATATATAAATGAAATGAAAATTAAAATAGAATCGAAATTTTCCGAACCCGCGAGATTTTCCGAGTCTTGCCAAGGCTAAAGAAAAAATTGTCCACTAAAAAAGAAGTAGAATAATCCTTTCGGTGTGCTATTCTGTTACTAATTGTGCAATAAATAATACTTTAAAATATTAGCGGTCAATATTATTTGAACAATAAATTGTAAACAATAAAAAATAAATAAACAACTAGAAAAGATAGGTTAGAAAAATACAACTATAAGAGAAAATGGGTATATTTGTTTGTATAACTCTGGGCGCTTTATTTAAATTGTATGATAACGTATTATAATTTATAAATATTTAAATTTTTCCGTGGCAAACAATTTAGCATTTGGAATTTAAGCAAATAAATGCGAAAAATTACACAAGGTAGAGAAGTTAACTATTAAAATATCTTCTTATATAAATACTTCACATATATATGTATATATGTAAATAGGATGCCCACATATAAATTCTGGAACTTCATATACAGCAGATTTTAGTCCAAAAGCAGTAATATGGTAATATATTCCAATAGTAACAAGGCCATATTAATGTAGTTACTCTGTGGTATTAAGATTTTAACATGTAATTTTAATTAATGAAAGAAAGTTTTTTGAAACTTCAGATGTTTTATTTTGTTGGGTTTTAATATGTTTTTAATTTAATGTGTCAGTCTTTTCATTATTGTGGAACATAATAAATATTTAAAACTAAATAATTAAAGACGTTCAATATGAATTATTTCACGATCAACAAGACGTAGAAATACAATTTTTAGTATTGGTGAAAATGTACCAATAAAGTCGTTTGACATATTGTTCCATATTTTTAATAGATAATTAATTACAAATTATCTGTATATTATAATTATATTATTTAATAAGTAGGTAGTACATAATAGACATGTATGCAGTAGACATGAGAGAAGCTGGTAACTTAGAATTTTTATTATAGGTACCTAGGTACCACAAAAATATACTGACAAATTGCATTGCAGCAATCAAACAATATCAGCGATTGCTATAACTGTAACGAATCGACATTTATATTTATTGACAAAACAAAAATCAATCATCACAATCATTTTATTAATACAGTTAAGTACCATTAAGTACTATCAAAATATAAAAATGCTAAAATCAAATAAATCATGTCCACTTCGTATCATAGTGAATGCAGCAAAACTTAATCAAGTGTCGCATCTGAATATTTCAATTTTGGGTTTTGTTGCTAATACCTCATCACAGGACGAGAGTATGGAGCTGATATCAACAGACAAAATTGTCGTCAAAGTAATAAAGAAATGGTTTGGTAACAGTCATGAAATTCAAAATCGTTTTGTAGAGGTAAATATATGTATCTACCTTGCTAATCTGACCTCAATAGAACCAGGAAGTGGGGTGGAACAGACAAAGGGACGGATTAACCGGAGATAATTAAAAACGTCTTTACTAATTTAAAAAGTGTAATTAACATTTAAAAAAATAACTATATATCGTAGGTATATAAAAAAAGAGAAAACTAATCTTTAAAAAACTGGGAATTTTTTGCCGTAGCCCGGTTTCTCGTGCTCTTGCTGCTTTATGTCGCCATTCTTTAAGGAACAAAATATCTCTAGATTTTCAATCGTCATGAAGTTCGACGTGATTTTTAGATTTTCTGCAGGTTGCTCCTCATTTTCTACATTTTCTTCGGATGTGGAAGCGGCACATATTATTTCCTCATCATTTAATACCTCAAAATCATGGCAATTTTCGTCAATATTTGCCAGCCATTCCTCAACGTCACTAAGCGCTTATCGCTGGATCTATAATTTGAATATTCTTGGCAATTTCCAATGTTGTAAGGTATTCTATGTTGTCCTCAGTTTCACTGATGTTCATGATGGTCGTCCAAAGTTTGTGCCATGATTTTTTCAGTGTTCAGTAGAAATTTTGTTTCATCCTGAAGCTACTGTACAGATTACAATTTCGATCGTAACTTTTTTTTATTGCCTGTATCAGCTCGCTATTCTTCTGTTCCAAAATGGATCCAACGAATTTCCTCCAAAATATTTTTTAAAACATTCAATTACTCCTTGGTCCATAACTTGAATTAGTGGAGTCACGTTTGGCGGTAAAAATAGCGGTTTTATTTCTCCAGCAATCACAATACCTTCACCTGAATACAACGGTGCATTATCAAAAAGCAAAATTGCTTTTTGCGGCAGGTTTTTTGTTTTTAAAAATTGACAAACAGTCAAAACTAATTCATTTTGAAACCACTCTTTAAAAAGATGACAGTCCATCCAGGCCGATTTCTGGCTTCTTTAGCAAACGGTAAAGGCATTCATATTAAGATTTTTAAATGCTCTCGATTTTTTATATCTCCCGATTACAAACAAGGGAAGTTTGTGATCCCTATTTGTATTGCTACACAAAACCATCGTTAGACGTTCTTTTGACAATTTATATGCCGAAATGTGTTTTTCTCTTGTTGTCAATGTGTATATGTTGTGTATGTTATAAATAAATTGGGTCATAAAGCAAATTATTTTCGAAAATCTTCTTCTTCTTATAGTGCTTATCTGTTTCGGATGTTGGCGACCATCATGACAATCTGCTTTTTGCAAACTGCTGCTCTGAAAAGATTTGTGGTTGTTGTGTTGAACCACGTACGTAGATTTTTCAGCCAGGAAATCCTTCGCCTTCCTGGTCTTCGTTTTCCTTTTACGTTTCCTTGTAGAATTAATTTCAGCAACCCATATCTTTCGCTGTTCTTCATGATGTGATTTTGGCTATTTTTATTGTGATTCATAACTCTTTTCCTTTTTGAATTCTTAATAAAACGTCCTGGTTAGTAACGTGGTCAGTATAGGATATCTTCAGAATTTGACGATAAAGCCACATTTCGAAAGCCTCAATTTTCTTGGAGGTAGTGTTTGTGAGAGTTTACGACTCAACTCCGTCGATTTTTATGGGTACTGATAAATCATGGCATTTGAATAGCTTAGCCATTTTTTGAAATGCAGATCTTGCTTTCTCTATTCTACATTTTATTTCTAGGGAATGGTCCCAATTTTCATTGGCGTTCGTACCAGGGTAGGTGTATATACACTGATTCTTTCACTTGGCTGTTCCTTCTTAGAGATCATCATACATTTTGTTTTCTTAATGTTCAGTGAAAGTCCATATCTCTGACTCACTTCTGTGATTCTATTTATTAACTCCTGGAGGGCTTCATAACTGTCAGCGAATACCACCGCGTCATCCGCGTATCTGATGTTATTGATACATTCTCCGTTAATTCGAATTCCGGCTTCAACATCCTCGACTGCTTATTGAAAGATTTCCTCAGAGTATATGTTAAACAGCAAGGGTGATAGTATATATCCCTGTCGGACCCCACGTTGATTTTGATATTATCGAATTTTCCTGCCTCTGTACGGATAGACGTGGTTTGATTCCAGTAAAGATTGCTAATAATTCTTAGATCACAGGTGTTTATTCCAATATTTTTTTAATATGTATCTCCATCAGCTTGTCGTGTTTTACTGTATCAAATGCTTTATGGTAATCAATGAAGCATGCATAAATATCGCAATTCACATCTCTATACCGTTGAAATAGCACTTATATGCTAAAGAGATCCTCTCTCGTACCCACTGCATTCCGAAAACCAAACTGTGTACGGCTGATTTTTTATATTATAGTCTGATTTTTAGTAATAACTTAAAAAGGTGGCTCATTAAGCTGATGGTCCGGAAATCATTGCAGGATACGGATTTTGTTTTCTTTGGTAGAGCAATAAACGTTGAATTCAGCCATGATCTTGGTATTTTCCAAGATAAATTATTTAAAATTATCGATGAACGCGTTTGCCCCACTAACATCAGATGAAAGTTTTTCACCTGAACTAGAAAACTGTCGAATTCCATTGCGATTTTTTCACTGTTGTAACCATCCTTCTGAGGTAGTAAACGTATCAACCGAAAAATTCTGCTCACTTATTTTTTTACGTCGCCAGTCTTTAATTATAGTCACTCCGACCCCTAGTTGTTGCGCGATTTTTTAAGGCTTACGCCTCAAAGAAAAAAAAAACACCCCTAATGAGTGTAAAAAATTCAAAACTCACCTTTATCCAACCGTTCAAGAACCTGGATCTTACCCTTGAGATTTATTGCTTTGTGTTTTCTTTTTTCCATTTTTCGACATACAATTAATACATAAACGATATGTAAATATCTATTTAAGTTCGAAGCACTACTGAAAGAATTGCTAATGAAACGATGAGAGCACGTATATATATATATATATGTCATATTCAGCCAAACGTTGACCATTAGCAATAGTTGCCAGCTCTCAGGTTCCTTAGTATCCCAAAATCAAAGTAAAAGATAATAATCATTTAATTTGAAGATGGTTCATGTTTCTGATTGGAATGTCAGCATTGGTAAAATATGTGTTTCGTATATTGTTATTTTTATTTTCTAGATTGTTTGTTTTTTAGTTTTCTATTAGGCCCAAAGCAACACTTGTTTTCTCATCCATTTGATTTATTATGTGATAGAAATCTCATTGATCATAAAGGACCCTAAGTATGTACATTTTCCTACTACGTCAAAGCTGAAATTGTCCTCAATAAAATATTTTTCTTCTATATTACTGGTGCACCTGAAGTAACATATGCAGAGGGAACAATCCATTATTTGTTTCTCGTATTCAGTTAATGTAGCAATTTTAACTCAAGTGCATCTTTGTTTCAACAAGAAGAGTATGTATTCTTAGTTCTACATCCATATATCTTCCCATCATCAGTAAATTTTTTCTATTGATTTTTGACATATTTTTACTAACTAGGTTTATCTAATTAATAATTAAGAAAGGCCGACTCACGATTTTTTATTGAGCTAATTTTTGAAGATACTACATTGCTTTAATTTTTAGGTACATGGTGTATCAAATGGAGAAGAAATTATTGCTGACGAGTGTATTATTTTTAATAACCAAAAGATTGATTGTAAGGGTTATAATTTTCTTAGTAATATTAATAATTACTTACATTTAAGATAAAAGATAATTATGTTACGTTTAAAACTGTTAAAAAAATGGAATAATAGTTTTTAATTGAATTTAATATAGATATATTTTTCTAGAAATACGTAATGTCATTAAATTCTATTGCTAACTAAATCTGAATTTCTTATTGTGTAGTTGACTATCGTTTTTTTATTTTATTTTGACTTCCCAATGTATTTACAATCTGTAAAAATTACAATAAGTAGGTAACTGTTGTGATTGTAACTGTTGTGAGTGAAGTAGGTATCTTGGAGAAAATGATTCTTTACAACATTTTCTTTATATAAATTTCACATAACTATAAAATTGTTTGTCTCTGGGAACTAGGGTACATTATTTAAAATCTTGCTGGTAGATCATTGGCTGTATTCCGTCAAAGCTGCACCTAACTGTTGTCTCGCTAATATGTTGGGATGTTCTCTTAATCTGTCTTCGTATTTTCAAACGAAGTTACTAATTTTTTCTTTTATCGTTGATATTTAAAGGTCGTATATAATAATATTATTTGCTACATTCCATGGGGTATTTGTAAAAATCCGAAGAACTTTTGACTGGAATCTCTCCAAGATTTCAATGTTGGAGTTTGATTGCGTCAGTGAAATAGATGAAGCAGTACAAAATTTTAATGCAATTATTCAAACACCAATCTGGTAAATGACACCACTAAAAACAACGACGTAAAGAAACTAGAGCTACCAAATATAAGCAGATAAAAATTGCAGAAAATCTAGTTTTAAGAAAAACAGTGCAAAGAACTCGGGCACTTCAGGACAAAACTACACTGAATCAGGCAACACTTCAACTTAAAGCTTTGCTAAATAACTAAAAAAAAAAACGATGAAATGAAAACATACCTTTAGTCCAGTCGTCAGAGATTAGATCTCTACAAATGAGACGAACAAGCTGAATTTTGATGAGAATATTAATTTTGGAACACCAAAAAAGATGAAAAAGTTTGCCACTTCTACCCGCTTACCTCTAAAAACCCCCTCACGTAAGGGTGAAAACGGAAATATCGATTTCCGTTTGAAAAAAATATTTCAAATAAAAAATGTAACTGAGATAAATTTGAACAAAAATGTTTGTTAGCACTTTTTGTGTAGAATGAACATTCTCTCAGAAACAACGCTCGAAGCGACTGGCGATGTTGTAATGTCAATTACACGCGCGAAATCAATTTTGAATAAAAATTTTATCAACTCGACGGAAAAAAATCGATATCTTTTGATGTGAGACAAAATCAAAATGCGTTTTAAAGGTGAAGAAATAAATAAAAATTGCGTGATTTTTGTAATTTTTTTATGGTTCTTAATTTATCACTTCCATTGACCGGTTGCCACGGAATTTCCATTATTAGAGCCTAATCTGCAAAAACTATAATATGAATACAAAAAGCCGTAAGAACGAATAACATAGTGAGCGGTCAATGGAAATTAATCTCATCAAAAACGTAAAAAATGGTAAAAATCGCGCAACGCTTATTTATTTAACAGCTTTATAGTAACTGATTTCATTTGTGGCAAAATTTAGAACTTGCATACGAAAGCTACAATCTTCATGATTAAAACGTATTTTGATTTTTGTTGATAGGACACTCTGATCAAAAGATATCGAATTTTTACCAAATTCTTGGTAAATGGATTTTTCCTGTCCCTTTCCTCCCTACGATGGGGTTTAAGTGGGAGGCACAGGGGTAGGAGCGGCAAACTTTTTTGGGGTTCCAAAATTGACAGTCTCGGCAAAATTCAGGTTGTTCGTATGATCCTTATTTAAAAATGTTACGTATAAAGAGCTCCAAAACGTGGTTAGAATCATTCAGCTGCACTGTTGGTATCCTTATCTATCGACGCATACGCAATGGCTTTAAATACTGCACAACTGTCAGCTGCCATTTTTGTCAAACGAGTGGCGTTTGACAAAAGCTAGATGCCTTGCATTTTAACAGCTAACAATCCTAATTTGTGACCACTTTTTTACAGGCAGCAGAATGTATATATATATATATATATATATATATATATATATATATATATATATATATATATATATATATTAAAGAATAGCTTTAAATTTATATAAAAACATGTATATATACGTCATGAGCTAAAAAATTCACCAAAATATCACCTGCTCATCTGGCTGCGAAGCAATTGCGGCCGAGTGGGCAACGGCACCCATGGCTTTACAAATTCTTTACATGTATTGCTATGATGTGGATGGTATTTTGTTTAAAAAATAAATGAAGGAATTTTGTTTTCAAAAATTAATTACCATTAATCTAATTAAAACTATTTACATTCCTTAGACTATTATGTGTGCAATCCAAGGAATGTTTAACATTCGTTTATGTATCCTCGTTTCTAGTGCTTCAATTCGGTTCATCGGCGATATTTTTAGCGCCCATGCTTCTCCCCCATATAACAGTACTGCCCAAATATAGCACTTGATCATTCTTTTGTCTCAGTTCTAAACTGAGGTTTTGTATATGTAAGATATTTTACATAAAATTTTATAATGTTCAAATACCTATTCAAAATTGAATATCTTCAGTCTAATTCTCAAATTACAAATACGTTCATTTCTTGGAGTCCCAAAAACTGTATAAAAATATTGTATTTTGTATTGTTCTGAAGCTATTTTCTTGTGGCATTTTAAATTAATTTATATTTAAATGGGAATAAGCCACAATTAAAGGTTAAAATATGTTTATTGACGTTTCAATTTCCACTTCGGAAATCGTTCTCAAAATACAAACATTAGTAAATTAAACAAATTTAAAAAAAAAAAAAAAAAAAAAAAAAAAAAAAAAAAATTGTTTAATTTACTGATGTTTGTATTTTGAGAACGATTTCCGAAGTGGAAATTGAAACGTCAATAAAAGTATTTTAACCTTTAATTGTGGCTTATTCATTCCCATTTAAATATAAATTAATTGTATTTTGTCTCTTACTTGAAGCTCTCCCTTTGAATCATCTGTGTAAACGTAGATTTTCAACATAAAAGGAATTTAAATAAATAACAAACTGGTAAAATATATAATTCAGAAAACAAATTGTAAGTACGTTACAAAAAAAATACATATCAAATACATCCTCTGGAATCGATAAAAATACATTTTCTCGAGAAAAATATCACTCAACAATTTAATAAATAGATTATATAAACTTAAAATTATACAATATGTAACAATATCACATAAGAAGAGAGAGAAAGTAAAACATAATTGACTGTCGAAAAACATATAATGTTACCTAGGAAATTTATTTTTTTCTATGTCTTCAATCACTTGTAGAAGTTTTTGTCTAGTTTTCTTATTGTTTTGACATGCACAGCTCACTAAACCTAACATGTGTTTGGAGGAATATTCCTGAAAAAAAAAAAAAATAATAAACATATATATAAAGAAATATGGATCGCCGAAATATTTGTACGCACATAACTTCAGAACGACTGCACCAAATAAATATTTTTGTTGTTGTGTTTCTTATAATCAGAAGGTTTAAAATAGTTAGTTTGAATAGTTTCAAACATAGAATAACATAGAGTAAAATAAAATAAAACAAAATAAAATAAAATTAAAATAAAAGAAAATAGAATAAAATGGAATAGGTAGAATAAAATACAAGATAGAATCAAATAGAACAAAATAGAGTAAAATAAAATAAATCTAAACAAAAAAAAATTAAATAAAATTAAAATAAAATCAAATAAATTAAAATAAAATAAAATGAAATAAAATAGTACAAAATAGAATAAAATTTAATCAAATTCTTCTTCTTCCTCTTTATAAACAATTCTGCTTGTTCATTGGCGGATTAATACCTCTATGGAAGGTTGTCACTCCATCTTTTGCGCGGTCTTCCGATACTTCTTCTACCGATTGGTGACTTATCTCTTGCTATTTTGACGACACGGGTCTCTTCCATTCTGCCATGTGGTTATTCCATTCTTTTTTTATATTTTGTGTCCATTCATTTATACACTGTATGTTACATTTTCTTCTAATGTGTTAACTTCTCTTTCGATCTGTCAGCGTATTTCCTTCACAGTACTCTCATCTCTGCCGTTTCCAGTAGCGTTTGTGTTGTGGCTGTGTCGGGTCTTGTTTCTGAGGCATATGTCATTATTGGTCTTACACTGGCTTTATAAATTCTTTATTTCATCTCAGTGTTAATGTGTCTGTTTCGCCATATAGTGTTATTAAGGCATCCTGCCAGTCTATTTGCTTTTTGTACTTGATCTCTCTTTTATTTTATTTTTTTTTTATTTTAGTTTATTATCAATACATAGTTTTTTTATGTAGCTTATTATATTTTTCAAAGAAAAATGACGCACCATTAATATCTGACAGAAAATAAATGTGATTCATTTCCTTTGTGACTTCATGAAAGAGATCAACAGTAACAGAAAAACAGTTCAGCGCTGAAGCATTTTCCGAAAAAGTTCGCACCAATTTTCTACAATTAAATCAAAAACAAAGGATTGCGTACGATATTTTGATAGAAGCTGTGAAGATATGATCTGGTGGAATTTACTTCCTTGATGTTTCGGGATGGGCACAAAAAAATTACTAATCTTATTGTTATTGGCAAGGATCAGATCAGATATCGAAGATTTTACAGGTATGCAAATTTTAATCGTTTGGGATGAATGTACATTGGCCCACAAGGGGTCATTACAGGACAGAACTTTCAATGATATTCGTGACAATCAAAAACGTTTTTGGTGGAACCATGATTCTATTGTCAGACTGTTCCATATTTAATAATTATTCCCCAATTAATTGCTGCGGCCGAACTAAATGCATGCCTAACCTCATCCAATTTGTGGAGGTACGTAAAGACGCTCCAATTGAAAAATAACATGCGATTGATTTTGCAACAAGATCAAAGTGCAATGGTGTTGTTGAATTGATTGATTCATTTCATTACCGAGAGATTTCTGTTACTTGACAGACTCTAAAGAGGAGCTTATCGAACTTTGATACATTATTTAATTTTAAGGCGGTACAAAGTTCGCCGGATCAGCTAGTTAATTACGTTAATCTTGTAATATGAAATAAAATGAAGGTTGGCCATAATTACGGCCAATTTATTTCTGTATTTTGTGGCTCTTGGTAGTGAATGCCTGTATTTAGTATTTATGCCTGTCCAATCTATTAAATTTTTGAGCCACAAGCATTTTCTTCTTGGTACCGTTTTCCATCGATATTTCTCCCCACTATGAGGGGAGAAATATCGATGGAAATATAGACATACATCTACGATTCACCTTCAAAGGTGAATCGTAGATACATGTTGAAGTAAAAGGATACTTCTAGCGTCGTTAAAAGTGTCTAGTAAGAGGCTTTGAATTTGCGGTTCACCTAATTTACTATCAGAGAGAGGTCTCTGGACTTCTTGTTACTTCGTATAGATGTCGCTGCTAGCGTACCTGGCTGTTATTTTGGTTATAATAACCAAATACTAGACTGCATTTCATTTCAGTTGAACTTCCACAAGTGCTCCTGATGATGAGTTGAATAACTCGAAACACGTGTAGAGCAATGGTGGAGTTCCGATTGAAATGAAATGCAATCTTTTACTTTCATATATATATATATATATATATATATATATATATATATATATATATATATATATATATATATATACATGTGTGTGTATGCTGACCGTTGAATGGCGGCCGACGAGGACATATCCAAGCACCCGAAAGTAACTCAGAGCCTCGCACACAAAATGCACAAGAAATAATAAATTTAAAATATGTGTAATCAAAATGTAGGCAAATGCTACTATTGATATATTATGAAAAAAGATATTTATAATATATTTAAGTACTAACCTTATGATCTCTTATCCATTTTTCCAACTCAATATCAGGTAAATAGTACGCTTTCACATAGTTTTCAACGTACTCTTTATGAGGCACTGGTTTTAGCGACGATATCTTTTCAAATTTAGTCAAAAATTGAGTAAAATCTAACTGCATCAGAGCTCTACCACCATTTGTACATTTTTTAGCTTCAGAAAATCTAAAAATTAAACATCTTTGTTATTGAATTGTGAGAAGATAATTCTTTCTTTAGAGACAATGTTGAGAAATAAATATGAACGAAGGGAACGAGTTTATGTGTACTTCCAAGATGAATACTGGCTTTCAGAGTCAGACAGCCGGCGCTGAGTCGGTGTGCGAATAATTATTCGTATTTAGGCTAGCCTTGTAAAAATGCACCTGCGCGCTGAGAACCTGTGTTGAGAACAAAGGTCCTGTGTTGAGAGCAAAGGTCCAGGTTAATCCTCCTATATGAGATAAGAGAGTAAAGGGTCATTCCAATAGAAATATTGTCGAGGCCCGTTCAGATATTATCTGAAATGAAAATTTATTGGTAAGTGTAATGTTAGCTATATCTACACTGTCGTCGCGGAAAACTAGCGTTCATAATGGCCATATCCTACCTCCACTCGTAGTCAGACAGTCGTCCCAAGAATCAGAATCTGACTACCAGATTTTACCAGTCTTCATGTTGGTCTTACCTTATGAAGATATATGTGAAGTCAGTGCGGTGCTGAGTCCTATCATTTATAAATAATATGTTACCTTTAGAAAATCTAAATGTGAATAAGTACCTGAATATGAGTGAAATATTAAAATAATAATGACGGAATATCACAGAACCTACAAAATTTATTCTGACTTACCCTTGTACCAAGGTGTGTGTCACAATATGTGCAACATTTCTCCATATATTCTGGTACGCTTCCATCGATATTGGAACTTTTATTGCTATTTCCTCCAATCTTAACGTAAATATTTGTACTTCCTATAAAAGTTTAGTATTAAAAAATTAAAAAATGAGTTTTTAAAACTTACTCTTAACAATGTGTCCACATAAGAATTGTGCATCGATCTAACGTCCCTTACTTCCCAATTTATTTTGGACATACTGGTTAAAATCTGTCTTAAATCAAAAGCTTGAGCGACGACTGCCATGTAAACTGGATTCCTTAAATCAGGAGCGCTAGCTATAGTCTGGAAAAAATATTTAATTATTAGACTGTGCATTGATCAAATCGCAATGAGCAAATAGACAAACACTCGAATCGTCGATCCATTGGAATCTTTAACTCACATCTAAACTTTTTCAACTACTTTTAAAGATTGACGTTTTTATAGGTCATATGTTCCTTTTTTTTTTTTCATCAAATCCTATTTCTATTGTCATTTGTGATTTTAAGTTTGTTATATAACGAATAATGACTTATTTAAATACATTTAAAAATAATCTAAATTTTCTGTTATTTTATATAGCTCCTTTTTATATACTCACCGCCCCGCCTATGTGAAAAGTAACAAAACCTTCCTAACTTCTCTTCAGATGTGACAACCGACATAGACAACGTCAAAAGATGACAACAATGTTTACGTCCTAACCTTACTTTTTTACTTGAAATTAATGAAACGAGGTTCCCAATAAATAAGAGTATAAACATGGATTCTGAAGAAAATACTATAAAAGTTGGTGACCACATTATTGTTCAAAGACAAGGATACACAAAACTACATAAACTGAAAGCTCGTGGTAGATTAATACTAGGTTCTTTCAATATAGAAATGGACAATATTATAGGAGAGAAATATTATGATACCTTTCAAATGAAAAATATGCCAGGAAACAAAAAACTGTACATATTAGAAAAAGTAGAACAAATAAATTCTGCAGTAAACAGCCTCAACATTGAAAAATCTGGGGCAGACAACAGAAACATTCCCAACAATGCTGATTCACAGAGTCTTACAAAAGATGATATTGACAGGCTTGTAGACACTGAATTAAGTTCCAACAATATTGTGGGTCAACTTATAAATAATTCCAAAACATTTTCTATGAAGACTGAGTACTCACAGGAGAAGTATATAAAGAAAAAAGAAAAGAAATATTTTGAATATGTTCAGATTAAGAAACCTAGTATTCGGATACTTGTTCAAATGTTTTATAGACAAGATACTACAAAAACTTTGGGAATAAGAATAGATGATTTGTCACAGATATTAACATATGCGAATATTCATCCCGAAGGTAAGATAACCACACTGAAGAACACTTTGGTTGATTTTATGTAAAAGTATATCAATAATATATCTCATTTGAATATGTAAAAATAAGTATAGTGTTAGAATCTCAAAATTTCACAAATTTTGTTAATTCACAAGTTAACTAATCATTCATTCAAGTTAAAATTAATATTATGACCACATTATTTTGTTACAGCATGTTAAAATTAAATGTTTTTTTTAAATAATATAACTGAACCAGTTCTGATTTATTCATTAAAGATAAAATGTTAGGATAAGTAAATAATAAGTACATGAACACACTATTTTGTCACAGAATTGTTCATTATGTTAGGCCTTAAGTATGTATTATTAATATTCATGTAGATGTAACTTTGGATTAAGCTATGTAGTTGATATGTCTTAGTTTTACACCAAAAGTTTTTCGATGATGTTATTTTATGGTCCTACATAGCTTACAGAGTATGACAAAGAACATGATAAAAATGATGATGTAATATCTTGAATCATTTGTAATTTTTTGCATAATTGTACTAATTATTATACTTGAGTAAAAATAAATGCACACCAAGGAAGATCTTAACTTGAGTCATTAACACAGAATGATTAAGTTTTGTGTGTTAGTAATGTATGATTTGATATGATACTTAGGTCATGTGTTGAGAGGCGAAAGATATGAATTACTTCAAGTTATACTGGAAGGAAAAGTACAGGGCAAAAGATCAGTAGGAAGGTGCCATAACTCGTGGCTGAAAGACCTAAGGAGATGATTCGACTGCTCATCCGCAGAAATCTTTTGAGCAGCAATTTCCTAAACTACAATTGCCATCTGAATCGCCAACCTTCGAAAGGAGACTGCACCATGAGAAGAAGAATGTATGATTTATGTTGCACATAACGATTTATTGTTTTGAGTTTCTCGAAAGATTCTGTGGTTAGTACTCAATAAGAAAGGAGTTCTCAGTGTTATGTGAAGATTGTGAGAGACATGAATGACAGAGTAACAACTAGTGGTGTTAGGATAGGTGTGGGAGGGACTGATAAACTCTATGTGAAAGTAGGATTACATCAGGGGTTGGTGCTTAATCATTTTTATTCTCATTAGTGTTAGATGAGACAACAGTGTAAATTCCCTGGTGTTTCATGTATACTGATGATTTCGTGTTAAGGTCCATTCGCTCAACTCGGGCATATTTTGACAGATTCATAGCTGGAAACCTACAACCCAAAAGTTCCTAGCTCACAGTATTAACAGCTTAAATAAACTTTTATTACAGACTTCATTGAAAAAATAAGAATTATTATAAATAGTGGAAGTGTATACTAAACTCATAAAATTTTGGTTAGTACACATTTAAAAGATATATTTTAGTTATTATAATTTAACGTAACTATTTATTATATGGTGCAAATAAATAAATATTGATTGTCGGTAATTCGTAATGTTCTATTTTATAGAAGAAGAAAGAAGAAGAAGTTTATTGATTCAAAAATAGGGAAAGCCCTAATACATACAAAATTAATCAATTTATAACATTCATATATGATAAAAATAACAATTACACTTAAAATCTAGTATCTACACTTATTAAAAAATATAAAACAATAATATATAACATAAAACATGACAACAAAACAACTACCTAACTATTGGTGCTTTTAATATGGTCCATTAATTTGCTTTTAAACATTTGTATATGTTACAAGCAAAGCCCGAAATTGAACAATCCTAACATTGTACAGAAATTATTGTCCACTTCTAGCATTGTACCCCCAAACTGTACAATGTCCGAAATAATCAAAATAATTGTCAAAACGCTTATCGGTTCGAATCGATTATTATTGACAAGCGACACACCAAATCAAAAATCGAATCGAAGAAGAAATTGTTCTACAATAGAGATATTGTTAGTATGTTAGTGAAACATTTCAAAGCTTCAAGAGATAGATACATCACTATAATATAGGGAAGATGTTTGTAAAACATCTTAGATTTTCAAGATATACCTATGTATGATAATTTAAAATAATTTAATTCTACGAATTCAGTAGTCAAAAACGCTGATTAATTATGGATTTATAACCTCAATTGATGTTTGTTTGCCGTTAATAACAAATGGGGAATAATCGTAAAAATCGATATGAATCGATATCTGATATATTCTCTCAAACTGACGCATGGCTACTTATTGAAATTCGAACATTGTACAGCAATTCTGTTATACAAAGTCCAACGATTATATACATTTCGGAGATTGTACAGTAAAGGGGTACAATGCTAGAAGTGGACAAGATTTTCTGTACAATGCTAGGATTGTCCAATTTCGGACATTGCTCGTAACATATAGATGAACAACTTTTAACTGTTTGAGGAAGCTTATTAAAAAGATCAAAACCCTTAAACAACAAAGAGTTTCTTGAAGCTGTCCTTTTTGTTTTCACAATGTGTAAATTTCACTTACTTCGAGTAGGGTAATTGTGAATATCACAATTCCGTGTAATAAACTCACAAAAGTAAGCAGGGGCCAAATTATTTAGAATTTTATAAATGAACAACATTGTAAGGTAAAAGACCCTTTGTTGAACTAAAACCCACTGCAGCATGCTAAGCATTGTTGCTATAGGTGTATATCTGTTTCCACCAATAATGATTCTCATTCCACGATTTTGTAATTTTTGCAACTGGGCCGATTGATTTAAATTGAAGAGAAAAATAATTGACGGGCAAAAATCGAAATGAGGTTTAATAATCGCATTAAAAACTGTAATTTTAGTTGCAGTTGACAAATTTTTAGATATTCTTGAAAAAAAGTATAATTTTTTAGAAATCTTTTTTAATAGGTAATTAAAATGGTCATTAAAAGACAATAAATAATCCAATTTAAAACAAAGGTACTTAATTGTTGTATTGATTTCATTTTGTCATTGTCAATTTGAAGATTAATAGTATTAATATCAATATTTATTTGAATACTCAATTATATACTATTTAGTTTGTTTACTACTAATATTGGCTATAAGTATCTGTACTTAGTTATATAGTAATTTACAGTCACTTCTAGTCTGTCAAAAAGTAACTAACTTCGCAAAAAAAATTACTAAATTAACTAAACAGTTCGGACTGGGAATAGCAAACCGACTATAATAGTAAATACTGAAAGGTATTTAGAACAAAAACTGGAACAATAGGGACAAGGAAAAATATTGAAAACTTAGCAAATGTTTTTATATCAGGTATATACCTATTTATTGATTATAAATTTTCTATTTTTAGGCAATCATGTCTTATATGACAGTGGAACATCAGGTTTAATGAGTGCTGCAATAACTAATGCTATTGGTCCTAATACTAAAGGTCAACTTATCCATATGCATCCTGGAAATGAATGTCAAAAAAGTGCCTTCATAGCTATGCAATTTCCAAAAGAACAAGTAGATAGATGTACAAATGTGAACTTATATTCTGTTTTGAGATGCTTCTATCAACAAAAGGAAAGTTTCTCAGAAAAAGCTCCTATTGATTGCCATCAATCAGAAAATTCTGAAGGTGAACCACAAACAAAGAAACCGAAGCTAGACACTAGTACAGAAGATACAAAAGATATTAGTGAAGACAATAGTATGCAAGAATCCAAGAAAAGTTCAAATGATTCTACTCACAAAAGGATTTGGCAGATAGAAAATGAAAAAGCATGTAGAATTCTTGAACAAAAAGTAGATTCCCTTATCATTACAGTAAAGGAACATCCCGTAAATATTGTGAAGGAATTATTACAATTTCTACATGGCAATAGACATTTTGTAGTATTTAGCAGTTTAAAAGAGTTACAGCATGATTTATATTTTTATTTAAAAAGTCGTACGGATATAATTAATATAAGGGTCTGTAACAGTTTTATGAGAAACTACCAAGTACTGCCAAACAGGACCCATCCTGAGGTTAACATGACTACTGGTGGTTACATTTTAACAGGATACAAGTTAAGTGAATAGTTTTGTAAATAATTAGGTATAATAATTATTATTTTTAATAAAAGTATTAACTGTGTAATGTTTGTTTCTTAATCCTAATTTTCCTGGTACTATGGGTGATATAGTTTCCTCAGAAATTTTGTTTATTTTTATAAACTTGTATCAGTATTTAACACATTTTTTTTTATTGGGATATATTCACTACCTTACTCAATTCATTTAACCTAACTATAATAATTTACTCAAAATATGTATGTCCAATACATCTAATTAGGTCATATGAATTTACAAGTTATTGAAACTATAGTCAAAAGTTTAGACTCTAAGTTTCTACACTATCATTAGTTATTGTCTGTCAATATCTCTTTTAACAGCCATGCCAAAGATCTTGGAATTATGTGTAATTAACCAAATTGTTCAATTCTTTGATTCAATATATACAACAAAAAAGACAAAGGATTAAGCTGTGCACATATCATTGTATTTGCAAAAACGATTTCTATACAATTGACCATGAGATACTTATTTCTGTGCTTGAAGAATATTGGAAAATTGGAATGGCTTTAGTGGCAGAAGATTTGACCATTCAAGCAGCAGAATACAAAAAGTGCTATGTGCAGTTCTTCAGGTGTCTATTAGGGACTAACACTTGATTTATATAATTTCATTATCTAATTTACCACTAAAATTCATGCTGATGACACTGGTCTTTTGTATGCCAATAAGGATCCCAGACAATTAGAAACTGAATGTAGAATGAAGGACAATTCAAATTTAGTAAAAAGGAGATTATCCAGTAAGTTTGTGTATTAATTCATAAATTTAAACTTCATCAAGTATTTAGAAATATTGTCCTAACAGTGATACAAAGATCTGCATGACTATCATACCAGGAAAAGGTCTATTGCACTAATAAGCTACCTAGCAATATCAAAAAAGTCAACTAGGAAGATCTAAATTCGAATTAAAACAATTATTTTTGACAACTACTTTGCGTTTTAAGACCAATCAGATTTGAATCATTTTGAATATCTTCTTGTAATTTGTTAATTTTGTGGATTTCCATTTCTTTTGATGGTTCTTTATTGGCCACAACTAAACCTCGCTTTTTGCAGAATCTTTGGTGATGCCACACAATGGTTCTGTGTCTATAAAGGAGTTTCTAGAGCATTTTTTTGCCAACAAATCTGCTAGCATATACATCCCTTCATGATCTGGCACCCTTATTAAAGACACTTTGTTGTCTTTTGTCAGGTTGTTGAGATCTTTGCAGTTCCTCACCATTTTTGATTTGTTGAGTGTGTTATTTATGGCTAGAATAGCCGCTTAGCTATCTGTATAAATGTTGATTCTCTTTGCTTTGGGGTTTCCATTCAGGATTTCATCAATGCAGGCAACCAAAGAAAAAAACTTTAGCCTGGAACACAGTTGTATATTGACGTAGACTGTAAGATTTTTTATAATTACATGCTTGTCCAAAGACTCCTAATCCAGTACCATGTGTAGTTTTAGATCCATCAATGGAGTCCAAACCATATTAAGTCCCTATTAATGTTTGGGACTTTTTGTTCTGTAAATGGTATAATTGTGTTCATATTCTCAGTGAAGATTAGTTATGGTGTCATCATATTTGAGAGATGGATTCCTCAATAATAGTCCCAATAGTATTTGTGTGACTATTCAATACATAATTCGGCCCTCAAGTATTATTCACTTTAAGTCTCAGAATGGTCATAAAGGTTACTGCCAAAATATATAATTCCAGTGATAGCCTCTAAAGATGCCAATCCTGTACTATTCAAGGCTCCTGTTATATTTAGAATCGCTTGTATTTGTAGGGTAGTGAGAGAGTTCCCACAAGATTGCAAAGGCATCTTTTTCCACCAAAGTACTTAACCATGTAACTGTCGGTCATATTACTGATTGTGTATAACCAACAGATTACCTTTGGTTTCAGTCTCCAGGTTTTACCTACAACTAAAGTTCCAGAAGAGTTCTATTAAATACTTGACTCATTGATTCTTTCTAGTAACGCAGTACTTATACATTGCTAGGGCTCTTGATTTATTAAAGCTTAAATTGAACTTTATATTATTGAATACTTCCCAATTAAGTCCTAAGACCAAGAAAGAAAAGTAACAGCTCTCTAAAACTCCGGGATTTTCACGTTTGGTTCAGATGATAGATAGCGCCCGTAAGGGCTTCTGGCTAGGATACTGGCGAAAAATGTCAAAAAGGGGAAGAACCAGACAGGAAAGGCTGATCACAGAATTTGTACTAAACAACTAAAATGGATTATGAATTGCGCAACTTGAAGGTACGAGGGATCAGTACAGTAGAAGAAATTGTTAAGGAAGCTGAAAAATGAAATATCCTAACTTTAAAAGAAACTAAGCAAAAAATCCAGGGGAAATTTAGATACAGGAGAATATACATTTATCTGCAAAGGAAACAAAAGAATATACATTTATTGACAGAAAGAAGCAGAAATACTAGTTAAAAAGAAATACAACAGAAATATTACATACATCGATATAATAAATGAAAATACATACACATGAACATTATGAGAAGACTTGCATTTATTAACATATATGACCAAACAGTCCAAACAAAAGAAGGTTTTTTGATGAAGTGAGAAAAGTAATATATCATATTGGAAATAACCGCTAGAAAATACTACTAGGTGATTTTAATAGCCAGATTGGTAAAAAGTATATACGAAAACATTGAGGAAATTTATGAACACATCAAAGTATACGAAAAAAGGCTACATACAAAAAAAGAAGAAGATAGACAGGAATATGTTATACAAAAGAGCCTGTGATGCATAGACCGTTGTCAGTAGAATATGAAATCACCCTGAACAAATTTTATATATAAGGAAACTACATAAGCAAACTATGTAACTAATTTTATAATAAAAAATAAATACTTACTTGGAGATAAAATTGCTGTAGTACTCCTTTAAAATTTTGAGGCACCAGGTAATCCAAATATTCCTGTAAAAATTCAAATTGTTTGGACAAAAATACCAAACTTTCCACTGCAACGATTCTCTCAGCTAAACCATTGAGCTTTTCTGGATTTTTTAATTCTGTCATGGGAGATATGGAAGGTTTAAAAACTCTACCGTCACGACCCTGATTTTCTTCATCTATTATTACATTTTCTAATATCAGATCATTTGAGATTCTTTGTAGTGTCATGTTAAGCTCTTGTGAATACAAATTGGTACTGGAAACAACCTTAAATAACATTGATAAATTTAATCAACTCTAAATCAATGGTAATATATATATATATATATATATATATATATATATATATATATATATATATATATATATATATACATATATATATATATATATATATATTATATCAATGATATTCCGGGTTTGACTCTGCGTTAAATGTTGTTGGTTTTGATAAAAACCATTTTGACGACGTTTCGGCAAGATCGCAGTTGTAACTACAAAAGCCAGCTGCCTAACACCCGTAGCGTCACTTCCACTCGAACATCGACAAGAAGCAGACCATCCAGAGAGACTTGAAAATGGCAAGTGAGATCTTGCCGAAACGTCGTCAAAATGGTTTTTATCAAAACTAACAACATTTAACGCTGAGTCAAACCCGGAATACCATTGATATATCATACAGCTCCCGCGGAAATATCAAAACTAACATATATATATATATATATATATATATATATATATATATATATATATATATATAAACTAAGGAACACTCGAAGAGTGGTGGGTTTTTCGGTCATAGTGGAGAAATAAAAGACAAAGAAGGTGGCTACTTCATCTATTTATTAAAGACGTTTCGCTTTCTGCTCAAAAAGCATCATCAGTTCATCTAAAAAGAACAATATGAAAAACCAAACATCATTATAGAAGTTATAACATGTGTGTTACCTTAAAAAGATATGTAGCAGTCAATGATATTAAATGTGTGAAAAAGCTTACGATAATGGACATTTAGAGATAATGTTTGTATTTTGAGAACGATTTCCGAAGTGGAAATTGAAACGTCAATAAATGTATTTTAACCTTTAATTGTGGCTTATTCCCATTTAAATATTAATTAATTGAAACTAGGTAGAGTTTACAAATTAACAGACTTAGCAGCAAAAGAACATGTGATAATCATACATGTATATAAAAAATTATTATAAAAAACATTAAAATTGATATGTAGAGAACTAGAAAGATCATGAGATGCACTTCCAACAATGTATTATCAGTTAAATTTAATTTTGACTTTAGGTAACATTATTGAATTAGTTAAGATTAAAATATAGTATTTAAAATTTATTATTAAATTTATTTGCATAAAATTGAATAAAAAGGGTGATCAACTGGAGTGTAAGAACTATAGAGGCATTACTCTGTTAGCATCTGCGTATAAAATCTTCGGCAATGTATTGGTTGAAAGACTTAAATATTTTACAAAGGATATTGTTGGCCAATATCAATGTGGATTTACTGCTGGAAAGTTAATTACACATAAAATTCAAGCACGTGGGCAGATTCTAGAAGTCACTAGAATATAACATAGATACACATCAACTCTTCGTCGACTTCAAAGCAGCCTATGATAGTGTGAAAAGAACTGCATAATATAATGCAATGATAGACTTTGGGATCCCACCTAAGTTAGTTAAGTTGACCGAACTAACAATGCAAAACGTAAGCTCATGCGTTTGAATTGAAGGAGAAAACTCTACATTCTTTGACATTAATAATGGTCTAAGACAGTGGGACGCGCTGGTGTGTCTCCTCTTTAATATTCGCTGAGGATATAGTTATACTGACGATATAGTTATAGTGGGCAGAAGTATGAGAGACATGGTGCAGTGTTTTACAAGGCTTGCGAATGCGGCAAGTGAATTAGGACTTGTGGTAAACGAGGAAAAAACCAAATATATGTTGGTTTCTAAGAACACCCGAGATATCCAACAGAGAATTCAAATTAATAACCATACCTTTGAGAAAGTCAAAGAAATCACATATCTTGGATCGCTAGTAAACGCAACAAACACGACAAGCGACGAAATAAAAAGACGCATAGCAATAGCAAACAGAACTGTTCACGGTCTCCAGAAACATTTCAAAATAAAAATATAAAACGTGTAGTAAAGCTCAATAGACCTCAATAAAGCTCAAGACCCTAATAAGACCGGTTTTGATATATGTGGCTGAAACGTGGACTTTATCTCAAAATGATGAAAGACTTCTTGGTATTTTTGAGAGAAAAATTCTTAGAAAGATTTTTGGGGCTGTAAATGAAAATGGGCTATGGCGTCGAAGATAAAACTTTAAACTATATCAGTTATACACCGATCCAGATATTGTGAAATTCGTTCAAGTGCAGAGACTTAGATGGGCTGGACACATTGCTGGGATGTCAGAGCACGAAACACGAAGAGATTAAAATTTTCAAAACCAGAGGGCACAGGAAGTATAGGACAACCACGAAGGAGATGGACTAAAAATGTGGAAGAATACCTACACATTCTAAGGGTCAGAAGATGTAGGAAAGTTACCAGAAATCGACAGGAGTGGCGACTTCGTTGTGACTAGGCCAAGATCCACAACAGATTGTCGAGCCACTTATGATGATAATGATTGTAAACAAAATAAACTGTATTTATATCAATGATCATTAGAAGTTGAGACTCAAATTTTGAAATAAAAAATCAGTTGTTGAACACCATGTTATTGAAATATCAGAATAGTACAATAAAGTTTATAAGTTGCGTTAAAAAAATACTAGTCTACTACTACTACTACATGTACTATACTACTAATGCGTCGTATGTCTAGTTTAAGCTGAAGAAATTTAAAAATGATTCAATAACAGAAAAAAGTAAGTAGATTTTAATTTTATTTTTCATGTACTTACCAAGTCTGCAGTGAAAAATAAATGTACTGAATATAAGTAGTAATCGAACAGTTGATTCATACAGGAAATAATACGAAACGCTATAGGTTTCAACAGACGAGACATCTGAATATATTTTCCCATCTGTCGCAGCACGGTTAACGAAGTGTTGGTTAATACAGGATTGTTTGGTTGCGTTTTGTCTTTTTTATCTTTACTGTTTACGCGTCTAAAATAAAAAAAACATATTAAATCTTGAAAGACGAAGAAGAAAAAGAATGAACATTAAACGATTTAACATTGGATCGAATATGCGTTTAATTGGGAGTGAAAAAGAACGTTATATAAAATATAGACTATAACTTGCCAAACTTATTTGTACTGTAACATCCTTGAGACTTTGCCATCTTTTAGGATGCCCGTCAAAATAGCCCCCAAAAATACTGAAAAATTCTAGTACTAGCCTAGTAACAGGTTATCAGGAAAACACTATTTGGATATTTATAATTTTTATTTGGAAATAAGAAACAAATCAAAACATAAGAATTTTAGTGGAAAGGATGAGTTAGCTGGTTCAATGTTTAAAAAAAAAGTAAAACTATATTCTCACCTTCCCAAATTTGGTAGATACAAAATACATATAAATCTTGAAGGACCAGTGACTAATAGGTCGCAAAATTACGGATTAGTAATAGTGAGGGGAATTGCTAATAGGATAAGTAAAATGAGACTTATCCGGTAGAAATATTTTTTAATTGAATGAATAAATAGCAGTATGGGAATTGCCAACAAATCACCTTTTTAAATCTTATTAAAATGCACAAATGTTCATATAAAAAATGTTCTAAAAACTACATAAATGGGATGTATAGAGCAAAAAAGTTTAGTTGTATATCCGACGACCCTATAATTTGTCGGAACGGAATTTAGGAGTGATTGGCACAAAAAAACTGTTGATTTCTTCTGTAATAATTGATAATAGCAGGTACAGGGTATGGAAAAAAAATCATCTGACTATAGAACATTAAGACAACGCAAGGAACCGAAAAAAAAATATTATACAGACTTGTATGTCAGAGAGAATAACATGTAACCACATGTCTGTGATAGACCCGTAAACACTATGGGTCTTCTTGTCTGTACATTGTTGCCAAAAGAAAGTTTATTTTTTAGATTTAGATGGTCTCTGGAAATATTTCAACGATGTGATTACAAGATTTAAAAGCAGGTCCATATCTTAGATTAACTCAACAGTTTCTTTAATTTAGATTCATAAAAAATAACATAATAAATTCTTAACGGCATAAATTAAAACAATTTTTCTAAAAAATAACAATTTTCCACGCACGTTCATGCTGCTCATGTCGGTAAATTTGTTGCTTCGCATAACCCCATACGAAAAAGTATAAAGATGCAAGATCAGGAGAGCGAGGTGTCATTTTTATGGTACCTTTTGTACTAATAACTATATCTGGAAACGTAATGTTTAAAAAATCTAACACCTCTCGTGGATTGTGAGCTGGGCAGCCGTCTTGCTGCAACCAAATTTCATCCATATTAATAGGTAATGCTCGAACTGCTGGAATTATGTGATTTCTCAGAAGATCTAGGTATTTACGATGACATAAAGTGCCCACAATCAAAAAAGGGCCAATTACGTTGTCACACAAAAGACCAGCCCAGACGTTGACTTTTGACAGTATTGTGTTTTGTAAGGAACACTTATGTGCCTATTTTCTCTAGAGTACCCTATGGTAACAGATGGATTGTGATCATTGTAATTGATGCAGTTAAGAAGTGTAAGAGATGAGTTAAAGAAAAAGAAGACTCATCTGTAAATAAGTTTTTTTTTTCATGAAATTATCGTCACAATTAGTGGCGATAGTTCCGTCGTTCATAATCAGCAGGGAAAATTTATTGAGTTTTTTGCAATTTGTAGCAATGGTACTTGTTTCTTTTTAAAATATTTCGTACAGTTCCAGCACTAATACCAGCTTCTCCTGAAATTAGGGTGCTGTTATAAGGAAAATTGATTTCAGCTAGACTACATACGGCAGTTAGCACGAGCACGAGCTGGTTAATTTTCATCTTCATCACTATCCGTTTAATTTCTACAATTCTTGACACAACCCGTTTTTTCAAATTTAAAAATAATGTGAATTGTAGATTTTGATGGTACAGTGCCTTCGAATTAAAACGAAAATCTACCGATTATATGCCATTTAATAATTTGAATTTTATGTTCAGTTGTAAAAGTTACTATTTTTCTAACTTGAAATATTAATTTTATTTTTCTGTTTTTTTTTTTTGAGAATAAAATCAGAATTATTACTAATGAAAAAATAAACGTATATTTCCGTTATCAAAACTGAATGTCGCTTTGACAAAACTAGAATTCAATCTAATGGGTGTTAAAAACAAGCTCGTATGTCGGTACTAATTTCATACTATATTCGGTCTGTCTCTGTTAGCAGAACAACCTCATACTGTTGTTTTCGCACTAATTATGCGTGCTATATGCAGTTTTCAGATTACCACAACTCTATACTACATGCACTAGCACTGAATTTATTGACGTTAACTATTTAATAAAAATAAAATTAACTTGAAATTTGCTTCTATTTGAGAAGCGTGAGGTAAACTATTTATGACTTGCGTGCTTTTAGTTGGAAAGCGAGAGACGAAGTTTTTAATTGCTTCTAGTTGAGCAAAAACACAGTATGAACCTTCGCGATAGTCTAAATATCCATCTATTGTACCACCTTTTTTTATTTCTTTAGCTGCCGATTCTCCAATTATCACTGATACCATATCAACCGCTGCAACTAAGATCAGTTCCTCAGCAAAGGTGTGTCGTTTCTTATATTTGGCAACACGGTGAGCTACCATGTGAGCGATGGGTGTTTAGAGAAAACACAAAAAGAAAGTTTTCGAAAGAAAAATTCCAAAGATCTTTGGACCTATCACCAAAAATGATAGATGACTAAGGTAATCCGTAAATGATATTTCTCGGGCAACTTTAATTTTAGCTTTTAGTTGGTTAGTTACTCTAGAAGGATAGCTTAACATCAAGGTTTTAAAGATGATTTTCAGTAATGGTAAAAAGTAAATGAAGGACCGAAGGATGATTTATTGATCTACAACAACTTTTCTGGAAAAATCGTTACATTATGAAGGGTAATATAATAAACGTACCAGCCCTGGTTTGACCATGGTTGGCTTACTGAACTAATGTTGACAAAATTTAAATGTTTATCCAATGCCGTTAATCTAACTTACTACAATGTACTCAATCTATTAATCTAAATTTCAACAGACAACGTTTATATAGTTTATTAGTTTTAGTGTTTTTAATTTTATCTTAAATATACATTGGCATTGTTAATTAAAAATACAAGTTCACGTTAATATTGGATTTCAAGGTAAGTAGTTTATTTTTTGTTGAAAATTGTTATAAAAGAAAAATGAACTAAGTATGTATAATATGTACCTTAAATTGTTTAATTCTTCCACATACTCATTTTCCAAATCTTCATTGTCATCGCTCTCTTCTGAGTAATATCCCGATCCATCATTTTCCGTTGCCATAATATCCTCATCGATTACAATTTCATCCAAACCCGAATCGAAGGGAGTACCATGTTCGGCAAAGCGAATAAAGTAGTTTCCGATAATACTACTGCCATCTAAAGAGTGAGTAGAAGAGCATTCCGTCGAATTGGTAGAGTAATTCATAGTTGTAGGACTAGTTTGTGGATTGAATTTGAAAGTTTTCATTGAGTAGCGGAAAGGTTTGAACTCCTGGAAACAAAATATGAGTAAATTCTATTTTGTTTACTATTTATATAAAAACTATTACAAAATAATTTTTATATTTCTAATTCTGTAAAAAAAATTTTTTGTGACTAATTTGACATCAGTTAATACGGTATACTAAATTGTTACAATTAATTTTTTGTACAAAAGTTGTAGTAGGGGAGAGTTGTCCAAAATGGGAACGCTAGTGTATTTTTAGTGATTTACAAGAAGTGAATACTGCAATTAACATTGTTTAAAGTGCAAGAGAGTTAGTGATTATTACTTTAGCCCTAAATAAGTTTTGGTAGACTTATTCTATTCATTACTTGGTCAAAATCTAAAACTATGAAAAAATGTAAATGTCCCCGTTCTAGACCACCGTTCGGGTAAAATGGGGACCTCATTAAAAACAATGTATTTTTTTTAAATTTTTATCTTTTTTAACATTTTAATTACAATAGCACAAATTTTAAGTTTATGACAAATACTTATTACACTTGCGACAGGATAAAACATAGACACAAAACAATTTTAAATTAATTTTTTGTGAGTTTTTAAGTGTTACGTCTACAGAAATCGCACAGGAATAGTCGTCTTCTTCATCTGCATTTGTACATGCGTCGTGGGCCTAACCAGAGCATCTTGAGCACTGAATCCACCCTTCTTTGTCCTTAGAAGCAGAGAAAATCTCACTGCAAAATATGCAAGCCTCATCACTGCCCCCTTCTTCAGATGAGGAAGACTCGTTCTGATTTTCGAACTTCATTTTTTTTTATTGTGGGACCAACATCAGTTTTTGGAAGGTTTTCTTTATCGCTACTGTTGCCAACTTTCTTCAGTTTTGTTTTATTCAGCATTTCAGACGTTTTAAACAGTTTCTTTTTAGGTTCTTTTTTCATTTTTCTTTCTCTTTCTTCATCTTCTAGTTCTTTCTTGTAAGGTGACGACGTCAAAACTGCGGTTTTGCCGCGTCTTCTGTTATGTGTTGTATTTCTGATTCTTTCTTGGGAAGGTGTTCTTGGGAAGGTGGCATCAGACATCTTGGTGACATTATAGCAAAAGAAGTGGAAGGCTGCTCCATGGTTGATCCAGAAGTGGACCAATCAGGTTGGGTTGGGGGTACCAATGTTACAGCATTGGATATAATAATCAGGAAACATGTCACGGTTAAAAGGATATATACCAGTTTTCTCAAAACCCTTAACTGCTGTTTGAACTGAGGCTGCTCTTTGAAAAGCAGCACCGTAAAGTTTTTGCGACTTGTGCAATTGTGACCGCTCGTCCGGGATAGTTGATCAACCACTTTCTGAGTTCTTGTTCATAGTAGGTATTAAGTGGAGCCATGAAAGAAACGTCCAGTGGCTGGGGCCGATGAGTCGTATGAGGAGGAAAGCAGAGTATAATAACATTGTTTTCTTTCGCAATATTAATCAATTCGATGCTTTTTGAGTGCGCTCTGTGTCCATCCAACAGAAGTAAGACTGGCTTGTCTGGTTTTGGGTTTGAGAACTCAACAAATTGCTTGAACCAAACTAAAAAGCTTTCTGTTGTAATCCACCCTGTTTCATGGAAAAAAGCAAAGGATCCTGCTGGAGCATCGTCCATTAATGCAGGATTTTCTCTTTTTCGTGGAAATATAAATATTGTGGGCATGTAGTTTCCAGCAGCACTCATACAGGTCTCGCCTGTCACTAGTGTTCCTCTTTCAGATGAAGCTAAAGCACCTACTTGTGTCTTCCCCCTCAGCGCTACAATTTTTGATGCCTTATTAGGAACCGTTGTGATACCTGTTTCGCCCATTGTCAGATCTGAAAAAAACCACATAACTTAGGCTTTATGTTTAACACATATAATACACATCAGTAAATATATAAAAATCATAATCATACATTAGACACAGTTAAAATTTAACAAAAACAAAATTATTTAATATTAATGCCTATATAAAGTTTTATAGACATAGGATATCTTAGAATACTATTATACATTGATGTAAAACTATTTAATAATCAACACATTTTATAATCTAGCGTCGGGTAAAACGGGGACGTCACCGCTTTGGACAACTTCAAATGTCCCCGTTTTTTCCGACAGTGCTATATTGTAAAACATGGCGTTCACCGCACTCCTCGTGAGATTACCAAACAACATAAATATGAAATTGAAAGTTTAAAATCTAACAAATTCAAAGAAGTACTTACCGAGTTTTACTCCTGCCTGTATTAACCGCTTACAAAACCCACAAAACACAAGAAAATAATTAAATAAATTTAGAAAAACTTCCTAATACTCGCTGAACCAAGCAGAGGTCACTAACTGTTCGAAAACCAACTTGTAATAGCAATATGAACGCCTGCTGCTAGTAATACCAACTTTAGCTGCTCTTTGTAGCGTCACTTGACAGAGGTGGCCTGACCCCGTTTGATCCGACGTCCCCGTTTGGGACAACTCTCCCCTACTATTTATTTATTACCTACTAGACACTCTAATAAACTAGTGCAGGAGTTTGTTTCCAGCACCTAACGACTCACTGTGAGATCAAAACGGGTACTTGTCCCGTTCTTATTAAGGCAACTGAAAAGGAGTTTTTTTATGTGATTGCGACAAGAGATGTATCGTCTTTGGACTGGGTTATCTTCTATGTTTGCCGTTCTTTGTTTGGATAGCCTGTTTACTGGGTACCTTCTGGGGCTCGCTAGGTGAATTGAGAAGAATTGGAAGAGCCCTCCAAGAATAGTATCTAAGAAGTTGATCGCATTCCTATGTTGCCAAATAAACATTCCAGCAGTTAGGGTTGTTTTGGGACACTTACTTTTATTGAGCTGTAATTTATTAAAGAGTTTTTATTAAAGTTTATGCACTCTTCTGTTACGGTGTGCTCAAGCACTCCCATCGCTATCTTCCACTTTCATAGATGAACGCTGGAGATGGAAAACCGGCAATAGTATGAAACAACGTTCGTCGTAAGAGAGAATCGAGTGCCGCCAGAGTACTGATCTGGTAGAAACTGCATCGTCTTTGAATATTGACCAAAGGCGAAACGTTCTGGGAGTTCTACCAGAGTATTGATCTGATAAGAACTTTATCGGGCCCTTGGGTATTGACCGAAGGCCAAAGCGTCCCGCTGGTGACCAAGTATTGATTGGCCACTTCCCATTTCTTACCGGATCGACTTCCTCGATCTTTTCGTTAGAATAAGTAGTGATTATTCTTTCTCCTTGATGTATGGGTAGTGAACAATCATCATCATTATCAACCTGTATGCGTCCACTGCTGGACGTCTACCTCACGTCTTTGCATCTGTCTCTGTCTTGTGCGGCTTGCATCCAGTTACTGCTCACACGCTTCAGGTCGTCAGTCTATCTGGTTGGTGGGAGTTCTCTGCTCCGTAGTTCTTCTTTTCTTGGTCTCCACTCGACAATACGTTTTGTGCTTCGGTTTTCTGATAATCTGGCAACGTTCCTGCCCAATTCCATTTTAGCGACGCGATTTTTTCGCTGACGTGTGTTGTTTTTGTTCTATGACGTATTTCTTCATTTGGGATTCGGTCTCTCAGAGGGACACCCAACATCTGGCGCTCCATAGTCATTTGAGTCACGCAAATCTTATTCACTACCTTTTTTGTGAGTGTTAATGTTTCCGCTCCATAAGTGAGTACAGGCAACACACATTGGTCAAAGATTTTCCTTTTGAGGCACATGGGTAGGCGCGATTTAAATACATAGTTAAGTTACTGAATAATACATGATCCTTTTTCAATTTTCCTAGCATTGCCCGTATTTTATTTTTTCACAGGTATCAACAGTGGATTGTAGCGTAGTCGATTCATTCACCAGGATTGATATTTTATTTTTGTTTGTTATTTACTTATTTCGAATATATTTTTATGTAAATTAAACTTGTGTTTTACTGAGTCTGGTGTCTACATCATACCCGTTCCAATATTTATCATTACCTTGAATATAAATTCCTCCTCTATCTTTAGAAAGCAACTTACGAATCTTTAATTTTTAGAAACAGTGCTGGAAACCTTCTTCGGCATTTCAGGACGCGTGCTGTTTTCTCTTTCACAGCTTTGACCGTTTCTTTTAATGGAGATTTCAACTAGGAAACACATATAAGTCGCACGACACGATGATAATCTTGGACCGTTGGATTCGGCTAGAAAACCTCTTGATTGGCAATGTGGATTTTGAAGGCACTTTTGCATGTATAAATTGTCATACAAAATTTTCCACATACGTTCTTTGTCAATTCTTACAATTATTTAAGCAATCACACGGACACCTAGAGGATGAGAATAGGAAAAGCCCGATCAACATTTAATAATATGAGAAAAGTACTTTGAAGCAATGATGAAGTATGACTACTGAGGTGTTATGTGTTTTTGGTGTTGTTGTATGGAATGGAGGCTTGGACGCTAAAAAAGAACATTAGTACCAAAATGGAAGCGTTTGAGATGTGTACAAGAGAATCTTAAACATAAGCTGGGTGGATAAGGTTACGAACAACAATGTTTTGAAAAGAACGAACAAGGAAAAGGTTTTGAATACAATAATGGAAGCTACTATATAACCGAGCGCAAGTGCTCAGAGTCAATATTAATTGTAACTAGAAAATAAAAAATTATTCACATGCACTGAATAGTATCAAATAATTGAGCAAGTCGGTTAGTAATAACACCAAAATTCAAAATATAAATCAACTAGAACCAACGAATATAAAGACTAATCATTAACAGAAAAGGGTTCTTCGATTCAGACAGTGTGAAAATGTAAATAAGGCTTGTAACTTGGTCGATAGAGGCGCTGATAATAATTTTTTTTTGCAGTTCATATACAAACTTTTAGTAGTCGTTCTAAGATGAAAGTTTGGTCGAGCGACAGAGCGTTCAGGTCATAATTTTTAATAGTAGGATCGAAGCCAACATTAAAGTTAATATGACAAATAATTCATTAATAAATGAAGATATTTATAAAATAAAATAAATTAAAACTTCTGGTAAATAATTTATTAAATCCGCTTCGGATAAGTTAATATTAAAGTGAAACCACTTTGAATTCAATTATATTACGATATTGTGTGAATATATTATGTAATCTTCTACTACTGGATGGAAGTCAAACGGGGCAAACAAAAAACTGACTAATAAAACTTAAATACTTCTGATATAATTGTGGCAATACAAGACACTTGTGCAGGATAACATGTGTTTTATTTTGCTTTAGTGAAATTAATAAATGTTATGTAAGATACGAAATATTTCTAAAAAAATGTACATATAATAAATCCGGATATCTTTGCATAGAAAAAAAAAATCAATAATATTTTATACGTACCTATGAATTTCTTATATGTATTTATTATTTTTTTCTACTGTATTATAAAAATTAAAATAAAATAGTATAACAAAAAGTAAAAAAAAATACTGGATCTGGTTTTCTAAAATTTGCAATAATCTGTTATAGTGAAGTCGTTTTACCCTGTCGTATTTCGGATTAACGCCCGAAAAATAATTTATAACTCTAGTTACAGCCACTCTGTTATGCTTTCCCTTTTCTACCTGCTTTGTGGTACCGAACCTCCTACTGGTCGGCTGTAGTACTTGAGGATAAATCAGCGCTACCAAAACAATTTTTTTATAAATCGTGAAAAAAAGCAAATTGAATGCTTTGTTGAAAGTGGAAAATTAATTTACTTTAGAAAAAATCAACATGGGACCAATTACATCAGTACTGGCAGTTCAAAAAAGGACAAGTGCAGCTTGTGGAATTTCAGAACGGACCTTGCAAAGAGTTCGCAAAATGACTGAGGAGGAATTAAGTCAGGAAAATAAAAGGATCCGTTTGCATCCGAAACCCCTCGACTTGCCACAAGGTATTAAAATCTCAATCAGAAATATCATTTATGACATGTACAAAGCAAAAGAACATGTTACAAGAAAGACACTTATTCAAAAAATAAAGTACAGAGAACTTTGTGATATGGGTTTCACCAGTTTATCAAAAGTATTTAAAAGCTATGGGTTTTAGATAAAAAAAACCAATAATCGTAAAGTGTTGTGAGAGTTGTCCAATGTTGTTGGAAAAAGGTGGAAATTTATAAGAAACTATTTTAAAAACAAGAATTCCGAATTTGCCAGACAACTTGTGTTTCTTGACGAAACATGGATTTTTGCGAAAGGAAATAATACCAAATTATCCTGGCAAGATGATTCTACCAAATGCTATTCGAGTACTAGTGCGAGTAATGGCAAAAGATATATTGCATGCAGGAAATACGGAAGGTTTTATACCCAATGCTAGTCTTATATTTTCTTCGACAAAAAAAAACTGATGATTACCACGGAAATATGGACGCCGATATTTTTGAACATTGATTTGAGGAAAAATTATTAAAAAATCTGGAAAATCCGTCATTAATAGTCTTAGACAATGCTTCGTATCACACCAGAGAGGAGGTAAAGTTTCCCACAAGCAGCTGGAAAAAAGAAGACTTAAGATAGTGGCCGTCGGAGAGAAATATGGAACACGAACATCTAGTTTTAAAAGCTGAATTATTAAATAAGTGCAAAGAACACATTACTGATAAAAAATTTGTCGTTGACCAAATGGCACTAAAATATGGTCATGAGGTCCTAAGATTACCACCATATCACTGCCAGTACAATCCAATTGAATCGGTGTGGGGCATCACTAAAAACTACTATGATAAACATGCATGTAAGACCACCGACGAAGCCAGCGTTTTACAACTCTAGCAAGATGCAATAAATCAAGTCAATGAGGAACAACGGCGGAAATGTATTGAGCATACTGAAGAAAAAATTTTAGAGTCATATGAAATAGAACAAGTTATTGATGAAGTAAGACCTTTAATTATTTGTAATGATGAAGATTCAGATGAATCGTATAGCGAGTCAGATAGTGATGATACCTGTCCATAGATTAAGACGTAGATAGAAAAATTAACACAAAAGGGTACCAACCACCAAAAAAAAAACAAAAAAAAAAATAAAACAAAAACCGCATGCAGGAGAGAGCCGGAGGCACGCTGCACGACGGTCTTGAATGCAAGCACCAAAAAAATTAGATTAGCAAGTAAGGTAGGTTAAGGACATAACTGGACGAATGACTGGGTATTAGACGACGGATGAAAGGATTCGATGCTTGCTCGCTCTCGACTGCACTTGGTGCAGAAAAGGGAAAGCAAGTATCGGCACACACAACCATCATTAGATCGCCGAACAATTGCTTTGACCGGTAGTGATAAAGCCAAATGGGCTAACCTACCACTTAAATGTAAATACACGGAAATCTCCCATTTCCTGACGGGGGATACCGCGAAATAGTCGAGACCTGGCTCCAAACACCAGGGGGCGGAGGAAAGCCGGGGCTGGTTGTACCGCAGGGGTTTGGGTTTGGGAAGGTGTGTGTGGGAAGTAGGAATAAGTCTTTGTTTTATATAGATATATATTTTTATAGATATATTTATAAAATATATAAAAATAAAAATATAATACAAAATTTTGAACACCCAGTATTAACATTGGCAAATTTTTTTTATGCTTAAATAAAAATAGAGTTTAGTACACGCTGAAAAAGAATTTTTGTTTTTTCAGCATAAATATTAACCACAATATTAATTTTTGAAGTTGCATGTGTAATATGAAAATTTTTTCAAAAACTTTAAATATCTCAAAAACGGCTATTTTTTCGAGAATGGTATCCCAATGAAAATCGATCCAGAATTTTACGTAGATTCTAAAAAAAAAAATAACAAAAAGCACAGTTTCTTTTTAAAATAAGAAACTTAATGGCGACTTCCGGTACAACCGGAAGTGCTAGAAGAATGCAAATATTTAAAAAATGAAGAATGCTTTGCATAACCCATTATTCCAAGTTTGCAGAAACCAGTGACGACCAGAACTTTGAAAACTTTTAACCAACATGTTGCGTGAATGACCCTGTATATTTCATACTCAATGTTTATCAATTTACATTATGATATTCAATTATTATAAAACATAACACAAAGTTATTTTATTAAAAAAATCCCTAATGTCGTATTATCAAATTAAGAAAACATTTGAGAACTGCTGACTACCTGAGGCAAATCTGAACAGACACTTTTATTACTTATGCGACAGGCTAAAACGACCCTACTATAACAGTTTTTGACAAAACAAAGTCACATAACTCTGCTAGCCCCTGTGCACTCTCCCGACATCCCACGGTGTAGATTTTTCGTATTTCTAAAACTACTTCAGTGACTTAAAACACTAACAGGGGATTGCCGCTAAATCGGATGTGGATTAATTCGAAGAATGCTATGAGATGGTTGACAAAAATAAATTAATGATATATTATGACCGAAGGTAGGATACTTTGCGAACAGACTTCGTATTTAATATCACTTCACTTCATATTTACCTGTAATTGCATTATATAAAAAGACGACTTCACTGGACAGATTTCCCACATTTCATTTTCTAAAAATATTTTAAGTTCCTCTAGCCGTTGTGCGTGGTAGTTTAGAAAATAGTTTTCGCTTTGTTTCTTTATCGATTCTTGTAAATCTTCGGACTTGCTAGAACAAAACTCTTCACCAACTTGAATTAACCTAAAAAGACAATATTTTATTTATTATTTTATTTTAAAAGTAAGCAACCTTTATCAATGATCTTCATCGATTTTTTACTATACTATACTATTCAAAATAGTCCTATAGTATAACAAACATCAAGGATATGCGCATACAAAAAAATATTGCCAACTTAAATCCAGATGTATAAAATCCACTGGCGATCATGCTAGTAAAAGTTGTATAAGAAAGATCTGCCGGTACCCGAACGGCAAATCAAATTACAAAAGATGTACTGTTTTTACAAAGAGAAAAATAAGCCAGCTTTAAGATAAAAAGAAACTACAATTTCTCTATACAATAATATTGGAAAGACTATCAGCCCAGGCATAAGCTATGCATAATTGATAGTAAACCAATAATGCCAGGAAAGTAAATCTCAACGCCAGAAAATAATATTCCACAAGCTTCAAATATAACATACATTCCTCCTGCTAACAACACATTCGAAGTTAAGTCGATAACGACAGTTGTCGCTAAACTAACAAAATGAATAAATTACTAAAAATTGCACTTTAGAACGCCAATGAGCTGACCTAGAAATAAAATATTTTATCAGTAGACATGACACTGATATAATGCTAATACTACATAACCTACAGTACTAGACACCCAGCCTGTACAGCTCATGGTGGAACCGCTATTATAATCAAGAACAAAATAATCACTACGAGATTAACCACTTTAAAAAAGAGTATTTGCAGGCTACCAACGTGGTTGTTCAAGATTGGCTTACTAATTCTTCTTCTTAAGTGCCGTTTCCCAAAAGGAACTGTATCTAAACCAGTCCCTTAAATTTTTCAACCATGACACTCTTCTTCTTCCTATACTCATTCCTCCTCTTATCTTTCCCTGTATTATCAATCTTAGAATTTCATATCGCTGTCCCCTAGTTACGTGTCCCAGATATTGTAACTATATTATTTTTATTGTATTTATGATTTCGTATACTTTGCCCATTTCTCGCAATACTTCCCTGTTCGTTTTCTTCTGTGTCAATTCTAATCTTAGCATTAATTCTAATTAATTCTTATTGCAAAGAATAGTTTTCATTTTTACAACCACATTTCTTGCTATTTCTATTTCTTATTATTTTCTAAAATCCAACGTCATGACGGAAGAAATCAAGCGAAGAATAATCCTCCATAAACAAATGCTATTTTGGAATGAGTAGACATATGAGAAGCAGAAACTTAAGCCAAAAAACAAAAATAACCATATACAAAACCCTTATACAACCAGTTGACATATGGGTCGGAGACATGGACCATTTCCAAGGCAGATGAAAATCTCCTGCTTATATTTGAACGAAGGATCCTGAGAAGAATATTCCGTGGCATCTGTGAAAATGGTGTTTGGAGAAGGAGGTACAACTACGAGATATATCACAGATATAAACATATATTTGGTGGTAAAGACGTAGTATCCTTTATAAAAATAGGAAGACTAAGATGGGCAGGACATCTGGCAAGATCACAGCAGAACAACCCTCCCAGAAGAATCCTTATGTCGCAACCTGTGGGAAGTAGAAGTAGGGGTAGGCCAAAACTCAGATGGAGGGATGGTGTAGATGAGGATGGTAGACAAATAGGCGCAGCAAACTGGCAACAGTTGGCAATGGATAGAACTGACTGGCGTAATAGACTTGGGAAGGTCGAGGCTCTTTTATAGGGCTGTAGCACCAATGATGATGATGATTTTCTAAAATCCAGGTTCCCAGGTACTTGTATTTTTCAACCCTTTCTATCGGTATATCTCCCAAATGTATGTTTCTGTATTTGTTTTCTTTGTTATTATCATGTATTCTTTTCTATATTCAGTTTGTCTATATTCAGTTTTAGTCCATATTTTTCACAGTAACTGTGTGTCTTGTTTAGTAGTAGTTGGAGTTTTTCAGAAGAGCTTGCCATAATCTTCTGTTGTTGCATACTAATAATCCCTGAAATTTCTTGTCTAATGTATCTAATGAACAATTTCAAATTTTTTTTAAAACATTGGGTAATAAATTCCTGGCTGGAAGAGATTAATAAATATACGTACTGGGATCCCGATGAATGACCGCAAAAAGGCAACAACTTCCCGCTACCATGAACAGAAATAATAACACGTATATTTCCAGCGGTGAACCTACCTACCTACTGGCCAACCGATAGTAACAAAAAACCGGATCTAATTGACTTTTACTTCAAAAGGAATACCCCAAGCGTCGCAAAGAATTGAATGTTATTACAAGCTTTCTTCAGACCACTCGCCTTTATTGGTCACAATAAGTTCTGAGCCTGTAGGGAGACAAAAATCACTGCAACTAAACAGCAAATATATAGATATATAAATATACCTCCAAAAATAAACTACGAAATAGATGAAGCCGTACAAAACTTGAATGTAATTATTCAGGAAGCAATCTGGAAAACAACACCCTAAAAATACCGACGCACACAAAACAAGAGCTACCAAATATTACCAGAAAAAAATTGCAAAAAACCAACCTTTAAGAAAAACATAGCAAAGAACTCGCGCACTTCAGGACAAAACTAGACTCAATCAGGCAACACCTTGACTCGATCAGGCAACATCTTAACTCAAAACTCTACTAAATAACTACAAAAGCCATGAGAACAAAGGATACCTTAGGAACCTGTCAGCACCAAAAAGTACAGACTATTCTGTATAGAGAGATACGAAAAAGTTTAAACGATCTCAATCAAATCCCCGCGACGGAAACGGCGAGTGGGTCAAAAGCAATAAAGAAAAAGACGAAGTATTTGCAACACATCTCGCAAACGTCTTCCAACCTTTCGCAGCTGAGAATAATCAGAATTTTGAAGGAAACAAAATAGTACAAAATTTTAAATCGAAAAAGTCCCCAGAATTTGATCTTATAGCAAGCAAAATTATGAAACCTTTCCTACCAGGAAAGGAATTGTCTATCTTACTCAATTATTCAATGCAATCTTAAAATCCGCATACTTCATTGATCCTTTCCACTTCTCTGGAAAGTTGTAAAAATGATTCTAATTCCCAAACCACGTAAATAACCAGATGTTAAATCGCATCGAGCCATTAGCTTGCTGCCAATAATGTCAGAAACTTAGAGAAGCTAATACTGAAGAATAGTACCACTCTTATCAGATTGTGAAGTAATAACTGCTCACCATTTTGGGTTCAGACTCCAACACGCAACCACAGAACAGGTTCATCGGATATACCGTACTGTGAATCGAGCGTTGGAAGGCCTTCTTTACAAATTAAAAAAAAGCTATATCCCCCATTTACTTCCTAATTCTAAAATCTTACCTGCATAACAGTTACTTTTTTGTACAACAATGATGAGAGTACATCTTAATACCTTAGTACGAAAATGACGGTCCAAGCCAAGTCCAAGGCGAGCAAGTGACTACAATTAGAGATGAATCGAACGGAGAACAAACGATTAAACAGATTATAGAAATAGTTCAAAATGTAAAGGATAAACACTATAAAAGCAGATAAATTAATCAAGAAAAAATAATACATATAACATATATGTATAAAACAATACATATAACAAAAGAAGGAAAATCAGAGAAGCGAAAGAAAAAGAAGCAATGGAAAAATTAGAAAGAAATTGAGATTCTACAAAGTACGATAGTCATAATGTACAAAGGAAAGACTATGGAGACTTTGGACTAATAGGGAGACAGAAAGAAAATCTAACCGATTCTGACGGGAACATCATCTTGGGCAAACAGAGTAAAATAAGAACGTGGAAAGAACACCTAGAGAAACTGTTGAAGACCAAAGAGAAAACATCTTCAATCTAGAAGAAGAGGTAAATGATTTACCAATAATATTACAGCAGGAAGTTTGTTCTGCAATATCACAGCTAAAGGATGGCAAATCAGCAGGTCCCTATAATATACAAGTAGAACAACTCAAACTAATGGACAACGAATCAATCGTAATAATCACAAAGATACTCACCAACGTATATAACTCTGGAGAAATACCAACATAATGGCTGAAGTCATGAGTTTATTGTATTTCCAAATATATCAGGAGCCAAAAAATGCGAAGAATACCATACTATAAGCCTAATAAGATATCTAAAATTTTTCCTAAAGATAATCCATAAGATAATTTACAAGCCGTGTAAAAGTCAAATTTTCTCCAACCAGTTCCGAGTTCATAAATGCTGTTTTTACAAACAGAATCACGTATTACAGTCAACAATATGGACTAAATATAAACGTAAAGAAGACCAAGCTCATGATAATTAGCAAAAAAAGGTACCAGAAGGTCAACTCTACGTCAATCAAACCCCAGTAGAAAGAGTGACGTACTACAATTACCTCGGTACCATAAAAGAATGGTCCAACAACCAGGAGATAAAAGCGTACATCGGAAAAGCTAGATCCACTTTCAACCAGATGGGAGCCTTCTTCAAGAGCCACAACTTCTCTCTTGGTATAAAAGTAAGATTGCTGCGATGCTACGTCTTCTGTCCTTATTTTATGGTGTTGAATCGTGGACTTTGAACGAAGATATGTGCAGAAGATTGGAAGCATTTGAGATGTGGCTATATCGGAGAATACTTAAGATCCCGTGGAGTGAGCGAGTCACAAATGAGGAGGTCCTCAGAAGAATGAAGAAGAACCGAGAAGTACTGACCACCATCATATCTCGAAAGTTATAATACTTCGGACACATTATGCGAAATGAATCCAGATATGCCCTCCTACAATGAAAACTATTTGGAAAGCGAGGTCCAGGAAGAAGAAAATCACATATGTTTATATGTATGTACATATGTTTGACACAACATATGTACAGCTTTTCCGTGCTACTGCAGATAAGATAAAGATTGCCATGATAATCGCCAACATTGGCACGGATCAAGAAAAAGAATCCCTAGTTCCCAGATACAAACAATTTTATAGTTATGTGAAATATATATAAAGAAAATGTTTAAAGAATCATTTTCTTCAAGATACCTACTTCAGTAACCACAACAGTTACCTACTTATTGTAATTTTTACAGTTTGTAAATACATTGTGAAGTCAAAATAAAAGAAATGATTAAAGAATCATTTCCTCCAGCCACCTACTTCAGTAATCACAAAATTTACTTAATGTAATGTTTACAGATTGTAAATAAATTGGGAAGTTAAAATAAAAAAATAATAAATAAATTATATACATATAAAACTTGTCATATAAGGTATGTAATCTTATAAGTAACTCGTAACAAACTTTATTATATATATTTTAAAATTTTAATACAAATCAATCATACCTGTGTACAACTCTGAGGACTTGCACGAACTGGTCAAACTTATACCTCGCCAAATCTCCGTTTAACAAGAGACCAGACACTTTTCTCTGTACATCATCCCAAATTTTTGTAACATTGTGGTTTAATTTTTGCTTGCTTGCTATAATATCGTTTTCACATTCGGAATATTCAGGGTCATGGTCTGAATTGTGCCACTTAACCAACTTGTGGTAACTTAAAACTATTTTGAAAAGAACTTTACACAGTTGAATCAGGCATGGAATAAAAACGTCTTGATTAATAGCCTAAAAATAAAAATACTTTAAAGTTTTACTTTTAAGTTTGAACAAAAGAGTTTCACCATCGTTTATATTTTAAATTAACAAATTGTAACCAAGAAATATCTCACTATTATGACATATTATAATTGAACAATAAATTCAACATTTTAAAGAAACAGTTTATATCGAACCATCAATAATCAGATCAAATAAATATAAATGCAGTTTTGAATAACAGTTTCTATCAGTTCTCTCTTGTTACTTAGGTTTTGGCGTGATACTAACACTTTCAGCATTAGATCGGGACTATTTTTAGACCATGTAAGGACAGTAACGTCATGGTTTCTTAACTATTCTATGGAAGTTTTGGACATATGACAGTGCAATCCATGCTGCTGGAAGATACATTGTTGAAAATCCCGTTCAAACAAATCTCTGGTAGTTTGCAAGAGTTTTTTTGGTAGTATCTCTTCCTGATATTTTTTGCATTTATATTGTCCTCTAATAATGCCAAACGTTTAACTTCGTTAGTGCTCAGACAAGCCCATACCATGACACTCACAGGGTGCTTCATAGTGACCGTAGTACACTGGGACAAAAGGTCTTCCCCCGGTCGGCGGCGAACAAACTTTTACTCATCATTCCCAAAGATCGAGATTCTGGTTTCATCACCCCAAATTACCTTCCTCGCTGTTCTTCTGTCCACTCTCTGTGATTCAAAGCCCAATCGATGCGTTTTTGCCTCTGTTTTGTGTTCAGAAACGACTTCTTCCTAGGGGTTCTTGCTCGCAATCCATTTTTACCTAACTTCCTTCTGATAGTGCGGTCCGACATTTGTAAGACAGTTGATTTGACAGTAGCATTAAGTCTTTTGTGGATCTGCGACCATCTTCTGAGGAAAGGCGGCATATTCGGCGATCTTCTAATTGATTTACTTCAGACCTCCACTGTATTAAAGCGAGTAAATTTAAATTGTAGTATAAGGGTAAAATCTACTATATCGTATATATGTACCATTAGTTAAGAAGCATCATGTGTAAAGTTTTGTTAAATCGAAATAATGTTACTAAAACAAGTAATAAAAAATATTCTGCAAAAGCTTGTTACATATCAATATTGTTGTCTCACAGTAAGGTTATCATATCTTACCTGGCACAAAACTGTGTAAGGATTCTTTCCACTATTTTCACTAGAATCTAAGATATCAGGTGATGAAATGTATGACTGGATAACGTTAAAAGAAGAATTATATATGGCTGTAATATAATGCACGTGCAAATTGTCAATCATTGATACTTGAGATTTTTCTAAGAGATCATAGGCCGCTTGTAGTTTTCTGTATCTTTCCTTATCAAAATGAAAACAAATCTGAAACAATAGAAAACTATTTCAACAAAATCTTTCTCCTAATAAGATTTAAAATAAAAAGTTTTAAAATGTATTTTTAGGAATACATATTTTTTCAAAAATATCGCTATCCATGAATGGATTCAAACTGTTTTCTACTTCTTATAAATGGTTATATCATTTTTCTAGCAAATCGAAATAATTCGATCACAAATATAAATTAATTGTTGACTTACCTGAGCTAAAATTCTATCCAACTGGGAATCTGTGTTTTCTAAAGTTTCCTGTATTTTGTAAGTCAAGGCCGCAACACAACTGAAATGTCTGTACTGGGTAGCTATTTTCTGACATCGTTTTAATTCAGTAATAGCTCTGACAAAGTCTTCTTCCATTATCATTTCTTGACATCTCTTTTCAAAGCTGTGCTATAAAAGTAAAACAAGAAATCATTACAAACTCAGTGATTTCTGTAGATATATGATATGAATATCACATTCTGAAGCATAAAAGAGAGTGCATTTTAAATAGAAGCTATTTTCTTGTGACATCATAAAGCATCTTGTGACTTATTCCCAATTTTAATTGGGGATAAGCCACAATTTTAGTTTAAAATAAGTTTATTGGCGTTTCTTATATTAAAAATAGAGAATTTGATAGATCTCAAATATGTAAACACGCATGGGAAAATGAACGTAGGTTTCAATGGAACAATTCAAATATAGTAATAAAAGACACATATGGTAAAAAAAGAACAATCAAAGAAGCATCTGGTTGCTCATATTAAAAGAGGAAGTTAATAAAAGAAAAATACCACTATTAGTAAGTAGTAAGTAAGTATATATAAGCAACATATCGAGGATACATCATTTATGTCTTTAAATAACATACATATAAAATCAGAGTTTGATGTTTATTGAGAGTAAACTAAATGTAAGACCAAATACTTACCACGTCGGGATAGTATTATGAGGTTTTTTTCCTCATGATTTACTATGGAATCACTAACAGGAGAATTTTACTGTCATCATGGCATGTGGATGTCTTTTTAATATTCTCAAGTTAAAGTTGATTTCATGTAATCGAATGATTACAATAAAGTCGTCCCGGGAACTAAACTCAAAAATATTGGCAATACCAGTTTAAAGTCGAGTACTTTAAAATGTATAATATATGTCTGAATTCTCAATATGAATGAATAAGATAATTTAAATTATTAGAATTTTTCACCAAGTAACAAACAACAAACTGTTTAATTTATTAATGTTTTGTATTTTGGGAACGATTTTCGAAGTGGAAATTGAAACATCAATAAACTTATTTTAAAATTAAATTGTGGCTTATTTCCAATTGAAATAGTAGAAGCTAAAGTGTTAAATTGAGTGATATCACAGTAATTAATAAAATATATATAATGCAGAGTACTAGTGGCGAGGAAATGTTATTAATCTTAATTCACAATATGTGTACCCATTTGTTCCAAGTAATTTGGCGACACCAGAGTAAGTTACCAATTGATACCCTATTGTAACTGATTAATAAAGTATAGGAGTAGACCCAGAATGTAATCAAGCCCAATACATGCAGTTCCAGTCCATTCAGTATCATCAGTTAAATACCGGCGTATACTATACACACAAAGTAAGTACCCACAGCGAATGTAATAAAATCTTAAACAAACCAAAATATACTTATTACAGCAATCGATTATTAAAACAGGCCAGTTCAAACCTCAGTTTAAATTTACAGACAACTGGAAGAGAAATACTTTGTATTATGATGCTACCCAACATGAAACAGCAGATGTAGATGACATCTATGAACCAAATAACTTTCCGTAAAATTGAATCGCATAGACACAAACAAAAGTTAGAAGAATAGTCCAGAAAGTAAAAAGTCCATACGTCAACGAACTCAAGGTAACACAATTAAAATTAAATACCTATCGATTTTATTCTCTTACAACAGAATAATACTAATATTAGCACAACTAACAAAAACCGGACAAGAAATTTAAAAAATTCGCCATTTATCCTATATGGTGTAAGGAAAGATGTCCAGACACTTAGACAGTAGTTCGATTTGAACAATCTCATAAAAAACAATATATTGTTACGTTCTTCTGAGGGTTCAAGAATTAAGTGAAGTAGACGTAGTTTAACTAACTTTATTTAACTCACTCAACTACAAAAAACTCACCAAATAACAAATATCTCATAAAAATTATAAATATACTAAAAATTATCGCCTACAATAATATGGGCATCGGTTACAAACACATTTATCCAATGCGGCGTCTATTCAAAGGACGCCGAGCAGTTTATATATACGAACATCTGTTCTAGAGATAGCCAGCGAAGGCACGAATGCCGAATCACCACTTTAACGCGCGATTCCAGAAAAATACCAATAAAGAATTTCGAGAACTTTGCCGACAAAGTGGTTAATTTGGCTTCTAGAATTACTCTTACTCCAGGGTCGTAATTAGAGCGTTGTGACTCATAACAATATTATACAATGCAAATGCTGTCATATTCTTCAGCTCTCGGATAAATCAGTGTAGGTACATTACAATATCTATGCGTAAAATCGGGACCATCGCACATGCACAAAAACAGGAGGATTATATTTCCCTAAATGTGTCATTTGTGCAGGACCTTACCTAGGAAATTTTAAAGGAGTTTTAAAGGTAAATTTTATCAAGACATCTTAAACAAAAGTTATCCAACAAAAAATGAAAACACACCTCAAATACATTAAAAACGAGAGTATCCAAAATTATATCAAAATACTAACACAGACTACAGCTTATGGAATGCAACTAAAAAATTAAAACAATCGAAAGAATATATCTCAACTGTAAGAAAACCTAACGGAAGGTTTGGCAAAAGCAAATAAAGAAAATGCATAACACGAGAAGATAACTGATGGATGATAAAGACTTGATTTAAAAACACCAACATATTTATTTTAACCTACCATACAAAGGTTTCATAAGACTCAAATATTTTCCAGCATAATGGAAGGTGACGCAAATAATGCTAATACCCAAACTCGAAAGACTTCTTACTGACAATAAGTCTACTGCCTGTTATGTCTAAAATTATGAAAATATTACTAGCTAAGAGATTAATCGAAATTATTGCAGAAAAAGACATTATACCAAAAATCACAAGGCTTTATACCATGAATCACAAAAGGTTTACTTAAAAATCCTTTATGAAAGGTATATAATTAACATTATACCAACTTAAAATCGGGCGTCCCTTAAGACAGCTTTCTTAGTCTGATCTTTTACCTACTTACTTCCGATTTAACTACTGACAATAAAGTCAGTATATTCACATTCGTAAACGATTTTGCAATTATGACGGTAAATTTAGACCCTATTGTTGCAGCAGAACACATCCAAGAAAACATAAAGAAAGTCGAGGAATGGACCAAAAAATATTTCACGGGGTCTCCCCATTTTCACAAAAATTAAAAATAGAAAAAAAAAATAGAATATCCTAAACATCACAAACAAGTGAATAAATATTAAATTAACGAAATCTCAATTAAATTTTTTCTCTCTCGAGACGAGGTCACTCGTCTTCGATGCTTAACATACTCAGTCACAGACTGCTTAAATCTTACAGATTTTATATCAACCAGATCATAAGATTAATTAAAGTCATTTCCCAGTGTCTGAATTCTGTTAATGGGAGAGAATTTGCCATAGTTTGTGTGATAATGTTTTCTAGAAAACAAAGGCATGTCTCTAAGAATTCAAGTACTACATCTAAAGTTGATAATACTTAACAAATCAGAACAGTCAGTGGTATGGTAAACTTTACAGAGAAAAATTAGATCACATTTAGTTCTGTAGTCTTATAGGGAAGTGATATTTAGCCTTGACCTTAGTTTCACTAAAGACATGTTCTGTAAGTTTAATCTACAAGCACAAACCCGGAGAAACTTATTTTGAATTTTTTCAGGGGTGTAAATATGGTTAAAATAGTACTGTATCACAGAACCACCATATTACATATCCATGAGCCGGACGATGCATAGGACGAGCATAAAAATGAATAAATTAGCTTGCATATTGCATCAGAAAGTGTTCTTTACAGTATAAAGTTGTATTTTATGTCGCAGTGTAAAATAGTGGCAAAATATCCATGCCACTATCTGATAATAATCATGTCACTGAATATGACTCAACTCTTCTACAATTTTAATTGCCATGACTTATGGTAAATAAATTGCATTATCCCTATATGATCTTTCATAAAAACAAAACTGAGTCTGATAAATATAAAAGCAAGAGGTTGGTGTGACTAAATATATTAAACAAGAAACAAAAAACAGCTCTCATAACAATAAAAAAATTGTATGTATCTAAAGTATTTTTTTTAATTAATTATCTAACAAATTTATAAACAATCATTAATAATTGTTAGGTCACCTTAGTAATTTATTTACTGTAATCATTATATACCATTAAGGAACATGGCAAAACATTGAGAAATAATTGTTCTTCAAGTAATTTTTTTTATTGAATTTAAATTCATAAAGCATGGTAAGTATATATGTAGTAAGAAATATTTTAAAAAATATTTATGTTAAATTATATATCGTTGCAGGATATGATTTTCTGGTTTTTCCTATGAAAACCTCATGTGTAAAATTATTAAATACATAATATAAAATATTATGTATGTAATAATACTTATTATTACTATAAATATAAATTACAGTCCTCTCTCCCTCTATAACGATATGCAAGGGACCGGGAATTTTCATCGTTATAAGGAGAGATCGTTATACAGAGAGAGACAAAATTCGGTACTGTAATATTAATAATACTGTACTAAGTAACCTATTTTTATTTAAAAAAATTGATCAAAACGAATATAAATGAATTAACACTGTATTGTACACTACATAGATTTATTAAAGAATAATATAAGCAATACAGTATAAAAAAATGACTGTACAATTAAAACATTTGTACTGTACAATAACAAAATAATATGCTGCTGTAAAATTTATTTAGCCTACATTACCAAAAAAGTCTCAGCATAAATGACTCAAAAGCACTCATATCGTCTTCCTGGTGGATGAAGAATCGATGCAGTACTTTTGCCGCATCCAATGCCTGCTGAGGGGTCGGAGCTAGTTCTGGCTCTGCTTTCACTTCCGGGTCACTATTTTCTTCTACACGAACTGCTTGTAGGATGTCCTCGTCAAAAAGTCCAGGTGTTGTAGCTAGATTTTCATCAACTTCTTCAAAATCTGTTAGCTGTTTTGGTCCGTAGGTGATAGTAAGTTCAAACTGTCTAGCCCAAACATCTAATGGCAGTTCACCATCAGTTAATCCTTGATCTTCCAGCCATCCTGCATATTTGAAGGAATGTTTTATTGTATTGCTCGTCACCTCGTCCCAGGATTTACTAATCATTAGGATGGCGTCAAGAATGTTAATTTAAGATCGCCATTGTTCTCAACCAATTCCATCAAAAGTCTTCTCTGTAATGGCTTTTCAAACTCTTGATGACTGTTTGGGAAAGTATATACTATTTCTTTTCATATTTTTATTATTAATATTTTTCTTTTAACGTGTACTATAATGTGACCTAATTCAATCCTGTATTCTAACGACTTTGGTAAAATATATTGCTTCCTGTAAAAACTGGTTGTCTCATCTATTACGTTTTAAGTACGAAGAATTTGACTTCTTTTGTGTCGCCAATATAGAAACAAGTGTACGGTTCGTATTACCAGAACAATTATCGCAACACAATAGAGTGATTTATTGGTGTACCCTCTTGGTATACAGACCACACGCAACGGTTAGGAGGTTCTTTTCTGACCGTCTTAAGTCTCAACTCAAGACACTTAATCTCCAGACAGCGAACTAAACGGACCTAGTGTGATAGGTTTTCGCCATCGAGCGTCGGCGGGCGCCCCGACGCGGTACCAACGAGATTTCCTTGGCTACGATTCCAATATTTCAAAGGGTAAGTCTATATTCTTTGTACAAACATCAGTAATGAGTAAGACCAGTTAATTTCCTAATTTATTGACAGTTATATTTGCTATTTTTCGCTGATTGATTTACAAACAAAATACTGCATTTTTATCTTTATAATTATTTATCTATTATCATTTAACCAGCGAATACCATTTAACCAGCGACCTCATTAAGTTTTATACAAAACAATGACACTTTGGTCCATAGGCTGAAGGACACTCGTTGTGTTTGCTGGGAGAAAACAAAGTTCAATGTTTTGAAGGTCGCACAGTACATAATGGGCAGGATAATTGTCTACAAGCAGAAGAATTTTTTTCCCTTTAAGCTCGATACCTAACTTTATTATCGCTTCTTCAAAAATTTCCGAAGTCATCCACGCACTCTTGTTTGCTTTATAGGTCACCGGTAGATTTTTTATGCTTTTAAAGCAACGTGGGTTTTTCGACTTCCCTATCACTAACAATTTTCGCATCACCGAACGTGTCATGTTAGCGGCCACTAAAATTGTAATGCGTTCCTTAGAGAGCTTTCCACCAATGCACTTTTCCTATTTAAATTTTAAAGTTCTGTTTGGTGTCATTTTAAAAAACAATCCAGTCTCATCAGCATTGAAAATGTCGTCTGACGCATATCGTGCCTTCAGTCCAGGCCACACGTTTTCTAGCCAATCGTCCGTTACGTTTTTGTTAACATCGCGAGCCTCTCCGCTGATTTTCCCGTAGTTGATCTTGTGCCGCAGCTTCCACTTGCTCAGCCAACCTTCAGATGCATTGAAATTCTCAATTTCAAGCTCAGTTGCAAAAAACCCAAGCTTTTGTGCTGACCACAGGCCCAGAAAATGGAATATGGTTCATACGCTGCTACTGGAACCACTGAAGCATAGCGTGATCTAAATCTTGGTTCTGAGGTTTCTGCAATTTCTTCCTGCTACCGCCCTCCATCTCCGCTTCAAGCCATTTTTTCTGCCCTTTCATATCGTAGCCATAGTTAAGTGAGACAGCCCCGTACGGCGAACGACATCCGATTGCTTTTCACCTTTCTCTATTACAACACTTTACGCTTTTTCGAAAACATGTTGACTGTCGATACACTGAGACACAACTCAAACTGGGAATGAAAGGTCGTCAATAGATAACAACATCTGTGTGGTAACAGTTAGGCACGCCATCCCGAACAATAAAAGCGAGTCACTTAACCCTGTGATAAGAATGAGTAGAATGGGTGGCCGCATTCCTTAAGTGCAAATCAACTGCTGGACAATGACCTTGCCACTTGTGACTCAGGTAGTCTGAAATTTAAACACAATAACACATTTCTCATCGACTATTGAACGCTGAAAAGTCATCGCTATAAAGAGAGAACGATATCGGTATAGAGAAAGAATTAATACATTGTCCTTATGACGAACCAACCAACGTTTACTATTTTCATCGTTATAGAGGAATTATCGTTATATAGGGAATCGTTATAAAGAGAGCCTACTGTACTTTTAAAATATTTCTACTTTATTGCAATCAAAGTGGTGTTTTAAATGTTACGCTAAAGACCACTTAAGTTGGAAATTTTCAAATAAACTAGCCTTACAATTCACCAACTTCAGATACTTACTGATTGAAACTACCTTTCTTATTTGACATAACCTGATCTGTATTAAATTTAATACATTGGTGCATTGCAGATTATTTTTTAATTATATATATATATATATATATATATATATATATATATATATATATATATATATATATATATATATATTATTTTTAACCATCTTGAAATTTGATCCTACTTTTACTCTACAGATTCTTGATTTAATTATCTCTATGGCTAGCTGATTATACATGATTATAAAAACTTGTAAGGCTTATTATTTCACTAATTTATGGTGCTATTTTTGATTTAATAATATTTAATATCTTTCAAAAGCTGTTTATCTGCGACATATTAATTTTTCAGTACATTATAGGAAATATATATGAAACTAATGATTGCTAAGTTCTCGGGAAGAACCAAGCTGAGAATATAAAATTCGACGTTTCGGCACCCATTTTCAAGCCATTATCAAGAGGGATATGGTGCTGTTCGAGTTCAGGGTCTCAATCTGCCTACTCCCCTTGTAGCATTTTTATATTCTTTCGTATGTATTGAAATCACCCCGTATATGTTAAAACACCGAAAAAGTATTTCCAATCCTTTTGCATCTCTGGAGTTGATAATAAAGTTTGTTTATATATCACAGACGCGTACTCTTTAGTATTTTCTTTGATCGTTACCGCTTAATATTGCGCCTGAAATAAACATCCACTTAGATCGCTGAGATGGTTTTGCGGGGAAGAGAATTACATCATTCTCGCTGAAGCCACTGTCAAAGGCAGTTGATGTCCGTGTAAGTCCGAATTTTCTTCAAATTCGCAAATGTTTTTTCGTTATTCGTTTTTTATCGGGAATTAGTAAGTGAGCAGTTGAAAAGGAAGTTGCATATTTCTTATTGTGAAGTGAGGCTTGGGAGAATCTTTGAATAGAAAAGACGCAGGCGAGTGTCGGCGTTAAGAACCGGCAAATTTGTTCTGAAAAAGTGATTTCTACTCAATGTAATGTGTCAGTTTTTAAAGAGTAATCACTGTTTCTATGTTTCTAAGTATCTAAGAGATTTATGGCGTTTACAACAACTTTGAAGGATAACCACATGTTGCCATTGTGCCCAGTTGTATTCCCGTTTTTAAGAAGCCGAGTGTCAAATTTTGCGTCCCAGTGAACAGCTTCCAACCTCATTTTGTTTGTCCTGAGCCGTTTCAGAATACTTCCGCAGTCTGGAGGTGCATATGTGTTTGCAGTGTAAGTCCAGTTCATAACCCCCGAAATTCTAGTGAAATCCAGGTAACTTTTTTTTGTTGAACTTTTAAAGGAAAAATAAACATTTTCTAATAATAATTGCTTTCATAACAGTTTAAGATATTGCAATAATTAAAATTGTAGATGATAGGGTGTGGCCTAGCTGTCATATTAATTGTTCTCCGTTTTAAAATTTAATATTGACATTTGACAGCTAGCTTTATTTGTTTGACATTTGGTAAATACCTATTCATAACAGATCTTGTTTTGCTTTGTTTTTTTTTTAGAAAAAGGTTAACCTCTATGCATAGTTTCACTTAAAAAGATATTTTTTCACTGGTAATAATTTATTTCTGCTACAAATTATCGCCCAGTAACAATTGCAAGTTCTTGTAGTATCTCCAACTTCTAGAGTTTGTAAACCCATAGTAATATAGTAAGTTTGTTTTTTGTATTTTATTATTACTATTTACAGTTGTAACTGTTTGTGGTGAGACAGCAATAAATATTTAATTTTTCCCTAAACCAATTTGTTTATTTATTTTAAAAAAGTTTCTAACCCCTTTTATATTTTTTAGGAATTTTCTTTCATCCAGCAGGAAGATTCTTCGAAGCGGCGTCCCTATTTTAAATAGCTTGAGAACCTTCTTGTGTTTTGTTTGTCCAGGAGACTCATGTATGTACCCCTTTGTTTTATTTTTGTAGTTGCCCCAATCCAAGCACCCTTTCCATTCACTTATCCACGACCCAGTTCTCCAAATTAACCCTGAGTAGCAGTTCGCAATAGTTTCGTTTTATTTTGCTTGCCCTATCTCCACCCCAATAATAATTTCTGTCCCAAATTTTCAACCCCCTATAATAATACCCTATGTGGTAGGCAAAATAATCGTTACACCCTCACTCGTGACGTACCAGTATCTTGTTCTCCAGAAATGCGAGAACCTTCACACGGCACTGAGGTCTCAATCTGCCTACTCTTCAGTGTCGAGTGAGATTGATAAACTCCGAAATTGGATAAATTGATTTATTCGGGTCATTCTATATATATCTAATGTCAAATGCTTTTATTTGCATTTTTTTCTTTATTAAGAATCTACTACAGAATTCCAAAAGGTCCAAAAGGTATAATTAAGCATTGAAAATTTGATATAACTAACAGCGATAAAAATCATATTCATTTTTACCCAAATCAGAAACGGTTATTTATTTGAACAGTATTAACCGGATAAATCCAGAATACAACTAAATATTCACAAATATGTAGCTTTATCCACTACGCTAATGGATAATTTTAACTCTATCCAGGTAATTCTAGAATTAACATACATTCATATTTATTTATTAACGGAGTCCATTTTCAAGATTTAAAAAACTCCACCTCAAAAACAACAAATTTCAGAATAATAAACTAAACAAATTTTAATACAGCTATTAAGGGTACACTAGTGTTGACATATAAAAAAGATCACTTACTATAAGATACTTTTTTGTTGTTTTTTAAATAAACTAATTTTGTAGTCAAAAAAATATATTTGTCTTGGCAGGCTATTAGCACTCCAGACCAATCGTGTAGCTGGTTCATTGATACCATAATTAGTGTGGTGAAATGGCACTGAAAAGATTTCCGATTGTCTGTTGTTTTTACTGGGCACTTTAAGACAAAAATGAGTGATAACAATTTGAGGACAATCTATAATAGCATTAATGACTTTGTGCAGGAAACATAAATCTAACAGTGTCCTCATTGACTCAAGTGTTGGTAAATCAATACTATCTCTTACCCACTGATAGTCATATTCCTATCTCCAGTATCCACTCCTAAAAGCTACTATCCTCAAGAATTTAGTTTGGACTCTCTCAATCTGTTCAATGTAACAGTTGTATGATGGACATCATACAACTGATCCATACTATAGAATGGGTCTAACTAGACCACAATAAAGTCTTCTAAATGTGAACAAAGACAGGTCTACAGATGTGAGTTGGATAAATCCCAGTACTTTCATCGTTCTGTTCATTATTTGATTGATGTGGCTTGTGAATGACAGTTTGGTGTCTAACCAGATTCCCAAGTCTGATACTTCATTTTTAGAGGCCAATGGTAAGATATTTATAGAGTAAACAATGTAATTAGTTTTCTTTGCCTAGAAAATCTCATTTTATGACATTTGTTTATGTTAAGTGACATTTTGTTTACACTGCACCAACAGTACAATTTTTGATTTTTTGTAAAGGGTGTTTTTTAGAGGTATAGAACTTTAAAATGGATTAAAACAAAGATGATTTTTATCAATTGACATGAAATTGACTTTATTCGAAAGATAATCTTTTGGCAGTATAATTTAAATATGATTTCTGGTATATGACCGTCATAGCTGGCTCTGACGTAGTCTAATTTGGAGGTCCAATTCTCGATCACTTTTTCCAATATTTGTCGCCGTATATCGGCAATAACGCGTCTAATGTTATCCTTCATCTGGTCAATCGATTCGTGCTTATCGGCGAAGACTAGCACCTTCACATATCCCCACATAAAATATTCTAGTAGTATTAAATCGCACGATCTTGGAGGCCAATTCACTGTCCGAAATGTGAAACTTTGCGGTTACCAAACGTTTCTTTCAATAAATCAATTTTGGCACAAGCTGTGTGACATGTTGCGCTGTCTAATTAAAACGACAGCTCCTGCACATCATGATTGTTCAATTGAGGAATGAAGACGGTAGTAATCATGGGTGTATAGCGTTCACCATTGACTGTAACGTTCTGGCCAGCATCGTTTTTAAAGAAGTACGGTCCAATGTAGTCATGGTTAACACCGTAAATTTTGGAGTGTTGATACAATGACACTAACACAGCTGCCTGTATCAGTACAATGTATCGGCACAATAAAGTGTCATGACACTGTGTTTCAGTATTAGGTGAGGCAGAGTACAGAAACACTGCGCCAGTGTTACATCGAGCGAGAAACGATACCCTTAATAGAAATTCTAAATATAACTATGCACATAGTTGCCAAATGATGGAATTTCTTTAAAACACACGCTATCAAAATAACATTGGTATACTTAAGGCACTTTTTTATTGCATGAAGTGATCTCAATATTCAAAACATTATGGGTTAAATTAAAAGAAAACATTTTTTCTCTCAAGGTACTTAGTACGTTTTGAAAGAAATTACCCTAAATTGAATACTTCAAGACTGAGTATTCCTAGATTCCAATTTAGTGAAAGAAAGAAAAAATGGATGATGTATAATACTTCCCTTAAAAATCATTAAATTGGTGTAAGTACTTAAATTTAAAGTTATAAATTTTGTTTAATTGTTGATATTTGATATTTATTCTAATTGGTTCATAGATTTATAGTAATAGTAGAACAATTCTGGGTCATTTCATGGGAGTTCGAACTTTAGTAAAAAAATAAATTCCTTGTATATTATGTCATTCTTTTAATTGCCGACTATAAACTTTCTTCACTTTTTTGGGTAGGTACTTTTACAAATATACTCGCGGCAACAACGCATACTACATAACTAAATTTGTGAGCTTGTGGGTACCTATGATGTAATTTATTGTATGCGTGCCGAAGATTAAGGAAAACGAAACTGACACTGTGTCGACTGAAGTCGACACTGTGTACGACACTGTATCACAAAATATGTATTTTAATACGCTGTGTTGAACTGTGTCATAGGTATCACTATGTCATTTCAACTGTATCAATACGATTGACACACTCTAAAGTGTCAATACGAGAGTGCCATTCAACACAGTATTACACTTCTCTAGTCTAATGATTCCACCAGAGCATAAAGTACGCCAATCAGTCAGTTTTTCTGAATTTAATGGTTTCTCAACATTCATTTGAGGATTCTTTTAACTCCAAATAGGGCAGTTTTGTTTGTTGACGTAGCCATTCAACCAAAAGTGAGCTTCATCGCTAACCAAATTCGCTTATGAAAATCGGTATCAACGGCAATCTCGTTTTGAACCCATTTACCGAATCTACGCCTTGCTAGGTGATGATGTACCTTCTATTCTTACATAAGTTGGAATTTGTAAGCACGCAATGCAAGATCTTTCCGCAAAATCTTCCATTAAGTCGATGGAGACGTATCCAACCGCTGTGCACGAAGGCAAATAGACTGATTCGGATCTTCTTGTATGCTACGCTGCGCTGTACAACAGCAACAACTTCTTCTGTACGCACTGTACGACGTATCTGTGGATGCATATTATCATTTCCAGTAAACGTGGTGCAAAAACGTTCCATGGTTAATCGAATTATTTGCTCTGATGGACTATTATGTTTACCATAAAATTGACTTAGTGTGCGATACATATTTCGAACAGAACCACAATTTTCAAAATAAATTTGTACAATTTGGAAGCAGACAGACAATTTGGAACAGACAGACTGCATAACGAGAGACTTGTAAAACTGGTATGGGAGGAGATTCCCACAGACAAAAGACCACTCGGACGTCCCAGAATGCGATGGAGAGATAACATCCAAGCAGATCTCCAGAAAATGAACATTCCATTTGACCCTAGGTTGATGGAAGATCGAACAAATTGGAAAAAAGTTGTACAGTCAGCCAAGACCCACCCAGGATTGTAGCGCTACATGATGAAGATGAATTTAGAAGTGTTATTCAGGTGTCAAGTCTATTCATGCTGAAATGACAAACCAAACTTAACATAAATCACTTGACAGTTGTCCAAATGGCCAACAGTTAAAAAAGTGTTACCAACTTACATTTCTATACCTCTATCAAAAACGAACCAGAGAGAAACAAGCAAAATAAAACAGGGCTACAATGGGATCCTTGCGGCAACCCTGATGGTAGCGTTATTTCAAATGAGGTATCACTCCCAAGTTAACTGTCTGCATATGGCCACTAATAAATTCCGAACTCAGTTGAATAAGGCGATCCACAATACTCAAAGCTCTTAGTTTTTGTAAGAGGACCCCATGGTTGACCCTATCAAATGCTTTAGAAAAGTCAGTACAGATCAGTCCTATATACGAGCCCTAACAATTATATGTTTGAACAAGCAGTTATTTTGCGAATAAAATACTAATTTACCGAAATTCTTTTATTTTATTTTTTTTTAATTGGAAATATGAAATTAACAACATTTTTTATGATGTATGGAATTATTTTTACAGTTTAATCATATATTTTATTTTAAAATTCCTTTATAAAACGTATATATTAAAACACCTTATCGGGCTACATCACAGAACGTTTTTGGAATTAATATTCCATCATCAGTGTTATCTGGATGTACATGTTTTGAGACACTAAATACTTGGGTAAAAACCCTTTAAATGTTGTTAAATTAAATTTGAGTTACATTAATTGATTTTATATACTCCTTATCTATTTCTGTTGTAACTTCCTAGTATATAAAATCAAATAATGTAACTCAAATTTAATTTAACAACATTTAAAGGGTTTTTACTCAAGTATTTAGTGGCTCAAAACATGTACATGCAGATAATACTGATGATAGAATATTAATTCCGAAAACGTTCTGTGATGTAGCCAGATAGGGTGTTTTAATATATACCTTTTATAAAGGAATTTTTAAATAAATTTTTTGTGATACATGGTATCCATCCAGCTACAGGAATTTAGATTCTTTGTGGATATATTTTATGTTGATTACCATTTAATTAATTGTTTGATAACCAAAAAATGCTGACAACTAAATATTGGAACAAGAGGTTTTTAACAAATTAAAATAAAAATTAATAAGGTGTAACGTCGCCCTTAGCTTGAATAACAGCCTTAACTCTATTAGGAATGGTATCAACTAGTCTTCACAGAATTCAGGGATGAAACTATCCCATATTTCTTGCAATTTACCATATAGTTGTGGCAAAGTATGCTGAATTATATCCATCCTGATCTCCGGGTGGATATAACTTTGCCGCACTTGGTAGAAACAAATGTTCAAGGATATCTTGATATTTGGCTGTTTACTATGCCTTCAATAAAATGCAAAGTTCCCAACCTTTTGGCTGACATACAATCCCACACCAAGATGCCCTGTGGAAACTTTAGAGTCCTTTCGAGACAATCTTTATGGAATGCTTCTGTTTTTTCCTGAATCACACCCTCTTGATAATCTCCCAGACATCAAATTTGCTTTCGTCACTATAGATAATTTGGTCCCAGTTATGTTTGGTCTATGAAAGTTTTTCTTTGGCCTACTCAAATAAATCAAAAAATAGAAAATTTATATTGCAAAGAACTTATCAAACATATCTTATAAAAACTAAGACCTCTTTTGTGGATATATTTGGGACATATTTCTCTGGAAACATTCATCCTAGTCTCCCTATTCCACCTAGCAGTTACTTCTCATAGTGTATTTGTTGTTCCTGACTTACATATTCTAATTACATGCCTTACTTTGAGAAAAAACTTTTGGGTGGCCTAAACATTAATACTGGCAGTTTCACCGTATTTCTTAATTATATTAAACACAATATTTGTTGCTACAGTTAATTCACTGGAAATGCATTGCTTTCCATTTATGGTACTGATAAATAATAATTTCTTGAACTTTTGGATCAGTAGGTTTTCCATGTACCAATATTATAGATTACTCATAATAAAACTGACAATTGTTGATTATTCATATGAGGACTTAAATGACAAGCAGATGCAAAGCAAAGAAGAGGAACAAGAAAAATACAAAGATCAAAGGCAAAAGACAATTATTTAGATAAAAAAAATCAAAAAGTAAAAGAAATTATGAACGAGATAGAAACAGAAAATAAAAGACACAACTCAAAACCATTGTACTAATACTTAAAAGTAGGTAATCGAAAACGGACAGCTAATATAGCTATAGAAGCAGAAAAATGACGGAGGTATTTCAAAGAAATATATCGAGAAACGGATAGAAAAGAAGAAAGGGAAACTAACGAACACAGAACAAGATGATGAAGAAGAAGAGTTGACCTATACAGAAGTGAAAGAGAAAATATGCAAACTTAAAAACAGGAAAACAGTGGGAGAAGACGGAATATGTGCAGAACTTATAAAATACAGTGGGCAGGCACTATACTAAAGAAATAATGCCCTAAGAATGGAAGGAGGGAATTATAGTGACAATCCTAAAACAAGTAGACCATAGAATATGCAAAAACTACCGAGCAATTAATTTACTGAATGTAACATAGAGTAATGGCTGGTATAATTAGAGACAGACTAACAATATATACAGAACAAAGCATAGGGTATTACCAGTACGGTTTTAGAAAAGGAGGATCCACAATAGATGCTATACATACGCTAAAACAAATGAAAGAGAAAACATATGAGTACAACAGAGAAACACATATACTTTTCTTAGACTTTAAACATGCGTTTGACAAACTAAACAAAAGAAAAATGATAAAAGACTTACAAGAGAGAAATATACTAAATAAAATTATAAGAATGATAGAAATGACAATGCGAAATTCCCAAGCAATAATAGACACCGGAAGAGAAAGAACAGAAATAAAAATAAAAATGGAGTAAGACAAGATAATAAAAAAGCTGTCAAATGCAGGAACTATAAACAAGAATGCAGTATAAATAATAGGATATGCAGACAATATAACCATTGTAGCAACAGATAAAAAGGCATTCAAGAAAACCTTCCAAGAAATAGAAAACGAAGACAAACTGAGAGGACTGGTAATAAATGAAAATAAAACAAAATACATGAACGTAAGCAAGAAAAAGAAGACACAAATTTCAAAACTAACAATAGATGCACACAGTTTCGAAGAGGTTGAAACATTCAAATATTTGGGAGTACTAGTCAACAGAAGAAATGAAAGTGTACATATAAAAAGAAGAATTCAAGCAGTAATACAGCATTTTATAGAAATAAAGAAATGTTTAGAGATAAGAAGATAAGCTGAAACACAAAAATGAAAATCTACAAAACAACCATAAGACGAATAGTAGTATATGCTGCAGAAACATGTACATTAACAGCAAGAGAAGAAAAGCAATTGAAAGTTTTTGAGAGGAAAATTATCAGAAAATACTGGGACCAAAGAGAGAAAACGAAGATGATGCAAGACAACGGATGAATCCTAAAATACAAGAATGAATAGGCCAAGAGAACATAGTTATAGCAATAAAAGCACAAAGAATTAGATGGTATGGACACATAATGAGAAGAGAGAAAAGCAATCCTTTAAGAGTTATAACGGAATGGATACCACCAGGTAAAAGAATCAGAGGCAGATCTAAACTGAGATGGAGACAACAAGTGGAAGAAGACTTAAGGAGTATGGAAATTAGAGATATAAAAAGGATAATCAAAGAGAGAGAAGAATGGAGAAAAGTAGTGGAAACAGCGAAGTCACACCAGAAACTGTAAAACCAAACCCAAAATGGGATGATCGCCCACACAAAATGGATCTTTAAGTGGAAACAACTTCGGCTTCTTATGGAGCATATAGCTTGTATATATAATAGTATGTGTAAATCCAAATACACAACCCTGAACAGCAGATGCAGCCCCCTAAAAATAAGCTTGGCGGCATCCATGCCTCCATGATCTCCTATGTTAAATAAGCTAGATTTTATTTTCTAGAGCAAATTAAAATATAAGGTGTATAAAACACCAGCTACAACTAAAGAAAATATAAATGAGATAATTAGAAATTAATGTATGAAATTAAAGAGAAATTTATTAACTAGTGTAAGTGGCTCTTTTGAAGATTGCTATATATTGACGCTGACAGAGATCATTTCTCTTCTATTTACAGAGTCATAGCCTGCCTTGTAGTATATAAATATGATTGTGATGAGTATTTATGCCATATTCCAGTGTTTTTTCTAAAGTTTACCTCAGGGTTACAATATGCTAAATTGTTGATTTAAAACTACTGAAAACAGCCTGGTATTTTCCTATTATTCATTCTTCATATCATATCTTCATATCAAAGATGAAGTAAAATAGAGTTAGGGTGCAACAACACTGGTTTGACAAGTGATAATATGTATTTTATTATATATATCTATCGATGCATGCTTTAAAAACTCACACAACTGACACTTCAAACCATTAGCGTTGCACACTAGCTGTCTTATATTTTATCTTTAATACCTCACATTTTCAACAGTTGGCAACCCTAATTTTACACAATCTTTTCTCAGGCAAACTTATATCATCATATTAAGAAAAAAATTAGCTTCAATTTGATATAAAAAATATGCATAAATGTCATAAGCAGCATATTTTATTTAAAAAATAAATAAACAAAATAAATTTTTTGTCAAAAATTAATTACTATTAATTGAATTAAAAACATTTGCAGCCACTTTCTGACTGGCAACCCATTATCAATTTATTCTTCCAATTTGAAATGTATGTAAAAATGTGAGTTAGATTAATTATGTTATGAACATAGGAATCCTGCAGGGGGAACATTGTATTCTAATTATGACATGTTCGTCTACTTACCAAATCCTTAATAGTATTTAAATTATTTAGCAAATTTTGAGCCATTTTTCGTTTTCTATAATTTGCCAAAATACCCAAACTGTCAGTAAACTGACTTGCAGCTACTTTTAACTCCTTTCTGCTACTTCTACACAACTCCAAGGTTTCTTTAACATTATCTAAAATTTCAGTCATCTTTTCAAATTCACCATTGCACCCTGTTTGATGTTCTAATATCAATTGTAAAACTTTCTTGGATACTACTTGATGTTGCTGCTTCAATTTTTTGAAATCTCTTTGAATTTGGTCACAATCAAGAGTTTCAGGTAATTTCTTAAACAAAAATCAAATGTTATTACCAAAATAACTAACTGTTATATATGATCAAATAAATAAAACTTACTTCTAATTCAAATCTGCATATATCAAACTCAGGGTTAATAGAAAAATAGGCAGCTTCTATGCCCTCAAGAATATCTTGATCAGCTGGTCTATCCACTTCCTGAACAGTTTTACTGTTAATTGAAAGTGTGGGTACATCAGAAAAATGATAATTTGCATCATTAAATCCCATAGAGGGTATTTTTGGAGGCTGCAACATGACATTATTTTTGTAACAAATCAACATTTTTATGTTGGCTGGAAATAATCCTACCTGTTTATTTATCAGTCCAAGAAATTTATGTTTAAGTTCGTCCATTTTGTTTGACATTGTTTATACAATTAATTAACTACTTACTTACTTACAGAAACATATTTATTTAATTCTTATTTAAACAAAAAATTCACATATAAACGTCAAGCTGACTAGCTGGCCACTGACAACTGGCAAGTTACTGACAAGGACAAGGAAATGATAACTATACAGTGTTGCCAACCGGAGGGAAATTTCCCTTTTTGCGGGAATTTTTGACACAAAAGGGAAAAAGGGAAAAAATTAACTCAAAAGGGAATATTTACTCCAGTGCAAATTGTAAAATATTTAAAAAAAATTCAGAAGAATATTTAAAAAGAATTAAACATATCTTCACCCCCTGGTAGTAATTGAAATGTTCCATAATGTTATCCTATTTCGGTATTCTTAATCATAATAATACATCATTCGGTAATCATAACTCTCAAGAATCTCAAGTACTTAGTGTCAAAAATTAAAATAGATGATGGCTGGGTAATCATTTCACAACCAGATCACTATCCTTTTATATAAATATTATGATCTTTGGGTACCTATTCCCCAAATCAAAATATAATAAAACTTAATGAATGCAGATGTAAGCACATATATGTCCCAATAATTTCGTCTTTATTCATTAGGTACTTAAATACAATTTCAATTATGGTGGTTTGAATAAATATTGTAGTGGAAGTGGGAAACCCACCGAAATTGTCTTATTTGGTACTTTCTGCACAGTATAAGTATATTCTTTTTAAGCAGTATACTGTGCTTTCTGTATAAAGTGTTACTTCTTAATAATTTTGGAGTTTAGAGCAGAGTGTAAGTCTAACAAAAAAAAATGAGTGACAATAGTAACAGTAGTGTATTTAGTGATAGTGATAGTAGTCATCCAATAAAAAAAAATAAAATAACCAAATCTGGAGAAAAAATATTTAATGTTAAGTGGTTAGAAGATCCTTCTTTTAAAATGTGGGTTAAGGCTTTGCCACATAATATTAAAAAATGTATGTGGAAAGTGTCTAATGCAGAAATTTTATGTGGCAAAAGTGAAAACTGCAAAAACATGCTGCAGGTAAGAAATATTTCAAAAAATGACTGCTATTAAATCTAGTTCAAGTATTTCCTCGTTTTTGGCAACTGGTAATACTTCTTTAAAACACCAAAATGCCGTGAAAGCCACATTCTTATATTTCTGTTATAAAACTCATTTTGTAAACGGGAGGGAATTTTTTCATAAAAGTGGGAATTTTTAAGGCAAGTTGAGGGAAAAAGCTTGCAACAAGGTTGGCAACACTGTAACTATAAATTACAATGCATGACAGCAGAAACAGAGACAGCTTAACTAAGGATGATAAGCAATCATATTAGAAAAAAGGATAGAGATATATTCCCATGTGTTACGTGAAAGAACCGTTCATTGTGTGTATATAGAATTGAAAGAATGAACGTATATTTGCTTGTTTTGAAACATCAAACAACTGGAGCTGGAAAACATTTCTTGTCAAATTAACCTCAATTAAATGTAAACAAACTCTTTGGGAAAATAAACAGCTTGAGTCATATCAACTAAATATTCGTTGATTGTATTAAATAGTATTTCAAAATTTGCTACATTCCAGTTCGAATCTACTCCTTATTACGAAATGATAGAAATGAGGTTCTTCAACAATCCTTTTGAAGATTATACGCCAGAACGGCTACAAGAGGTTAGTTTTTATAGATGTTAGTTTTTGGGTATGTATATTTGTGAATACTTATTTTTTATTTACTTACTCTGTTAATTTACCTATTTTATTAGATTTGATTAGATTAAACATCGAAAATTAACTGGATATAGTAAGGCACACAGTTTTCCAAATGACCCTATTATATGTATTATTAACTACATAAAGTCTTAATGTGAGCGTTCATTTTTCTTTTTTTTTATTCAGTTGTTGATGATAACAAATATATAAAGGAAAACTTAATTATTTCCTTGTCCAAATTATTATTTGTCTCCAAAGACAGTAGACTTATCAAAAGCAGCGAGGGAGCAGACAATCTTCCTTGAATATTTGTGTCATTTTTAACCCTCATATATAGTAGATGCAGACTCTCTTCTTTACAATTGATTTATTTTTATATTGATAGCTTCTCTGAACATCCATGAGATGGTGTGATGCTCTTCTAAACACTATAGTATTTTGAAGAAATTTTGGGGTTTGTCTTGTGTAATGATATGTTCTAAAATGGCTGATTTTTTACAGTGACCAAGATCAGCGTGGGCACCAGCAGTCCCCTGTCCGAAAGGAAAGGACATAGCTATACATGTATAGTTTTGTATTTTATATTGGTTAATAGTATGTGTATACTGATCGAAGTTATTTGAAGTTATATCTTTTACGCCACTTCCCTTGGTCGTTTATAGCTTTAATTTTTTTGCTTGAATATTCTCAAAAGTCATTCATCCTTCTGTGTTAGGGTACATGTTCTTGTCCCATATGTGAGGACCGGTCTCAACAATGTTTTGAATATAATAATTTTAGAACTTCTATTATAGAAGACGAATATTATATATAATCTATATATTATAGAATATTATATATAATATTCGTTGGATGTTTTGGAATTGTTTTGGAGTCCATAGTAAGTATACTCTATTTGTAAGGTTTATTCATCTTTTCATTTTTTTGCTTGTTTTGTGAGTAGTAGTCATCAGTGAGCCAAAGTATGTGAAGCTTTTAACATGTTCAAAGATATGACTTACAAACACTGTTTTCCATTCCTCGTTTGCTGTAGGATCCCTAGTAACCAACATGTACTTGATTTTGTCTTCATTGATGACTAGAGTAATCTGTTTCTCAGCTGTTTCCAAGATTCTGAGATACTTCTTTGCCTTAGTTGGTCAATTGTATCTGGTTGTGTGATGCACTTTTTAAGCAACTCTATAGAAAAATATCTAATGGAGTTAAGTCAGGAGATCTTGGTGGCCACTCTATATGTCCCCGTCAGCCAATCCATCTTGCCGGAAAAACATTATCTAGATAATTTCGCACCTTAGCGGCATAGTGGGGCGTAGCTTCGTCTTGCTGAAATATGACGTTTTGAGGGAACTCTTGCGGATGATTTGTAATTGTATTATTGATTGATAGCGGTATCTCGGTCTCCAACATATTTACCTAATATGCCTGCCCAAACATTTAGTTTTTGTGGAAATTGCATGTGATCTTCTCGAAATAATCTGTGATTTTCATCAGACCAGTATCTAACATTTTGATGATGAACGTCACCATTCAAAAAAATTCGCTTCTTCACTAAAACAAATGTTTTGAACATAATTAGAGTTCTGTGCATTGTGCAATATTATTGGTCATGGCGTCGCAATATTCCATCCGTCTATCTGGGTCATCCTCTGTTAATTCTTGAACCATTTCTATTTTGTAAGGATGAAATTTATTTCTCTTCAAAATCTTTAAAATTGTTTCCTGATCTACTTGATCTTCCTGTCAGTTTCTTATTTTGAACACTACCAGTCTCAAAAATGTGCTTACAACTGACTTAAAATAGTGCCTGTCTATTGGATGGTCAGGATAGCGTTCATTAAATATTCTTACTGACTCTCAATAATTCTGGCGAGCTTCTCCATAAATTATGATCAATCAAATTCGAGGTTGTACCATTTTTAAAATTCACAATAAAAAAATTTCTTTGAAAATAGCAACAAAACCAAAGTTATTAATACTATTTATTTATGATAGCTGTCAAAAAACAGTCTAGTTGCTATGCAACGAAAGAAAATTATTAGGTAAGTTTTTTGACCAAATCTAGAGGTACATATATTGAAACTCTTTCTTGCATAATTTAGATTCTGTAACCAAATTTTCCATTTTCTGATTTTCGAACTGATTTTTGGACCAAAGTATTATACATTTTTGAAATCAGTATTTGAAAAGCTTTTAAATGAAGTGTCACATGATGTACTTTCCCATTTAAAAAATCAAAGTTATTACTGTCACCTGAAGAAGGACTGCGTAAAACTGTCTGAGCTTTTTGCTTACATGCTAAAAATAAATAAGTTACTAGGGGGACTTATTCCTTTTTCTTCTTCTCGTAGCACTACAACCCGAGGTGGGTTTTGGCTGACTGCACAACTTGCTTCCATCTTGAATGGTCGTCCGTAATAGTTGGGTCAGTGGGTAGCCCCATTGTTCTTAGATCTGTCCATATATTGTCTCTCCATCGCATTTGTGGACGTCCTAAGGGCCTTCTTCCTGTGGGGGCTTCCTCCCAACACTTACTCCATATATATATATATATATATATATATATATATATATATATATATATATATATATATATATATATATATATATATATATATATAAGAGAAAAGCAGTACTCGAATGACTCGTTTGGAAAAAATATATAAATATATAAAGTTTTGGATGGGCTGGAGTCAATTATTGACTCCAACCCCTCCAAACCAGATATATATATATATATATATATATATATATATATATATATATATATATATATATATATATATATACAGTGTAGGTAAAACTTTATGGTCGGTATGTGTCTTACGTGAGATGGAGTGAGAAACACCTATATAGAGAGGTATATTAGGTCAGCCCGTTATATCGTCGAAATAGCATTAGTGGAACTAAGAAAAGAGGAGAAGTTCAACATTGCCAAACTTATTGGTTTTATTTGACCTGTTGTCTTTTTAGCATTTTAACAACATTCTAAGATAATCAAATTTGGGCGAATTGATTTAAATGGCAGCTTCCTGTTTTTTATTTTAAATTTGCCACAATTTTTCTTTTCACTAAGTTTAATTTAACATTTTGATTTCGACTTCGGAAATCGTTTTATGTAAATAAAATTTATTAATGTTTCGTATTTTAAGTACGATTTCCGAATTGGAAATCTAAACATCAAAATAAGCTTATTTTAAAGTCACGTTGTGCCTTATTCGCAATAAAAATAATAAATTGAAATATCAAACCACAATAAAAAACCTTCATACGAAATTATTTGGCAACGTCTCATGTCGCGTAGTCAAAGCACCGAATCAAAGTAGAACACAGGTAACGAACGAGTAGAGGTGGGCATTCTTTTTTTTTCTAATCCTGAGAAAACTAATAAATATTTTTGAAAAATTTAAACGCAGAATGAAAGAATACATTATTACCGAGGGCCGAAAGTCTCTGAAAACTTCTATAATGTTTATTTTAAAAAGTTACAGGGGCGAAAAAAGAGAAAATTTAGTGTGATTTTGAATTTTAAGTATCTCATTCAAAAAACTTTTTGTTTATTTCGGCCCTCGGCAATAATGTCACCTTTCATTCTGCGTTTAAATTTTTCAAAAATATTTGTTAGTTTTCTCAGGATTCGAAAAAAATGAATACATTTAAAAAGCATTGGCCTGAAATTTAGCGCCTACGCTCTTAACGCGACTAAACCGATTTTCGTAAACAATAACTATGATTGTTTAACAGTAGTTTCAAGTAAGAAAGTACCTACATAAACAAACATAATGGCTATTATCGTTTATGTGTATATTTATTGAAGTGAAAGAAACTAATCAAGGATATATTTATTATAACTTGAAAAATAAACTAAACAATACAAATAGTAAATCGTACTTACATTTACATTACACGTTATTATTAAATCGCGAATCGTCTAAATTGACATTTAAAAACGTAAGTTTTTCTACTTGACTTCTTGTTAACCGTATTCTTCTTTTATTTAAAATTAAAACCAGATTTTGAACATGTGTTCACATTTACAATACTTTTTGCTAAACCCGATATTAGTAATTGTACTACGTCGGATACTATGGATGTAAGGTTACCGTTTGCTAAAATTTTATTGCAAGATTCTTGAAGGCAGCGTACCATAACAATCACTGATCTACCCTTCAAGTATTTTTGGCCACTCATTGTACTTGTTATTTCTTAAGGCCGTAAAATTTGGGAAAATTGAAAATAAATAATCCAGTCTTCATTATTTAGATTTGGTCCAAGTCTAAGTCTGTATTAACTAATACAAAAGTGGAACGGATTGCCTCTTCTAACTCGGTCATTCTTTTTAACATGTAATAGGTGAAGTTCTACCTAGTTTCCACGTCTTGGATTGGCCGTTTGGGAACTTTGTTGTGTTTTAATTGATACTTTAACAGCCTTTCAAAAGATAAGGTACTTTTTTTGAAATGTGTTTTTTTAGAAACTGAAATTTGAAATTAGTGAAATAATTTCACTAATTTCAAAAGCGATCTTTTCTGAATTATGGTTTCCAGAAAAATGGCAGCAGCCTAATAAAATCGTTTTAGATTCTAAATTTTCGGTTAAATATTGTCCTGTTAATGCGATGTAACTCAGTTACTCCATATGTCCAAAGGTCAGTAGTAATACAGATATTTTCTACTTCTTTAACAACTTGTAATCTAATAATTTGCTTAGTTTTGGTATAACATTCCTGAAGTAATGAGCCTGACGTAATGAACAAGTTTTTCTTGTTGGTGGTTTATATCCAGGAATCCACCCTGCAAACTTTTTAAAAGCTCGTTCTTCAACTATGGAAAACGGATGAAACGAGTCTTTGCATAGGTTTATTAAATCCATATCTATTTGTTTCTTTTGTTCTAAACTAATATTTTTATTATTGGAAGTATCCATCACCTTTTGACGTTTGGGTCGCGGTAGCAGTATGTCAGTACTTGTAGTAGAAGTAGTCGAAACGGACAGAAATGCGTCAGGAGAAGTTTCAATCATTGCAATATTCAGAAAGTGGACCATAAAAGCTGCATCTTCTACAAATGCGCATTTTTTGAAAATAAAATATTATTCTTATACTAGGTCAATAATTTTGACTAAGAAAAATAATTCATAATTGAATATTTACAATAAATAAATCCTTTGACGAACTATCAATAAAGATTTGAAATCGAAAATGCAGATCAATCGTAAATCGAAACTCATTCATTAATCAGAATACCTAGTTATAAAAAACAAAAGAAAGAGTTAAGAAGCTGGTTACTTCTATAAAAAAAAGAAAAAGAAGATTGTACTAGTGAAAATCAACCAGTACAAGAAAAAGAAACTGATAAAGATGACTTAAGTCCATGGTGTATTTTTGATGAATTTATTAGACATGACTCATCTAAACATACACCTGTATCTAGAGATATAAAAGAAGTCGACATGTATTTGTCTGATGATATTACCCACAAAAAATTTCGAACGGTGATTGGAACTGTCCATTACAGTGATGGAAAAACCATCGCCATGTATATCCTAACTTAACCACTATATTCATAAAATATTGTAGTATTGTAACAAAATCTGTTCATTGTGAACACATGTTCAAAATCTGGTTTAATTTTAAACAAAAGAAGAAACAATAAGAAAAGTGGAAAAACGTATGTTTTTAAATGTCAATTTAGATGATTCGCTATTTAATAATGTGTCATGTAAATGTAAGTACTATTTGTATTGTTTAATTTATTTTTTAAGTTATAATAAATATATCCTTCGTTAGTTTCTTTCAATATAATAGCCAATATGTTTTTTGTGTACTAGTTTATTTGAAACTATTGATAAACAATCAACTAGTTACAGTTTACGAAAAACGGTTCCGATAAAAATGTCAACGACCCACCTCTAGTTTCTTAGAATCGGAACCAGAGATCTCAGATCGGAACTAATCGAAACTAATCGGAACTAATCGTCTTACTACTGGGCAATGGGCAGCAATAAGAAATGTGGAGGGGAGACCAAGGGGAAATATGATTGTTATCTTTGTCTGTTCGCTGAAAATATGATTTTATATCTGCGTTAGATATCCTGTTAAATTTTACCATACCGACCATAAAGTTTTACCTACACTGTATATATATGTATGTATGTATTTTGTTAATATAGAGCTATCTAAAGAAGAATCTAATTAGAGTAAGCAGGGTAATAAAAATGACTTGTATGAGATTTTATCAATGTTCACAGAATAATATAGTATAGATCACTTAATTTTATATTTTTTATAATTTTACCTAATATTTATGATTCAGGAAATAATTTAATTGCCAATCAGCGTCATATTTAATTAGTTAACACATAAAAATATTTTTATTTTACAGAGTAAAAACAAAGTGAGTCAAAGCATAAACATGAAATGGAAGTCAACTATGGAAAACTTACATACCTTGGATTTTAGTGACTATACTGTTTATACAGGTACTGCCGGCGTAGCTCTACTTAAATTATTGCAAGATCCCGACAACCCTAAGAATTTAAAGGTATATTGTAAAATAATAATTTGGGAGAAACATAAGAGGCGTACACTTAAAGTTTTGCACAAATAATAGAAGGAAAATATGTTTATGGGAAAAATCCGCTTTATTGTTTTTCAAAGTATTTGTCTATTTGTCAAAGATCGATACACTTTGCATCCAAACAAACCAATCGTCGCGTTGAAGTATTCATGCCAGTTTGAAATAGGTATCTTTGAAATGACATTTTTGTATGCTTTGATCGCCCCATCTGACAATGAAATGGCACGGTGCCATGTCAGGACTGTATGCAGTCCTGACATGGCACCGTGCCGAGCCCACCAAATCGAAGGTTATCGCCTTCAAATACTAGGATGTTATACGCGCCGTGTGAGAGCTGACATTGACAAGAGGATGTGACGATTTTGGTTGTTTTTGCGAAGTTTTTGCTAATGGTTGTATACCTTTCAGCATTGACGGGTCTATAATTCTCCGAAATCTAGGAAATATGTCAATTTTTTCTAAAAAAAAAACTCGTTTCCATTTGTTTGCCAATGCTCTGAGCGGTACCAAAAATTTTAGCTGCCTCCTATGAATCTTGAGTTTGGCACGGCACCAATCCACACGTCACTTATTATAGGCAGCAGTCAAATCATGAGGAGTCCAACAACTGCTTGTCTTTCTCACTGCCTAATAGCCAAGGAAAATTGTTTGTATTTGATTCATTACAGTGCACGATTCAGTACATGAATCTCATGATGGGTACCATTTGCTTCTATCAACCGCACACAGTGTCAATGTTTTCCGGGACAAAAGAAATGTTAAGATATACGAAATCGTATTTACGAAGTTGAATGCTAAATGGCTCTGTGCAAAACTTTCAGTGTACGCCTCGTATATACAGGATGCGCCAAATCTCTTGTTTTCTTTTGTTATGGCTAAACTATGGAGTATATAAAAATGTTGATAGCAAAAATGATGTGTATTAAACAGGTCTATAATTTGAAATTCTTTTCGAATATACAGAGTCAGTCAGAACAACGGAATCGGAAATCGTTTTCAAAAAAAATTTAAAATAAAATTAATAAAATCATTACTTTACCTGTAAATATTGACAAACAGGCGTATTTGGCCAATTCGAGTCAATTTGTAAACATTTATAGGTTAAGTAATTGAAAATTTTATTTTAAAGGTTTTTTGAAAACGACCCCAATTTGTCTATTGAAACGTCAAAACAAATGTAAAATGTAATTCCCATTACAATAAATTGGGGTTTAATCCCATTGTTTTGTATAAAACTTAATGAGGTCGCTGGTTAAATGATATTCGATAAATAATAATAACGAAAAAATGAAATAATTTGTTTGTGAATAGATTAGCGACAAATAGCGAACACAACTGTAAATAAATTAAGAAATTAACTGGTCTTACTCATTATTGATGTTTTTATAAAGAATATAGACTTACCCTTTGAAATATTGGAATCGTAGCCAAGGAAATCTCGTTGGTACCGCGTCGGGGCGCCCGCCGACGCTCGATGGCAAGAACCTATCACGCACTAGGTCTGTATGGTTCGCTGTCTTGAGATGAAGTGTTTTGCGTTGAGACTTAAGACGGTCAGAAAAGAACCTCCTAACCGTTACGTGTGGTCTGTATACCAAGAGGGTACACCAATAAATCACTCTATTGTGTTGCGATAATTGTTCTGGTAATACGAACCGTACACTTGTTTCTATATTGGCGACACAAAAGAAGTCAAATTCTTCGTACTTAAAACGAAATAGATGAGACAACCAGTTTTTACAGGAAGCAATATATTTTACCAAAGTCGTTAGAATACAGGATTGAATTAGGTCACATTATAGTACACGTTAAAAGAAAAATATTAATAATAAAAATATGAAAAGAAATAGTATATACTTTCCCAAACACCCATATAAAATAATATTTAAATCAAGACTATTCTTGAAAACTTCCTCTCTATCTGATCTGGAGTTATGTCCTCCCATGGTGACCTTAGTTCTAATGGCTCCAAATTCATCTTCTTGGTTTAAGAGATGAATTATCTTGACCCAACTACATTTGAATACTCAAGGATTCTAGACTCTAGATTTATCGAGCTGAAATACAGACGACACAATTTCAAGAAGATCCTGTAGGGTGTTTAATAAGGATTTAAATGAAAATAAACTGAAACAAACATAAACTGAATGATATGAAATGTAATATCTTACCGATACCTTTTTTAATACCTTTGACGGTTCTGCTTCTATGGATATCAGTATATTTTATTTAAAAATTGTCTCCAGGATGAATGAATATTTTTTTATTTCTAGGAGGTTATAAAACTGCTTTCGCTTCACAAACTGAAAGGAAGAAGGCACACTTTCCTATGCGGTGATGCAGGACCACTTGCGATAGGAATAGTGGTACACAGCAAATTGGGAAATCGTGATGAAGTTTCACAACTAATATCAAAGTAATTTTTCTTTATTACTCCAAATATTTTTTGAAATTGTATTTTAATCCTATTATTATAATTATAATTATCTACTCTTTATGCATATGACTTTTTAGATGTTTCATTAAATAACGAGCCGTTGAAAAAAAAAACGTAATTAATGCAGGCCTTGGATGCCTTCCTTCTTTCAGATGGTTAGTCACTCATACACTCATAATTTAAGTAAAGTATTTTCTACCTAAGAAGACCGCTTTGCAATTAAATGCTGGTAACTTTATTACTAGCGGACCAGATAAGCGGTGATATATTTTACAATACCTTTATGAATAACATTTTACTGCCCTGTTGTTTCAATCAGCACTGCTCAACAAGTTATCGTTTATTGGTTTTAATATTTTATTGCAATAGTACGAGTACGGAATATTTATTTAAACAGTGAATTTATTACATGTTAATTTTTTTTTAATTAATGTATTTCTTAAATCCACACAAACATTGAAAAATGATTCATGCTATTTAAAAATATCTTTCTGTTAACGACACTGTTATAGACAAAGTAGATCAAATTCAAACTTGTCATCATATTACACTTCTGTTTATCGTTAAAAATTAATTGATGGTCGTGGGTTGTATTGGTGTTATTTAATAATTTAGCAAAATACGTAATCAGCAAAAATCTTATTTAAAACATGCAAACGGTTTTTCCAATCATAATCAATGCAGTGTTTATGCTTGTTTAGCATTGGCTGTTAAATAATTTGTGTTCGATTGTTTCGTCTGTTTTACAACCCTCGTCCTTTTTAGGGTTTTTGTAGTTGTATATAAGTACCTATTTTTTTATAGTAGTGTAGTGAAGCGGTACTTTAAAGTAAAACGAGTAATTTGGAAGAAAATAAAATACAGTGTTATCTCGAGAAGAACGGCGTTTAGTTCTGAAAGTAGAAAGTTATTTCAATTTGGAAAAAAATAATATGAGTCCATTGACATCTGTTATGGCAGTTCAGAAACGCACATGCGATGCTTGCGGTATCTCAGAGAGGACATTCCGAAGAATTAATAACATGAGTGAGGATGAAATAAATAAAGTAAGCAAGAGAAATCGTCGACATCCAAAAAACTTTAGATTTGCACCAGTTGCAATTAAAAATATTGTATATAATATGTATAAAGCCAAAGAACATGTAACATTAGTGCTGTGTTACAAGAAATAAAAGACAAGGAACTGTGTGATATTAGTTTAACAAGTTTGTGGAGAGTGCTGAAACATTTAGGTTTTCGATATAAAAAGACAAATAATAGACAAGTATTGTGTGAACTCTCTAATGTTGTTTCAAAACGGTGGCATTTTTTAAGAAAATACATGAACAATAAAACGTCTGATAGTCCGAGGCAAGTTGTATTTTTAGATGAAACTTGGATTTTCGCTAAAGGAAATATGTCAAAATCATCCTGGCAAGATGGCACCACGAAATGTTATTCTTCTAGTCGTTCGGGTAATGGTAAATGCTACATTATATTTCATGCTGGAAATGATGAGGGTGTTATTCCTGACGCTAGTTTAATTTTTTCGTCCACAAAGAATACAGGTGATTACCATGGAAATATGGATGCAAATATATTTGAAGAATGGTTTGAAGAAAATTTGTTAAAAAAATTGGAGCGACCATCCATAATAGTGTTGGATAATGCATCCTACCACTCAAGAGTAAAAGAGAGGTTTCCTTCAAGCAGCTTGACAAAAGAAGAAATAAAGTTGTGGTCGACAGAAAAGAAAATGTATCACAGTGACATATTTTTAAAAGTCGATTTACTTCAAAGGTGTGGAGAGCACATAATTCAAAAGAAATTTGTTACTGACCAAATGGCTCTTAAATATGGCCATGAAGTTCTTCGACTTCCGCCCTACCATTGCCACTATAATACAATTGAGTTAGTTTGGGGCATAGCCAAAATTTTTTATGATAAACATACATCTAAAACAACAGATGACGCTAGCGTTCTTAGTTTATGGAAAGAATCGCTAGAACAAATAAAGGCAAATAAAAGCAATGTCAAAATTGTATTAGACATACGGAAGACATAATCGTTGTCTTTTCAAACCGAGCGAGTTATAGATGAGGCCGGCCTCTAAGTATTCGGATAGACAATTCAGATAGTGACGACTCTGAGAGTGAAATATCAGACAGTGAATAGGACAAATCGTTTGCTAAAAAGAAGTAACAAAAAAGTGTTACGGAAATTCAATTCGGACTTTGTGGTGTGTTTTAGTTAAACGATAAAGTACCTTCGGTCTAGTTACTGAACTGCATACTCTCAATAGCTTTGGTATTAATTACTGGACTACACGTGTTTAAACCTTTTGTTCTGTTAAAAACTCGGAACTGATTTAGTGCCAATTTGTTTCAAGGTTATATTTAATACAGTGTCTGCAGAAAATAAAGTCTTGGATGTATTTTATTCAAATTTGGACATACCATCAACTTGGCAAGTATTTTTCAATTTTACTGCATACAAAACCATTCGTATAATTTTCACTCTACGCAAAATACAGAATTATAGAGACCTTGATGAACATTTCATGTCGACAAATAATTTCGAGTATTCGAAATATTCCGTCCCACTTCTTTTAACACGCCCTGTATATACATATTATATTCATTTTATTTGCCTTTGATATAGTAAAATCCAATATTACTGAACATAAAATACAGGAAATTAAATATTTTTACTTTTTAAGCGATCAGAATTAAATACTAACGCCCCACTGTTTAAAGCCCACTGATTAGGGTAAAAGGACTTTAATACGTAACCTAACTTGTACATACTCAAGAAAATAAAATAGTTTAAAGAACGTTTAAACCATTTTGGTTACTTTTGTAACATATAAGGATTATTTGCAGTAATATAATTAAATTCATTAAGTCATTTGAAATCAAATCTCATTTTGATACTGATACTGAATTTAGCTACGTTATAAAATTTAATATTTAAAATATTTTTTTATAAACGCTACATATTACATTATTCTTATATTCTTATTATTTAATATTAATTAATATTTTTGTGCGGTCTCTATTCTAAACATGTTGAAGATTCTAAACAATAAATTTTGTGTTCTTTGTGCGTATTTAACTAAATTTTCATTTGATTGCATGTTTTTTTTATTTTAACGCACAGTTAATCCGTTGCAAAGAGAACTTAGGTTAGTTAAAACTGTTTTCATGTTTTCTATGCGTATATAATTTAAGATCTTTTTTATGTGTACCTATATGTTATGGTTAAAACGCGAATATCGCATAATACTAGAATTAATTACCCGGATAGAGTTAGAATTATCCAAGCACAGTGGATAAAGCTACATTTTTGTGAATATTTCGTTGTATTCTGGATTTATCCGGTTAATATTATATTATGCTGTTCAAATCAATAAATGTTTCTAATTTGGAGTAAAAATAAATATGATTTTTATCGCTGTTAGTTATAGCAAGTTGTCAATGCTTAGTTATATCTTTTGGACAATAATTCGGTAATAGATTCTTAATAAAAAAAAAGAAAGCAAATAAAATTTAAACGTAATTAGTGTTACTTATAACCAAGTTATACCTTATATGTACTGCTTTATCCATTACTTTGACATTGGATATATCTAGAATCAGCCAGATAAATCAAGAAGTTATCAATCTCCTTTGTCTTTTATCCAGCCAATTAGGATAATACGCAAAGTATTCGGGTAAAACTAATTTCGGGGTATACTTTATGATACTTGATATTTTAATATATTTTTGATATAGTGAATCCTGTCATGTTTTTATTTTTATGATATTTGTATTTCGTTAATGTTTTCATATAATTTTGATATTCTATTTGTTTTTTTGGGATTCAAAAGTTAAAAAAATGGGGCGCCCTTTTTGTTTTAGGAATTATTCTGTTCCTTGTTCTTTTTGTTGTCTTATGTCTATCTTTCTTGTGTTTCTCACCTCTATAAACTACTCCCCATACTCTACCAGGACTGAGCAACGGTGCCTTCGTGTTACATAGTTTATTAGTATTCTAAGTGATATTTCATTCATTAAACATTACAATCCCTAGGGATTATTAGCTAACGCCATGGCGTTTAAAATCATATTTTTGGGTGAGGTGGATTATTATGGTGGATTATTGGTAGTAGAAGGAAAGGTAGAAGGCCGAAGATCAAGAGGAAGATCTCCGACACGATGGGCGGACCAAATAAAGACTTTGGTGGGAAAATACCTACATGAAGCCGTCCATATGACACAGGATCTCAGCACGCCAGTGTCAACACAGCGGGAATGAAGAGGAGGTGTGTTTGTTGCTTTAGTGACTCTTTTCCATTTCTTCCTGTCTTTGTGCTGAACTTTACAGTCTTTAACATTAATTGTTCTTATATCTTCTTCTATATCATCCAACCATCTTCTCCTAGACCTTCCTCTCCACCTGGTCCATAATGATGTTCAGTTAGTTATCCTTCTTAGCTTATCTGAGTGTGGGCGTCTCTGTATATGTTCTAAGTTTACTTCTTGGATATTTAGTTAGTAATTAATAATTATGACAATGTTTAATATATGTTTAATTCGAATTCTTAAGAAATAAATGTATTTGATGTTTTAGATTAACTTCGCTGAATAAAGATGTGTTAGATCTTCATTCCGACATAGCCAATGAATATATGTACGGTAGAATTGGATATCTATATGCAATACTTTACGTCAACAAATACATTTCACCTCCTCCTTTTGATGATAACTATATTAGTCAGGTAAGTTAGTTTGCCATATCACCTCACTTAAGAGATTTTATATTTCTTAGCTTATTTATATATTTATATGTATACTTCCTTCAGTGTCCAGCTTTCAAGTCCATACTGTAGTATCGAAAACACGTAACATCGTAAAGCTCTTACTCTCAGTTCCAATCTAAGGTCTTTGTTGCAGAGAATTGTTTTCATTTTTACAAACGTATTTCTTTTTATTTCTATCCTTATTTTTGATGTTTGATCATTATTTTCGGAAACCCAGTTTCCCAGATATTTGTATTTTTAACCTTTTCTATCGGTACGTGTTTAGCCTTTTTAATATTCATTTTTAGTCCATATTTGTCACAGTAACTGTTTGTCTTATTTAGTAGTAGCTGTAGTTATTCATCAGAGCTTGCCATAATCACGGTGTCATCTGCATGTCGTATGTTGTTAACAGTTCTTCCGTTAATTATTATTCCTTCACTTTCAGATAGTAACGCCTCTTCAAAAATGGATTTACTAATTTGGTACAGTAAGCATTATTATATTGCGTAAAGATAACGAAACACCTTTTTTATTGTTAAGTGGATCATGATTAGCTCTCTCTCTCTCTCTCTCTCTCTCTCTCTCTCTCTCTCTCTCTCTCTCTCTCTCTCTCTCTCTCTCTCTCTCTCTCTTCGTCAACCTTTATTCAATTCATCCACTTCTGAATGTAGTTATCTCCCAATTGCTTTCATATCTGCTTCTCTGAGATTCTCCTGCGCCAAACTCATCCACGTTACTACTGCCGATGCTACTACAATCGACTACGTATCTTTTTCGTCTTTATCGAGATTAGTCTTTGTTTGTTCTGAAGCTATTTTCTTGTGGCATTTTAAAGTAATTAGTATTTTAATGGGAATAAGCCACAATTGAAGGGTAAAATAAGTTTATTGACGTTTCAATCTCCAATTCGGAAATCGTTCTCAAAATAGAAACATTAATAAAATAAACAAATTTTGTTTGAAACGTCAATAAACTTATTTTAACCTTTAATTATGGCTTATTCCCATTAAAATAGTAATTAGTCTTTATTTATTTCGTAAAACATATATTACGAAATATTTTTTTTTTTTTTACAGATAATAGAGACCATTTTAGTAATCGGTCGTAATATCTCAAAAGCAGGTAGATTTAAGTGTCCTATAATGTACGACTGGCACGACAGTTACTACATGGGAGCTGCACATGGACTTGCTGGTATTTTATATCTTTTGCTGCAAGCAAGAGCATATCTTAGTGAAGACGACTTGAACAATGTGATCAAACCTACCATTGATTATTTACTGACCCAGAGGTAAAGTACTTAAATCTTATTCAGGTGGTCCATACTTTATTTTATTCATGTTGTATTTAGTTACAGTAACGCCATGGTTGAATGAAAGTTCATGACTTATAAGAACTAAAATTGCTTGTACAAAACGATGTATAATAATTATATACTAGTCAATGTCGGAAACTACAATGCAATGATTATTATAAGTCTATAATAATATACAAATATCAGTACTAATCTAAAATCAATTGTTAGAATAACTAAATTTGTACAATAATTTCCATTACAATATTGCTGTATGGGCATTTACAAATACGTTCTCGTAAAATTCTTCTATCGCATAGGGATACATAGACATTAGGTACTCTTTAATTCGATTTATAAACACTATAGTTGAATTAAAACTTTAAATTTTTTTGGAAGTCTACTACAGGTTATTTTGTGCATTATTTTAAACCGAAAACAGAGGTTTCATACTTATTCTTAAATGAAAATAAGGTACTACAAACTGCCCTTATTTCGATTGTTTTGATAATGAACATCACTGTTACACAAAAGTTCTTTGTTTTTTTATGAATTACATACACCAATTATGAATACACCGTTTTAACGTGTCCCAGATATGTTCAGTTGGATTTATGTCGGAGCTGCGTAGGGGCCAGTCTAAAGTTGTAATTATTGCGAGTAATAATAATGTAATAATAATTGCGAGTCTCAACCCTAATAATTCCTTTGTTAATAAGTAGTTAGTTTGTCTAATCTGCCTCGACTTAGATATATATTGACTGCGACTGGATAGTAACCATCCACCACGACAAAGTTTCACTGCACATTGATGGGGAAATTGTTACAGGTTAGGTTGCGCTTTTTCTTTGCTTGCTGGTTATATGCCCAAAATTAAATTAAATCGATAAAAAGTGCAGTTTTAACAATGAACAATGTTTTGCAGGTTTCCAAGTGGCAACTTTCCATCTTCTATAGGAAGAGATTCCGATAAATTTGTTCAATGGTGTCATGGTTCCCCAGGCTTTGTATATTTATTGACAACTGCATACAAGGTAATTTAAAATTGTTTTTAGGATTTTTTTTGGTAATTTTAAATAAGAAATAATACAATTTTATATTTTTTAGATCTTTCAAGATACTCGATATTTACAAGCAGCATTAGAATGTGGCGAAATTATATGGCAGAGAGGTTTACTAAGGAAAGGCTACAGTTTATGTCATGGTGTTTCAGGAAATGCTTACTCATTTTTAGAACTATACCAAACAACAATGGTAAAGATTAAATATATTTCATTGTACTTTGATCAGATAAAAGGCATATATCGAGCACAGTTTAATTAAATCTTGCCCAAGTACTTTCGATCCCTAGATCATCTTCAGGGGCATCTGAAATAAGCTTATTTGCTCATTTATTCTTTAGTTCGATTTCTATTCCATTTCTGTGGGTCACTTTTTCTCCATCTAGTTAAATGTTTTTGGTCATCATTTACCGGTACTTCATCGGATATTTTCATTTTAATCGGATGCTGTAAAGTGGCTAGGCCGGTATATTCAATTTCACTATTTTGATCAGAAGAAGAATATGGTACGAGAACAGTTCTATTACGCATAGAATTTACAGTCTTGTCAACGGCATAGTTGGTGACTTCAATGAGAACGCCATTGTCTTTATCTACAGTATACTCCTTCGTTTCTGCAAAATTGGGAGTAGGTTTTATTACAGACTCGATACCTAAAATAACAAAACAATAACAAAAATAATATCGTTACCTGTAAAGAGTTGTCTTATTGACTTAAAATTATATTTAATTTTTTTATCATAAAGAAAAAATAACAACCAAATAGTAGGTATGTACCATCGAGTTAGAATCTATGGAGAGGGAATCACGTGACTAAAAACGATCTCACTTCGGCCATATTGTTTTGACACTTTTGACAGATCGTATATGTTTGTTTACGTTTGTTGTTTTTCGAATATTTTTAGTTTTATAATACTTTTATAGAAACTGTAATAATATATTGTGATAGTGCATAATAATGGTTTCTTGTTCTCAACGTAGTTGCAGTGGCAGAAGCAATGTTAATAAAAAATTTTCAGGAATAAAGTTCTACATGTTTGTATACAAATATGTAAACAAAGTAATGGCCCGTACTTCAGAGAATAAAATTGTATTTGACTGTATTAATTTATCTTTATGTATAATATATCGTGTTTTTAGTGTTTACCGCGGGATAAAGAAATCATAGTTTATTAAAAATGTATTGCACTTTGTAGATTATGATTAAATCTTCTGAATAACTAGTCATATTTTTATACTAGTTTTAATATTATTGAGTCCGGCCATGATCCTACCGCCATATTGGTATCAAGTATCACCGTTAGCCACGCCTACCTACGCCGTTTTTAATCATCGAGCAAAAAGACAAAAGAGGGAATCTAATCGTTATGAAAAGGAGACCAAAAAAGTGGCCTCTGATGGCGGACATATCCGGAAATGCGAATGCGCCAAATTTAAATTTCATGACACTTCACAATAATCATACAGTGGTGTAGGGGTTCTAATTTATCTATTTATTTGTTATATTACATAATATTAATATTACATAATATTAATACATAATACACTTAAAATACTTTTTTTAACACTAGAACACAATAAAGTTTTAATTAAATAATAACAATAATAGTCTAAAATGTGAAACAATTGTTAAAAAACTTCAATTCAAATACAAATAATCTTGCATGTGACAGTTGGGACAAACAATAACATCAGCAATAACATAACCCAACTAAATTTGATTTCTTAAACAAGGAAAGAGCCTCTCTTTCCTTGTTTAATGTGGCCTCTCAAGATGGCACTTCCTGTCTATCAATATTTTTGCCCCCACTACCTTTACATTCCCTCTTTTGTCTTTTTGCTCGATGTTTTTAATACACACGTTAATATGCTCATAGCTTCTCCATAGATTCTAACTCGATGGTATGTACGCATTGGCTACTTACTTATTAATTCCTCGGTAGTCACTGCTAACTGAAGTGTTTTATGACTTCGATCAATAATTCTTCTGACACTCTTATATCACCAGTAAAATAATAGAAGCTCGTCAAACTATGCACTTCGAATCTTATTTGCGTAAAATTCAAATTAAACAATATTTTTTAAGGTTAGAAAACCAACCGCTTTAGACAGATAAAACGCGTAAAAGTCGCGTTTGTTATAGAATGTTGACGCACACAATTCACTATGTTACTTGATGAGTTTTTGCATCTCTACGAACTGGTAAAAGGACTTAATGTGTATTTTGTACCTTTGTTTGTGATGACTTGATAAGTTTTTACAATCAAAAATAATGTTAATACGGAAGACGGTGGATGACTTTAAAATGATATTGTCAATATTTTGGACATGCTTTACATACCATATTTGTATAAATTGCGGTTAATTTTTATTAAAGAATGTAAATAATGAATAAGTTTAAAGGAGTAAAGTAATTTCCATAGATTTCGATTCTAGATCCGTTGATTACTTGAATTATTTTCATCAAAAATTTACCATTTTCTTCACATGCATTAAGTAACTTTTAAGTAACTAGCTTAACTTTTATAAAGGGAATATATACTATTTAAGGAAGTATCTATTTTAGGAAGAAAAACATCTCTACAGAGCCCTAAAATTTGCAGAATGGTGTATTGAATATAAAAAAGAACACGAAGAACACTCCCCAAACAGACCTAAATCTCTATTTGAAGGTATCGCAGGTCCAATGTATTTTTTGTTGGATATTCAAAATCCAATGGCAGCCAAATTTCCAGGATATACGCTATAAAGACTGATTTTTTATGTTTGTTTTATTGTATATTGTTTTTTATATGTTTGATATAAAATAAAACTGTTATTTTAAATTTCCAAAATATTAAAGGGGCAAATGACAGAGAATAAATGTATTTGTGTATTTCATAAATGAACTTGGGAATTTGTTTGTTATGAATGAACAATAGGCTAATCATCGATTCTAATCAGTCAATAAGTCATATTCTAAACAGCTAAAAAGTTTGTCTGTCTAATATGTTGTTTTATTTGCCTTTACCGTGTTTGAATATTTACAACACAAAACCAACTTTGGTCTCCAGCTTTTAATAAATTTTAATCTTCGTAATAGTTTTATGCACCTTTATAGTATGGTATAATTAGACCCAAACTCTGACATCCAAGGTAAAGTTATTCTCCAACACCAAATTGCCATTTTTTTTACCAATTGTACCATATTATTTTTAACACGTTCACTGCCAGTGCATATCGGAGGGATGCTTACACAGAGAACAACATTTTAGAAACCACGTAATAATTCTCTGTTGCTATGTCGCCTAATTACGTAACCATATGTTCTAGATATTACTTGCTTATTGTTTTGTGTGCATGCAAAGTTGCAGAGGAATTTGATCAAAGTGCTATATTTCAAAAGAAGATAAACCTTATCAATCAAAGGTTACCAAAAATACATAATGATGTTGTGTCGTAATGTTTTAAGGTTATTTATTCTAACCAAACAAATCATTAAAGAAAAATATTTCTATAGCAGTTCATTTTAAACTTTTTAGAATCATAGAAGATTAGTTTTAGTTTATTTTTAATATCTGTGGTTATAAAAGCAAAAGCTTTTACTAAAAATCTATTCGAAAACATCATGTTCTATTTTTAAGGAATAATTTTCCAAAAACATATTAATTTATAGCGATAGCGCGGTTATTTAAATTCACTAAAGATGATAAAATGAACTAATATGGAAATATCATAAATTGTATCTTATCTTTGTTTTCTTTATTACCTCATCTGAATCTAGGGCAGGAAAAATATGAGTACAGCTTAGATCGAGTGCCATTTATATGAAACAAATTCTAGAGTAACACAACAGATTAATATTAAAAACTTGGTTTACTACCTATATCTAAAGCTGCGTGCGAGAAGCTCACATTTATCAACCTGATTAATTTGTCAGGAATTCCGAAATTGGGCATTGCTTCCAATATTTTGTTTCGTATAACACTATCATATACTGCTTTGGAATCTGCAAACAGATGAAAGGCTTCGACATTAAATTCCCTGAATATTTTAAGGATCCGTCCCAATATAATGACTTGTCTGATGTTGACTTCCCAAGTCTGATCTGTAATTAACACATTCAAGCTGGTAGACTTTCTTGTATAGTGGGCAAAGCGAATGATTCAATTATTCCACAGTCCTTTGATCCTTATAACATTGCTACAGTCTAGTGTATTTTATTGGTTAAATGTTCATCTCCATATTTGTAGGGATTTCATCAGTTCTTGATGCTTTGTTATATTTTAGTTTTTGGATTGCTTGTTTCATGATTCAGTTGCATAATGTATCGGATATCCCTTTTGATACTGCTACATCATAAACAGAATTTGGTAGTGCATGATTTAATGCGCATTCCATGTCTAAAAAAGCGGTAAATGCTAATCTCAATTATTAATGTAGTGACTGATTTTCTGAACTACTTCGTCCATTTACTGTTTCTGTTGATTTTCCTTTGATATGGAAGACTGATCGGCCTGTAGAATTTAAGTAGGGCGTTGTATTGTCGTCCTGTTTTGTTTATGTACACCACCCTTACAGTTATCCAAGTCCTTGGTATATAACCTACTGCTATGCTAGCCCTAAATATCTTTAGCATCTTGTCAGGATGGGCAATAAGATAAGATGAGAAGAGTAGTAGGGCAGGAAATATTCTATCCTCCTCTGGAGATTTAAAAGAAGCAAAGTGGCTTATGGCCCACTTTACATTCTCCGGTTTGATGTTTATTGCAGAGAATTCCCAGTCTTCTTTCCTACGACGTTTAAGTCGTTCTAGGTTTTCAGCCCGAGTTTGCTTTTCACACCAATGGTGGCACAGGGAGGTGTAAGATCGACCATAGATCTCACTCCAGTAATTTACCATATTTCCTTTAGTTGTGGGTCAGTGTACATTACAACGACAAAATGTAGTCATAAGAATAGACAAGGCATAGTGAGCAAAATAGTGAAACGCGAAACACTCGATAGCATTTGACCTTGCATGGAGGGCTACCCCAAATTTCATTATGACTGAATTCCGCCGTTGCGTCAGCCGCCATCTTGAATTTAAAGGAGAACTGTTTTTTCTCAATATCTTCGCCATTTTCAACTTTACGACATAAATGGTAAGTACTGAAATTGCGATTTGCTGCAATTTCTTGTTTACACATTTTTTCATGTGGTCGATATTTTCCGAGTTACGGAGGAAAATAGTGGAAGAAGGGGGGGAAGCATAATTATTTAATTATCTCGTTTATTATTAACTTTTCGAGATAATTGAACATAAACAAAAATAGAGAGAATTATATTTTACACAATTTTGATTTCTTTGATTTTTTTGCTAAAATCAATATTTAAGGTCTTAGGTTCGTTCCTGTTGTAGCACAAAAATTAATTATTATTATTATTAAAATTGTTTAAAATGATAATACAATTCTCTTCATTTTACTTTGTCATTATTTTCTCCCTTAACTCAGAAAATATCGACCGCACAAAAAAATTTGCAAAGTAGAAATTGTAGAAAATCGCAATTGAAGCAATTTAAGTCCTTACCATTTTTTTGAAAAGTTGAAAGTGGCTCAGATATTGAATAAAAACAATTCCTATAAAACCAATCTCCGCAATATTTATTTTAACAAAAAAAAAATAAGAGATCAAAATTGTATAAAATATAATTCTCTCTATTTTTGTATGTCGTAAACAATAAACGAGATAATTCAATAATTATTATGCCCTCTTCCAATATTTTCCACCTTAATTCGGAAAATATCGACCGCACGAAAATATTGTAAAAAAGAAATTGTAGTAAATTGCATTTGCAACAATTTCAGTACCTACCGTTTTAGCCGAAAAGTTAAAAATGGCGGAGATATGTAGCAAAAACGGTTCTCTTTTAAATTCAAGAGCGGAAGTCATGATTTTAAATTTACACTACTATTGACTCTCCCCCGCTAAATGTTAGAATAAGAAAATTTGGAGTTTGGGGTAGCCCACCATGAAAAAATGTCAAATGCCATCCCGACTGGACCGACTATTTTAACGTCCATTTTGCTGACAAACACTATTCAACTGCTAAAAATAAAATTTATTCAGTATCAAATTCCTACGAACATAACGCTACCTTCCTTACTATATTATGTTCACCGACTATTTCACGTTTTCTACCGCTAGAGTCAAAGCTCATCGCGAATATTAGTCATAGACATAGTAATAAGATTCTTATTATATTTATGATATTAGTATGGTAGAATAGGCGCATTTCTTCTTACTGTCGTCTATTCTTATTATGTCTATGTGCAGAACGCTCTTATCACCCAATACGACCAGCAAATCTCATTAAAAGAAATTCATATGTGTAGCAGAACATCAAAATACTATTATTGGATGTTCAGGGGTGCTATTGAAACCTAATAACACCTGATTAACTTAATTCCTAAAGGAGAGGCTCTGCATATATACAAGGTGTAGCTTTCAGAACTACGAAATACAAAATTTCTTCTGAGGCACCAAAAATTCCAATGCCAGTACGGACCAACCAATAGTTCTTCCGAGCGTGGTGAGCATACTTAAGTGGGTACTTGATGAAAACATCAAGTACCCACATCAGTGAAAATAGTGTACTATTACATATTGTTTTATATTTCTGCATATTGAAGGAAAGTTGTTCATCTCATTCTGTTTTAGAATCAAGAAAAATCTGTATGGACATAATGAAAACAAATAAAGAAATTTAACGACCCTGTACGTTATTGGGTAGCTTTTCAATGCATCGGTGTAGTATATTATTAACGGCGTAGCGTATTATTTTTGTTTTTATGGATCTTGACCAAATTCTTGAAGTTTTATTTTTCTTTTTTCAATAAGTTATCGCAAGATAGCGTGCCTTGTATAGATTCATACACATACCATATAATAAAACCAAACTCTTAAAATATATACATTTATTAAAAAAGGTATTACGAACATTTATAAATATATTAAAATCCAGAATTATTATGTTTTATATATCACAAGTTTATACTATTTTTGTCATAGAATATATCAGTAGTAAAAAATTGAAAGACTGTTAAAGTTACATTTAATGGATATGTAGTCAGTATTCACAATTTAGTTGTAATGTCTCTAAACATGCACTTTTATTCAGAAGGCTATGATATAACCTAAGTACAGCATTAAGTTTGATAAATCCCCAAAATCGGGGTTCATAAATATTTGGCAGCATCACTAATTTGAGATTACAAGACTCGTTATTAAGTAGATGTGTAAACAATGTTTATGAAATAATAAAAAAAACGTGTGTATCTTAAAAATTGGGGTAAGATTGTATTAACTTATTATCTGCACACAATTTCTGAGAAAGTTAACAACTACTATTTCCAGAGTCAAAAGTGAAAGATTGCAGCAAACACAATAGTAATTAAAGAAAGCTATTACCTCTACTAGCCTAGCTAGATGCCTTTGAGATGTATATATACAGACGAATGTTGAGAATTCCATGGGTACAAAGAGTTACTAATGTTGAGGTACTTCGTCGCATGTGTAAACAAAAAGAATTACTAAGAATAATCAAAGAGAGGAAAATGTAATACTTGGATCATCTGTTGAGAGGCGAAAGATACGAATTACTTCAAGTTATACTGGAAGGAAAAGTACAGGGCAAAAGATCAGTAGGAAGACGCCAGAACTCGTGGCTGAAAGACCTGAGGAGATGGTTCGACCGCTCATCCACAGAAATCTTTCGCGTAGCAGTTTCCAAAACTACAATTGCCATTTGCATCGCCAACCTTCGTAAAGAGACGGCGCCATGAGAAGAAGATTACCTCTACAATATTTCTGATAAAGTCAGTAAGACGTCAATCTAATTTTCAGAATCGAAACAGCATAGCTTTTACCGGCAAATTAACAATAATTCAAGGAAAACTATGATCTAGAATCTAAATAATGTAGAGGACACCAGGTCTGATATGGTGCAGTTGAAAGAATACAAAGACTCCACACTCAAGATTATATATTTTAAGATCTAATTTATATCGCACTTTTAATAAAGTAATAGAACATTTAATGTATATTGAAGTAGGCATTATATTGAATCAGAAATAAAGAAGACATATTCGAAAACTTACGTTAAAACTCATAATATATTAACTAACATCTTGAATATGCGCCACTGAACGAATGCCGAAATTCCGATCGTTTCTCCGGATGTAACTCTAGGCAAAAATACGCCATTTTGCGCAACTCATCAAATGACGAAAGCGATACGTTATGTTTAAGCATATAGTAAGACTAGACATTTCCAGAATAGTAAATATTTAGACAAAACTCAATAATGTTAAAAATCAACTGTGTCATTTATTTACCAGTAATTTTGTCGAATCAGGAATGTGGTAAAGAATTTAACAATACAGACAGCCAAAAAAAAAACAAATATAAATTGTCTTGAAATTTTATTTAAATGAAATTTTGAAAGGATTAATACAAAGACAAAGACGTCCACGAAATATTGAAAATTGTATAAGATTTATCAAGTTTCTAAACATTTCTTTTTTCCTAACATGTAGATTCCAGTTCAATAAACTAGCTTTGTAATGCAAATCAATTGCAAAAGAATAATGACATGGAATCCTAAAAATTTTGCTATAACTGTAACAATGAACATTACAAATTTATTAATACATTTAAGTTTCAATGTGACTCGACAAATCAACAGTATTATGGCAGCGTAAAAACTACGGAAACAGCATTGAAAAAAACTGAAATTGTTCCACATATATTGACTTTCTTCATTGGAAACGAATTAGCGTGGTTTTATTTCACTTTAACTTCTAATAGTTTATTAATAGCTTGTATTAGTTAATTAACTTCTTATATCTTTTAAATTTTAACAAACAACAGATTTAGTTTTCTTTAACTTGCACATGAATTTATTTAACTTACTTAATTTTATAGCACCAAAATTTATATATTTCGCAAGTTCGCAGGATAGAGAACGAAATCTAGTAAATAAATTTCAGTTCATTGCAATACTGCCTTGCATTATATTACTTTGTTACTACTAAGGATGGCTTCATTGATGAAACCATTTATTTTTGTATTTAATCCTTTCACTTACAGTTTTTATATTCAGATTGATATAATTTGCCGAATACTATTTTAAATAAAAAAATTTATGATTTTTTTCTTGTGCAGATATTAAGTTATCACAACCATATAAACAACTCAATGCTTCAGAATATATTTCTAAACTTAGATCTCACTACTGATAATAAAATTATTGTTATGGCATAATAACTGTAGATGCGTAAGAATATTTGCTCACCCACTGTAAAAAATTAGAAAGTTTAATACAGCCTGATATACAAAAAGGAAATAACCAAAAGTAGCGAACTGCTAGACATTGACCAAGCGGAATTTGGTTTAGTGCTCTTCTGTGCTAGACTTCCTTTACAAGGTAGTTGTTTCTTTAAGAATTTGAAGAAGGCGTCGACGATATTTGCGGGAGTACTATCCTTGCACTTCTCTAGTTCATGATTAACACATTCTCTGACTTCTTCGAAATCGCTGTAAAAATATAATAATTAATGAAAAAGTTTTTTTTATTTATTTTGAATAAAAAAGTTTTAGTCTTTTATAATCGTTGCCAACTTTGGCAAAACTTTAACTCTGTAATAGTAATAATTTTTATATTATGACTTAGAAACGCCGAAGTGAACTCTCAGTAATTTTGTAAACAATAAAAAAAAAATAAATTAAGATCAATGAGATCTCAATTTGAAAGATCCAATACCAATCGAAAGTTCCAATTAAGATAATGGAATTATGCAGTGGCGCACCCAGGGGGTGTTTGGGGGTTAACCCCCCTCCTAGGACCGTATTCCGACACTGTTACTCACACATTTTAAGGACTCAAAATGGAGGTAACATCATAAAAAAAATTTCGGTGACCAACCAAATCCCCCCCCCCCCCGAGGCCAATTCTAAGTGCGCTACTGAATTAAAGCATTATTTGAATCTCTCTGAACTGATCCTCTTCTTACTTAAATAAGATATTGGAGTTTTTGTATTTTTATTTCATCAATTACGATCGATTGTAACATTTTTTTTATAATTAGATTAGTAACTAATTATTATATATTACGTTAATATTAATTTTAAAAACCGTTTGCAACTACCGCAGCTACGCCAATGGCCGTACCCAAAAATATATTTTGCACCTATATCTTTAAGGTTTTTTTTCCTTAAAAGAAGTACCGAAACATGCAGATTACTTGATGGCTGCTTTGTTAGAAATTTGAGAGCAATCGTCATTTTTTGGGAACAAATAACATTTAGGCCCCTTTTTACAGCGCTAGGAAGAGAGTAATAAAATTTGTTGAACTTCTTACAAATAGCTTTACTTCAAAGAGAACCTTTCCCTCAATACGGTACAGCTATTAGCCTTTTTGCTTTTATTTTTAAAAAATACCGTTGTTTATGTGTTTACGAAGAAAATGAAAATGAGTCGGTTCTTGTTAAGAGAAAGTTCTTTAAGTGGGGATGATTCTGTTCTAGGGGATAGTTTGTAAAATTTGAAAAAGAGAGAATCACTTTTCGTTGGGTAGTCTAAGAGATTAGGCGAACTTTTTGGTTTGGACGTATTTCTTTCTCTGGGAATTTATCTAAAGTGTATACAAATAAAAAAAATTTTATTTCAAAATTTTTAGTAAAAGGTATTAATAAAATACCCAAACGGGCTATATCACAAATACAAAACGTAATTCCATCGGAATTACGTTTTGTATTTGTACATTCGGACATTTGTACATTTGTACGTACATTTCGGAATGTAAATTCCATCATCAGTGTAACCTGAAAGTAAAAATAAAATTTTTTTTTGTGATACATGGTATACAGCCAGCTACAGGAACTTAGTTTCCTAGTGGATTTTTATACAAACACTTCTATTGTATCTCAAGTAGTTTGATCTAATACCCGAGTAGATCAAATATACATTATAAATTAACTTTAGTGTTTGATACTAAAGTTGAGTACAGTTTAAATTCAGTGCGATTTAAGAGGCAACATCATCTAGAGTTACTGTAAGTGGTCTTACTATTAATATCAGCTCCAATTATCTCCAAAGTAGAGTAATCTACGGGTTATCTTCGACAACATGTTCCTGATCGGCGGTTAAAGCTAACTACCGATGCAATTAATTCCTCTAAGGAACAACGATTTCATCAATTGCACTTTTCAGAACTTCCATTAACTTTCATATCTTTTCATTAACAAAAATTATTTGCGAACATTTATTATTTGAATAAAAGCTGTGCGAGTAGCTTCTTGTAAACCAAGTGCGGTTTGGTCCTTATTTCTAAATCAAAGTCTACGTAAGCACTTCACTTTCCAGATCATAATCATTCTTTAACCAATTTCAAATTCTTCACATTCAAAATAAAGGCCTTAATCTATCTTTATTAGAATCTATGAAAATTAACAAATTAAAAAGTACAGATATAATTCTGAATGGCCAACTTAAGTCAAACAGCTCGCCCTCCTCAACTTATTCAGTTAAATACTATAAAGTGTAGACTCATAACAAAAATAGCTCACTTGAGAAAGGCACTCTGTCGAAACAGCTGTAGTGATAATAAATTTTGTGGAAGTGTTGAAAACAAAAATTTCCAGTGTTTTATTGTTTATTTTTATATTTGCTCTTTGGTTATAGTCAGTCTATGATCTTAATATCTCGTGTATATATTTGTTATTATTTCAAAATATGAGTTGATCACGTCTCACTCTATCAAACGCTTTCTCGTACTTCATTAACTAAAAGTACACATTTTTGTTTAGATCCAATCAATTTTGTGTCAGTACATTTAGGCTAAATAGGACCGCTGTGGTTCCTAAACAATTGCATATTGAATGTTTTTATCCTACTCCAGCCAATTGGCTTATTGTATATAGAATATGTTATAGTGTGTGTTGATTGCCTCGTTACTGAGTAAAGTCTCATCTTCATTGTCTTCACAAAGAATCAATTATTATATAGATACGAACGACTGCTAGACATTTTTTTTTAATAAAAATTCTAACCTCGCCAGGATTCGTACTGTGAAGAACGAGGGCACAGAAGATGTCCTAATGGAGGTTGATAGCCAGATATACAAAGACCCATCCAAAAAAAGAAGAATAAATGAATTAAAATCTGAAAGTCAAAATTAAGCAGATAACTGGATATGTTACGGGTAAAGGAATAAAGCAATGTTTAAGCAAAACTCATGTTTAGCATATTTCATGTAAGGCAAGGGAAGATAGAGCAACTTAGATAATATACAGCCGATACAACCATTCTCGTAAACTATGCGAATTACTATTACGGATTAAAAACTGTGCAAAAATAAAGGATATTTATTATTAAATAGATACAACAAAAAAACCACTGAAAGAAACAACAATATTTATTCCGAAAAAGATCCACAACAATACATTTGTTATGTTTTATCTTCAGAAGCAGTAAAATTTGATCATTCTATTGATTTAATTTTTGGTCTCAGCATATTACCATAACTATAATATATTATCCATCGAAGTACCATTAAAGTATATCAAATGTTTGTTAAAATATAATATATCGATTCTACGTTAAAATCTTTATTAGAGAGTAGGTATATTATATAGACACTAATAATATAAAAAGAAAAAGATTTAGTTTTTTAGAGAGATATAGCTTAAGTATAATGTGGAACACGAGGTAAAGAGGTATTCAACATTGTATATATTAATTTAACGAATAAAGCTTGGAAGAATAGAAAATGGTGTATTCTTAAATATAGAATTATAGACAACAAATCTAAAAGGTTATGAGGCCAAAAGTAATTATTGTCCTGGAGGTACAGAATATCAGTTATAGATAAAAATATTAATAGGTTACAAGATGTCACAAACCTGTAAAAATTATATTATAACACCCTTAAATGGTTCCAACTATCATAATTGGAAGTTCAGGATGGAGTTAATTTTAGCGGAAATGGTGTACAAGATTTTACAGAAAAAGAACCAGATTCCACCAAAACCGACGAAGTAAAAGGTGATAAAAAATCCATGCGTTTGATAGTACAATGTGTAAATGATAATCAGCTCGAAAGTTTAAGAACATGCGAAACAGCGAGAAAAATGTGGAATATACTGAAACGTAAATATGAAAAAGTTAATATTCCGGGACAGTTATATCTAAAAAACAAGTTAATGGGTATGGAATTGAAAGAAAATGATGATTTACTTAAATTTATAGATGTATTTGAAGAAGTAGTACGACAATTTAAAGGCAGCTAAAGCAGAAGTAAAAGACATTGTATATAATAAGAGAATCAACACAAATGTTTGTTGGACCCTTATGGTGTAACATACTTACTTGCAGTCTCTATCTGTAAAGAGCATAACTGGTAAATTTGTAACAGAAAGATCATCCGTATCGGGTATTCTTGAGCCAAGAGTTTTATTTAAACAATCTTGTATACCATCTTTCCTCTCTGCCATACATTCGACGCCACCTTCAGCAACAAACACTGAAAAATCAAATTACATATTAGGTACTACAACACCAAAAAATGTTTATAATGCATAAATATAAATGGATATTATGGAAATACCTATTATACATATATTTTTATGATTTGCATTAGATAACAAAGAACCGGTAAAGTCATTTTAGCAAACTATTTTTATAATCTTGTAAGAGTTCATGCGCCAGATAAAGAAGTGTAGGGGGCAGTCCGATAAGTACTTAGCCTACAAAAAAAACATGAAAATTTTGGAAAAGCGGCGATTTATTTCTGAACATAGTCTCTTTTTAGCTCGATACACTTGACCCAGCGATGCTTTAACTTCTTTAACCCGTCTGAAAAATACGTTTTCTCAAGGTCTGTAAAGTACGCTTCCGTGCAGCAATGACCTCCTCATTCGACTTAAATTTCTGCAAGGCGAGTGCCTTTTTCAAGTATGGAAACAAAAAGAAGTCGCACGAGGTCAAATCTAGAGAATACGGTGGATGGGGAACAGTTCGTAGCCCAATTCGATCAATTTCGCCATGGCGACGGCGGAGGTATGTGCCGATGCTTATAGGCTGCGAAGAGGCCTATTTTTATTCGTCAAATGGTGTCGTTTTTTCTGCAATTCGGCGTCGGATCGGCCCAATAATTTAGCGTAATAGAGTCCTGTGACTGTTGTATCCTTCTCCAAGTAGTTGATGTACATAAACCCTTGTGAATCCAGAAAATAGAGGATATCACCACTCCGACCGAGAGGACAGTCTTTGCCTTCTTCGCAGCACGTTCGTCGGGTGCCGTCCACTGTTTCGACTGTTTCTTGGTGTCTAGGGTTTACCAGTGGATTCCTGTTTCATCGACGGTGATGAAACGACGTAGAAACTCCTTCGGATTACGCTTAAATAGCGTCAAACACTGCTCTGAAGTGGTCTCACTGTTGCGCTTGTTGTCTGGAGTGAGCAAACGCGCACCCCTTGCGCCGACAGCCTTCTCATGCCCAAAATTTCATGAAGGATATGATATACGCGGTCTTTTAAGATGAATATCTGCCAATCGTGGGATCGTGGATTTTTGTCACGTTATCCTCCGTGGTAGCCATTTTCGGGGCACCGAGGCGTGGCTCATCAAAAACCGATGTGCGACCACGTTGAAACTCGTTAAACCAATTTTTGACGGTTGCCATCGAAGGAGAGGACTCACCGTGCACAGCATCCAAGCGCTCTTTGATTTCGCTGTGCGATTTCCCTTCCAAAAACAAGAATCGAATCACCGACCGATATTGCTCTTTTTTCATTTTTCTAAAATCCACGAACACGCTCGCATGCACACGTGGTCAAAGAAAAACTAGGAGTCCCTATTTTTTGGGGTCACTTGGTAGTCTCCAACAAATGTTTCCCGTCTGCGATCTAATACCTCTCAGTCATGCAAGATGATTGACTGTTTCAGGTTCTATGTTAGAGTCTGCTGATAAGTCTGCATAATCCCCTTTGTAAGCAGTTGTTCCGTGACTGGCGCAAGTCCAGTAAAGCTACGGTTTCTTAGAATAGTGCGCAGCGCACGGCATACACGTACAGCAGAATATGTTGTACTCGACTCACGGCAGTTTTGGGTAAGTCGGTTTGTTAGAGATTAGTTCGCATACATATATTCTGTCACGCTCAAAACAAGTTTAGAAATTAGTTTCACGTTTATTCTTAAAAGATACGTTTAGAAAAATGAATTTTCGCAAACTTAACGCAATAATACTTTAGACTTTCCGGGGATTTATTTGGAACTGTCTTACAATTTGTACTAGATCCACTAGTCTTTTATCTTCCTCGCGAGAAAATTTAGTAGACATTACTTAATTATTACAATAATAATAACTATATAAAAAACAATTATAATTTCGATATAGATACCTATGTACGCTGTGAGCTCAGCTGAACATTTGCATCCAAATTAAATCGAAATTGTGGGAGTTATGCGTCGCTCACTGTTCTAACAAACCATAGCTTAAGGACGTCTGTTATGAATCTAGGCTGATATCTGCTTGTTTTCCGTCCTATTAGTGCTTGTCAAAAGAATTATTAGACCAGCACTTTTTTTAATGCAAATAGTTCTCAGAAAGCTGTTATACATGCAAAGTTGCATTAAGGCTAAAAGTAACAAAATACGATGTTTTCTGGAAAAACTATATATACGGAGTTTTGTGCTTCTTTGTCCGACTGAAAATGATTACATTTTAATGCCTTTTTTGGTGGCTTAAATATGAGGAAATCGCAAATAGATAAATTGGGACTATTGGATGGATGCTCTAATAGCCTCCTTTCTTTTCGTTGTAGATTTTTTTTCACTTCTTTGGCAACATAAGGGGCGAGCATTGACACCATATGAGAGCTTTCTTCGTGCAGGTCTCTTTATTTTCACTCTTAAATTTTCGACACCATTCCTTGACAATTGGATACGAAAAACATGCGTTCCCATATACTGCTTGAATTTGCAATGGTTGTAAATCTTCAGCACACAGAAATTGAATGAGCGCATGCTGAGTATACTTGGATGGATTGTTAACAACAGACGCCATTTTTATGCCACAATACTTAAAATCGCAGTCAAATACAAATATAGGGACTGATGAGTGTGACGTTTACAAACATTTACAGAACATCAGTTACGTGATTACAATTGTTTTCAAGGCCAACTTGACCAAAGATGGGTTTCAATAGAACAAGCGCATATCATGCATTGAGACATCCTGTATAAACTCCGTGAATATAAAACTAGTCCTCGATATCACCACAAAGTTTGTACTCTTAAATACTATTCGATTCCGTAGGGTTAATCATGGACAATTTCAATAATGTTTTAATACTATGGAATCTGAATACTGATGACTATGGAATCTGAATCTGGACTCTGATCTACACGAATATTATTTAGTGTAGGATAAGCCTTCGAGCACATTTGGCAACTGAAAAAAGAAAAAGTGCCTTTCTTCGAAGAGAAAAATTGGTTTGCGAAATCCGAAATCTTTGAAGATCAGGATGACTACTAGAACTTACATTTCCACTGAACTTCTCTGTCACAACAAACTAAATGTTAAGATACATGGAAAAAATAAAGTTATTGACAATATTTGGGGACACCAGCTTTAAACAGCTTGTTCTCTTTGTCAGTCAGCTAGCTGACAATGATTTGTCTCATTCCAAGAGGTTAAATTCACTGATCGTTGCAAATAAGGACAAGCTGAGTAATTATGAAGATAACTTTGAGAATAATTCATGGCAAATTTTAAAGAAATCCTCAAGACTTCAGTGGAATTAAAAAATACTGAAGGCATACTAAAAATATCTAAAAGTTTGACGAGACCTTTTAATGTTTATTATAAAGCGGCGAAACCAGACCTGCAGCTTGAAATAGTTGAACTCCAATATAATAATAATCTCAAACAATTATTCCTAATTGTTCCAAAATTGGAGATCTACAAAGACTTGTTGAACAAGTTTTCTAATCATCATATTTGGAAGCAGCTTTTTAAATAATAAAATTTAGAAAAAACTGTATCAGAAAAGATTGACGGATTATTTTCACTCAGTTCACTCTTAAGAATAACTGTCCCAATTTGAATCAAACGAATAAAACTTTGTGGTGATTTGATAAAACATCGCAGCTTTATACATCGCTTTAGTTTAATGATATTTCTCACTTACTGTATTTTTAGATGTATTAAAATGATTTGGTATGGCCTGTCAAAATTTTTTCTTACAATTTTGGTCGGCTCTGAAAAACCTATCATAGCTATAATCTACGCTACGTATATAGTCTACATTTTAGAAGCTAAAGGATAACGATAAATAGATAATACGTACTGGCTAATCTATCTCCATCCTTGTAACACATAAATTCTTGCAAATCGTTTATAATATCCAGCGTTCTATTGAAGGCGTCTTCTTCTTTTTTATCCATACACGATCTTGAAATAGAAATGGCATTATCAAAACATCCCTTAATATCTGGCCATTTCTTACAGTATTTTGAGAACACTTCATCCATAGAACCTGTCTTTTTTTTCTCTTCCAGTTCCTCTTCTAGGGATGTTACGTTAACGTAAGATTCTATACAAATACGAGCGTTTTCTTGTTCATCCTAAAATAAAAAAATAATTGAATGCGTTACATAACCTTTATTATAATAAATGATTTTTATAATTGATTGATTGTAATGAAAATTACATTTTTAAATAAAGTTTGACGTTTCGAATTCCACTCCGGATTTATTAATTTAAAAATCATTTAAAAAAAAAATCCAAACAATTTTTTTGTTCAAAAAGATTTTCGTAGCGGAAACCGAAACGCCAAACGTTATTTAAAAATGAAATATTTATTTACAATCAATTGTTGCTTAACCCCATATAAACATAATATTTGGGTATTAAAGTTATATTTCCCTTACTTTAATGTTACAATTAGGCTACGCAATTTTAATTGTTTTTACTATAACCTTGCTAACATTATGTTGACCTGACATTGACTGTGTGTTTTAGAAAAGACTATTGCATGTATGATTGCTTTTATTTCGAACAGAATAAGTCAAAACGTGGCTATTAATAGATTTGGTAAATCACCAAGTAACGTGGATTCAGTACTGTGTAAAGTAAACTGTGTAAACGAGATTTTAAACTCAACGTTCTGGAACAGGTCACCAGAGGAAAACAACTCATCAGGCCGACAATTTTAATATCTTCAATGCTAAGACGTCGTCACGAAATAACTGTAGAGATTAGAAATAATTATCTGTTAGGAATGTTCTAATCGTTAGAAGACGGTTTATGTCTCTAATCTGGGATCTCTGAGACCGCTCCACTTATCTTTGATCAGCTCTTGAGTGGATCTTAACCCGCTGTTACACGCGCTATGAGCGAATTTCTCACCATATTTATTAATAAGCAATGGTATTATCTTAGCTAATACGATAACCTTTACCATCAAGGAATTTAGCATCGTTCATTAGAGGAGATGACAACGTTTCAGTATATTTTAGGCAGCCAGTAGGTCGGTATAATTTATATGCTTTTTTTTTAAAGGCTGTGATACTTGATCGAAGTGACAGCCCTCTTCGTGTGAGATTATTCCTCACCGCGCGTGCAATCACGGGTATTAATTAAACATACAAATTATTATAACGGATTTTTTTTTATCCAGATAGCCAGAGCGGGTAAATGACTATCTGTATTTTAATTTCTGTAGGGAATTGTAATCTTGGAACAAGCACATCAAACAATACAAACATGTGCCGTTGGTATTGCCACTGGCTTTAAAAGTAATACGTGCCTTTATTTGTTTTTAGTCGTAAACTTCTATTTACACATTAGGTACGCTCATAAAATACATTCTGGGAAAAAGAAAACATGACGAACAGAAACAAATATGTTTTATGGAATATTACTCGTATACGAAAACAAACATAAATACTATATTTCGTTCCTATCAAAAGTATCTAAGTATGTATAGTAAACTAATAATGTTTTAGATTTATAGATTATTTTTTGAAGGTAACTATAACAACACCCACCAATCCAAAATTATCTACTGATACACATTTGGGAAATAGCTATCAAAACTATCAATGTCAGTCAACAAATATATTCAAGATAAGGAATACTTTGTTGAAAGCGAATAAAATGGATCAGTGTACTTATTTTAATAAAGTCTGTCTCAAAATGTTAGTTTTTCCCTATTTAAACAGTTTATTTTCTTATCAACAGTTTATCATCTTATATTTTTTATTAGATAAACACTAAAATCTGCTAAAATCCTTCCAGGTATTAACAAAATACCAAACTTCTACGTAAGTATGTTATAAATCCCATCAAAGGCAGAATGTCCCCTGACGATTATAGCGAACAAGTAGGTGGCATGAATGATATTTGTCATTATGATAGTGAAGTATCAATTCCACTTGTATCTCTTTTTTATGTCACCGTCGAATCATTCTATTAATTTAGAGAGTTCATGTATACAATCAACTTTACACACAAACGTTTAGAGAGTGACTATTGCAAGTTTATCAAATTAATTATTAATTATCGTCACTAGAAACGCCACACTCGTTAATCATTTCTCCCCTTCTGTCCTCTCCGATTAATTCAAATAATATCACTGATATCAATTTAAATGCTATGTGTCAAAATTCTTTTAACATACTTCTAATAACTCATATAAAATTATTTTTATATGCATTTCCCGCCAATTCGCCGGCAACTCGTTTTATTTCTTCGCGCTTTTTACCCATTTCAGTTAAACCTGACCCCCTTACGAGACACCAACAAATCTTCGTTTTTTATTTCTAGGTCAAATTTTTACCTTAAACAAACAGTCAACCGCATAGAAAATATCCATTTCAAGTAATTTGAATTTGAATTTTAAAGGCGGCTTTAGACGGCTCGTGAAATGGCGCTCTTCGCTCCTTTAAGGAGCGATCTCACGGAACGTGGAGTGGCGTTCTTCATCGGCAAAGAGAAATAGAAAAAGATAAAATAAATACCTTATTTCTTCTCAATAATTGTGGTTTACGATCTGTTTGATAGGACAAAACTGTCTATTTATTGTCGGTGCGTGCTATTCCGTTATTTGTCGGTAAATCGACCCGGTTCAAAAGAATCGGAAGCTGATGCACCGCATGATCAACCGCTTGTGTTGGAATTTTTATCATTGTAACGTATGGTCCTAAAGTTTTGGGAAAAATTTCACCTGGTCTGATTGAGAAGCAAAATGCATTTAACAAAGAAGGCCATGGAATTGAAATGTCATCAGTTATTGACATTTAATAAACAAAGCAGAATATTTTGGTTTGTGCTCTGCAAAATGTCTTATAAAATTGATATTCGTCGAGGTGTTTATAATATGGTTGGGCGAATGTCGAAACGAGATATTGTTAATATTTATCGAGATCAAAACATAAGCAAATCGACAATTTATCGCACAATCAGAGAATGTGAAGAAGGGATACCATGTGTTAACTTGCGTAAAAGTGGCCGACCGCGAATTTTGAACCATATAAGAGAGGCAAGACTGATTGAAGCAGCTAAGAATAAAATTGGGGTCTCACAGCGAAAACTGGCCAGAAGATTTCATGTCGGAAAGACTACAGTATACAGGACCCTATCGAGTAACAATATTATCTACCGGAAAAGAAGGAAAGCTCCAAAATACACAGAGGATCAATTAGAGAGAATTCCGAGATGTAGCCGCGCGTTAAGGCGAGTGCATTTCGTCAAGTTACGCGAGGATCACAAGGGACTGGTACGAAACTAACAACATTACCTTTGTACCGAAAACAGACAATCCCCCCAACCTACCTCAGGCTCGTCCAATTGAAGAGTTCTGGGCAATATTAAGTCGGAAAGTCTATAATAACGGATGGGAAGCACAAAATCAGGAACAGTTAAGACGCCGCATATATACAAAAATTAGAGAAATTGACGCCGAGGTCGTCCAAAGGATGATGCAACGTGTCAGGGGAATTATTAGGCAAATCGAAAATAATGGTCCCTTGTCTGTCATTTGAATTTTGATTTATAATAAGGATAGTTAAGTTAAATTGTTGAATAATTTAATAAAAATATAAGATTATTGTGGTCAGAGTTATATGCTTTTGAAATTTTTTCCAAAACTTTAGGACCATACGTTATAAATTACCCTCCTTAATAAATTTTTTACCGCCATCACTGATGTCGAAGTGTGCCATTCTAGGAGTTGTCTGATTCCGGTTTTAAGGAGGCATCAAACAGCATTATCTTAAGATAAGCAAAAATCCCCCATGTTTGTTCTGATAATAACTTAAACTACTTTATTACTTTACTCGTAGACTTGAATAATTGTTTCTACGTGGAGAAGAACACAACTCCAATATAATTACTTCAGCCACTGTTAGACATTGATTGCCCGTCTATGATTTTGGAAATGAGAAAAACCTTAACACTAACGAAAAGAAAAAAAGCTTACGTGAAGTACATGTCAAACAACAAACAACAAGCGTACGACTATTACAAAATAATAAGAAATGAAACGCATGCACTTGTAAGACGAATTAAAAACGAGCACTGGGAACGCTTCTCAAAAGAACTTGAGCATGATTTTTATGGTTTACAAAAAAATATGGGGCTTTATAAGAGGTCAAAGAGCGGAGGTGAAGGGACTAATAGGCCCGAAACACATCGAAAAGGATGCACGGATTGACTATCTAATGAAATTATATACAGAAGAACAACAAATGACGTTGGAACAACAAACACCAGAATTTAACATAAGAGAAACAGAATTTAACATGACGATTTCAACTCGAAAATTAGAACAATAGTAGTCAGTAAAGAATCAACAAGATGTAAGTAAATGGATTTAGCATCGAACAAATAATGGAAATAAAGTACCTAGGGATTACAATGTCCAGCTATGAAGACGTTACAAAAGAAGTAAGAGTTACAAAATGTGTAAAAAACAGGTTCATTCAGTAGGATGAAGGGTACTTCCTCACGTACTATACAACCCTAACCTAATAAAAATACATAAATCAAAGCCCAACAGATATGGAATACAAAAGGTCGAATTTTTGAATACAAAAGGTTATTAGGCGAGGAAACGATATACCTACCAATTTTCCGCAGTAAGATGAATCGATGTGAAACTTTTTTCATTAAATTCGGGAAAGTTTGTGAACAAAATTTATGGTGGTAAAATAAAAATTGCATTGTATAGAAAAATTCATTTTCAAAGTGCATAGAAAATTAAAAATTTGCAACTAAGAAACTATCGAAAGGACTAAGTTTAATTTTCTTACTTGGGGTCTTGGAGGTCGCTGAACACGAATATGATAACGACGATGGTACTCGAGCTTCGAGCTTCCTGGTGCACATTGTGAACCTCGTCTCCTGGAGTTTTATGTTATTTTTATTCGAAATCAGTCGAAGGTCATTACGAGGTTTTCGAGGTCACTGAACACGAATATTATGACGGCGATGATCCTCGAGCTACCTGGTGCCCTGAGTGAACCACGTCTTGTGAATTCTTATGTTATTTTCATTCGAAATAAGTCAAAAGTCATTACTTGTGTGGTAGGTTCGAGGCCGATGAACACGAATATTCTCACAGCAATGATCCTCGAGCTACCTAGAGCCCAGTGTGACTAGTCTCCTGGAGTGTAATTTTTGTTCGAAATTAGTCAAAAGTCCCTCAGGGGTTTTTGGAGTTTTATTTATGCAGATTATGAATATTAAGACGGCGATGATCTCAAAAATATTTTTGGTGTTTAGCATATACCCTCGTCTGCTGAAGTTTTCTGTACCACCATCCACCAAGTACCACCGCCGTTATCACATCGTGGTTATCACATTCGTGTTCAGTAACCCTGACAATTACCATACTCCAGAAGACGAGTCCATCCTGAGCACCAGGTAGGTTGAGGACCATCGTTGTTATATTATTCGTATCCAACAACCTCAAAAAACCCCCTCATTTTTTCTATGAACTTTAGAAATGCATTTTTTATACAAAATGCAATTTTCATTTTACCACCATGAATTTTGGCACTATCCTGACACTTTCCCAAATCCAATGCAAAAAGTTGCATAGCGATTCATTTCCTCGTCTATATGACTTATTGCTAGTGTCTCCATATCATCCAAACCTGAATCCCATTGAGCTGGTTTGAGCTAAAATTGTAAAATCCGTCGCCAGAACGAAACCACTAATTTTAATTATGTGTCGCCAAAAAGAAAACGTTAATTTTAATTTAATCTGGTAATTAAATACAGTAACGTCAGTGTCTGAAAATCTCGGTGTGAGCGATCTGAAAGTTTGGAAAAAAAACTCATTTCCAAAGAACCAACAATGGATGGAGTTGTGTAAAGTTATTATTAGAGCTCGGGAAATATGCACGAAAAAAACCCTAAAATATGCATGCAAACATGCACAAAAAACTGTTGAAATATGCACTAAAATATGATTTTATGCATTTAGATATGCATTTATCAAAGACGCAGTAATCTTTTTATTGAAGGTATTTTATTTCTATAAATGTTATTATAAATTTAGATGAAAACGAGAGTGATATGGCAAATAATGAACAGGGTATTTGGAGAGTCTTGGCGAATGCTTCCTTTAAACTCATAATTATTATGTAGAGATTATAAAAATTAACCATTATCTGAAAATGTATTACAAATAATTGTTAGACGGATTATGCATTCCAAAAACTTCCCATTGTCTATTTCTGTTGCATAATGACTCATTCTTTCTACTTACACGTCTTAAAAGTCAAGATAGAATCTGGGATATGCGTAATGGTTACCACACCAGAGATTTTAAGTCAACAATATAATGTTGAAGTTATTGTTATGTATTGAAATGCTAATGTTGAACTATTTTTTTGTTGTCATACAATATTTATTTAGACACTTGTTTTTTGTCGAATAGGAATAGAAATCCTAACACCCACGACAAATTATTTTATTTTAAACAGGTTTGTAAAAATAAATTTTAGACTTCTGTAAATAATAAAAAATATATTTTATTTATCTTAGGACGACTGGTTTCGATCACTACAATTTTCTGGTCATCTTCAGGTCTCCGGACAAGTTAAATTAAAATGATGCTGGAGCAAGGATTGTTGTTAAAAAAGCTCTATGTCTAAAAGAATGTTCTTAAAATGGATGTATCAAGACACATCCCACATATTTCGATGTGTAAAAAGTTAAAGACCTATTAGGATTTTAGCCAAATTAGTTTAGGTTTTTGCTTTTTATTCATTTTTCTTGATAAATGTGCTAACCACTAAAAATAAAATTTAACTTTTAATTTTAGTACCGATCAACATTTAGTGTTGAGCGGTTCTTGGTTTTTTGAAAGTCGTTTACAATGCCTAAAGTATGAAGACGCACAATTTCAATCAACTGAGCGATTTTGATAGGGCGCGGATAGTTGGCATAAGAGAAAAAGTACTTTCTTTTCGGGAAATTCGGGATTCGGGAAAGGTGGTTAAAGGCTAGTAAGGGATCTTAGAGGCGACATGAAGCTGCCGATGCTTTTGTCGTAACAAAACTTTAAGAAATGCCCACTGTTCTCCAACGAATGAGTTGTAGGTTTTAGGAATAAAACTCAGCTCTGCATTATGTGCGTTATGTAGCAGACGAGAGAGGGTAAAAGGCGAATTTCTGGCGCCTAAAAACTGGAACATATCGGCTAAAGGAATGAACCCCAACAGAAAATTCGGTCCTCCAAGGATGGGGGTTAAGTCGTAAGGCTAGCGACCTTACACTTGTGAAAATTCTACAGTGCTAAAAAACCCAATGAGCCTCGGTTACCGGACGGAAATTACAGTAGACGAAAACAGTAACGAAAATGGACCATGAATTACGGAATCTGGAATGTACAGGGAATCCAGAACAAGCAACAAGAAATTATGCAGGAATTCGTAAATCGAAAATTAGATATAGCCATTCCCTCTAAGACCAAGAAAAAAGGAAATGGAAGCGAAAAATTAAAAGACTATGTACATTTCCTCTCAGGAGTGTAAAAGGATCAAAAAGCAAGAGCAGGGATATCAATATTTGTGCAAAAGAAATTCGAAAAATATATTAAATCTTGGGAAGCATACAATGACCGTTTTATTAAAGTAACGATTCTCCTAAGAAGAACACAAATAACAATTCTGGGGGTATATGCCGTAGATGATGACTAAGTACAAGAAAAGGAAGCTTCTGAATAAGACTTTAGAAAAATCCTGAGCGAAATTCCTAACAGCCATGAGATTATATGCGGAGGAGACCTTAATGCCAGAGTAGGAAAACAAGTACAAAGTAAAGTGGTAGGCATGCATGGAGAAGAAACTGTTAACAACAACGGACAAAGACTCATAAATATATGCTAACAATATGAGTTAAAGATTTTGAATGTTTTTTTCGCCCACAAGAACATACATAAATACACCTGGTATCAGCACATAAGAGGTCTAAAATCGATAATAGATTATTTCATAACAAGACAACAAACTGAGTTAAGAGTACAGGACGTAAAGGTGAATAGAGGAGCAAAGTGCGGCTCGGACCACTGACTGATAATAGGAAAAATATATACACCATTCGTAGACACGAACCACACAGACATCAACAAAGAACACAGAGAAAAGATAGGAAGAACTACGTACACCTTAGACAATCTAGATAACGAGAGCACACAGTTACTTTACTCCTGGAGACTAACACAAAAACTACAGGAATCACACAGATCAACGACGGATGAATACGAACATAAAAAACTGCATGAAAGACGCAGCGCTAGAAGCCTTAGGGCCACAGGTACGGAGAGTAGATAAACCATATTGGTGGGATAAAGAAGTGGAAGAAAAGATAAAAAGAAAGAAGGAAGTATATTAAAAGTTATTACAACAGGGAGATGAACAAACAAAACAACAATATAAAAACTTGAATAAAGAAGTCAAACGATTTGTTACATCCAGAGTTGATTAGGTATGGATCATCAAAACTGTTTGAAATGATCCGAAAATTATTCGAAAGATGCTTAAACGGAGGAGAAGTTCCAGAAGAATGGAGACAATCGTATATCTCTCCAATACACAAGAAAGGCACAAAGACGGATCCTAAAAACTATAGAGGGATCACAGTGATTGCTACTATAGGCCGACTATACTTAAAAGTATAGATAGAAGGAAGATAGAAAATGATATTAAAGACAAACAAGCCGTAGAACAAGCGGGATTTAGGGCCGGACGCTCCACTATGGATAATATTTTCACATTAAAAATTGCAATGGAAAAACGAGTGCAGAGAAATAGAGAAACCCATATAGCTTTAATAGATTTGGAAAAAGCATATGACAGTGTACCGATCTCCCAACTATGGATAGAAATGGGTTACTTGAAAATAAACCCAATTCTTATTAACGCCACTCAAAAATACTACGAACAAAACTTTGCATGATTTAAAATGGAACAAGAAATCACCTCTCCTTTTCAAGGCTGTTGTCTGTCACTCACCTTATTTAAAATCTATTTGGACAGATCCTTAATGAAATGAGTCAAAAAATGTAGAAACATGGGAATAACGGTGGAAGAAAACACGCTATATACACTTTTCTTTGCGGATGACCAGGTAGTAATTGCCGAAGACAGCTACAATCTTAGCTATATGGTAAGAAAACTGCAAGAAGAGAATATGAGGTGGCAAGTCAAAACATGAATATGACAAAATGTGAAGATCTCTCAGAGGGAACAGATGAAGAAAGACACAGAGAAGAGAGATCTTGGAAGACGACAAAATCAAAGGCGTGCAATCCTGCAAATATTTGGGGGTAATTTTCAACAAGAAGGGAAATAGCGCAGATGAAATCAGGGAAAGAATAAACAAGGGCAGAGCAGCGACCCGTGCCTTAAACTCTCTTAAACTCAAAAAACACATTTACGGTAGTATAGTCCAAAGTATTACACTTTACGGTTCGGAAGTATGGGACGTCACCAAAGCTAATAGCAACAAACTTATGACGATAGAAACGGATTATCTGAGACGAAGCTGCGGTAGATCCAAACTGGAGAGAGTTAGAAACGAACAAATAAGAAACAAAATGAAAATATGGCGAAATATCAATGATGACATAGAAAGAAAACAATTAATCTGGTTCGGACATATTAAAAGAATGCCAGAGTACAGATGGCCTAGAAGAGTACTGGAATAAAGAAGAAAGAGAGGACCCACCACGGAGAAGTTGACGCAACAATATTGATAAAGCAATGGCGGCAAGAGACTTAGAAGAGGCAACTGCATATGACAGAAAAAGATGGAAATAAGGGGCGGAGAAGCTGCGACAGCCGTAATCAATCCGTTATTAACAAAAAAAAAAAATTCGGGAAATCCGAACACGAAGATCGAGGGGCACATGTCAGCGCCGAAGAACAGCAGAGTGTCAAGATTTTCACCTAAAGTTAATTGCTACCGCTTCTCCACTACCAGGTCTATTGCAAATCTGGAAGGCCAAATGGGATGCAAACAATTTACCGTCTAATTCGCAGTTTTGGCCTTTTTCATTTCGGCCACACTGGGTACTACCACTTACCCCTGAACATCGACCTAATCGTCTTGGATGGTGTTGATAACGATTATTTTGGGACCAGGACTGGAATTGGGTTTTCTTTAAGAATCTCGATTCTGTTAAGCAATGCATTATGACAGAGCCAGGTAGAAGAAATACTGGAACCCATTTCAATTTTTTGAAAATAACGCAAAGCCACAAATTGCGAGAGTCGCCATGGACTTCTTTGAACTATCTTCAATTGAACACGTGTCGGACATAATGAGTCGGAGACTTCTTAATTTAGAGTATCCTCCTCAAACTTTGGGAGCACTTCGAGAGGAGTTAATATTAGGACATGGAACGAGATACCCCAGCAAGATATTAACCACTTAATCAGTTGCGAGCCCAGGCGCATCCAGGAGTGTGTTGCCCACCGAGGTGCAACAACACATTATTAATTGATTTACTAATGTAAGTTATTCTAATCATTATTGAAATTTTGATCGCTTGTTTATTTTGCAACCCTGTATAATTGTAAAAAATATTTTCAAAATATAATAATTTATATTGGGTGTTCGGATTTCTATGTCACTTAGTGTATATACTCGTACCGTCTAGTCGACTTTTAAGAAATCAGAAATGTAATGTGGTTTACCTTTATCAAATCTACTGCGTCAGCTGCTCCATTTTTTTCGCATTTTTCTCTTAACACTTTTTCTATATCCTCAGCGTTAGGCATATTCGTAGAATTTAAGTCTACATCTGGAATGTCTATGTTTAAATCTCCTAGACCTTTTTCTATTTTACTTTTTATTTTGTCAGCATCTAGGTCATTTATTGATTGGCACTGGATACATACTGAAACAAAAAAATATAATAGTAATAAGCAATCTAATGAAACTAAGCTTTATTACAAATGAAGTTACAATAATATTTTATAGTAGAAAATAATATGCAGAATATGAGTATATTGGGAGATGCAATTGAAACACCATTGACGAAGATCAAAGTAGAAAGTGTATTATATAAACTTTGGCACTGATAAATAAATAAAAAAAAAGAGCACAGAAGGCGGTAGATAGTAGACTAGCGCGAATCTTTATTCTATGTTTTCTATAGTTTTACAATTTAAATAATATTTTTAAAATTTAATAAAGTAATTTCATTATTTATTTATATTTTAAACAAATTATATTATTCTCAAAATACAAACCTCATTTGTATTTTGAGAACGATTTCCGAAGTGGAAATTTAAACGTCAATAAACGTACTTTAACCTTCAATTGTGGCTTATTCCCATTTAAATAGTATATACAGGTGTGTAGACGTTATCGGAGGTTCATCGGTTTTATAGAAATTGACTGTTTATTAACGGTGCGTTTTCCGTTGATAAAAAGGGGGATCTACAAGAGAAGTAAGGGTGGCCCTAGAGTACGCACCCGCCCAAGAGTGCGCACACCTGTTTTTGTTAAAAAATATATATTTTAGAAGTGGTAGTGACAGCTATTGTATGTGTTTTCAAATTTTAACCGTAGAAATACAGACCTTCTGCTAGCAAATTGACAATTTTCATATTTATTTAGAGGCCATTGTCTAAAAACGTGCTTGCAGTATAGTTAATGTGTAGTTTTGCCTTTTGCCACTTGTATACGATTATTCTACAGATTATGTCCACCACCTTTATTTATTTTACCTTCTTTTACTACGTTTTTTGTTTCAAAATAATAAAAAACGATTTTATGTACCAGTTGGTATGCTGTCCCAAGAGTACGCATTTTAAAGTTCCAGTACACCATTCCCAAAAGTACGCAGTGCGTACTCTTGGGACTATTAAAGTACATTAAAGGTCGGTGTACCTACTGTTAAGAAGAAAAATAGGTGTTTATTTTAATCTAAAAAAAATCACTCTGCTGCATTAACAGTTAGCATTGTTTTTTTTAGAAAATGAGTGCTCAAACCTACAAGAGAACGTCCCAGAGGAAGCTGATTTTTACCGAGCAACTGATGGAACAAAAACGGACTGATATTGAAATTGAAAAAGGAAAATCGAAAAGGCAAATATCTAGAGAATTGAATATTCCTAAGGCCACTATTGGTAAGCGTTTAAAATGTGGCACGGTACCTACATCTTTAGGTAGATTCAAATGTATTTCTTCTAATGATATGGAAATCCAGCTAGCAGAACACCTAGGGCAACTTGATATAAGGTTTTATGGATTGACAAGAAAAGACCTTAAGCAGATTACATTTGAATACGCTGTCATGAATGGAATAAACATCCTTTCAATTCAACTAAGAAAGCAGCAGGTGACCTTCGACAGCCCAAAAAATGTTCCATAGGGAGGGTAATGGGTTTTAATAAACCTCAAATTGATAGATTTTTTCTTCTTCTTCTTCTTCCTCTTTATAAGCAATTCTGATTGTTCATTGGCGGATTAATACCTCTATGGAAGGCTGTCACCCCATCTTTTGCGCGGTCGTTCGATACTTCTTCTGCCGATTGGTGAATTATCTCTTGCTATTTTGAGGACACGGGTCTCCTCCATTCTGCTTATGTGGTTATTCCATTCTTTTTTCTATTTTGTGTCCATTCATTTATACACTGTACGTTACATTTTCTTCTAACCTCTTCACTTCTCTTTCGATCTCTCAGCGTATTTCCTGTAATTCTTCTCAGTACTCTCATCTCTGCGGTTTCCTTTGCATTGTGGCTGTGTCGGGTCTTGTTTCTGTATCAATGTGTCTGTTTCGCCATATAGTGTTATTAAGGCATCCTACCAGTCTATTTGCTTTATGTACTTGATCTCTCACTTCTTTAGAGGATAGATTTTTTGACAACCTTAAATGCTTATATGAAAACTTTAATTTCCCTTTCAATCGTATTTATAACATGGATGAAACTGAGATAAGTACGGTTCCCAATAAACTGCCAAAAGTTATCACAAATAAACGAAAAAGAAGTGTTGGAAAGGCCGCAAGTGTAAAACGTGGTCAGTTAATCACAGCAGTTTGTAGTTTTAACGCTAGTGGAGAATACGTAGCACCAGCATTAATTTTTCGCGGAAAAGGATGCGAGAAGATATCTGCAAGGAAGCTTTAAGTGGAGCTTTAGAATCAGTTTCAGAATCAGGGATTATAAATGCAGACTTGTTCTTTTAGTAGATTCAACATTTTTAGCAAGCAGTGAGATATAATCAAGTAACATCTGTTTTTTTTCTTTTGGATAATCATATTTCACATCGTACCCTACAAATCATTAATTTTTTGATATAAGGTTGAATGCTCGAATAAATGAACTTTGATAAAATAAAGGCAGATATCGAGCACAGTTTTATTAATTAAATCTTGCTCAAGTACTTTCGCTCACTAGAGCATCCTCAGGGGCATTTCGTCAATTTCGGGCTATCCAACAATCCCTGAATGTCATAAACATAAAGTTAAACATAACACTACATTAAACAAGGACAAACAGTTTAAAATTATTTAAAATAGTCGAAGCTACATTTTTGTCGGCAACAGGAGAGAGGGATTGTTGGATAGCCCGAAATTGACGAAATGCCCCTGAGGATGCTCTAGTGAGCGAAAGTACTTGGGCAAGATTTAATTAATAAAACTGTGCTCGATATCTGCCTTTATTTTATCAAAGTCCATTAATTTTTGCCGAAAAACTCATATTTATCTCGTGACTATTCCGCCTCATACAAGTCACACATTTCAACCGCTTGATAAAGGGTTTTTTTGGACCTTGTAAGTCGACTTATAGTCAATTTTGTGACAGCTGCTGGTTTATCACTCATCCTGGTAAAGTTAGTAACTAGACAGATGTAGCTCGTTTGTTTTCAAAAGCTTATCATAAAATTGCTAACATTGAAAAGACCGGAATTTTTCCGTTCAACCCACTAATATTTTCAGAAGATTTTGCTCTTTCTTTGGTAAGTGACCCAAAAGCAACCTAAACAAGAAATATTGACGGTGGAAGTAGCAGAATCTGTCTCAAACAGAGAAAACGAAAAGGAGATAGAATCTGTTAATATATGGGAGGAAGTTTGTGGAAATAAAAAACTTCTCTGATGATGAATTAGAAGTGGTAGAATGTGAAATTTCCTTAGGTATCAATAATGAAAAAAATCAATAGCTCAGTTAAAATTTGATCTTTGGAACACACCAGTTTTATTAAGTATGGATCAAGTTGAAATAACAGATATTCCTGATTCAACATTGATAATGATTAATAAAGATGGTCTAGAAGAAAATCAAGCTAAACAAGTTCCGGAAATATCAACTAACTTTTCTATTGACAACGTTGAGCTATCAACTTCCATTCGGTCTCCATCCGAAATTAGGCCACTACCAAAAATAAAGTTCGAAAACGAAGAGCTCAAAAATCAGAAATTTTAACCAATACGACCTTTACGGACACTCTTGAGATATTAGAGGCAGAAGCAAAAACAAAAAATTCCAACGAAAAGAAGGATGTTAAAAGGCAAATAGATGGAAACAGAAGTGAAAATGAAAATCAGAATACTGTAGAGAAAAGTTTGATTCCTAAAAAGTTGAAAAGAAGGGTGTTGTCAAAAACGGAATCTGCTAAAATAAGTATTGAGGATAAAGAAAATAAATCAGAATTGAATCAAATGTCAGAGAAAGACATATTTTGTCCTGCATATAATGAACAGTTTGTGGAACCACCAGATGAAGACTGGATTCAGTGGTGTCAATGTAAAGCCTGGTGGCATGAAGCGTTCACATATTATTCAGTTGGTCGGTTCTGTTGTGATTTCTTTAATAAGTAAAGATTCTAAATTTTATATTTTTACTTTACTTTGATTATGAATAAACTTATATGTAACATATAAGTTTTTATTTATTTCAACGTTGCTTGCTCTGTTGTGCTTTTAAAAAGTATGCGCACGATTAGGAAACCTTTACTCTTAAGACGATTATGGAACTTTACAGTCAAAAAGTATTAACATTTTTCTATCTAATATATTACATATTTAAGCCATTACTTATTTGATAAATAAAACATAACTATTTATTTTATAATGGAAAAAATATGTTACCCTACTATTTCTTCTGACAAAAGAAGAATTGAAGTGAAATTTGGTAATTGTTCGAATCCACTGCCGTCGAAAAACTACCCTATGCATATATTTCGTTTTGTCTGCGAATTTCTTCCTACGAATCCCTACGAGATATGAGTGCCCTTACTCTTAAGCCGGGATATCATGGAGCGTGAACAGGTGCTCTTCGTCAGTTCACGTCGGTAAAGAGAAATAGAAAATAGATAATAGTGAAAAGAAAAGAGAGCACGGTTGGCCCGCCACGTTACTGGCAGTAGCAAAAAGTAATATTGTTGATAACTACTAAACTACTTTTTGATAACTACGGCAATTACGGTTGGTGGTAAAAATTTTAAAGTTGGGTAATTTATACAATGATAAAAATTCCAACACAACCTCGTTAGACCACTCAATAGTACAATAGCACGACACTGTCCGTACCAGACAGTAGCCGCGTCTTAAGGGTAGGAGTAGGTAATGTGACAGCACGCGTCCAGCTTAAATAGAGAGTTTTGCCCTATCCCAGGGATTGTAAATCACAATAAACCACAAATATTGAGGAGAAAAACGGTATTTCACGTTGCGTTGGTTCCTGGCTTTAATAGTGCTTACATCCTTTCATTTATTTTACAACCTATTTTACAATGTTTTTTATTTTTTATTTCGTGACCCACTGTGTCCATTAAATCTCTAATCTAATTTCTCTTATTCATAGAAGACAAAATACTTAATATGGGCTATCGTCTATTTATATTAAAAGGGTTATTAAATATTTGCTGTAAATAATCATTATTGAAGTTTACCCGAGACTAAACTTGTTTTTCAATTAATTTTAATATAAAATGAGTCATCGTTTTATAATAAACTTTATAATAAACGTTTTATAAATTTATATGTATGGGAGTAATTTAATTTTTAATATGGGTGTATTTTCATCTTGTCACAATTTATGGGTTTATTGGACCCTGTTTATTAGTTTAATAAATAAATTACTTTTTACTTAAGACACTCTCAGGACTTAAACATATTAAGGCAAATATAATTCTGTATAATATACAGGGTGTTTTGAAATTGTTACGTAGTTTTTGACAAATTTGCTAAAAAGGTTAAGAGTATAATTTCATTATTAGCGGATCACCTGGGTACATTAACATAGTTAAGTGCGAAAAAGTCAATGTAACTAGAACTGGAAACAGGTGATGTCGGTAAATATTACCGCTTGCTAATAACAATCACTTCAGAACGACTGCACCAAGTTAGATAATTCTTTTTTTAATGTATTTGTCATTATCAGGAGAACGTTTGCGTAAAAGATCATTTTCAAAAAATTGTACGAAGAAACCCATAAAAATTTTTTCTGTCATTTTTAATCACAATATAGTCATACTATGACTAGCAAAGGAAGCTATAATTAATAAAATAAATAGAGACGTATTTTATGTCACCCTTTAATAAAAGCATCATTTTTATATTAAAACATATGCACAAGCCCAGTTGTATATCCTTTATTTCTATGCTTTAATAAAATAAACACCGCATGTGTTTAAATTAAATAAAGACCAGAGAACGTTAATTTAAAGATCACTTATTTTGAAGTTACCTGTCAAATTACGTCTATGACGACGTTATAGAAAGAAAAAAGACGACTAACTTCACTTATATTTATATAGATATTTGATCAAATTTGTTGTATGTTTTGTTTAATTTTATTTTATTATTTTACGCTATACCGATAATATTCCTAAGTGTTTCTAACAATTCTACTTCTTGTCAATTACGACAACTAAACTAGCTGTATTTAATGGTTCTTCCATATAGTAAGATGAGTATTATGGATTATACTAATTTTTAAATAACAATTTAATTAAATTCAACGTTTTACTCTTTTCATATATCTTATTTAAATTTTTAACGATATTTTTATATTCTTATTCTTCTCTATTGGTTTTAAAGTAAAAGAAATTTTTTTCGAAATTTTGAAGAAAATTAATTTATTTTTTCAAAATAACTTTGTATATAATTGCACTAACGTGCTTTTAGCCCCCTTTCAGACGAGGATACTGTATCCGAGATACGCGTATCCGAGACGCAGATATTACATAGACTCAAATGGAGCTTTTCACACGAGACGCGCGAGAGATACAGTATGCGAGATACCGAATTCAGTATCTCGGACCTTCCTGTCGCCGACGACTGAATGCGTATCCCAGATACAGAAGAAACATTACGTTAAATGAACGCTTTCAGACACGAATGTTTTTGCACCACATTCCATAGACGCGCGATTTTCTGTCGAATAATTGTGAATGAGCAACGAAAGAAAGACGGTGTTTTCTGATTATAGTTAAATAATGGAGCGTACTGTATTTGATAGTGACAAATTTATTTGTTTGGTACAATCAAATCCCTGTCTATGGGATACAGCATCGCCAGATTACTGCAATAGAAATAAAAAGCAGCAGTGCTGGGCCGAAATTTCTAAGCAAATGTGCGACAATTTTTAGGCCATGACTGCAGTACAGCAAAATGAATATGGTAAGAAATAAATATGTTTTTATTATAAATACATAGGTATTTTGTTTCATATGTATACAGTTTAGTTTTAAAAGTTGGCTAATTGAAATTTTGATTATTTAATGAATATAAAACTACATTATTGTGAAAGGAATACGGTCATTTTTTTTAGGGCAAGGTGAACAATTTACAAATTGGAGATAAGTACACAGATTTATTTTAAATTTAAGTCATAGACTTTAACTTTAACTTAAAGTCATAGAAAGCCGTTTTTTTGACGAAATACTTTTACGCATAGTTGTGTCTTTTTTACTCAATTGAATTTCTAAAATTTTATGAAGTTCTTCAAACGACTTCACAGACATTCGAAAATAATTAAAAAACTTCGATGGATCTTGCAATAAATCTTGATACAGCAAATTATACGTTCCCTTGGTTTCTCTTAATTCTACAATAGGATGAACCCACAAATTACGTCGTCTTTTCAGTTTCTTTTTCTTTTTATTTAATATGTACCACAGCATAACATACTCTTCTACATCCATACTCCAAAAATATAACCGCACTGCACTGCTACTATTTTCATACTGACGAGCATGCCCGTGAATCCGATACAGTAGCCATCGAAAATTCTGTATCTCGCATACAGTATCCTCGTCTGAAAACCCTCTTAAATTGGAAATACAAATATAAGTAATTCTTAGCTGTAAAATCAATAAACAACTAATAATGGAATTTATTAATTGAGTGGGAAATTACTAGAAATAAAAAACATGTCATTCATAAATGATTTATTTTTAATTTTCACATAAATAATAAACAAATACAAAGCTTAGGATACTCGTGAGTATTTTGTGTATATTGCACGGCTTTTTTGACTATTTTAGAAGTCACGTGTGTCAGAATACACGTGAAAAAAAAAGTTGTGGATTGTTGTATCAACGAGTGACTCGAAAAAAGGCTTTCTATTTGCTAATTTTTTTGGTCTAAGTACCGTCTACTGTTAATACTGTTTTTAAATTATATTATTGTCTATAATTTCTAATTCAATCATTATGTATTCGTGAATAGATACAATTTACTGAAGATATTTAATTAAAATGTTTCAAATATCGGTTTTGATTTTATTATTTGTATAGGGCTGTAGAAAAATATTGTATAACACAAGCATAAAGTGACTTTTTACAATCTTCTCGTTCGTGAAAAAAAAAAAAAGAATCACTGTTATGCGCTTATCGCATAAATTACTATCCTTTGGCATGATTTTAGTTTCTAGGGGATTTGCAATTTTAACATTCTCTGAATTATGAATTATATATATATATATATATATATATATATATATATATATATATATATATACAAAGAATGCAGTTTATTAGGGCTGCAGTCAGTAGGTTTGGCCGGGATGTTAAAGAAACACTCTTTTGACTTTTGGTCGAGCTTTCGGAATTCCTTTATTCCTTCTTCAAGACACTGTAATTAGAAGAAAGTGTAAATATTTACACAATATCTCAAATTGTCATTACAACTTACTAGTCGTTGAGATTATCTATGTAAAGCTACGACACTCAACATTAAAAACACACATATAAAATATAACATTTAAAATAATGGACAAAACACATTTTAAAATTTAGTTGAATAGTTAAAATTTCTCTTGTGACATCTTTTAATGGTGTGTTTTGACTGATCCATAGAGAACAGAAAAAAAACAAAACAAACATAGTGTGGTTTAAAAGGTAATTAGGAGTTCTTGCTATTATATTAATGGAAATAATATTAAACCTGTCTTGATAGTATGCAACATGTTTTGTATACAGGTGTATTATGGTGTGTATATGTAAAAGTAAATCTTTATTTTATTTTTGATGTTTTGTCAGTAAGTAGTTTACTAAATGACACAAAAAGTTACATTAAACTCAAAAACAGTCCAGTGTGCACCCTCCAACAAAAGGCGAATAAGCTGGTTTCGGATTTAGCTTCTTCCAAATCCATAACAACAGAAGTTGCAAAATCTTTGAAAATTTACAATGCAGTTGCACCCAGGTTTTATACACTTCCTAAAGTTCACAAACCCACTCTTTCAATGATGCCTATTGTCTCTTCCATTGATGCTCCTAATAGTAAACTTGCTAAACACCTTACAGATATCCTCACAATTTCCTACAACGAATTCAATGAATTCTATATTAGAGATTCTTTCACATTCAGTAACTTCATTAATAATGTTAAAGTTCCGAATAATTATATACTAATTAGTTTAGATGTTGTCTCACTATTTACAAACCTACCACTAGATGCTATTCTCAACAGCATCAAAAATAACTGGAACAGCATCTCTCTGCATACCAAGATCAGTTTAGATGATTTCATAAGAATTTTAACATTCATTTTTGACTCTAACATCTTTTTGTTTAATGGTAATTTTTTTAAACAAATTTTTGGCACTCCAATGGGCAGCAAAATATCCCCCATACTATGTAACTTTGTATTGGATGAACTTATAAGAACATGTAAAGAAAAGATACCTTTTCACATACCTTTTATCAAACGATATGTTGATGATTTGATCTTATCGGTCCCTGAAAACAAAGTAACTGATGTTCTAAACACTTTTAACGCCCAGTGTGAACACTTAAAGTTTACGGTTGAGAGAGAAGCTGACAATATGATTCCGTTTTTAGACATGCTTATACATCGTGGCAGTGATGGCATGCTAAGGACGGAGTGGTATCGTAAACCTTGTTTTAGTAACCGTTACATAAACTTTTATTCTCAACATCCATCTAAGATGAAAACAAATTTGGTTTTGGCCCTTAAAACTAGGGTTATCAACTTATCACACATCGAGTTCAGGGACAAGGGACTAAAAAAGTTGAGATCTATACTACAAGAGAACTCCCATCCTACAGGGCTGTTGAATAAACTCATTTTTGGTTCTCCTTTTCCTGTGCAATTTTCTGATAACCAAAATTTTCATAATAATGAGATGAATGAGGTCCGACAACTGACACAGACATTGACACAGAACAGACTATATTCCAGTTCTCACACCTAAGCTACTGAACATTTTCAAAAATGTTAGTGGCTTAAAAATTGCAACTAAGAATGTGAAAACGGTATCGAAGTTGTACACAAAGACAAAGCATCCTTTCACAATACAGGAGTCGTCGAATGTTGTTTATTCTATACCGTGTGCCAATTGTGAAAACGTGTATATCGGAGAATCATCTCGTAATTTTCACAATAGAGTAATATCACATCGCAGCGACATAAAAACCAAAAAGATAAACGCATGCGCGCTCACAGAACATGCATTAACTTTAAAACATGAATTTAATTTCGATGATTCCTGTATTTTGGCAAAGGAAAAAAACCATACAAAACGTGTTTTCTTGGAAATGTGTTTCATAAAATCTAATACGTCTTGTATAAATAAAAAGTCAGACATAGATAAATTGAGCAACATCTATTGTTACTTACTGACAAAACATCAAAAATAAAATAAAGATTTACTTTTACATATACACACCATAATACACCTGTATACAAAACATGTTGCATACTATCAAGACAGGTTTAATATTATTTCCATTAATATAATAGCAAGAACTCCTAATTACCTTTTAAACCACACTATGTTTGTTTTGTTTTTTTTCTGTTCTCTATGGATCAGTCAAAACACACCATTAAAAGATGTCACAAGAGAAATTTTAACTATTCAACTAAATTTTAAAATGTGTTTTGTCCATTATTTTAAATGTTATATTTTATATGTGTGTTTTTAATGTTGAGTGTCGTAGCTTTACATAGATAATCTCAACGACTAGTAAGTTGTAATGACAATTTGAGATATGTTGTAAATATTCACACTTTCTTCTAATTACAGTGTCTTGAAGAAGGAATAAAGGAATTCCGAAAGCTCGACCAAAAGTCAAAAGAGTGTTTCTTTAACCTCCCGGCCAAACCTACTGACTGCAGCCCTAATAAACTGCATTCTTTGTTTATATCGACAGTCAATAATATCCAGTATTTCTTGTATATATATATATATATATATATATATATATATATACATGAAATTACAAAAGCAGTATTAAAACAGCGAAAAAATAAAATGATTGTCGAAACCCAAAACCGACAAATTTCATTATGTGTATAGAAGTCATAACTGAAGATGATCGTGAGTGCACTAATAAATAGACTATATGCTGCGGTTTTAGATTGATTCATAAATAAGAAGGTCATACATTGATTGATAAATATCTTTTTATTATTCGAAGTTAATGGCAGTGACCTTTAAACTATTTAGTAATACGTTTAGAGTCATACTGGACTTGTCAGTAAAAGTTGAATCATTTCCTGGGTATGTGTTATACATCCTGAAAACTGATATACAAATAACAATTACATACCGTAGTGTGGCAAGCCATGAAATTATTATTTTCTGTGAAAAATTATTTAAATGAAACCTAATTTTATCTATCAGCATTTAAAATCGGCCATATTTACAATTATATTAGGAAACAATACCCCATTACTTAAAGAAAATATTATAAGTATATATATATATATATATATATATATATATATATACATAATATACATATATAACAAGAAAAGGTAAATGCGAGTTAAAAGCAAAATAAAGTTAAAAAGTATTCACTAATCTTATCTCAGATTCATTATCTGTACTCCAAAGCATCAAACAAGTCTATCCAACACATAAAATCATCCAAAACATAAAATATATGCTTCATTACTTACAAAACAAAAATGTAAACATTCACTTCCTCTGGATACCATCACATATAGGTATTTCAGGTAATGAAAAGGTTGACGCCTTAGCGGTTAAAGCAACCTCAAATGAAAGCATCGATATTATCAAACAAATTCCAGTCACAGATATCTACCTTAATATCAAACAATACTGTACAGAAGTTTGGCAGTGATGCTGGGATTCAAATAACTCAAATTTTAAAGTAATTAAACCTTCTATCGGTGTCCGGCTCCAACTTCCAGAAAAAAGAAGAGAACAGGTGGTTATAAATCGCCTAAGAATTGGTCATACAGCATTAACCCATTAACACTTATTAACGAAGCAGCTACCGCCAGAATGCTCATACTGTAGGTGCCAAAAAACAGTCCAACACATACTTACAGACTGTCCACTTTACTCATATTAACGAAGCACCAACAACATTTCTGAAGAACCAGGTCAACTTAAAAATATATTACTATCAAGACAGGTTTAATATTATTTCCATTAATATAATAGCAAGAACTCCTAATTACCTTTTAAACCACACTATGTTTGTTTTGTTTTTTTTCTGTTCTCTATGGATCAGTCAAAACACACCATTAAAAGATGTCACAAGAGAAATTTTAACTATTCAACTAAATTTTAAAATGTGTTTTGTCCATTATTTTAAATGTTATATTTTATATGTGTGTTTTTAATGTTGAGTGTCGTAGCTTTACATAGATAATCTCAACGACTAGTAAGTTGTAATGACAATTTGAGATATGTTGTAAATATTCACACTTTCTTCTAATTACAGTGTCTTGAAGAAGGAATAAAGGAATTCCGAAAGCTCGACCAAAAGTCAAAAGAGTGTTTCTTTAACCTCCCGGCCAAACCTACTGACTGCAGCCCTAATAAACTGCATTCTTTGTTTATATCGACAGTCAATAATATCCAGTATTTCTTGTATATATATATATATATATATATATATATATATATACATGAAATTACAAAAGCAGTATTAAAACAGCGAAAAAATAAAATGATTGTCGAAACCCAAAACCGACAAATTTCATTATGTGTATAGAAGTCATAACTGAAGATGATCGTGAGTGCACTAATAAATAGACTATATGCTGCGGTTTTAGATTGATTCATAAATAAGAAGGTCATACATTGATTGATAAATATCTTTTTATTATTCGAAGTTAATGGCAGTGACCTTTAAACTATTTAGTAATACGTTTAGAGTCATACTGGACTTGTCAGTAAAAGTTGAATCATTTCCTGGGTATGTGTTATACATCCTGAAAACTGATATACAAATAACAATTACATACCGTAGTGTGGCAAGCCATGAAATTATTATTTTCTGTGAAAAATTATTTAAATGAAACCTAATTTTATCTATCAGCATTTAAAATCGGCCATATTTACAATTATATTAGGAAACAATACCCCATTACTTAAAGAAAATATTATAAGTATATATATATATATATATATATATATATATATATATACATAATATACATATATAACAAGAAAAGGTAAATGCGAGTTAAAAGCAAAATAAAGTTAAAAAGTATTCACTAATCTTATCTCAGATTCATTATCTGTACTCCAAAGCATCAAACAAGTCTATCCAACACATAAAATCATCCAAAACATAAAATATATGCTTCATTACTTACAAAACAAAAATGTAAACATTCACTTCCTCTGGATACCATCACATATAGGTATTTCAGGTAATGAAAAGGTTGACGCCTTAGCGGTTAAAGCAACCTCAAATGAAAGCATCGATATTATCAAACAAATTCCAGTCACAGATATCTACCTTAATATCAAACAATACTGTACAGAAGTTTGGCAGTGATGCTGGGATTCAAATAACTCAAATTTTAAAGTAATTAAACCTTCTATCGGTGTCCGGCTCCAACTTCCAGAAAAAAGAAGAGAACAGGTGGTTATAAATCGCCTAAGAATTGGTCATACAGCATTAACCCATTAACACTTATTAACGAAGCAGCTACCGCCAGAATGCTCATACTGTAGGTGCCAAAAAACAGTCCAACACATACTTACAGACTGTCCACTTTACTCATATTAACGAAGCACCAACAACATTTCTGAAGAACCAGGTCAACTTAAAAATATATTAAACTGTAACTTAACCAATACAATCAAATATCTTAAGTACATTAACCTATTTCATAAAATGTAATTTTTCTTTTAGTTGATAAATTTTTATGTTACCTAACCTTATAATATGTACACTGCCATATATATTGTAATAAACTTCCGCTAATAACCTTTTACGGTTGATGCGGCTTTTTGAAAATAAAAAAAAAAGTTAAAAAGTAGGTATCGGCATATCGACATAAAATTTGTGTATACGATGGAAGAACTGTTAAACGCTACTATTACACTAAACTTAAAGAGGAGTCCTGTGTGTACTCCACGTTTCTATGCTCTGACTAAAATACACAAACCCACTTTGTCTGAGACCTATTTTATGATTTACAGGCACTCCCAATGGACTAATAGCACAGCTCCTCACTGACGTCTTAACTAATGCTTATAATTACAACAACAATATATATACTTTAAAATTCATTTGACTTTAGTTCTTGTATTAATACTTTTCAATTACCACCTGACTATGTATTAGTTTAATACATCTCTTTTCACCAATTTGTTTTTGGACTTAATCATAGCAGTGTGGAAAAGCACTGGAATGGGATTTCAGAAACATACTACTATTGACTTGTTGCATTTCAAAACACTTATCAACTTTATATTTGATTTAAATATTTTCATGTGTAATGGTGTTTTCTATAAACAAATATTTGGTATATTTGGGTTTATAGCCCTATGGGCTCTAGTCTTTCACCCATTCTGAGTAGCTATATCATGGATGAAATCATTAATGATTGTGTTAACAATTGCACTTTTTTCGTTTCTTTTATTAAGAGATATGTAGGTGATTTGGTTTTCCGGAGACAGAATTCATAAAACTGTCAATTTTAACAGTCATAATCAACATATGCAGTTCACAGTTGAGAAAGAGGTAGGGGATTCTCTACCATTCCTTGCACCAGAATTGTTAGAACTACAAATAATGTGTTAAAAACCAGATGGTTCAGAAAACCTATATACAGTAATAGATTTATAAGCTATTACTCACATCATCCTAACAGGATGAAAATGAATATCATAACAGGCTTAAAAGAATGTGTCACACGGCTGTCTCATGCAGACTACCTACAGGAAGATCTTCAATGATTAAAAACAATTTTGATTGAGAACTCTTTTCCTCCACATATGCTACAAAGGATGCTTTTTTCTAATACGGTTAAGGTGAATAATCTAACACCATTTTTTGCGGGATCTCAGAACATTGCTTCTAACAATCAGAATATCTATTATCATTCACTGTCCTATATACCATTGTTAACACCTAGGTTAATATAAATACAGAACGTTATTGAAAATGCAAAAATAGCAATAAAAACATCAAAAAAACCTTGCCGATCTATGTACTCAAAGACCAAATATCCTATATAGATAGAGAAAATGGGAGAATATGTTAGAGAAAACTACTGTAGAGTACAGTATCAATTGTACTCATTGTGAGGCTGTGTATATTGGTGAAACTGGGAGAAATCTGTCAAATCGTATTATTTCACATAAAAGTATGGGAATAGGTATAATGTAAAATAAAAAACCATTTTGTGCTTTGTCAGAGGATGTGATTAATAAAGATCATATCATGAACTTTGATAACATTAAAATTTTATACAATGAAAGTAACAAATTCAAAAGAACCTTTTTATAAACGGTATGTATAAACAAGAGTGATAATAATTTTAACAAAAGATCAGAAATTCAAGACATCACATGCTTTCTTTTTTCCATTTCCGTGTTGCAATCTTTTGGGGCTCTGTGAATTAAAAATATTTTTCGGATTATTAAAATCCTATTTAAATTGTCACGTTGGCAATATATTTGCCAAAAACAAATTTCTCACAAGCTACTTCTCGCTTAAGGTCCACTTTCGTGACATCGTGACATTAACGGGTTTTTTGTACTTTCTTTTCTTCTACTGGTTGCTATCTACAATTTGTTTCTACAGATTTTGGTAAAAACTCGAATCTTTCAGACCATTATTTTACAAAATGTAGTCAGAGAAACCTTCATTTTTCTACAGTAGGTTTCCTCGTTGTATTGTTTTGACATTTAAGAACTTAATTTCAATGAATTTAGTTAATGCAGCATTTTCAATTATTGTAGCTCTTTAAAAGGAATATAAAGACATTTGAAAGCTCGAACAACAAAAAAATAGCCTATATTTTGTTTCAAGTTAAGAAAATAACATTGACCTTATGGAGATCAGTGGTTGCCAAAACTCCCAGGCAAGTGTTGTTATTAGATTGTCGATATAAATGATTCATTCTAATCAGAGCCGTATTCAGCACTGTGTAGTTGTAGTTAATTAATTTCACTAATAAAAGGATATGTATAGTTGAATACAAAATAATGCATTATAAATGCTTGTTTCTTTAATTGACATATATAGGTATGTAAATATTATAGGATAATAAAAATAGTTAAATTTTATTATTGTTTAACATTACATATTTATAAACGCTTTAGATAAGATGTAACTAAAAAAAAGACAAGTGCAGCTTTAATTTTATTTTCATGTAAGTAATAAGAACAATTACATACATAAAAATTTTTCCTTGTATACAAGGTGAATCACCACTAACGGAACGGAAGATTACAGCGAAAGAGTAAAAAAAATTAAAATTTTTTAAATTATTAGTTTGTAAGTTGATAAAAGCTACATTTTAAAATTATTTTGAAATATACAGGGTGTACCAATAAATTTCGGCGTATCAAACTTATATTTTATCTTCTTATTCTTCTTCCTCTTAATAAGCAATCATGCTTGTTCATTGGCGGATTGATATCTCTATGGAAGGTGGTCACCCCATATTTTTGCGCGGTCGGCCGATACTTCTTCTACCGATTAATGATTTATCTCTTGCTATTTCACTCTTTTTTCTACTTAGTGTCCATTCATTTATACACTATGCCTCCCATATATATATATATATATATATATATATATATATATATATATATATATATATATATATATATATGTATATATCACTATTACCTAATTTTCACTTTTGCCTTTTGCCGGACCATTATTTACAGACTTTTCGGATTTGGCACTTTGTGTCCGCCGTTTTGCACGCTATCGCATAATTTACTCACACTGCATATTAACATCATCCTTATCTTCTCTATCATCGCTATCACTTTCATTACTGTCACTGTCATCCGTCACATTTATTACCATAGGATCAATATCGTCCATCAACCCGTCCACTTTTTATGTATTTTTCTTTGTATGTGTTTAAAACTTCAATGACCTCTGATTTTAAATAATTTTCTTCAAAAAAAACATCTTTCTCTAGCAACCATGTCTTAATTTGATCTTTATTGACGGCTTGTGTCGGACTCACTTCTTCTCTCCTCGAATGGTACGAAGCGTTATCCATCACCTCTGGAAGATTAGGAAGCAGCTTTTTTTTAAACCATTGTTCAAATATAGGACCATCCATCTCATCATGATAGTCCGCAGAGTTTTTTTAGCTAAAAACCAAAAAGCAGCACCTTCTACAAAGCCCAATTCGCTACCCGCAAATTTTTTTATCGCACGCAAATACTGATGCCTCCATTTTAGAATATCGGGCCGTTCAATCATGATTGACTTTACTTCTCGTTTGAAAAAAACAAAGTTCATTTCATGGAGTATTCTCCACATTATTGTGCGTGACACGTTTGCTAAATCTTATGCCTTCTTTAAACAGTGCATAAACTTTGTTGAATCTCGGCGGTAAATTTTTAAAGAAAAAACTGTGCCCGATGGCATGTAGCTGCGTACAAACTACTGCATCGTAAGTGAATTTTCTGCTGTTGACTCTACTTTTAGTACGTTTTCTATGGGCCTTAGTCCTCCTTCCGCAGCTTCTTTGCGTATTTTAGAAATAGTACTAAAACTTACTCCCGTCATAGCACTTACTGTATCGGTTAAACTTTTAACACTTTCACCACTTCTTAAATTTAGATAATAATTAAATACATTTAAAACAATTTGTTTTGCACGGATCTCCCAGATATTCCTTTGGCTTAATTTTTGAATTTCCATTTTTAATTAACATTTAACTGTAAAGTCAGAATAACTACTAAAGTACCTCAAAGCCTTATTATCATTATGTAGTCAGAGAACGACATAAAATCACTGACATACGCACACCGTATTATTTTAAGTTGGAATTAGTAATTAGATATATGCAAAGCGGCCCGTTTAATTGCTTATCTTTAACAGCCGGCATGTTTTAGTTAAGAAATATTTTCTACTGATTTCCATGATTCATGGCATATGGTATTTTCACTGAAAAATAGATAAACTGTCGTTACTATAATTGAATCAGTTATTTCGAAAAGGCCACAACTCCAGAAATGTTAATTTTACAGGAAACGAAAAAAACGTTTCATTTTGGTATTAATGAAGCTTTCTCTTTTAGGATTAAAGTCTCAAAATGTAATACATGACGCAGCTTCATTAACAAATCCAACATAAAAAAAGACATAGGTATACTGTAAAAAATAATTTAGTTTTTGGAGTTGTGGCCTTTTCCAAACAAACACTGATGATTTTAGGATTAATAATAGAAAACTCCAATATTATTAAGGAACAAGTATTAAGCACAATTCATCTGGTATTAAATTATGCCTAGATTTAACAGATTTACCTCTATTATCTCTTGGAGTGGATCCAGTCACTAGTAGGTGGCATAATCTTCTGACATGCTTTTCGGCAACACCATATAAACTTAAGAAAGCTTTCTTAGATACTTGCTTACGTACTCCTTTTAAACAAATATAAAACAGAAAATTATTGGGTCTCCCAATACGTTTAATGGCATTCTGAGATTTTCTCATTCTCTTAATGGGAGTTACTTCCCATTCATACAACAAAATAGTGATCATATTTTGTAAGTATGAGTCTTGTGAGTTTTTGTCATCAAAGTCGTGTAACGACGTAAACAACGCATTCTTGTCCATTTCCAAAAAATGTTCACAACACTTCTTGCGACAAGTACAGTCGATTCCAGTTTTTCGCCCCATAACTTGTTTTCTGATTAATATGGGCTTGGCCCTTAACTTTAGCCTTCTTAATAACTTCACTTTTATACAGGGCCCGATTAATAATACCTTTCTTTCTTTTCCTTTGTTTACTTTCAATAATGACACTGGTTTCACTATCAGAGCTACTCATTTTTGTATAAACAATACACAATGAAACCTAATTGTACTAAAGATAATAAGAAGGTCCGCGACAGTAACCGAAACCAAGTTTCGAAATAAACAGAGAAATACGCCTGTCAAGATTAATAGTAACAAACAGCGAAGATGTGGCGTTTTCATGTGTAATAAAGCTTAAAGGATATTCTGAACAAAATGGCGAATTTTGTGAAATTAATGGAGATGTGGCTTTTTCGAAATAAACGATTCAATTAAAATAATATAAAATAAAATTATCTTTTGTAAATACTATTTATTTAATTAAAATCATTTTTCCTACTTTTCATCTCTTGTTTCGAATGGGCATTTTTGGTCAATTATGTTAAAAAACATTATTTTAATTCATGTCTGTGGAAACGAAAATACAAATAATACAACCCTGAATCGTGCTTGTGTTCATCGTGGCATCGCCGCGCTTCTATCGTCCATAAGAAATACATGGCCCTATCTCCGCAATGTTATTTTCTTAACGTGGAAACTCCCTATAGCCAAAACTTAACTTCCATCGTTCCATCCATTAATGTTCGATTATGGAAGATGGACATGAAAAATAAACAATTCTGAAAAAAACGCGTACAACTAATAATGATATTTGGAACAGAGACAAGTGTTGAAACATTAGCAACAAAAAAAATTAATAAGAACTGAGATTAACAGCGCAAATTTAAAGTTTCTCCACCATACGTTATATACTCAACCATACAAATTAAATTAATACTCGTACATTTTTTCCAGTGACATAATTATTAAAACCAAGACTGGACGCCATTCTGTAAAATTATTTTAAACGGGATCATATGGATAGTAATTGCATACCAATCATACACCGAAAACTCGTTTTAAGTTCATTTCAACGACCAGTTGCCATTCTACACATAAAAATTTTAGCTGAAAGACTTCAAAATATTAAAGAAAAGGACTAAAAATAACAGAACAGAAAATAATAGAAGAGAATAAAATGTAAGCAATATATACATAAATGAAACAAAACGGAAGTGTAGTACGTCCAATCAAGAACTGACGTGCAGTCTAATGCCGAAACAATAAGACCATATTAAATTTTTGATATTAAGAGAGATTTGACCGTATTAAGAGAGATAAAAGTCTTGGTTTAAAAAATAGATACAATAGTATCTATCTACAAGATCATATTAATTTTTTTTTTATTTAAACAAAAATGACTCTGCATTAACTACTGAGAGTTTATTAGCAGAGGATACAAACACAAATACAAGTATTCAATTTCTTACAATGTATACAATTTAAATATATCATTTTAAATATTGTAAAAATTAATGTCTTTTTTTTAATATTTCAGCACTTGGTTGAACTGAGTAGAGCCTTCATGTTGGTAGTGAGGTTATTTCTTTTTCTTTCGTGGATGTATGTTTTCTTTGTAAGTTGTAAGTAAAATGTAAGTTTCTTGAAGATAGATTATTTTAGAAAATAATTGGTTTGTTAAAAGTTTGAATTGTTCTATATGGGTATAAAATCCATTAAGATTCCATTGATAATAAGACATTTTTAGAATTCTGCCTGCGATAGAGATTCGTCGGTCTCTTCCGTTGAAGATGTGTGGATGGGGTTAAGTTTTTTCTTTAATCTGGTGATTTTATTTTTTAATTTTGAGTTGTTAGAGTAGCAGTGAATAAAGTTAAGGATATTGGTTAATTTGGAAAAGTTCATTTGAGTAGTTCTTTGAGATAATTTCGGGATGTTTAGCATGAATTGTAGTACTATTGACTAGAAAGTCGCATATTTCATTATAGTTTAATATGAATGGGGGTAATCAGTTTTCAATTTTGCATTTTATTGATTCTATTGAAGAAATAATGCCGTTAACGGAGGTTTTGGTTGGGTTTTTAGGTTTTTTTCTTTTGTTTATGTGGGGTAGGAGGAGTAAATATTTGTGCGTCCGTTTGTGGTATATTTGGTCAATGTCAGGTGAGGATGAGATTTTTTTTAACTTGAGTAGATACTTGAGTAAGTTGTTTGTTAAAATTAACTAAAGATTGCAGAGTTACAGTTTCAGTACCATTATTAATATTAGTTGGATTTGATGATGTTTCTATTGGTAAGGAGAATTGACTTAGGTTTTCTATAGTTTCAATTATGGTGTAGTCCGTTTCCATGTTTTGTTGTGTTTCAGGGTCTGTATCCTGTGTTACAGGTGTCGTATTTGGAGGTATTCCTGAGGGTAAGTTTGGGGAGTTAGCAATTGTTATTGTGGGACAATTTGTATCCTGATGTCATGATGAAGGAGTCAGAAATGGAAATATCTTCTAGGTAAGACATAAATATTTGCCTTCTGAAGCTTAGAACGTGGCTGTATTCGGGTTCTATCATACCCACTCATAAGAAAGTCATTATGGAAACTACGAGTACAGCGATGCCCATTTTTTGTAAGTCTGCTTCAATGATATTATTTGTAATTGTAGGGCATACGTTTGAAATTACAGGTGGTTGTGCTGCTGTGATTAGTCTTCTTATCTCTATTTGTGACTCATTTATGTTAATATATTTGTAGCAATGAAGAAGCATTTCGACTATGCTTTTGGTAGCGAGGTAGATGCATATTCTGTTGTTTGAAATTCTGGTTGCAAACAAGACGTTACGTGTACCAACCAGTTATCCAATCGCTACGCTGTAATTGTGCATTTTGATGCCTTCGATATTGGAGAGGACTAGTGCTTGATCCTGTGTTAGGTGTTTGAACGTATTTACTACATTGGAATGTGTGTTTAGGTGTATTTTGAGTAGATGTACTCATATTGTAGATTTTTATAAATTTTGTTTCCTGCGTTGCCGCTGGTCCGATCCTGTCACCGGACAAAGAACTTACGCTCCTTTCACACACTAAGAATATGAACGTTCCGTGGTTTTGACGTTCGGTAGTTTTGACGCACGTTCAGAATTGATTGTGCTTTCACACAAGGCGTCACTGCTGCCGTACTTCAGTTTTGACCGAGTCGTTTACCTTATAACACTAAATGTAATTTCGTAAAATAAATGGTGCAGTGTAGATATGGAGTGAAATCAAATTATAGCGTTGTGGTTACTCTATCGTCGAAAAAAGAGAAATAAGAATGACCGAATTCATTGGATCCATCCTATTAACGCAAAAAGATACGATGTTGGGATGTTTGTCACATTATTTGAAGATTTAAAGAAAGATGAATTAAAATTTTTCAGTTATTTCCGTATGTCAATTTCATCATTTGACGAACTACATGGTCAACTGAAAGAAGTCATTCAGCGTCAAAATACAAAAATGAGAAACTGTAAACCCGTGGAAATATTGGCTGTTAGATGTTTTAAAATAAGTTGATTGTAATTCGTGGTGTTTCAATGGTTTTAATGTGAAAATGAAACAGTTATATCAAAAATTATTAAAATTATTTAATTATTTATTTATTAAATTGAACCATAAATGAAAAAAAGAAATGATGTAGTGTTTGTTGGTTGAAAATATTGTTGGGCTTGATGTTATGAAAAGGAATGGTTGTGAAAGGATAGTTGTGAATAGGAAGAGTAACTGGGATGGGAACGCCAGTAGTTAGTGTCTACATTGGATTGTAGGGGATGGCCAGTGACCCTTTTTTTGTTGTTTATATTTGATATGGTTTGAAGAACCGCCATCTGGCACTCAAGTATTTCTTCCCCACTAAACTTGCTCAAATGGGATAGCAAACTTTGAAAAAATGCCATGTTCGGGTAAGGTTTTTCAGGGGCTTTCAGTTCCAACACCTTTAAAATTTTTAACTCTACTTCATCCACTTGTTTACGCCGCCTGGTTGCCGTCGGTTACTTGGTTGAAGATACTACATCGATCGTTGGACTTGAAGATATTCCTACCGATCCTACAACACGAGGAGGTCTGGCAGCTAACAATGTACGACACATTCTATGCCAGTATTTTATGTCAAGCGTTGGAAGCCTTCCTTGGCAAATGGATAAAATATAATTTATCTAAAACCTACATATTACTACAATATTACCTTTAGTCGGCCATATTATAGACTATAGCATTTACAGGGTGTTTCGCTTTTGTGCGTAATTTTTAATATTTAGGTTTATATCTAAAAAAGGGTTATGAACTGAATAAAAAGACTTGTATTTATTTTTTAACATTGAACCTGTAACTCAATAACGAGGCAATGTTTGGTGTATATTCGTTTGACTTTCGAACACTAAGCACAATATTCACACATATTATGGAATACCCTGTATATTCAACGTTAATTGCAACTATGTAAAATAAAATGTATTATAATATATAATTTTAATTGTTGTTATCAAAAATATAAATAATTTTGCTGTACTTATCAAATGCGTTTTTTTCATTATCACCTAGTTTTTCAAATTCACTGTAAAGTGCACTACACACATCATTCCAAGCATTTCTCGTCAAGTTTTTATATTTATATATTTCTATTGTTTTGTCCCAAAGAACAGGTCTTGCTTCAACCAATGTTATTAATATTTCACTATCAATTTCAGATTCATTCATTCAGAATCATATTCATCACCTACTTAACAGCCGCAAAGTGTAAATAAAAAATATACCAAACAACCCAGCAAGGTACCTTCGTGCGACTGAATGACCGTATCATGTAAAAGGATACGGCTATACGTATACTACTAGGCTCGTAAGCACGACACGGCGCCGTCTGTTTGTAGTGGCAGTGGACGGCCTACACACGGCGATTTCACCGAACGTCTCAACCGCCGTGTAATGTGAAAGGTACCATGCTATTGCTTGAGTCACTATTGGAATATCATCGTGCGTTCAAACCATCGTACGTTCAAATTCTTAGTGTGTGAAAGAACACTGCACTATAATTTGTCTATTGTATTTAAGAATATCAATTTTTGTTTAGTATTATATATTCAAAAATTAAAAAATATTACCGTTTTAAAACGTGGTATGTGATATGATTGTGCGACTGTCAGGGCTGTCCATATTTTCATTTTCATTTTTTGAATGTACTGACAAAAATTTATCATTGCTTGACGAAATCATTAATTTAAGATAGCAACTTTTGTACTCTTTAATTGCAAAAAATGTAATTATTAAGACATGCGATGTATTCACCTTGAAATATCTTACGGGTAATGATTTGATAATTTTGTGAATCCGTGAAATAATTATACTCATTAATTTACACAATTTGTTATTTACAAAGTAAAATATCAAAAATACTTTGGCATAAACAAATATAACATTATTTATCCATTAATACATTATTATTTAAAACATAAAAACTGTATACCTGACATAAACGGTATAAATCACAAGGACCACACAAGATAGAACTATTATTTGTAGATGACCTAGTGGTAAAAGACAGTCAAATTTAAATACCACGATTTTATCCCTTATGTCTTTTTGTTTAATGAAAATTTCATATGAGATCAGCAAAAAGAAAAGGAAATTTACAGTTAAACCAGGTTCGTTTTTCTGAAAATCGAATTTTCCTTACTTTCCGCAACTTTTCCAAGGTACAATTTTTCGTTCTTACAACTTGCCGTTATGCCTTTTTTGGAGGTTTCTTATGAAAACTAACAAGTGGCATGAAGGAGGATATCACAGACACTGATCTATTAACATTACATGTTTAGATTATAAGTGAATCGATGAGAAGAGAAAGCGGATATGTTCATAAATAGGCATTTTTGACATTTTGACAGAAATCCATTATGAGTACGATGACGCGCCGTTTGGTAGAGAACAAATCAGCCGGACATATCTTCGTACTAATAATGCTTTTATGTACCAGGCCACGGCCTGTCGAGCTACATAATATACAATTAGATTAATTAGATCACTCAAATTGTTGTAAAAAATTCTATAAGTATACCTGTCTCCTTAGTTATCAAAATTCTTGAAGATAAAATGTGATAAAAGTTACTCAATTACTAAAGTTAGATAAGATACTCATTCCCAAAATTAAATAAATTGATTACTTTTTATGCACAAATTAATTTGTTAATAAAAATACTCAGTAATATCAAAAATATTTGAAAACAAGATAATTATTAACGTCTGGATGTTTAGCGAAAAAAATAATAAACATGTGGCAATCAACATGATATTCTGGAAATATTTTTATTAATTTGTATCTTTTAATACCGATGTAAAAATAGTGAAAAAAATGATAATAAAATGATAGAACCATAACTTTATATGTCACACAAACTTGTAACACCATAAGAACCATATTAACACAATTTGCATATATGTACAAATTCATTTTAAATTTTCTTTCTGTACTATGTCCATTACTGAACGTTGGCTATCATAATTTTATTTACCGCAACTCTGAACAGGGACGACGAAGAAAGATTTTTAATGAAGAGGAACGACGAAGAAAGATTATATATATATATATATATATATATATATATATATATATATATATATATATATATATATATATATATATATATAGATATACAGGTTAGACTCCTAAACAACCTACTGAAACTGAAGAGAGACAATATTACGACACAAGATGTAAACATTTCTAACAAAGGATTATTATTGCTAAACACTGCATTAATCTAAAATGGTGTGATTAAAAGTAATATTAGCTAATGTACAGTCGGTTCACAATTTGTTGATAGCTCACAAGTTTAACCCTAATTAGAAAACTGAAATACAGAGAGGATAGGTAATACGATATAATAGTAAAAACCAACCTAAAACTGACGGTTTAAGACGTTTTCGACTAACCCACCTTATATCTGAAGGAATACAATACCTTATAATCCTATTACGGGGGTATTTTGAATGGTTAGAAATGAACGACCAGTGTCGTAGAGTATATGATTGAAACATTTATTTGAACTAAATAAATATATTTTTTAAATTGTACTTATGTAAATTGTATTTTTTAATAAAACTTATTTATTTTATTCAAAAATAAAAAGTTTCTTGCCATTTGTAAAAGATACATTTATTTAATTAAGGAAAAAGGCGCCAAATGTCGCCTGGCAAAATTTCCAATGTGTTTTAAATGTATCCATTATTTTCGAATCCGGAGAAAACTAATAAATATTTTTGAAAAATTTAAACGCAGAAAGAAAGATTACATTATTACTCATTGCAGAAAGTCCCTAAAAACTTCTACAATGTTTATTTTAATATGTTATGTAACAGGGGTGAAAATAAAAGAGAAAATATAGTATAATTTTTAATTGAGAATATTACATGCAAAAGAAACTTTTTATTTATTCTAAAAAATATTTCATTCTGCCTTTAAATTTTTCAAAAATGCTTTTTAGTTTTCTCAGGATTTGAAAAAAAAATGGATACATTTAAAACACATTGAACATTTTGACAGGCGACATTTTGCGCCTTTCCCCTTTAATACCTTACGATTACAACTACTATTACTTACCATATATAATTACGATTAGAAAACTATTCAAATTCAAAATAAATAGGATCAGCTTCGGAATCCGAGTCGTCTTGAGGGTTAATAATTAGGTTAATAATCTCTACGGTCGCATCAATTATGTTATCAAGATCCCACATTTTTTGTTCTTCTTCTATTACATGTCTTACTGCATCTTTCCAGTTTTGTTTTGTAATATGTTATAAAGACTCGTATAACAATTCACGTACAGCTTGTATTTTATATGACGTATTTTTTCCAGCCACATAACTTTTCATTTGTGCCAAATGAGTTCAATTGGATTTATTTCGCAGTGGTAGGGTGGAAGTCTAAAGACTGTGATGTTTCGCTTTTCCGCCATTTTGTCAACTACCTATTTCTTGAACTTAGATTTGTGTTGCCGGGCAATTTTTAAAAGTTCTGCTTTTACCATTCCATCTTCGTAAGGCAGATACTTATTCCGCAGCCAGTCAAGAATATCCTGTTTCTTCCACGCATTCGTTAGAAGTCTTTCTACTAGTCGTGAATGATAAGGTGCATTATCTAATACTATAATTGAATTTGGTGGTATGTGTTCAATCATTTGCTCAAAATACTCTTCGAAAACATCAGCTGTCATCTCCTCGTGATACTCTTTTGTGCTTTTGGAATGAAATTACAACAAACCATGCTTAACAAATCCTTTTTCACTGCCAATGTGAGAAATTATTAATCTACTGCCTTTACCAGAAGGTGGGGAGATACCAGTAGACCAACCTTCCATAAAGGCTTGCCTGGAGCTTAATATATTTTTATCTGACCAATTTTTTTTTAGAGTATGACCTGAGTTTACCCACGTTTAGATAATTTCTTCTCCAACATCATCTTCTCCTCCCGGTCAATCAAAAGTGATTTTCGGTCTGATTTCTCCCACCGGAAATTTAATTCTTTTAAAACTTGCCACAATTTAGTTCGTCCGATATGATTCAAATCCGGGTCGTCTCTAACTTCTTGTAAAATTTTGTTTAGGTTTGGTATTTCTTTAAAAAAAAAATCCATGAATTTTCCTTTGAATACCATTTTTGGCAAATTCATCAATTTCAATAGGCTTTTTCCCTCTCTTTAAGTGTTCTTTTGTCTTTGGGTTAGCTATACCGTGTTTTTTTCTTTCTGATAGGAACCTATATAAAGTTGACTCTCCTACGCCAGTCATGTTGGCACAACTTTCGACTATGTTGCGAACAGTGTTTGTGGGATTCTGAGAAACCAGAGCATCGTGAACATTCAGGACAATAGTCTTCTCTCTTGGTGAATAGACAGACTTACTGACTGTACGCAACAGTACCGGTGTAAAACTTGATGATACTAAACGTACTAAACAAAAAAGTTGTTTTCGTTCGTAATAACTTCACCCTTTCAAGTTAAGTTTCGAATATAATTATATTATTAAAAATCTGGGGAATTTCATCTTAATTATCTTGCAACGAATAGTACCTTCGGATATGAATTCCAGGTTTTCTAGTAAAGTGATTAAACGCGAAGATTAGTATTGAAATATCCAAAGAGATAAGGTATTCTTATTTACAAAATTGTTAATGGTTAAATTCTTATTTTTATTAATATAATATAATAACCAACATTAGTCGTGAAAGTTTTAATTGTTTTTTTGCTAAATATATTAGTATTAAAATATTATCAATATTATATATAACAGTATTAAAACATTATATTATTATTTAATCAATAAACACCTTAGGAACGCCTCTGATTTACGACCGTTTTATGAGTTTGAGGCATATTTCGTGCTCTCAACATTTTGTGAACGAAGAATAAATGGTTTCAAAACATTAAACCATTATTACTTGTATAATTAGCAAAATCTTGTTTCAGGTCATTAAGTTGTTTTGAAAAATTAATTTATGTAAAACAATAATATTATGTTAATGTTGTTATATATATAAATATAATATATATAAAAATCTGAGTCATAAAATATTAGCTAATTTTTACAACATATCGACATAAAAATATCAGAGTTAAATAAAATATTTCACTACATAATGCTTTGGACTTTTAAAAATATTTTTTTAACTGTTATATTTTCAAAAGAAAATGCCTTACGACATTCTTGGAATAATGAAATGAGAAAAGAGTTAGAAAAATTAAATCAAAATTTTTAAAGAAATTTGTAGATAAAGAACAAAAGTAAAGTTGTTTGCTATAATTAAAAAAATAACAAGTAAACTCATATTAAAACACTACAACGGTTACATAAACAGGAAAATTATCATACATCGCAATTTTCGCGATCCTGCTGCTCCACCTTGATTTGGTGAACTGCGAATCCAAGTTTGCCTGAAGCTATTAGACTATGTTAGGAATAACCTTTTATTCCGACAATACATACTTCGCCTATTTGACTTTGTTTTTTTCTCATTTAATTATGATCATATTAACAATTCCAACGTCAATCTAACGTAATCCTAAATTAGTTCAAGTGTAAATCCTAAGTTAGTCCTAAGTCAATTCAAAGTTGATTTAAAAGTTAAGTACCAAGTCTATTTCCGATCTCGTTGGGAGTCTCGAGCTAATCCAAATATACGTTTCCACTCAGCTAGGATGGAGCCGCCAGTAATTCAGGAGGCTAACGTCCAGTTAACCTGCTTTCCAACTCAAAGATTGTGAATATTTTTTCCTCGTATGTACTGTCAGCCAATTCAAGTGGTGGCAATTTTAATATAAGAAAGTTTCATAAAATACGAGAGACAGGACATACACATTATTTGTATTAATTACCTGTTATATATGTTGATAGTTATGTCATGACTTAATTACTATTTAAATGGGAATAAGCCACAATTAAAGGTTCATCATCATCATCATGCAACCTCTTCTATCCACTGCTGGACATAGGTCTCTCCCATTTTTTGCCACTCTTCACGGTTCTGTGCTTCTTGTTGCCATTTCTTGGATATTCGTCTAATGTCATCCATCTAGCGTGTTGGTAGTCGTCCTCTGCTGCGTTTGTCTTCTCGTGGGCGCCAGTCAATTAGTTTTCTGGTCCATCCAATTAAAAGTTAAAGTACGTTTATTGACGTTTCAATTTTTCACAAGTGGAAATTGAAACGTCAATAAACGTATTTTAACCTTTAATTGTGGCTTATTTCCATTTAAATAGTAATTACTTTAAAATGCCACAAGAAACTAGCTTCAAAACAACGTCATGACTTTTTATTACAAAGAATACGAAGGCTAGTTCTCACGTTTCCTTATAATATTTGACATAAAGTTATTAATACGTGTTATATGTGAATATCTCCCTATTGGTGGAATGAAGAAATCGAAGAGAAAATAAAAATCAAACGTGATAAATACAAAACAATTCTGAACTTAAAAATGGATCAAAGTAAACACGAATACCAAACAGCTCAAAGAGAGGAACGAAGGGAAATAACCAAAAAGAAAAATAAATGCTGGAAGAAAAACTGCTACAGAATTAACACTTACCTGGGAGGTAGCAGAAGTAGCAGAAAATTGGAAATTATTTAAATCTCTTCGAAAAGAAAAGACTAAATATATAGTTTATAGACTAATTATATTTAATATATGGTATACAGCCAACTACAGGAACTTAGTTTCCTTGTGGATACTAAATATATCATCAAATCAAAGAATATCTACAAACACCACAACTACATTCTTATGTACAAGTAAATACAAGAGCATCCCCACTTAGGATTAGAGAAGTAAAACAAGTATGTCAAATGTTGAACATCAACAGAAAATCATCAGGTTAAAATACGGAAACGACAAACTATACCGAGGAATAGCAGTGTTAGGCACTATCTCGAGAGTTTACGGAAAATTAATAAAAAAGAAAATAGAGAGAGAATACAGTGATATGAAAGCCGAAGAACAGGCTGGCTTCAAAGCAGGTAGATCGACTATTGGCCATCTCATTACAATTACCCAACTTATAGAAAAAACAACGACACGAAACAAAGCAATATACCTCCTATACGTAGATCTTCGACAAGCATACGACAGTGTATCACAACTAATACTATGGGAAGGAAACTCTATAAAAGGAAACTCTGGAAAAGGAAATGTAGTGGTATGGGCATACCTCTAAACGACACCACATTGTACACACTATGCTTTTCAGACGACCAAATAGTCTTGGCTCAGGACTATGAAGATCTAGAACATATCACACGCAAACTTATTAAGGAATATCAGAAATGGGGCTTAGAAGTAAATACAAAAAAAAAACAGAATATATGTATATATGAGGAGAACAACAAAATCTTTGCAAAACAAAGGCAATTTGGATGAAGAGATTAAACACAGAAAAAACCAGGAAGACAAGCCATTCAGCAATTGAGCATCATACCGTGGGATAAAACAATTTCGAGAGAAAATAAACACAGAATATTGGAGGTGAGCGGTCAGTAAGTCAAGATTAGACAGAGTAAGAAACGAGAGAGAGCAAGAAATCATGGGCGTTAAACAAAGAATAATAGAAGAAATCAGAATAAACCAACTAAGATGGTACGGGCACGTATAAAGAAAAGATGACAGTAAAATCCCAAAAAAAATATTAAACTAGATATCGAAAGGAAGACGAAAGAAGGGCAGACTGAGTTTAAGTTGGAGAGGAGTCAACAGGAATAGAAGAGTACTTTCTGAAGGAGAGAAACCAATGGAAATTCGAAATCAGAAAACTGGAAAGAACGTTATAAACTGGCTGTATATATTTGAATATTTAGCAGTACTGAGTAACTGAGCCTTCGATCCTTTTGTAAACCTGTGTTCTAAGAATAATTCTTCATAATCTAGATCACTAGGTATGGTACAATCTTAATAAAACTAACTACCAAAAGTATAGAGAGGAAAGTCCCGTCAGGGGGAGACATGTCTTGCACAATTATTATTTAATAATGGCGTTAGACAAGGTGACATACTCTCTTGCATTGTTTAATTTCGCCCTGGAAAATCAGAAGTTCTGGAAATAGCACCAAGGATACAATATTTAATAAGACCATCCAACTCCTTGTATATGCAGATGACATAAACTATAGGGAGAAACGAATATCAAGTTAAAGAAGGATTTTAAAGGCTACAGGAAGCTTCAAAAATCATGGTATCAGCACCAAGAACTCAACAAAGACATATGCAGGAAGTAAATATAAATGGAAAAATTATATCGAAGCTGTTTAAGAATTTGTCGAGATTTGTATTTGTATTGAAGAATATCTGGAAAAGTATTTCTTTCTTTTAGGTTCTTATTATGCCCTATGAAAGGCATCGGAATCTTAAGTAAAAAAACTAAAATATACAAAACTCTGGCTGATATATAAAACTGATAACATATGGCTCAGAGACTTGTGACTTGTGTTAGTCAACAATATAAGAATCTATTAAAAACTTTTTGAAAAAAAAAGATCTAAAAATAATATATGGAGCCATAAATGACAATCGATTATGGAGAAAACGTTTTAATTTTGAGCTATACGATTTATACAGAGAACCAAATAGCATAACTATAATTAAAATCAACAAATTGAGACGTCTGGGAAATTAAGTTTTAAGGTTGAAAGATGATGAGCCGGTCCGAAAATCGATATTCGAGACACCTGTGGAATAACGCGGAAGATAAAAAAAGGTTTCCTGGACCATCTGGAAGCAGATCTGCGGGTACTGGGAATAAGGACATCGTAAAGACTGACCCTGAGTAGAAAAAGATTGGAACTTGTAAAATGTTGTTTTAGGAAAATAAAGATTATTTAATATTTAAACGAATATTATTCCTATTTTAAAAAATATAAATATTATTGTAAATAATACAGTGTTATCAACACGCATGGAGTATTGCTGTCCTGGATTTATTTAAATTGTTCCACATGTTAGTCCCGCGAGATATTCTGCTCTTAATACAAACAATAATTATCAGAAAGTTCGCCATTTGTTTGTTATCAGTCATAGATGTTTATTAAACCCCAAGGAGTAAATAAAAATTTTTAATATTAAATTATGTAAACACGTTTAAGCTCTATCAGTACTGTTAACTTTAATGTTCTAGTTTGACAGTGTGATGTTAATAATAACCACACCGTTTTCGTAATTGAATGACCTAAATATATTTTTTGATACAAGAAAAGTATACATTTGTTACGATATTTTCGTGAGATTTATTTCATATAGAAAAAGTCCCTTGACAAAAAAGCAGAAGTAATCCTTAGTAGTGTCTCTTCGAAAACAGGCAGCAACCGTCTTTCAATTTCTTCTACAAGATTCACCTAGTTGAACCTCTCTCGTTCAAGCGTTAGAGAATAGATATAGCCAGGAGCATCTAAAGTAGGTTTTCCAAAGTCAGCTGAAAGTTCGATATTAAAAGAATAACGAAAGCCTGCAAGAATATGAAGTCGATATTAAAAGATTATTGCATTTGGCATCTCTTGTATGCTTGAGCAACTTTAGGTGCTCAAACACCTAATGATTTTCTAGAAAATATTGGTTTATAGGCATTCATAGATGAACTACAGGACCGTAAAATAGAACAAGCTGTTTTACTACAACACCACAAAATGCTAGATGAAGCACTAATCTCAGCCCAGGTGTATGATACGTCGAAGAGCATTTCCAGATCTAGCCCAAAATTAAAAGAAATAAAATTTCGAGAAAACGAAAAGGTCATAACCGCAGATAACCAACAACCTATTTTATCCCAGATTTTAAGTATACTGCAAAATCTTCAATAAAAAACTTCAGATGAAAACAGATGTTTTTATTGCGGAAGAATGGGACATTTGAAAAACAATTGCGGAAGTCATGAAAAGAAGAATCAAAGAATGAGTTCAGAAGGTTGCCTAGATCGACATGTAGAAGCCCGTCACATAGTCCTACTAGAAATTCTAGTAGATATATGTCTCCAGGAAATCGATTTCTTACAAGTGACCAAAGAAGTGAAACAAAAAATACTTTGAAATCTGAAGTTGCGCATCTGAACTAGCGATTAGTAAAAATGAAATAGAAAAGTTAAGAGAACAGGTTCAAAGTCATTTTCAGCTTGTTGAAAAAGAGAATGTAAACAAAGAAGTACGTCTCCGGCGGACTACAGTTATATAAGAAGAAGATAATGATCAGACTTCCTTGGAAAACCTTAAAAAGAGTCAAAAGAAAGATAATGACATAAGAGTATTACGAGAATGGCTCAAAAATGGAGTAAGACGTATTTGGTAAGAAATAACTAAATACAGGGAAACTATAAAGGCGTATTTGACTCAATTGGAATCTTTGTATCTTTTCAATGGTCTATTATATCGGAAGTGGGAGAGTCCTGATGGAGTTGGCACAGTTTAACAAATTGTACTGCCAAAATCACACATTAAAAGTGTGTTACAAGAACTTCATAGCAGCCTTTCGGGTGGACTTTTTCAAGTTAAAAGAACACTTGCCAGAGTTCGGGACAGATTTACCTGGATCAATTGCCGCCGAGATATAGAAGATTGGTGGAATTATTTTTCAAAATGGTCTGAAATTGCACTCCCTCCTAATCAAGGAGCAACTATAGTAGCCGAGGCATTCATAACACATGTCCTATCAAGACCTTGAGTTTCTTTAGAGTTACATTCTGATCAAGGACGAAATTTTGAATCAGAATTATAGGAAAAATAATTAATGAAAATCTTGAGTATTAAGAAAACTCGCACTACGCCTTTACACCCACAATCAGACGGAATGGTCGAAAAACATAATAATAACTGTTTGTAAATACCTTTAAATTTTTGTCGCTGATAATCAAAAAGATTATGATACTTTAATTCCTCTACTCCCGTTAGCCTATAAAAGTTCCGAACATGAATCAACTGGTTATTCTCCATCAATGATGATCACCAGCTTCAAAGTGAAAAAGTCAAGGCCAGGCTCGATATGTATACCACTGGTACAATACCCAGTTACGTTTAAGTTTCGGACAAATTCTTTTCTTACGTGTGCGATTGTATAACCATACTGGGTCAACTCTTTTGAGAAAAAGTCCCTTGACGAAAAAGCAGAAGTAATGAAGAAGTCTAGAATTTTCGAAATGTCATTAAAAATTCTTGAAATGTCTAGTGGAGTATAGAACCTTAAAAATATATAAAAACAGATGTTGACAGTTTGTAACAGCAGTTTATTGAGTTTTAGTTTAGTTTATAGTTATCAGTATGTGAAAGTATTGTAAACTACGAAGTATGAATAAAGCTATTTTCAAGAAGTATAACATGGGTTACAGCGGTCAGGGATTCAAGCAATATTAGTAGTTGTTAATGGTAAATACAAGATCTACTAATTTTGATAAAGAAATGGATACGTGCGGACCCCCAGTATGATTTTTAAAAATGGAAGAAGAAATGGAGAAAGGTAGGGAGGTTAAGGAAAAGCGTGGAAAAGAAGAGAAAAATGTCATGGAGAAGCGTGGGTAGAGGTCACGGTTAGACTTACTAGTAAGTCTACGAACCGTGGGTAGAGGTATAAATCATAAATAGTCGATCCCAAATTCATAAAAATTCTAAGTTAGAGGTCAGTCAAATTATTAGTAGACTAGATAAAATAGAAGAACAAAAAAACGATATAAAAACCGATTAGAAAATGAAATAATATAACAGCAAAGATAACGTTGACAGTTTGTAAGAGTAATATTTTGAGATTTTGAAGTTTATAATTGTCAGTCTATTAAAGTATTGTAAATAAATTAATGTTGCATAAAGTTGTTTTCAAGAACTATAACAATATTTATTGGACTAAACAACTTAGTATTCGATTAAACAATACCACAACTAGGATGCATTATGCCGTTATTACTTAATCATACATTTTTGAATCAGTAGATACATAATACAATATTAGATAATTCATGAAGAATAAAATGTAAGAAGTAACTATAACGACATACTATTATAATAGTACCTATAGTAGCACCTTTCACTAATAAATAAAAAACGAAAGTCTAAACATAGATTGCCTTCTTAGTAATGGAAACATGGAAGTTCACATGCTATAACGAGTAACATCCGGACCCAGGACATAAACGCCACAATTATAAAACCGCGATATTCCAATAATATTCGCGATTCGTATTCGCTAAATACGACGAGTTGGATTTGTCTAGAAATTTGTATAAAAATCCATTCGTCCTCAATGATGATTTGAACGAGAGGTAAAAATTCCGTTGGTGATCGAAATTTAGTTGTGACAAGTTAATGTAGTACGCTGCAAATCCTAAAAGATGAGCAAATTCATCATGAAAAAACAGCCTGTCTTTATTGGAAAGCGATGATAAACAAATTATTAGCAAGAGATGATGAGCTTTAACATGACAATACGTTAGGTGTAATACAATTTACTATTTTTACTCAGAATAAGACAGAATTTTACTGTAAAATAAGTTTATTTGACGTTTGGATTTCCACTTCGGAAATCGTTTTCAAAATGCAACTTAAAGAAATGAGGCGGTGGGCAACTTTGAAATCATTATTAGGAATATCCATTTTTTCTGGATTTGGATTTCTTACGAAAAAATAAGTAACTTTTAATCGAGAAATTTTTTAAAATTGTTGACACCACCTCCCCTGGTCTTATCTTAAATGGAAAACCTCATTTTTCATTGCATATTCGGATTCTACATGAAAAAGTAAACAAGTTTAATTTGAAATTATTTCTTTGATACTCGATAGATGGCGCTGTAAGCGTACACAAAAGTAGTATTCTTGATAAATGATGGGCCATTAGACCGATAGATGGCGCTAGAAATGCAAAAACAATTCTTTCTCGCAAGTGAACTTTTTATGGTACCGAATACAGTTTTTCACGAGAAATCCGAATCTGCAATAAAAAATGGGGGTTTCCATTTAAGATTTTAAAATTGGCCCTTATCCTATCCCATAGGGGTGGGTGGTAGGGGGTCGTCTTTGGTATTCGAAAGAGGGTTGAAAAATATTAAATACGTGTTTTTACCCATATCATCGAATCACCCTTTTCAACATAAGATGGCAGCTATTCAATGTTATGTGGATAGACTTCTTAACATCCCTATGTCCCAAGAAAACTATGATAAAGAAATCTCAATTATTAATAAAATATCAAACAACAACGGGTTCCTCCTTCTACTGTAGATAAGGCCATTAGAAGGTCGAGACTAAACCAAACTTTTAATGTGGGAAATAAACCCAACACTACATACATTTATAGATTTTTATCTTATTTAGAACCAATTTCAGAAAAAATATCAAGAGTACTTTGTAATAAAATTAGTAACTTAATAACTCTTTTCAAATAAACACAACATTAAGTATATTTTTAGCAAAACTAAGGACAACATTGGTGAAAAAACAAAAGTGGTATTTACAAATTGTCTAGTGGTGATTGTAACATGACTTATTTGTGTAGAACAATGAGAACTCTAGCTCAAAGAATCAAAGAACATCTTAATAACACAGATAAATCAAATTTTGGATATCACATTAAATTTAGTAACCATTCCTTTTCTCCTAACAAAAATAGTAAAATTTTACATAACATCCCAAATAAAAATTTAAGAACCCATGAACTTTTTAGAAGACCTTGAGGTATCCAAAGAAATGAAACTGAACCCTGATTGTTGCTTAAATACACAAATTAATCTCAATTGCAATATACCTAAACCTCTTTTTAAATTATTGTGGGGGACTTTAGAGGAAGAAGAGTGACCTCATCCAATCCTAAATAAAATTGATTCTACTTTTTTAAATCCCATTATTAATTTATAACAATTATTTGTAATTTGGCAAGTTATTCTTTATTGAAATAAGAAAATTTTTCAAATTTTTACTTGAAATTCTTAGAATTTCAATCAAGAAATACAATTTTTAGCCAATAGTTTCACAAAAAATGGCCGAATTCTGACACCCGTACCATAACTAAATATTTTAAGGTGTTTTTTGTGGAGTCCAGTGTACAGTCTTTTTTTGTCTTTTTTTCAATGAAATATTTTAACATAGAACCAGCTTAAACGAAAATTTCTGTATTGTTCCACCAAATGAGATCTCCCCTAGTAGTGATACTTTTTAAAAAACTTACAGTGAAACATTGTAAATAAGTTATTTATATCATTGTTATTGTATTAAATAGTTCTTAAGGATGTATTAATGAAATGAAAAATAAACGTTAAGATGTTTTATTTTTTTTTGCGTAAAAACAGCGAGCGCCTCATCTTTTTTGTTTCAAATATATTTAGTTGGTTCTATACTTTATTCCAACCTTGTATAGGTACTTAGTAGTTCATTATAACAACACGAAGCGGAATCAATCAGGTCAAATCTCAACCATGTTTATAAATGTTTAAGTTATATTATTCAATAATGTTTCATTTTTGTTGTAAATAAAGTTAAAATAATATTTCTGTATATCATTACAAGATCATTAAGACGTACATAATCTCCATGATTACCTCTTCTTGTTTGATTCACTGGATTTAGAAATAGAAAGTTTTAAACTGATCTTAGCTCATTAACTTCAAAAATCGATTAGTAGTAAATATTTATCCGCTTAATATAACAGAAATATTACAAAAACTGAATGTTATTTAATATAATTGTAATTAGGTTATTTATATATATTTAAATGATAATTTGGACAAAAAATGAACACATATTTTAGTTTATAAAACAGAAATAAAGTATTTCTTCAAATATCACGAGGTATCATATGGCTATTGAATTTTAACTCCGACATCCAAAGTAAAAGTTTTCCTTCAACATCAAATTGTTCTATATGGTCCATATATTGTTCAGTAAAAAGCATCGAGTTGTTCTAACTCTTTGAGCGTCGGGTTTATGGGGGGGGGGGGGGGGGGTGAGGGGCCGAGCAGTCGGTATATTAGTAGTTTTTTACGTTTTTTTCGTCAATATTTCTAAAACTATATGGTTTAGCATGAACAATGTTTGATAAAAAAATGTTCTACATTACATTTAAAACAAAAAAGGGGTCCCATGTATAATTCTTTTAAAACAAACAGTTCCAAAGTTACGGAGGGTGTACATGTAGACCATGCTACATAAGATTACGAGAAATTAATAAGATTATTAATAAAATGTTAAAATTTACAAACCGTAAAAAAACTAAACAAGTACGAAGTATTAAAACATTAAAACACCTGAACTCTCTTCCGTATCAACAAGAGTTGTGGGAGATGAAAACGTGAACTGTAATAAAGCGTTTGAATTCGGAACCCTGGATTTGAAAGACATTGAAAACAAGACATTCAATGAGATACACTTCAAGAGAGTCAGCTTTTAAGTCCCTAGTCCCTAGTCTCCATAACCAGGTCGAAGATAATTAACACCACTAAGGTATGTGTAAACCCTAACAGTCTCTTACGTCGGATGGTGTGCACAGAAAGGAGTGATGAAACACTTAAAGAACATTTCAATATGTGCGTATTCTTCATCTTTTTTCGATGAGCCTGACTTGATGAGAAAATGAAGCAAATCTTCAATAATTACTGTTTCGGTTCCAGACATAAAAGAATCATCATTTACTCTAGATTCTGGAAAAAATTCATACATCATTGATGGAGGTCACCTCCTTCATCGTCTTGTCGGGCGACACCCTGCTACATTCAAAGAGTTTTGCGAGCAATATAGAGACTACTTAATTATTCATTACGGAACAGCGACTGTTGTATTTGATGGATACCAGCAAGGAAATAAAAAATATGAAACGCGCCTACACGGAGCACGTTCGAGCATTGAAGTAAAAATTGAAGACTCATTCCATGTAAATATAAACCAAAGTGATGTGGTTGCACAGTTCACCAAGCCTTGGGTGACGGTGACTTAAGTTTTAACAGCTATTAATTAAGCTAAGAAAGGCGTTGAATCTTGTGTTATTGGTGATGACACGGACCTACTAGATTTGTTGACTGTCCACGCACCATCAGAGAAGAAATTAGAAATGATGATAGCAAAGAAAGGCAATCAGCAGGAAAAAGTCTACACTATTGCTGACTACGTAATAATTACGACTTAATAAGAAATATATGCAACTTACATTACAGCGAACGATTTAATGCTTAATCCTAGTTCAAAAATTTTCCAATTCAAGAAAGTATATTTATCACAAGCCTACTTCTAGAAATATTTACTTCTATAGGTAGACTTGTGAGAAGTAGCCCGAAATGACGTTATAACGCTCTGTATACATGTATGATAATAGGCGAGTCTTCTACACCAGGCGCCGTTTTCTCGCATCTTAATTTCCAGCGTTTTCTGTCGAAGCAATCTTTAGTTTTTAAATATCTGAGGAAAATGGGAACTGAAGTACGCCGTAATAAAAACAGTCTACGAATAGTCATATCTACAGTGCTCATCAAAATTTTGAAATTCAAGAAAAATAAAATGCTACAATATAAAGAGAACAAGCTAAGAGGCAACGCCGGTCGCAAACTTTGTCTTTGTACCAAATAGGTCTCAATGACCCAATCAGGGTCCTACAATAAAACCTTCAGCACATTAAGACATTTTCCATAAGATTTACTGTTGCTATGAGAAGGTTCGACGTCGCCATGTCACAAGGATCCTGAGTATACCAGAGCCAAATAAAAGTTTTAACCGATGTTGGCGGAGAACTTAAAAATAGATCTACCGAAGTCCGGAGGACCTGTATAATAGTCAATGGAAGATGTATATTTGTATAATAAATCAATGGACTACCTAAGTCTGACGTCACAATGGACAGGGGTTTTAAAAACGTTCATCATCATTCTGGCTTTATAACCCTGCGTGGGTACTAGCCTCCTCAAGAATTTCTCTCCAGTCGTCCCTATCTATCGCCTTCCTCCGCCAAACACGTATTCCCATATTCCTCATGTCTTCATCGATGTTATCAAGGAACCTTGTTCTGGGTCTTCCTCTTCTTCTCTGACCAATGGGTCTATCAAGGAGCGTTTTTCTAACTGGGTCATTTTGTTCCATCCGCATTACGTGCCCTATCCACCTCAGACGTCCTATCTCAATATGTTTTACGATATCAGGTTCTTGTTATATTATATGAAGTTCAAAGTTGTATCGTCTTCTCCACACTCCATTGTCATTCACTGCTCCATAAATTCGCTTTAGTACTTTTCTTTCGAAACATCCTAACATGTTTTCATAATTTTTTGTTAGAGTCCAGTTCTGTGAACCATATGTTACGACTGGACGTATTATTGTTTTGTAGAGTTTTATTTTTGTATTTCTTGATATAATTGTGGATTTAAGGAGGAGATTGAGCCCAAAATAGCATCTGTTGGCCGAGCACATTCTGTGGTTTATTATTGCGGTAGTATTATTTTCAGTGATCAGTGTTAAGAAGCGCACCCAGGTAAATAAATTCGTTCACTGCTTCGATGACGTCGTTTTCTATAACAAATGGGCGTAGAATTTGTGGTTATGTGCTTATGTTCATATTCATTATACTTCGTTTTGTTGGTGTTTGTTATTAAACCCATTTTTCTAGATGATTCTTTTAATGCTATATACGCCTCTCGTACAACATTTTCCGTTCTCTAAACAATATTGACATCATCAGCATAGGCCAGGATTTCCACTGATTTATTATATATTGAAGCCGTGGCTGTGATTTGTGACATACGTATTACTTTTTCCAGAGCCAGATTGAACAGTATACAGGAGAGAGGGTCTCCCTGGCGCAGCCGGTTTTTTATTTTAAAAGGTTTAGATAATTCCCCCTGAATTCGTACTCTACATTCAACTTTTTCAAGAGTTAGTTTTGTTAAATTTACCCACTGATTTGGTATTCCTAGTTTTTTCATTGCTTTGAGCATCTCTTTTCTATTCACAGAGTCGTAGGCTGTTTTTTGGTTTATAAATATGTGATGAGTATCAATGCCATATTCCAGTGTTTGTTCCAAAATTTGTTTCAGGTTATTTTTTGCGTATGGTGCAAAGTATTTCAATATTCCAATCATTGGGGAGGAATTTCTGTATCCATATTTCTTTTATAAGCTGCTGTAATGCCATTATGATATCATGGCCACCTTCTTTATATAGTTCAGCTAAGCGATTATCCATTCCGGGTGATTTGTTTCTGGCTAGTTTTTTTACTGCATCTATTTTCCTTACCTAATCTCTTTCATCTTCCAGGTAATCTTTTTTTTCCTCTATATTAAGAGCCTGGTTAAAGTATTCCACCCATCTATTCAATACATCTTTCGTATTTGTCCCAAAAAAAGTTTGAAATATTGGTTTTTTAAATGTTTGAAGCCTAAATAAGAAGTTTTGGTTATCAACATTCATTCTGTGCGATTGGTATTATTTGTTGTTCGTGAATTTGTGAGATAAGAATACCGAAGTATTAAGATATTTTCTATGAATGTTAATATTTTAAGGTTATGTTATTGTATGATTAAAACTTTAATTACTTTTTTACTGTATTTCAAGGTATTTTGTTGTTGTTTATATCAGAGTTATTTTAAAGTAAATCAATAAATCATTGAATTTATTTACGAAGCTGAAAAATATTTAAATTATTGTTTTATTCTTTTTTCGTTGCCAGTGATTTTATCCTTTTAAATACTAAAGATATTCGTTTTCTCGTAGTTGTAATATAACATGATGTGTAAACCTTTGTATCAAATTGCCATAATGAGTGTTTAGAAAAAAGTTTTTTGAATGTTGAAATGTTAGGTTTTTGAGTTTATTTTTTAGATATGGGCATATAATGCTAGTAAACATGTGCTGAAGATATCCACTATTACTGAATTTTTCAGTAATGACAACAAAACTACTATTACATATTTAAACTATGAGAAAACGAATATATTTTAAGGGATAAAATCACTAGCGCTTAAAAAAATTAAAACATCAATTTAAATATTTTTTAACTTCGTAAATAAATTCGATGATTTATTGATTAATTTTGAAATAACCCCAATAAAAACTATAACAAAATACCTTGAAATAGAGTAAAAAATAATAAAAGTTTTAATCAAATCATAACATAACCTTAAAAATATGAACATTCATAGTAAATATCTTAATCCTTTGATATTCTTATTACCTCACAAATTCATGAACAACAAATAATACCGATCGCACAGAATAAATGTTCGTAACCAAAAGTCCTTATTTATTCTTCAAACAATTCTTTCCAACTTCTTATGGGACACACAAATTAGAAATGTTTGGAAAGATTTTTAAAATCCCCGCCCATTTTGACGTCAGAGCTTAGGTGGTCCATTGTCTGCAGTACGACCGGTTTATAGCAGATGGATATAATAAAGACAGAGAAAAAGTTTCGTACGAGTGTAAAAATTATACCTATTAGGGGTATTAATAATTTTTTTACCTACTGTTACGATAATTATCCTGGCCTAAAATAACCGTATTATATTATGACTAATGCTGTTCTGTTTTAGATTATACGAGACCTTTCGAATAGCTGGCATAAACTCCAAGTAATAAAAAAAAACTGGTTCCATTCGAATCTTCCGGAATTAGGCCTGTCCATTCGAGGCGAAACCAGGTCAATTGAGGTCAAAATCCATGGGATTCTAGAGCAGCTGTTTTCGTATAAATATGAGGGAACTTTTATTTTGAAGACAGTTAGTTAATTCTCAACACCCGCGCTCGCGAATTTGTTACGTACGGATATAATAAATTATTGTCAGATAAGTTAATATAAATAAAGAAATAAATTAAATCCGTAAGTGTTATAAATATTGAACCTTTTAATAAATTCACAACAAATGGTGCCAGAAGTGAGATCGAACATAAATTAGACTTATAATAATAATACAAGTGAATATAAAATAAATTGTGAAAATGACGACGATTTATGAGCTGACAGTGACTAATTTAAGAAGACATCTCGAAGACAGAGAATAAGCTTCTACCGGAAAAAAGGCTGAGTTAGTCCAACGACTAAAGAACGCTTTGCTAGAAGAAGGACTAGATCCAGAGACTTATATATTTGAAGATGCTGTTATCTCGTCGATTTCGAAATTAGAAAACAAAGTTTCTGACGATATTTCGAAAGTTTCTTCTGATGTAGCCAAAGTTTCTGGTGATGTAGCCAAAGTTTCTGGTGATGTAGCCAAAGTTTCTGGTGACATCGCATCATTAGAGAACAAAGTTTCTGGCGATATTTCAAAAGTTTCCGGCGACATCGCCTCATTAGAAAACAAAGTTTCTAACGAGATTTCTTCGCTGGAAAGCAAAGTCTCTGCTAACATCTCTTCGGAAATCTCTAAAGTCACTTCTGAGATGTCTGCCCTGGACGATAGAATATCTTCGTTAAAAAACCAAGTTGCTGCCGATATGTTGGCCTTCGAAGAAAAGATATGGAAAGAGATGGAAAAGAAGCTGGAGGAAACAGGGACGGCAGAGAGAGGAAACAATCCAATTACAGTAGAGGCAAACGAAGACGAGACGAAACGTAAGTTGGAAATACGGCCGAAATTTGAAGGAAGTGGAGGTTCTGTCCATGTGAAAGTCCCAACTTTCGATGGAAAATCGTCATGGAACAACTACATGAAACAGTTCGAATCAGCCGCAAGAGCAAATGGATGGTCTGAAAAAGAAAAGGCGGTAAACCTGACTATCGCTCTTCGAGGAGATGCCTTAGATGTGCTTCAGACCATAGCCGTAGAGGAGACCGATGATTTCGAACAACTGAAGAAGAGGTTAAATATGCGATATGGCCACGAACATTTGGAGCATGTATATCAGTCGCAGCTTAAAAATCGTAGACAGAAGAAAGATGAGGCTCTTCAAGAATATGAGGTAGATATTGCCAGATTAGTACGATATGCTTATCCAACAGCTCCCGAAGACATGATAGAAAAATTGGCCGTTCAAACGTTTATTGATGGTCTTCGTGATCATGAAATGCAGAGAACACTACGATTAGCTCGTCACAAGACGCTGGTTGATGTCTTATCCGCCGCCCTCGAATACGAGTCAGCTACGCAGGCCTCTGGCGGATACAGTAAAGTTAGGACTGTAAAAGAGGAAGGAGATGAAGATAAACTTGACCAGCTCGTTAATATGATGAAAAGCATGACGTATAAGAAAACGAAGACCATCAGATGCTGGAATTGTGGCGAAATAGGACACGTACGAAGCTCCTGTAAGCACCCTAGGTACGACGCAAATCAAGAAATTCACCATCAGGAAAACTAGAACGGGTCAGCCTTAGGGGGGCAGCTTCGACCCAAAACTTTTCCAAAGACCCTCTCATACTAATAGCTTCTTTGAAATGTCGTGAAGATAGTGTATATGTAGATGGAGACATAAATGGTAAAAAGCATACGTTGTTGGTGGATACCGGAGCGACCAGAACCATTATACGCCCGACAGTTATAAACAGCCGAAAGAAACTGTTACCAACGAGGTTACGACTTCGGACCGCTACAGGTGAAAATGCCAACATTCATGGAGAAATCCAGGTACAATTAAGAATTGGGGCAGAAAAGTTTGTCCATACTGTTATAGTTGCTGACATCGAAGAGGATGTTATATTAGGAATGGACGTAATGAATATGCATGGATTCCAATTGGATTTTAAGAATAAGGTAATCAAAGTTGGCAACGAGGAGGTATTTCTCCATCCACATAATGACAACACTGTGCAAGCAGCCATTACAGAAGATACAGTCGTGCCTGCGAGAAGCGAAACGATCATAGTAGCGCGACTACAGGGAATTGTAGACGAAGGGAGACCTGTTATGATGGAGCCTTGGAACCACGACGATGAGGTTGGCCGTGGAATCATAATTGGAAAGGAATTGGTGACTTCGGCTAAAGAAATTCCTGTGAGACTTATCAATGTCAACGACTACCCAGTGACCATAAAGAAAGAGACAAAAGTAGGAACTTGTATACCTGTAACATCCATAATCCGCCAGGCGACAACAGCTGATAATTCCAACGACAAATTTGACTAAATGGTTGCAGTTGCGGGACAGTCTCCAAATCAGATGGAGAAAACGAAATTAAGGGAATTTCTTCGGCAGTATCGTGATATTTTCGTACCGAAAGAAGGAAAGACGGGAAGAACTACCTTTGTTAAGCATAAAATTGATACTGGTAATGCTAAGTCAATTCCGTCAAACAGCTCGACGATTACCACAGGCGAAAAGAGAGGAAGCTGAAACAATTGTTCAGGAAATGAAGAAAGACGGGGTGATAGAACCTTCTACGAGCCCATGGGTCTCTCCGGTGGTCCTGGTTAAGAAGAAAGACGGAACGACGAGGTTGTGTGTGGATTACCGTTTGCTGAACAACGTTACCAAGAAAGATAGTTATCCTCTGCCTCGGATCGACGATACATTGGACACATTGGCTGGAAGTAAATTGTTTTCTACTTTAGATTTGAAGTCTGGATACTGGCAGGTAGAAATGGACCCAGTCGATAAAGAAAAGACAGCCTTCACCACAGGATCTGGATTGTGGCAATTCAACGTTATGCCATTTGGACTTTGTAATGCTCCTGCGACATTTGAGAGGCTTATGGAAAATGTGTTGAGAGGGTTATCTTGGAAAACATGCCTGGTTTATTTAGATGACATAATCGTCTTGGGGGAGACATTCGAAGATCATTTGAGGAATTTAGAAAACGTTTTTAATCGACTTAAAGCTGCCCAATTGATGCTAAACCCCAAGAAGTGCCAGCTATTTCAAGGTAAAGTCAATTATCTGGGTCATATAGTCAGTAAAGAAGGAATGGCCGTGGATAAGGGAAAAATCGATTCCATTAAGGAATGGCCAAAACCAACTGACAAACATCAAGTGAGAAGTTTTCTTGGACTATGTACTTACTACCGGAGGTTTATTAAGAAGTTTGCAGATATCGCTAAGCCATTAACGCGACTTACAGAGGAAGCAAGAGAATACCGCTGGGATATAGACTGCCAAAATGCCTTTGAAACGTTGAAAAAGCATTTAATAACAGCACCAATTTTGGGGTATCCACTGCCAGAAGGAGAGTTCATCTTAGATACGGACGCAAGTAATGTGGGAATTGGAGGAGTGCTGTCTCAGATTCAAGGAGGACAGGAACGAGTTCTCGGATATTTTAGTAAAGTTCTTTCAAAACCTGAACGGAATTATTGCGTCACGAGAAGAGAACTTCTGGCAGTAGTGAAATCAGTAGAGCACTTCTATCAATACCTCTATGGCAGAAAGTTTCTAATCCGAACCGACCATGCCGCCCTTAAGTGGTTGATGCAGTTTAAGAATCCAGAGGGTCAGATAGCCAGGTGGATCGAACGACTCCAAGAATACGATTTTAAGATTGAGCACCGGGCCGGAGTTAGCCACAGAAACGCTGATTCTCTTTCCAGAAGGCCATGCCCAGCAGAGTGTTCCCACTGCAACAAAACGGAATCCAAGGAAGCAGCAGTGCTAAGAACGACGATTGTCAACGACGACTGGACGCCTACTAAGATAAGGGAAGAACAAGAGAGAGATCCAGTTATACAGAAAATCCGAAAATGGAAAGAGGAAAACCGTCGACCACCTTGGCAGGAAATATCAAACCTATGCTCAGTAGTTAAGACGTATTGGGCCCAGTGGGACTCATTTATCATCGAAGATGGCTTGCTCAAACGAGTCCTGGAAAATGATGACGGTTCGGAAAAGAGAAGACAGTTGGTGATCCCAAAGAGCAGAATAGCGGAAGTACTTCGTCAGTTACACGACAGTCCATCGGGAGGGCATTTTGGTGTAAGGAAAACCCTTCAGCGAATTCGGGAACGGTTTTATTGGATGAACAGTTCCGACGATGTAAAAGACTGGTGTAAGAAATGTACTATTTGTGCCACGAGTAACGGGCCTTACCGAAAAAGGAGAGCTCCTATGAGACAATATAATGTTGGAAGCCCGTTTGAAAGAATAGCTTTGGACATCGCTGGGCCATTTCCAGAAAGTGAAAACGGAGGCAAGTACATGCTGGTAGTAATGGATTACTTCACTAAGTGGGTCGAGATTTACGCACTTCCAGACCAGAAGGCCGCCACCGTTGCAGATAAGTTGATCCAAGAATATATCAGCCGTTTTGGAGTGCCTTTGGAGATCCATAGTGACCAAGGCAGGAACTTCGAAAGCGATCTATTCCAAGGAATATGTGATAGACTAGGCATGAAGAAAACAAGAACTACCGCGTATCATCCGCAATCGGATGGTATGGTAGAACGAATGAATAGGACAGTTGGCAAGTATTTGACAAAGATGGTGTCCGATCATCAGCGAGACTGGGACCAATACCTTCCGTTCTTCACAATGGCCTACAGATCTGCTGTTAACGAATCAACAGGCCAGACACCAGCCAAAGTCCTATTCGGACGCGAAATGCGACTACCTTGTGATCTCGAGTTTGGATGTAAACCTGGAGAAGATGTAGCAGGTGAAGATTATGTGATCAAATTACGAAGAAAAATGGACGATGTACATGAGTTGGTCCGTTCCCACCTTCAGATCGCTAGCGACAGAATGAAGAAACGGTACGATACACAAGCCGAAAAGGGTTGCTTTAAGAAGAACGACAAAGTATGGCTGTATAATCCCAAGAAGCGAAAAGGTTGTTCTCCCAAATTGCAGCAGTTTTGGGAAGGCCCATACCTAATTATGGAGAAGATCAACGATGTCATCTACCGAATAAGCAAGATTCCGAGGGGAAAGCCGATGATAGTACACCATAACCGGCTGGCGTCTTTTGAAGGTGACCACGACGTAGATGAAGAAGTGGAGGTAAACCAAGTCCAAGACGTGTCTGACCTCACGTTTGAGGAATTCATGGGTGCCTATGGAGGTACCGGTAAAGCAAGACATGGTGTTACCACTGAAGAAAAGCAAGATCTACTCGCGCTCCCCGATGACTACTCGCTGGCCCTTACCATCCCGGCCAGTATCAAAGACGCACCAGGGTTGGCATCTGTCTTTCGAAGGAAGTTTGGTCGAGTTGCAGAACTTCAATGCCAGGTGCCAGCTCCCGGTAAGACCTTGAAACTCCAAGATGCATCACGTTACCTTTTCTACCTGGTAACAAAAGACACTGCCCGTGACCAACCTACCTACCGAGATGTGTGGGAAGCCTTACTTCAATTGAGAGAGCACGTACTAGAGTCCGACGTGCAAAAGTTAGCCATGCCAAAGTTGGAGTGCCGCCAATTAGATTGGAGGGTCATCCGAAATATGGTGGAGGAGATCTTTAAAGACACCGAAGTCCAGGTGTTAGTCTGTTGCAATCCGCATAGTTACTGGTGCGGAGAGAAAACCGTCCCTTGTCATTTTTATACAACTGGAAGTTGTAAAAGAGGGTCCAGTTGCCGATACCAGCATACAGTTCCGGTTCCAGTCCCGACAAGGTTCCAGGAGGAACCATCTTTTAAGAGGGGGGCAATGTTACGATAATTATCCTGGCCTAAAATAACCGTATTATATTATGACTAATGCTGTTCTGTTTTAGATTATACGAGACCTTTCGAATAGCTGGCATAAACTCCAAGTAATAAAAAAAAACTGGTTCCATTCAAATCTTCCGGAATTAGGCCTGTCCATTCGAGGCGAAACCAGGTCAATTGAGGTCAAAATCCATGGGATTCTAGAGCAGCTGTTTTCGTATAAATATGAGGGAACTTTTATTTTGAAGACAGTTAGTTAATTCTCAACACCCGCGCTCGCGAATTTGTTACGTACGGATATAATAAATTATTGTCAGATAAGTTAATATAAATAAAGAAATAAATTAAATCCGTAAGTGTTATAAATATTGAACCTTTTAATAAATTCACAACACTACAAAATTTATCCATGTCTTGAACTACGAACTGGCCTATAGAACAAGTACCTAACTAAAGCAATAATGTTTTTGTACTTTAAACCGACCAAGGTTAAAATATAAATAAAAAACTTGTTCCGTTCTACGAAATTTAAAACTTTAGCATCTGATCATTAGAGAAACAATTGATTCCGACAACACTCACCTCAACCATACTTAGTAGTATTGCTATTAAATATGTCTGAGTCGACTTAATTAGGTAGTAATGTGAGGTTGCTTATTTAATTAGAATTTATTTCAGAGATGCAGTGGGCGTGCGAAATGTCGTTGTTATTTAAAGGCCTAATGCACAGGTCGTTCTAATGAAATATGTCATTACACTATTCTCATTTAAATTTGTTAACTTGTTAATGGAAAAATGCTAAACTAACGAATAGATACAGCACCTCAAATGAATTAAGAATAGAGAATGCTTGATTATAAACGAAATTGATTTCAAACAACTTTTCAAAAACAGGATAAACAATTGACTCAGAGCTGTTTATTAAAACACAATCAACTCCGATTAGTCATCAGATTATTTCTATTGTCTATAAATAACGAAAAAATTCCAACAATTCCTACAAACAAGCCAACTCGTAAAGCAGTTGTTTTACGAATTACTTTACTTTTAAGTTTTACTTTTATTATCAATTCCGCTATGCCAAACTTTTTGGAAAAGTTAACATAAATAAGTTTCAAATAAATAGAATAAATATGAATATTGTTCAAAGCAGTGCAGTTTGCTTTATTTAATAAAATTCGATAAATTCGAAGCCGAAAATCAAAATTCATCGCTTCAAACAGCAAGAAACAATACACCCTTAAAACACCGTTTAATACAGGGAGTACAGAAGGCAATAACAAACAAATGCCCAGGAAATGATGCCATAACCGCAAACCTTTTTCAATATGGAAGTGATAGAGTGGTAAACCCGATGTAAAAAACGGTGCCAATTAAGATATAAACACCAAATTAGATAATAAGAACTGGCTCAAAAAAGGCCCAACCTTAACTCTAAACGGAGATCCCCTCTCCTAAGCTTTTTAAAAGTAAACTTTTTGAAATCCTAATACATTTAAAGTAAATCAATATTATTTGTTCATTTTTTTAAGTTTAAGTTTAATTTAAATCCATAAACTTTAATACCAGCCAAGGGGAGGAGTTTCTCACTGTCTGTTATACTCCGTTATAGTCTTTTATACTCTCTGGATACTTCAATAAATTTTTTAAACAGTGTGAATAATTTTTCAACTGCTTCTATAGAAGTATCTACTTGATCAAAAAAATTTATGGTGCTTGGTGGTCAATCGAACTCCCTTTTTGATTTTTAAAGCAAAGCTTCTATACTGGCGTTGTATTACTTTTTTTCTCTACGGTAAAATGCTGAGGCCATCGTCACGGAACTAGCGACACGAAAAGGCGTCGTCGCGGGTAGCGTCATTGAATAGCTGGCATTCCCTACTCTCGATCAATTTGTTTCTAGTCATAATATATTTACTCTAAGTAGGTTTAAATTAAAAGCTGCATGAAAAATAACTGACAAAATACAGTCATTAAATGAGAAGTAAAAAAATTAAAAGAATATTTGTCCCTAAAATATTCGATTCATAACGATTGTCAAAAACTTCAAGTAACCTTGAAGAGTCAACATCAAAGAAGTACTTGGGAATGACCAGGAAAAACCTACGTTTGGCAGTTGGTTTTTTAGCTGGTCATTGTCAACTAAGCAAACACCTCCACACACTGGGGCTAGCAGACACACCTGTATGTAGGAAGTGTGAACGAGAAGACGAAACTGTAGAGCATGTCCTATTTGAATGCCAAGAGTTATCGATAATACGAGAGTACGCGTTCGGCGAGTCCTGGCCCACACCTGCCCACATAAGAGAGATGTCTCCTGGTGACTTGTCCACCTTCCTAGAAATGGCAGGATGGACAATGAGCTAAGGGTGACAGCTCCCTGGGAGGATGCACAATGGGTCAATTGTGGCCTAAGTGCTGTGAAACTTAACTCGCCCTCCCTACTCTACAGATACAGATTGTCAAAATTTAATAAAAGTCATAGATGCCATCCGATTACTAACAACATCTGTTTACATTTTTATAATAATTCTCGTTTTAAAATAATTTAATATAAATACAATTATTATTTTTAAATATATTTAGTTTATATACCTAATAATTAAAATTACTATCAAATAATATTTATTTATATTATATTATTAATATGTGGTCTGAATTTGACCGGTTTGGCTCAGTTAGCCCAAGACTCCAGAACAGATCAGAGGTAATGTAAGTCGAAAAAACTTCACCAGCTACAGGGGGTCATGTAAGATGCCCCCATCTTCAGTTTTTAATAATCAATAAGTTAAGTCTATTGCATTTACCTTGATAAAACCATGAGGATTATATTTTAATACGGATGTCCTTCGAAAGTTTTTTTAAGTGGCCATACAATGTTTTTTTTTAACAACTTTTTATTTAACTGATGATGGAATGATTTAATTCCGAAAAGATCTTCTTAAAATAAAAATTTAAGCTTGTAATAAGCAATTTTTTTATACCTTAATACACACGAACACCACGTGCTTTGTATTCAACAGGTATACTAGCCACTCCTGGATATTTCCACTTCATGGTTTGTTCCAGTTTCACTTTTAATTAAGATATAGTACTTATTACCGAAGATCTGCGTGAAGCACAACATGCTACAAGAATTAGAAAAGGTATCTTCAACATTAGGTCTACATTAAAACTAAAAATGAACATTAGTAAGACCAAATTTATGACAAATTTGGTTCCCAGCGAACACTTAACCATCAAAAATCAAGTTGTAGAATTGACAGAAAAGTACATATATCTCGGTCATGAAATCAGAATCAGAAAGCAAGGATAATCAGACCTGCGAATAACACTTGCTTGGGCTATGGTTCACTAAGAGACATCTTTAAGAGCAACATCCCGATAGCTATGAAACGGAAGACATTTGACCAATGCGTTCTTCCTATTATGACATGTCTATTATGACATATGACAGCACTAAAAATGGGAGTGGCACAAAGGCGCATGGAAAAATCGATTCACGGCGTGACAAAAAAAGACAAAATAAGGAATCAAGAACTAAGGAAAAGAACAGGTATCACTGACGTCGTCGAACGTATAGCCGAGCTGAATGGAATTGGGCAGGTCACATAGCGAGACTAAAAGACTCAAGATGGGCCAGAAAACTAACTGACTGGCGCCCAAGAGAAGACAAACGCAGCAGAGAACGACCACCAACAAGCTGGATGGACGAGATTAAACGAATATCCAAGAAATGGCAACAAGACGCACAAAACCGTGAAGAGTGGCAAAAAATGGGAGATACCTATCTCCAGCAGTGGACAGAAGAAGAAACTACAAATACAATCATTCTTTTAATCAAAATAAAACATTTTGATTAAAAAAATTATTGTATTTGTAGTTTCAATGAAAAAAAACTACAACTATTAGATTTTCTTCGCAAGGGGTAGTTTTATGAGGGTAGACATTATGTGGTAAAAAATTAAAATATTAAAAAATCTAAATTTAATCTCACTGTATAATTTAGTAATTCCAAATTGCTTGAATTTACAATTATATGATTTGTTTCTAATAGGGGTGGTTTTCACCCCTAAAAAATAAAAAGGAACCTACTGTACACGTCCAATTTTGAACTGGAAGGTATAACCTAAATAAAAAATTTCCATGCAACTCAGTGGGGACAAGGTATTCAATGACAATGACATTCATTCACTTAATTAAGAGACGATTTGAATCAATTACCCGGTTTAATTTATAATTATATGATTTTCTTCTACTAGGGGTAGTTTTCTTCCCTAAAAAATAAAAAGCATCCAACGGCACAAGTCCAAAAGTGAAGTGGAGGGTAAGTAGAACCTTAATCCAAATTTCATGTAGTTCGGTGGTGACACGGAAAACTACACGGTCTCGCCGTATTTCACGTTTACTGGCCTAAAAACCATCGTGAATCATACACAAATATAATATATTATATTGTGCACTCATATAGGGCGAGTTATGTATTCCTCTAATTTAGCGCTTGTTTGGCCACACCAAATTAGACGGAAGTGCACACTCCCTTAAAGTGCATATTTTGTTACTTGGAGCATGAAGTTATTATTTGCAGAGCAGAAATTGGAGCGGACTTTCACCCCATGTTGCTGCCTGTTTGTCTTTTATTAATGTAGTTATTGCTACCTTTGAAAATAAAACTAAACCAATGATTTGAAAACAAAAGTTAATAAAGCGTAAATTAACGCATGGAGTAATTGTTGTAGCAGTCGTTGCATACAGTATGACCCATTTAGATTTAAAACATTTCTGTAATTCCTTTATTTATATGTAAAATTTAAAACATTCCTCCCTGTGGAAACAAAATTTAAGAAGTTTTTTCAAATTTTTACAAAACCCGAGTAAGAGAAATAATATATATGCAGTAGAGCATCGATTATCCAACTAACTGGGGGACCTGGGTAAAAATCGGTTTTTTCGGATAACCGAACTGTCTAGCCGTACGTTCGGGTGAATGAAAGCTATATTTACATACCTACATACATATTATGAATTTATATCTTTAATGACAATTAGAAAATTTGAGATTTTTAGGCGTAAATTACTAACGTTTAAAGAAATCCTCAGTTTTTATCTGTCGAAGCAAATCTACCCATTTACGAGCGGCTAGGTCACTTAGTTTTTTAAGGACAGGTCTTTTTCATTTCAACATAGATAAGTTGAGGCGATATCAAAGTTCAAATATGGTATCTTTCTTTTGCAATTTTTTAATGGATGGGCTTTAACAGAGGATATAAAAGTTTCTATAAACCGTTCCATGATAATTGGACTATCCATCCAAGCACTTTTTTGCGAAGTGTAAACGATAGGCATCGCAGACATATTAATGTGTTTAAAACAACGTGGTTTCTTGCTTTTACCAATGACAAGCATGGACAATCAGTGATACGATCCTTGCTTATTTTAGGTCCAGGAGCTGCTGCACGACGTGACGCAAGAGTTTTTCGTGGCAAATCATTCCAATTGAGCCCAGTTTCGTCTGCAATATAAACGTTTTGAAGGGGTAATTTTCAGATTTCAGTAACTCCCTTAATTTAATATAGAATTAATTTGCTGTTGACGAAGCAGCCGTTTTTATCCTTATATTTAAAGCTCATGAATGCAATATCTCGACATAAATCGCTTTAACCAGCTTGGGCTTGACTGAAACTTTGGACAGTTATCCGGATTTTTCGTTGAATTGAACTGCTTTTTCACACATAATCAGATCAGAAATAGGTTCTTATTGGAATATTTTTTTAGTAATCCACTTAAATACAACATTATCTAAATCCGTACTGTAGACTGTGTTTGAGGAAAGTGTTATCGTTTTACGACTTGTGGATTCATAAGACATTGTAGACATAATAGTTACTTATGTTCGTCTTTTGTCAGGAGTTCGGATAAGCGGTCGTTCGGTTGATCGACGTTCGGATAATCGACATTCGGATAATCGACACTGTACTGTACATATTTGATTGTAAATTAATTTTATTGCAATAATAAAAATAGTTTCAATTTAACGTGGCAAAATAAAAGATTAAATGAATACTTTTTAAATTTAGATACCTAAAGCAAGAATAAAATGTACTTCCCTTTCAAGTATACGCAAAGCACCAGCAAGGTATGTATACTCAGCATGAGTGTGGAAGAGATGCGGTATATAGGAACACAGCGCGCGGCAGCGGGTAATCATTGAACACGCGCTTGATCAAGAAATAAAAACCTAAGCAGCTAGGTAGTAGAAATAAATGACAGACTTACTCACAATCTAATTATTTAGTTAACGACGACTAGTTTCGACCACTACAGTTTTCTGGTCATTACATATTGCAATTCTAACAATTTGTGCAAACTTTACATCAGGCATGGAACAACAAAAGGTGCCAATATTATTACTGTTAGTTAAAAAAGGGGGGTTTATTTATTTAATGAATATTAAAGTAAAATTAGTCTAAAATAATACAAGCGGTACTTAAATTCCGGTACAAGGCATGTTGTTAATACATATTTCATGTTTAACTTGCTTATATTATTCTAGACTAATTTCACTTTAACATTCATTAAATAAATAAATCCTCCCACTTTTTTAGCTAACATAAGTAATATTGGCACCTTTTGCACCATACCTGATGTAAGGTTTGTTCAAATTGTTAGAATTACAATTAATTTTTTTCAGTATTCTAAAAATTGTACTTTACCGGTGACCTGATGATGACCAAAAAACGGCAGTGGTCCAAACCAGTTGTCGCTAACTAAATAAATAGATTGTGAGTAAGTCCGTCATTTATTTCTACTATTAATTATTTAAAAAAACTATAAAATATTATGAACTAAAATGTTTCAGGATTTTGTTAATAGATATTCGAAGAATATTTGTTCATAATTTTAAATCGTCTATAACTCTAAAGAGATGTCAAGATATCAATTGCGACGTATTTATATGTCTAGTCGACTTCGAAAAAGCCTTCGACAAAGTACAACACCGAAGAATGGCAAAAATACTGCAGAACACAGAATGAGATGACAAAGATGTGAGAATCATTACCAATCTATACCGATATCAGAAAGCCATAATACGAATAGACCAACAAAGATCGAAAGACATACATATAAATCGTGAAGTAAGACAAGGATGTGTGCTTTCCCCTTTACTTTTTAATATGTATTCAGAAGAATTGAAGACGTAAATGAAGGCATATTTATTAACGGAGCACTTCTGAATAATCTTAGATACGCAGATGACACAATACTCCTTGCGGATAGCAGAGAAGGACTTGGTTGATCGCATTACCCAATAATGCGAAAGGTATGGAATTGCACTGAATACAAATAAAACAAAAATCATGGTGGTAAGGAAGAACAAGATTAAGGAAGACAGTGGTTATGCTAAAGGTAAACTTTTAGGCAGGGTGCACAGATATCAGTACTTAGGTTGCGAACTAAATGAAGAATGGGATAGAAGTACGGAAATAAAACGGCGTATTGAGATAGCTAGAAGTGCTTTTAATAAGATTAAAGCAATATTATGCGATGGAAAACTCAACATCGAAATTAGAACTAGAGTATTGAGATGCTACGTGTTCTCTGTCCTGTTGTATGGAGTTAAGGCCTGGACAATTACAGAGGCAACAGAGAAAAAACTCATTAATTTTGAAATGTGGTGTTATCGAAGAATGTGGAAAATATCTTGTATACAATACATAACAAATGCGGAAACGCTACGAAGAATGAAAAAAGATAAAGAAATACTCAACACTATAAAGAAAAGAAAAATGAGCTACTTTGGTCACATACTAAGAAACGAGAAATACGAATTCATGCGGCTGGTCATACAAGGGAAGGTGTAAGGCAAAAGAGGACCGGGGAAGACGCACGTCCTGGCTGAAGAATCTGAAACAATGGAGTGGGAAAACGTCAATAGAACTTTTGAGAACGGCTCCAGATAGAGTCAAATGGGCCATGATGGTCGCCAATGTCCTTGGGGATGGGGCACGTTAAGTATTTTGTTAAAAAAAATTGTTTAAACAATATTTGATGCGCTGGACCCGGCAACATGCAAATTTATTAAAAGGGGTCCTTTTTTATTGAAAGGGGGGATTGTTTTAGAGAAAAATGGTTCAAATGAAAGTTGTAGATCTTTAAAGATTCTTTAATTCCCTAAAAACGCATTTAAAAAACATAAATAATTGACCAAGATAATTGAAAAAACCCTTATTTATGCAGTAATTAATAAATGTTAATAACTTCATTTTTTGTAGAATAATTATGTAATATACCTACCTACTTGAAATTATGGCAATTAATGAGTTACTGAAGTATGCTGAATCTCAACTAGATCGACAAAATAGTTATTCAATTTGTTTATCCTGGAGAGTGATTATTTAAACAACTGTACTTGCCTAAACAGTGGCTTGAGATATTTAGCAGATCGTAATCGATTCTTTAAGGCTTTAAGTTTAAGATATAAAAAATTGTAATTTTATCAAAATTTTTATTAAAAAAACCGTTTAAAAAATAGCTAACTTTTTAGCTTATAAACATTTATAATAACTTTATATTTTTTACGTCACGCGCTTCTAAGTAGGCCCACTGAAAAGATTTAAAATCACAATATTTTAAAAAAGAACCTTCTCTGTCCAATATATATATATATATATATATATATATATATATATATATATATATATATATATATATATATATATATATGAGCTAAATTTGACATATTGCCATTTTAGGGTACAGGTATAAAACCGAAGATACCAAATTAGTTTTTTTTCTGCGAAGTTTTCTGAGATGTTACTTTTGAAATATAGTATATAATTTCAAAAGTTCCTTGTAGTGATGTGACATCTACTTTACTACTTAGTTCTGTTTTAACAGCTCCTCTTTATATTAAATTTTATGAGTTTAGGTCAGTAAATGTTTTATTCTGTTTATGCATTTATATAAGATGTGATTTCTTTAAAGTCACCGGAAAGCATAAGAACTATATAAAAGGGTTAACAGACAAGCAAAAAAAGATGTAGACAAACTAACTGGAAAGTTATTGAATAGAAATTAAAAATTGTATTCGATAACTCACAAAAAGTAAAAAAGCAATGTTAATGCTATCAGCAGCATAACACAATTGCTTTGAAAGGAAATCAAAGAACTGTCCGCAATCAAAACGCTGCGAAATAAGCGAAAATTTTAATTAGTTAGGCACAGTTTTAAAGAAGAATAATCAAAAATTCGCTTCAATAGTTTGTACATAAAAAAGTATTTGTTTGTAATAGTCATGTCATAGATATACCTATAGATACAGCGAAAAGCTCGGATTCGTTCCCGGAAAACTTTTCCATGAGATTTTCGTGTATAATCACTACCATGAGGTGACCAAAGCGTTTAAGAGGGGACGGGCGCTCGGGCTGCGGTGTGTATACGAGAAATATACAAGATTTATGGCACAAATTTTTGCTGGTTTGAATTCTCAGTGACAAATGAGCGCCCGTCCTGCCATACGCGCTGTATTAGATTCATTTTTTTTTGTTTTTTAGATCATTATGAACAAAAAAGGTGTGTTGTAAGTTTTCTCTAAAGTTGATCGTTTTCGAGTTATAAATAATTTAAAACTGAAAAAATGCAAAAATTAAGATTTTCAAGGTTCAAAACCACAACCAAAAATATTAATTTTGAAATCATCAAGTGCCTAAATTCAAGTTCAAGCCTTCTTATACCAGCTCCTGATGAAAATTCTGGTAATATTTTATCTTAAAACATTGTTTTTAATTGTTAATGAACCGCGCATGGCAGGGCGATAGCTCATTTGTACAATGAGAATTCAAAACAGCAAAAATTTGTACCATAGATCTTGTTTCTCTCTCTCATACACGCCGCAGCCCGAGCGCCTGTCCTAACTATTAAAAAACAATGTTTTAAAATTAAATAAGCACAAAATACTTATAGGGAAATGAGAGAACAAGGTTTGAATTTGAATTTAGGTCATTGGTGAATTCAAAAATAATATTTTTTAGTTATGTTTTGAGCCTTGAAAATCGTAAGTTTGCGTTTTTTTTTCAGTTTTAAATTGTTAATAACTCGAAAACGATTAAGTTTATAGAAAAATTACAAAAGACCTATCTTGTACAGAATGCCCCAAAAAATAAAAAAAAAATTGTCTGTGCCAAAAAAATCATTGTTAAAATTTCTTTAAAAAAATTTTTTAAAAAAATTTGAACAACTTTTCGCCTGGGCGACCTCTTGAACCTTATTGTGGAGTATTTCTTGAAAGTGATTATGCAAAAAATCTTATTTGAATATTTTTCCGAAACGAACCCGAGTGTTTCGCCTTGTCTAGTCTACTAGAATATATTTGTTCTTTGAAATATATGTAAATGAAGGGACAAAAAAAAACAAAAAACTGCTTGTTAGAATAGATACTTTCTGACACTCTTTAGGTACCTAAATCAATTTTATTCATTTAAGTACGATCAATAAATCATACACTTACTCAAAATATACGATAAGATCATGAGGGTCAAAGTATAAAAATATTTAAATATAATTAACATTATCGTAGAAACAAAGAAGACTTACCTATTACGATGGAAAATATCACAGCTCGTTGTATAACATTCATTTTGATACTAGGTATTAAACAGTAAAAGTTTAAAAAAAAGTAAATTCCACTTTTCAGTCCTGAACAAAAATTCTTAAACTACACGTATTTACACCTCGACATATAGATAAAGACTGGCAGCGCGGCAGTGGCAGTCATTCATGAGTCCGTGGACCGTGGCTTATTTACTGTGTATTTGCGACTTGCGTTTGCGGAGGAGCAAAACCAGATGAAAACTTTTAGAAAGCAATATTTTTTGTAACGTATAGCTAGTATTGCCATCTACAGGTTACTAGTGGAACATTAAAACTTTCGGAGTAGAATTCTAGCTCACTAATTGTGTTTTGTAAAACTGTATCAAAGAATATAAAGCATGCATATGCGCATTATACAGTGTGGGAACATTTACATGGAAATAAAGATATTTAAAAAATTCGAACTTTGAGTTTCGTATCGTTCGTCTGTCCGTCTAGGGATTTGTTCAAATAAAACTGAAACATAATGTACAGAAAAAGTGATCTTCCATTAAACATAAAAATTATGAGCTGGAAAATTAGAAAACAGAGGATTTTACATAGACAATATCTATGGGATTTTACCAAAGAATATAGACGCATATGCGTCTATATTCTTTGATTTTACTTGTAGTAGGACCAGTCCATGTAGTGGAGAGTCTGTCACTATTAAAACTCAAAAGAAAACAGCATTTGAGTCGCCTATTACCAAAGTTACCAAACTCCACCTTGACCAATTTTACAGGAACCGTGAAATTCTGTAGTAGCTTTATTTCGGTTACGATTTGGCTAATTATTATAATTTTTTTTAAATATGTAATGACGATTTTGTTTCACATACATTTTTTATAGTCCGTCAAGTATCTACTGAGAAAATTCAAAAAGAAAAATGAACATTGGCGTGTGTGATACTAATACTGTAACTTTGGTTACGTTGATACAAATTTCGCTGCCTCCAAGTAATTTAAAATGGGTCAAAAAAGTCATTCTTGTCAAAATTAATTTTATTTTAATGAAATTATACAGATAGTGCTATATTTTCTTTACCTTGTGGACCACATAATGAGTCCACGTGGTTAGGTACGCTTGGTACATCCATGTTCTGTAGAAGTGCTTTGTAGTATTCCAACCTTGGATTTTGTAGCCAAGTGTCTCCAAAATCAATTTCAAGCAAGTTCTTGACGTCCTTTAACTTCTCCCGATTGACATTTTGTATATTGTTGGCTTCAAGTATGATAAGATTGATACAAGATAACCTTTATTTAATCTTGATTCAGCTTCGAAACACTCCAGTTGAAACGTTTAGATTTTTACATTCACCAAAATGTCTCCAGGTTTTTTGATGAATCGCTTCAAATAAAGTCGTTTACATTCGGTAAGTTTAAAATATCACTGCCTTGTTGCCTCTGTCTTCCAGTAAAAAAAGTTAAAATCTTGGTCGGCTAACAAAACAGTGGTATAATCTTTCATTTCATTATTGCAGGATTTACTACAACTTCAAGTTTTTTTTATTTCTATTTCAATTAGCCCAAATATCCTATCGGGAGGGATAAATGAGTGCCCTCTAACACGGAATCATAGCTTCATTGTCTTTATATTCACTGAAGTTCGTTTGCATAACCATGTCAAGCACATGGTAAGCACAATCCTGTTCTTATTTTGACCTCCACACACAAGTCTCACAGTAGTTACCTTTGACATATCTGTTTGGCATAAACGGTGTCAGATTGCAGAAGATACATGATTGGAAGATTTCCCGTATTGGTTCTCGGTCCAGCAATAGCTGAATGAGTTCTGAGGCCCAAGTGCAGCCTTTGAGTATCCCTGAACGACATGAAATTATGTAAATAAAGCTGCCTGCTGTAATATGCCTGCTGGTCTGACACTTTTGGTAAACACAAGTTTTTCTGAATGTCGAAGGAGAAAGTGATTATGTTGGTATTTTCTTCCTTTAGTAAATTATAGAATGCCCTGGATCGTACCTTGTGGATTCTTGTTTGACATATTAAATTAGCTTTCTCACCTCCTTCAGATCGTTTAATTTTTTCCTCTAGTGATAAACATGTGGAAAACATATCTGTACGTGGTGTACGAAAGCCTAAATTGAAATTTTTGAACACCTACCGGTAAAAGCCTTTTTTAACAGGTTCATTTGACGGATCACTTGAGTAAAAACTGTAGAGCTTAGTAATGTTTAAGTTTTCAAACAGTTTGAATGTATATCTCCGTTAGGATTTGCCACGGCAATAATGTGACTTAATACATTTTAGCTTCATTATAAAAGCCATAACACTTTGCCTCTTAGTTAAAAATTTTGTTGTCTTTCTCTCTCCACCCCTTCTTTCAATAGGTATATTATTATCCTTTTTATAATTTTCAATGATTGTTCAACTCTTGTCGTGTCGTGTAATACGAAATACTATATTCAGATATGCCTTTAGGCAGACATTTACAACCGTATTATCACTTAAATTAATAAGATATTTGCACGTCGTTGTTTTCACTGATCTCCTGGACCTCCCTTCTTGCATTTCTTGCTACTTACGTCGTGTTTTTACATCCTGTATTGTAATACTATTTAATATAAATGCATCTTGTGCAATCTTTGTTGAATTGGAGTAGAATCGTTTGTTGACTTCTGTTAGTTCACTTAGTTTCAATTTCATGCACTCAAAAGCTGTTGATTTGAGCTGGCACTGCGGTTGTTTTGGTACTTTTCCAATGTATCTGAAATAGAAAGAAAACTGTTTTCAGATCTCCTGAAAAATAGGTGGGTCAAAAACAAGAGATTTTAAATTCAAATAGAGGTTTAAGCCATACTGTTACAAATAGTCAAATAGTACACTTAACTGAGACGTTTTTAACATTACATTTCCATTTTTCAGGTTGTCTAATTCTTTTTCGGCATTTAGTTGGTGTTACTACTGGCACGGGTGAAATATCCATTTTTTTGTATTAACTTAAAAGTTCTTAAATTTCGATTAATGTGCTATTAAATGCTAAAAATTTGTAAATAACCAAGCACTGATTAAAGTGAATCGGCCATGTTTCTTGTTTACGATATTCAGGTCACATGAATGAAAGAAAGTCTCCTGATTGGCTCTTTTAAACATTGGTTGTTTTGATACGGAAAGCTCCCAAAACATAGGTTACTTTGAAACGGAAGGCAAACTTTGTGATGTTTTTTAGGCAAAATTTTGGCTGTTTTAATACTGAACGTTACTCATTCAATAGGTATTAATGGGACGAATCCAGGGGAGAACCCTGGAACCCTGAACCCTATCTCAAAACTGGAAAAAGGCGTTTTGGCGATTTTGATACTAGGCGACTTATTTGTTGGTGAAAAATACGTAAATTTACAAAATATAGTGTTTAAAACCAAGTTGGGAAAATATCACTCTAATCCGGGACTGGGTTACTTTGGATCGGTGTATACCTAACAGTGAATAAACTGGGGTATATTGGATCTAAAGAATAAAATACTGTACAATATTTTTATTGTACTAGTACTATTATTGGTTCACAATTTGTCGATAGGTCACTACAAGTTTAACCCTAATTAGAGAACTGAAATACAGAGAGGATAGGTAATACGATATAATAGTAAAAACCAACCTGAAACTGACGGTTTACGATGTTTTCGACTAACCCACCTTGTATCTGAAGGAATACAATACCTTATAATCCTATTACGAGGGTATTTTGAATTCTTACAGATGACCGACCAGTGTCGTATAGTATATGATTGAAACATATATTTGAACTAAATAAATATATTTTTTCAATTGTACTTATGTAAATTGTATTTTTTAATAAAACTTATTTATTTTATTCAAAAATAAAAAGGTTCTTGCCATTTGTAAAAGATACATTTATTTAATTAAGGGGAAAGAATTTAAAAAAAGGCCAAATGTCGCCTGGCAAAATTTCCAATGTGTTTTAAATGTATCTATTATTTTCGAATCCGGAGAAAACTAATAAATATTTTTGAAAAATTTAAACGCAGAATGAAAGATTACATTATTACTGAGGGCAGAAAGTCTCTGAAAACTTCTACAATGTTTATTTTAATATGTTATGTAACAGGGGTGAAAATAAAAGAGAAAATATAGTATAATTTTTAATTTAAAATATTGCATGCAAAAGAAACTTTTTATTTATTCTAATAAATATTTTATTCTGCCTTTAAATTTTTCAAAAATGCTTTTTAGTGTTCTCAGGATTTGAAAAAAATGGATACATTTAAAACACATTGAACATTTTGACAGGCGACATTTTGCGCCTTTCCCCTTTAATACCTCACGATTACAACTACTATTACTTACCTTATATAATTACGATTAGAAAACTATTCAAATTCAAAATAAATAGGATCAACTTCGGATTCCGAGTCGTCTTGAGGGTTAATAATTAGCGGTACGGTCGCATCAATTATGTTATCAAGATCCCACATTTTTGTTCTTCTTCTATTACATGTCTTACTGCATCTTTCCAGTTTTGTTCTGTAATATGTTGTAAAGACTCGTATAACAATTCACGCACAGCTTGTATTTTATATGACGTATTTTTTCTAGCCACATAACTTTTCATTTGTGTCCAAATGAGTTCAATTGGATTTATTTCGCAGTGGTAGGGTGGAAGTCTAAGGACTGTGATGTTTCGCTTTTCTGCCATTTTGTCAACTACGTATTTTTTGAACTTAGATTTGTGTTGCCGGGCAATTTTTAAAAGTTCTGCTTTTACCATTCCATCTTCGTAAGGCAGATACTTATTCCGCAGCCAGTCAAGAATATCCTGTTTCTTCCACGCAGTCGTTGGAAGTATTTCTACTAGTCGTGAATGATAAGGTACATTATCTAATACTATAATTGAATTTGGTGGTATGTGTTCAATCATCTGCTCAAAATACTCTTCGAAAACATCAGCTGTCATCTCCTCGTGATAGTCTTTTGTGCTTTTGGACTGAAATTCCAACAAACCATGCTTAACAAATCCTTTTTCACTGCCAATGTGAGAAATTATTAATCTACTGCCTTTACCAGAATGTGGGGAGATACCAGTAGACCAACCTTCCATAAAGGCTTGCCTGGAGCTTAATATATTTTTATCTGACCAAATTTTTTTAGAGTATGACCTAAGTTTACCCACGTTTCATCCTGGTAGAAGATTGGCCTTCCTTCAGCTCGTAATTTTCGTATGGATCTTAGATAATTTCTTCTCCAACATATTATCTCCTCCCGATCAATCAAAAGTGATTTTCGGTCTGATTTCTCCCACCGGAAATTTAATTCTTTTAAAACTTGCCACAATTTAGTTCGTCCGATATGAGGCAAATCCGGGTCGTCTCTAACTTCTTGTGAAATTTTGTTTAGGTTTGGTATTTCTTTTTTGAAAAAAAAATCCATGAATTTTCCTTCGAATACCATTTTTGGCAAATTCATCAATTTCAATAGGCCTTTTCCCTCTCTTTAAGTGTTCGTTTGTGTTTGGGTTAGCTATACCGTGTTTTTTTCTTTCTGATAGGAACTTATATATAGTTGACTCTCCTACGCCAGTCATGTTGGCACAACTTTCGGCTATGTTGCGAACAGTGTTTGTGGGATTCTGAGAAACCAGAGCATCGTGAACGTTCAGGACAATAGTCTTCTCTCTTGGCGAATACACAAACTTACTGACTGTACGCAACAGTACCGGTGTAAAACTTGATGATGTTGATGATGAAGCGATCACAAACAATCCAACAAAAAGAGCACGAGCGAAAGGTACGTATATGTTCGTAGGTATATGGAATAAAAAATCACTCACGCACTGCATATAATTCGCAAAAGAAATATTCGAGACGCTAATTACTGCCGTAGACGCGGAAACACCGACGAGCCATAAATTACATGCGATCAAAAACGTACTAAACAAAAAAATTGTTTTCGTTCGTAATAACTTCACCCTTTCAAGTTAAGTTTCAAATATAAACGGAACAGAGGAGGCACGTGGCTAAAGTCGGCATCTTTATATCCATTATATTATTAAAAATCTGGGGAATACCATTATACTTATCTTGCAGCGAATACTACCTTCGGATATGAATTCCAGGTTTTCTAGTAAAGTGATTAAACGCGAAGATTAGTATTGAAATATCCAAAGAGATAAGGTATTCTTATTTACAAAATTGTTAATGGTTAAATTCTTATTTTTATTAATATAATATAATAACCAACATTAGCCGTGAAAGTTTTAATTGTATTTTTGCTAAATATATTAGTATTAAAATATTATTAATATTATATATAACAGTATTAAAACATTATATTATTATTTAATGAATAAACACCTCAGGAACGTCTATGATTTAAGACCGTTTTATGAGTTTGACGCACATTTCGTGCTCTCAACAATTTGTGAACGGAGAATAGTATTATACTCATTTATTTATACTATAAAACTTGAACCAAATATTCTAAACAAAATAAAATCTTTTCGAAACGAAAACAACTCATTTTATCATAATCAACCTATTAAAAAAATACTTATTTAAAAAACATAAAACATAAAAACTACACATAACTAGTAAAAAAACTTAACATAAAAGTCAATGTCAAAGCCGTACCTGCCTTTTGTTTTTGTTTTCTTTTTGTATTTCCAAAAAGCTTGAAATGCAGTAAAATCATATTTATGTCGTCAATGCAATTATTGCAATATCTGTCACGTTTTTTTCCCTCTTTTTTAAATTTTAAGAGGGAGATTGGAAATCTGCATAAGGTAGGTACCAGGTCTTGTCCCTGGTTATTTCGGATTCTCTTTCCGCTACTGAGATGGTCGTCGAATGCACTACATGTGGCACACTCCGCTCTCGTGGAAGCATATTTTCAGCGCTTCACCCACCTCACGTCTCATCTGTTATTCGCATATTCGTCACACGGGACGCCACACGAATACTTCTTCACTCGATACTCATCTAGGCGTAGTCTCCGCCCCGTGGCTACACCTGAAACAGTTCAGGCAGCCTCTCTTCAATCTTAATCTTCATTTATCCTCTTAATCATGTCTTACATACTCAAAACGAACCCCATTTGTCCTCTCTAATTATTGCCTTTCCATACTTCATCTTAAACATTCCGACAAAGTATGTGTCACGTGTCGACCAAAGCACAGTTAGGGCAGTTGTTCGAAGCCGTTTTGCTATTTTCTTGAACCTGAAGAGATATGAGCGGAAGCATCCGTGATACATTCGAGCCACATCTTCAGGTCCGGTATGAGGGATCATCTGCAGTCATATGTGGCTTAACATTTGCCTAAGAAATATCATAACTGGATGTAGTGCAGTCGCTAAAGTGTTTATAAGATAACACGTTGTTGTCAACGTCCGTCTTTCTGCGCTGGTAACCTTGGAAACTTGTCTTAGTCCCCTGGTATCTAGCACCTTAGAAGATTTCTGAACGGTTATTTTTTGGTTTCATCTAGATTATACACTTTTGTGCCATTGCCATATACTGTCTATCTAGACATAAGTTTCCAAATTATTAAAAAAAATAACTACATTGTGCATTGTACAATAAAATATGAGTGGTTTTTGCAAATGCTTTTATTTTCTGGCCATCTGAAATAAGTCTTAGAGCGTTGCGCATCTGTTCTCGGTGTGGAATCCGACCTTAGTTTTTATTACCCTGTTGAGAAGCAGTTTCGCCTATATAAAAAACATTTATTCAATAATCATATCAATAGTAATATCAATACAAAATGATTTAATAAAAAATCGTTAAAAAATAAACAAAGCCTCCTAACGCCAGGTTGGCATATTTCACAAGTGGTATACGTAATACCTGTCACAAAACTATAGTATATTTGAAGAATAAGCTAGAGTAAATTCTCAGAATACTAATCTTCGCACCTCGAAATACATAGGCGTGCACATCTTCTAACTAAAACGTAATCTTAAAAGAAAAGTTTGCGTTAAATTTATTTGGATATTTAGAACAAAGTAATTAATCCAATCCAATACTGGTTTAAAATAAAAAGATACACATAAAAAGAGTAAAAATTCTATTATTTGTGAAACATACAGTTAATATAAAATAATAAAATACAATAAATTATACTGAAACGTAAAATACATAGACAAAAACTGTAAGTTTTTATATATTCCTATTAATAAATAATAATATTCTTAATACTAATAATATTGGAAATAAGAATGAAAATTATATTAGCAATAAAAAATAAATAAAAAATAAACAATCAAGTTGTCGGCAGTTGGTTCAAATGTAAAATAAACTTCTGAGCTACAGTTTAAAGTTAAGCTTCGTCATATTCTGTTTGAGACGAAGTGTTATCCGATCCGGAATGAATTATAGGTTCTATACTGCTATCTATTATATGATCAAGCTCCCACATATTTTTCTCAATATCCATAACGTGATTAATACATTTTTGCCAATGTTCAGTCGTTACTTCGGATATTGATTTATGAAAAAGAATAGTAACATCTGACAATTTAAAAGTTGTATTATTTCGAGCAACGTTACTTTTAACTTCGGCTCATATTAATTTAATCGGATTTAGCTCGCAATCATACGGTGGTAGGCGAAGTATTTCAATTCCTCGTTTTTTGGCTATTTCCTCAATGACATATTTTTTATAATTTTGTTTATTAATTTTAGCAAGCTCTAATAATTCTGCTTTTGTCATTGTGTCGTCAAAGATTAAATTTTTAGAAGTTAACCACATTGCAATTTCATCATTCCTCCATTGAGTAGTTGGTAAACGTTCAACTAATCTAGAGTGGTAACTTGCATTGTCCATCACAATAACTGAATCTTTAGGTATGAATTCAATCATCTGTTCGAAATATTCTTCAAACACGTCTCCGTTCATCTCTTCGTGATAATCACAGGTCTTTTTTGATTCAAACAAAAGTAAACCCTCCTTAAGAAATCCATTCCTACTACCTATATGGGTAACAATTAATCGTTGGGACCTTTACCTGTTGGTTCCTTGAAACCAGGTGAATATCCTTCCAGAAATGCTTGTCGACATGTTTTTATAGTTTTGTCTTTCCAAACTCTGCCTACAGTATGCCCTTCATTAACCCACGTTTCATCTAAATAATAAATGTTCTTATTTTCTGCCAAAATTTTTTTTATTTTTCTGAGGTAGTCTCGTCTCCAACACACAATTTCTTCGGAATCGATAAGGATTGACTGTCTGCCCACTTTTTCATACTTAAAGTTTAACTCATGCAAAACTTTCCAAAGTTTTTCTCTACTTATTGTGGGTAAATCGGGATCGTCGGTAATGGCTTGTAAAACTTTATCTAAAGTTGGTATTTGTTTGTTAAAAAAAATGAGTGGACCATTCTACCAATTGCATTTTTGAAAAATTCATCCACATTCACTTTCGACAATTTTGGTCTTCCTGGTCTCGGTTTGGGTGGCGTTATACCAGCTGATTTTTCTTTTTTTGTAAATGTTATATACAGTTGATTTTGAATATCCCATTACTTTAGACGAAATTTCAACTATACTATCAACAGTATTGGAAGGATTGTGTTGCTTAAAATAATTGTAGACGTTAGGGATAACAGTCTTTTCGTTAAGTGATAAATGATTCAACTTTCATTTTTTAACTGGTGTATAATCACACGTTAATTCCATATTCTATAAAATCACTATTCACTCTTGCAAAAAACAACTGTGTCAGATCTCTTCACTCGCTTATAATCGACTAAACAAAAATTTTCTGATATTATTGAATGACTATTTAAAGACCATTAACCATTTTATTAATCATTGGTTTTCCAAACAAAATTGAAATTTATACTATTTAAGATAGCGTTCACATTTATCAGAAACCATCTTTCGCTAATCGACTTTTTCTATCTAAACTATCAAAAGACCATTAATTGAATACCTATGTATTTTAAGAGTTTCTTTATTTCTTGTTATTTAATGGGTCATTATCATATCGACAAAAATAACTATAAATAACGTTACTAAAATAAACAGATTTATATAAATATAATATGCTTTGAAAATGGTTTAAACATCTAACAAACCGAAACAAATAATGTAATACCCTTAAAGTACGTCTATGACCAGCTGAAAAACCCTAGCTTACACAATGCCTACACTACTGTTCTAACAATAGCAGGTATTTAAATTTTACGATAGTCCATGTGACATGGAAAAATTTCTATCTAAATAGTCAAACCCAACGTAAAATAAGCTAAAATATTGACGTTGTACGAAAAGCACACATACTAAAATATGCTTAACAATTTAGTTTTTTTTCTGAGAATTTACTCCAGCTTATTCTTCAAATATACTATATACACTATAACACACATATCATCTGCATGTCATTACGAAGTCTTTTCTATTCGATGGGATGACTAACAAAAGTAGGTAGCAGATATACCCATAAATAAATATCCCTTTGTTTTGGTCTATTTGTTTATGGTAGATACCTCTCGAAACTTAACGACACCACTCAAAAACAAATGACTTTGTAATAAGCTTAAGATATGGTTTTCTGCAATATTTTATTGTCAACCATACTAAACTGACTCCTAGCAATACGTTCAACTTCTGCTATATCGTGACAACAACTAATTTTATGGAAGAGGTATGTCTAAGAGGGACAAAGAATAGTGATGACGGGCTCATATGCGTATCTATATTATACTATTTTATCATTTATACAATTTTAAAACAACAAATAATAATCGCAAGACGATGAGGATCGAAGAAAATATGCTAAAATAAATGGAGAAGTCAAAAGATAACTAACAAAAAAAAATCAGTTATGGGAGATAAAATGTGAACAGCTAGACATATAGATGGGCAGTACCATAATCGCAGAGGCTTGGAAATTTATCAAGAATTTAAGAAGATATACAAGCGAGAAAGGAAAATATAAAAATAATAAATCTCCAAGGTTTGTGTTTTTGCCGAGCATTAAGTTAGGGTCACTCCATAATTTGAATTTATTTTAGAAAATTTTTATTCTGTTTAAACTATTTTCGATTGTAACATAGTTTTTGATTTAGGTTTAGATTGCGTAAAGAAAAGAACGTTTTTGTTCTTCAAAGTTTATTGAAAGTAATGAAAATAAACAATTTTCCTTTGAAATATTAAATATTAAAAGGGACAATTTTAATTTGATGTACTTTTTGTTTAAACAAAAGAAATTTTAAGAACTTCAGTAGCAAGTATTTCTGTATTACATTCTGCGGAAGATTGTTCCATTCCTACTCCAATATGTCGCGAAGCTCTCTTGAATTCCTGGGGTTCGGCACCAAAAACGTCTTTTCATTTCATTCCAAACATGTTTTGGACCTCATCAAAATACTCAGTAGCTATCCAAGCAGTGTAGAGCCGTGCATTATCAGGTATAAATGTTGAATCGTCTCCAAGAATATTGATAAATGTAAAATATGATCTACTTGAATCTGTGTATCTGATATCTGGGGCATATAATGAGAGGAAGCAGATACAGGATAATGCAGTTGATACTCAACGGAAAAATAGGAATTGGTAGGAAGAAATACTCGTGGCTCCGAAACCTTCATCAATGGACTGGCTTATCAGCAGATGAATTATTACATGCGCGCAAGATAAAGAACGATATCAACAAATCGTTATGGAAGCTTCCCGCCTAAAAGTTGGGCACGGTACTCAAAGAAGAAGAATCAGTGTCAGGTACCTATGCACAGTCAATGTCCCATTTTTAATAAAGACTTAACTCCGTGCGAGCGTCAAACGATGTACGACCCTTCACCAAATAAAAGTCTCTCGGCAATACATGCTTAAGCATATCTCTCGCCTGGACGATACAACCACTCTTACACGTTTATAAGAGCCCGTAACGCTCCTTTCACACACTAAGAATTTGAACGTGCGATGGTTTGAACGCACGATGACATTCCAATAGTGACTTAAGCAATAACATGGTACCTTTCACATTACACGGCGGTTGAGACGTTCGGTGAAATAGCCGTGTGCAGGCCGTCCACTGCCACTACAAACAGACGGCGCCGTGTCGTGCTTACCTCCCTAGTAGTATACGTGACTTAATGCTTCCGTTTACATGATACGGTCATTCAGTCGCACGAAGGTACCTTGCTGGGTTATTTGGTATATTTTTTATTTACACTTTGCGGCTGTTTAAAGTAGGTGATGAATTATGATGTCTGAAATTTATAGTGAAATATTAATAACATTGGTTGAAGCGAGACCTGTTCTTTGGGACAAAACAATAGAAATATATAAAGACAGAAACTTGACGAGAAATGCTTGGAATGATGTGTGTAGTTCACTTGAAATTGAAGAAGTTGAACAAACGGAAAGACAAAATATTGAAAGTGAAGCTAACACTTTAATTTTTAAAAAACCGATGGCAACCAGGCGGCGCAAACAAGTGGATGAAGTAGAGTTAAAAATTTTAAAGGAATTGGAACCAAAAGCCCCTGAAAAAGCTGACCCGAACATGGCATTTTTTCAAAGTTTGATACCCCATTTGAGCAAGTTTAGTGGGGAAGAAATACTTGAGTTCCAGATGGCGGTTCTTCAAACCATATCAAATATAAAAGACAAAAAAGGGCCACTAGCCATCCTCTACAATCCGATGTAGACACTAATTACTGGCGTTCCCATCCCAGTTACTTTTCCTTTCACAACCATTCCTTTTCACAACATCCCAACATCGTATCTTTTTGCGTTCATAGGATGGATCCAATGAATTCGGTCCCTCTTATTTGTCTTTTTTCGACGATAGAGTAACCACAACGCTATAATTTGATTTCGCTCCATATCTACACTACACCTTTTATTTTACGAAATTATATTTAGTGTTATAAGGTAAACGACTCGGTTAAAACTGAAGTACGACAGCAGTGACGCCTTGTGTGAAAGCACAATCAATTCTGAACGTGCGTCAAAACTACCGAACGTCAAAACCACCGAACGTTCAAATTCTTAGTGTGTGAAAGGAGCACCAACGTTTCTCGCAGTTTTGCGCTGGCCGTGGCAATCTTCTAACGGCGCCATAATTCTTGCCGTCACAACAGAACTTATGTTCATTGCGATGCAATGACAGTGAAAACACTTGCACAGAAACAAAAACTATCCTGATAATGGTTTTTAGGAATTAGGGTAAGGGCCCTTTTTAGCTATAATGATAATGATAACCAATCATTCAATCATTCAACGTACCGATTAGACCCTTTGCTATTTTTTTAGAATTAATTTTTCTTCTTTGATGTACTTGTAGTCGCAACTACAGAGATATCGCCTTCTATACGATAATGGTCACAATGAACTACTTCGTAAATAAACTTTGCACAAATCTTAAATTTATAATTTTCAATTGTAATATAGAATGTGCTTGAAATGTCAAAGATGCTTCAAAGTCTCCTTGTAAGGCAGTTAGTTTAAACTTCATTATTATCCAATGTTTTTAAAAACTTCTTAGCGACGTTTGAGGATTACAAATAAAAAAAATGTATTAAAAATTATTTTATTCCCAAATTAATTTACATATAGTATACACTGTTTAAAATGGTTCTAATAAAAAAGCATTTTTAAATTATTTATACAAATACCTCCATAAAAATACTTAAAAGAATAGCACAAATACAACAGCTCTTTTTGAACACCCAGTACAGTAAAAACATATTAAATAGAGATTCTTTGGTAAAAAATATTTATTGATAATTTTTGAAAATTTAAAACACGGCGAAAGGTAAAAAATGTACAAAAATGTGTATAAATTATATAAATATATTAAACATAAATGATGATACAAACTGCAAAGTTCAAAAATCACAATACAATTTTGTTTCCTTTTTTGAAAATTGATAAAATTCTTTTACATTGGTTCTCTTTCAAGAAAATATTAAATAATTTATAGATGAATGTTTTTTTCACACACAATAACGAAGGCTACATTTAAACATTATTACTGTTGTGACTAAATATGAACTGTTTCAAACAGTTAATAGCATGGAGAGTAATTTCATTATATTCCACCAGTTTATCATCAATTATGAGAATAAGATAGATTGAAACATGAAGGAATAGGTTCCAACGCAATAGATTAACAATAAATACAGTTGATTGAAGTAAAACGTAAAATCACTGAAAGCAGAATACTTTTTGAACTGTTAAATTATGGTAGCCCTACTTTTCATATTTGCAGCACGATTGGCTGCAAACATTCTCGTAAGGCAACGGAACTTAAGGAAACATTTTTAGTTGAAAGGTCTTTATAGACTAACTGTATTGAGGCACATATTATACTACAAACGTTATCACCATCAATAGTAATATACATTTTTATTAATAAATCATGGAATAATAATAGGTTTGTGTGATTTAAAAAAAAATGTTATGGAAAATAATTAACCAAAAAATATCACCAAAGAAGTGTAAACTGTTATGGATTACACTCATCAAGTAACAATATATTTCCACAGATATACGCTTGCTTCACGATTGCGAAATGTGTTTATTTATAAATATTCATATTCAAATCTTAACTTACCTCACCTCACATATGCTTTCAAAATTAAGAACATGTAATTTTAAAAAAGCCTGAACCCGTTGGACAAGTACCTACTGATGTATGGGCTCTTTTGTACATTAGCGCGGTGCTATTATCGATGTTAACAGCAACTAACTTTTGTCTAAAACATTATACAACTAGGTCTAAGTTATCTAACCAACTTTTATATGACGATATGACTGCTATTAACGATCGGATGGATGTGTCGTTTTTCACGATTACAAAAAGATATCAAACTTATGTCGAATCTTTAATTTTTACATTAACAATATTTTTTCCAATTCCCCATCTTTTTAAGAAGATGATGACGTAATGTAATGTTGATGGATTTTGCCCAATATTCCCTATGTCGCGCTTGGGATGCTTTAGAGATTTTTAATTTGATCTAATTTAGTAGAGATCTTCGTTTAGATGTCTTAACCTCAACAACATAATACAGTTTTTCATACCATCCCTCTTTATAGTCAAGTGGCCAAAACCATAGGTATACTTTAGCAATAATGCTGAAATTGACACTGACATTTGCAAGTTTAAGGATAGAGATGTTTAACCTTGCCTGGTGTTGCCCCGTGTGTAAAAAACATTTATATAAAATTTTTTATTGGTCAGATAATCTTAAAAGGAACACAATGTTCTACAGCACTAAACCCGAACATATATACTAAAATCTAAAAAAAGCCTGTACAATTTAAAAACTTTAAATACAAACTATGTACAAAAATATTCATTTATAAGGAAGACTGTACAATAATTTAAAACTCGAACGTAATTTCTTACAATACACAAGGTTTTTCAAATAATAAAATTAACTTTTTTGCAATTACTAAAGTTGAGAGCTTTTTCAAAATTTTGCAAATAATGCCATAATAAAATCATAGAACGGATTACGAAATGGAAGGAGAGCAACAAAGGAACCAATGCTAACCAGATAGGTTGATAATGCCAAAAGAAAAGTGGTTCTATATGTCCAGAAATGGACGCGAACAGGTGAGTGATGATAATGAATGTTCTATTTTTTACACTTAAAGCATATCTTCAACAATTTTACCGAAGGAAGGATTCCATAAGCAAAATGGCAAAAACAACGAAACCACTGACGAAAATGATGTCTACAATATTCTTGGAATAAAGCAATCGCCGAGAATTTATCATCAGTAAATGTAAACAGAACCGACAATCGAGTACATATGAAGGATAAAATTTGAGTACACATCTTAACGTAAAAATTTGTTTAAAGCACCAAACATCTATTATTAATTAAGTGGAATAAGATCGACGTGAACAGAAAAAACACGCATATGGACGGACATATCTCATGAAGCGCATCGAACTATTGGCTGTTTAAAAATGAGGTTTTCCAAAATGGAGGATTTTGGAGACGATATGGAGCCCAAGAAATCATCCAACCTCATAACGAATGGCTGCCAACTGTCAGGCATTTGCTGCACTTGAATATAAAGACATGATTCAGTAGAAAAGATACTCTATCAAGAGCTAACTCTGGAACTTCTCCAAATCAAGCAATGCAATTATAAATGTCCCTGATAGTATGATACAGAATGAAAACTACAAGCTATACTGGAATAGTACCGTGCTCACAGACAAACTATTGGTACTTAATAGACTTTGTCTCATACTGGTTAATAAACTAAACCGACAAACAACGCTTTAACATGTGGCGGTACTTAAAAATAGTAATCTTCATGTTAAATATAATGGGAAAATCGATAACTATAAATAACGTCAGGTATAAATCAGAAAGCAATGGAAAATAAAAAGTATCCTTCGGAAGAGCCCCCTACAGAATATCAAACAGCTGGGTATTGGTGAAAATCTTCATAAGAATGTAAAATGCGGTATTATTCACGACGTCCACAGGCATCAAAAAAATTTGTGGAATGTATTCCAGGACAACTGGAGCTTGATAACACAAAAAGAGCCGTCTCCTCACAGCTCAATCATTTTGATAGCCTGAGATGAGCAAATTTTCCATTAATTAGGGAGTCGCCCGATATAAATCCGAGTAATAATAATAATCAGTGGTTAAATATTGTATTTATATGGAATTAAACCACAATTCATTGTGGTCACGTGTAAAGCATACATCTTGAAATAAAAAATCAAATCAATATGGTGAATAGACTAGAAAACAAAGCAGTGATAAGAAGCTTAGATGAATATGGGATTGCAAGAAATGATCCTAGATGGTCCCTAGATGAAAGGTTGGATTAGATGTATCGACCTCCATCCTACGCATTCCTTGAAGCCTTGCCAGGGCGTGGTGACAACTCTAAGTATTAATAAATTGTCGTCTTCTTGGTCCCGATCATGTGCCAGATCGACGACTTCATGTAGATATTTTTCCACCATAGTCTTCATTTGGTTTGCCCATCGTGTTGAAGATCTTCCTTTCGATCTTCGGCAGCAGTATCCAACTACTGCTTTGTAAATGTCGTCCTGGCCTTTTCTACTTTCCTATAACTTCTTCTTCTAATTTTTAAATTTCGTATTAATATTTCCGATATGATTGTCTAATATGTATTTTTTATTTTCAATAAAAAATAATAAAAATTAGACCTACATACTTTTAAAATAAGAATATTTTTTAAGTATGAGTTCTTAGTGAAATATTAAGGTGACCATGTGACTAAAAGCCGAAGTGTCTTTTGGTCTGACCTCCTCAATTCGTGTTCGTATTTTCACGTCAACAAATTAATACTTGTGTACTAAAACAATTTTTTTTTCTTCTGTTGTATGTCCTCTCAATTAATATTTTAGATATTTGAAACACCTTGCGTATGACTAAGACATGTATTTTTTAATTTTTTCTTATAATTCGAACACTATATTTGAAAAATTGTGTCTATTTTATGCAAAATATATATAAAAAAAATTAAAATCGTATTTATACTTAAATTTGCTCTTAGAAAATATTTTGTATATATTTTTACTATTTTAAACTCTATAATTTAAAATCTATAAGAATAATTAAGATTCAGATTTATTTTACATGATATATTCTTCTGAAAAATTTGATTTTACATTACTGAACACGTTCCGAAGATGAGGTTTCCTAAAAAACAAAAAAAAAAAACTTTAAACAAATATTAACATTGAATAAAAACAAAGATAAACAGACCGGTCAAAAAAATTGATTTTAACGATTTTAAGCAGGTATTGTAGAAACTCCTAACGTTAACATGCATGTCCGATAGTAATAAAAAGTGTACTATGTGACGAAGATAAAGGTCGAAATTCTACACAACGAACCAAAAAGAGATATATCGGGGAAAGCGGTGGACGCAAAGAAAGCTGGACAAAAAAAAAACAAACACCTTAAACTCTAGGGTCATTAGTAAATCTAGTAAGTGAAGCAAGTTATCGGAGAGGCCTTAAAATTAACATTTCAAAGACAAAGTAGATGGCAGTTGGAAAGATTAATATAGATCAAGGTCTGCTTTCGCTTAATGGAGAGGAGATAGAACGCGTAAATCATTTTAAATACCTTGGTAGCTGGTTAAATGTAAATTGTGACTCTGAACTCGAATGACAAATTTCGTGTAAAGAATCTGAATGTTGAGAAGAATTTTCACCGGCAACACTGCAAATTCTAACTACCAAAACTCAAATACTATAAAATAAGAATAATTGACATTTTTACTTAACCTATTTTATGATGATTTTTTTATCTAAAATAATTCGTTTCTTGTAAATTCTGAAATGAGTAAAAAAAAGGGCATGAAATATGGTGGTTCAGTGATGGTCGAACAAAATCAAGAGCCATAAAAAATTAACTCCAATGTGAGGTGTTTTGTTAATCTGTACAATTTTTTAATTTTACATACGAATAGAGGTAGAGGATTAAGAAAGGGATAGTAAACTCTGTCTCTCCGTTTCGCTAATACTTCCGCCTCTGCAAGGGCAGTAACTATATTTCTTTTTATTTAAAAAATATTTAAACCAGCTATTAAAAACAAAGTTCAATGTAAAAATATCGTATACAACGATTAAAAACTATCAGTTGAAATCTTATGTGAATCAGATCCATTCGAGTCGCCGTATATGAAAACATTCATACAGGTATTCAAAAATACAAAAAACTCGATTTCCAGCGAATTTCTTCTAACTTCGTATGCAAAATATGCTCTAACAGAAACCTGTCGATAAATATTCGCAGGAAGGTCCTGAAATGTTATGTGTGGTCTATCCTATTATATGACTGTAAGACATGAACATTAAAAACTACAATGCTTAACAAATTACAAGTATTCGAATTGAGGTGGTACACACCACCAATGAAGATGTTCTTAAAATGACGAATTCAGAACGCCTGCTCACAAATATCATACCCCCTTTACATGCAGCTCACTTCAGAGGCAGTAAGCAGGGAATTGAGCAGAGAAGTTGGCAGCTTGAATATGTAAACGTATGTACGAGGGTGGATTGATATAAAACTAGCCTTTGATAGAAAAAACAAGTATTTTGGAATTAAATCGATTTATTTCTCAACATAGTCCCCTTTTAGCTCGATACATTTAGTAAGACGATGTTCCAATTTTTTTATTTCATCCGAATAGTACTTTTGCTCGAGCTTTTCAAAATAGGCAGAATCGACTTCATCATTTGTTGCGAAACGGAGTCCTCCGAGCCATTTTTTTAGGTTTGGAAACAGGAAAAAATCGCTGGCGGCAAGATCTGGGGAATACGGTGGGTGTTCAACCAATTCATAACCAAATTCGTGTAATTTTGCCATGGCGACGGCCGATCGGTGAGCCGGTGCATTGTCTTGGTGAAACTTGAGCACTTTTTTGTGTTCCAAACCAGGGCGTTTTCGACGCACTGTTTCGACTGTTCTTTAGTTTCTGGTGTGTAATAATGCACCCAGGTTTCATCAACGGTGATAAATCGGCGAAAAAAATTCTTCAGATCGCGACGTATCATCGCCAAAAGCGTCTCCGAAGTGGTCACACGTTTTTGCATTTGATCAATTGTCAGCAATCGCGGCACCCATCGCGCAGATAGCTTTTTCATATCCAAATGACGGTGAATGATGTTGTGTACGCGTTCGTAGGAAATGTTTAGGACCTCTATTAACTCGCGGAGCTTAATTCGACGATCTGCCATAATCATGTCATGGACTTTGTTGATCATTTCCAGCGTGGTGATTTCATTTGGCCTCTCGGGACGCTCATCATCAAAAACCCTCGTACAACCACGAACAAATTCAGCTTTCCAAAATTTTACTGTTGCTAACGAAGGTGCAACCTCACCATAAACTTCGTCCAGGTCGGCTTTGATTTGCACATTCGTTTTACCCTTTTTGTGGAGGAACTTAATCACCGAACGATACTCGACTTTTTCCATTTCCAAATTTGCTTGCTTTTGACGACTGTAAAAACCAAACTAATTGTTTTTAAAACTTAAAATTTTGACAGACGTCATGTCATGAATGGCACATGTCAACACCGAAATCAATTCGGTATCAAGTGGCGCCATCTATCAAAGGCTAGTTTAATATCAATCTATCCTCGTAAATGTTGGTGGTTTTTTTAACGGAAATTAAAGGACTTGCAGTGCGAGTGACAGTGACTGTTTACATGCTGCTCGCTGTCTTGTAGGTGCACGGACTTATTTGTTTATTGTTTGGTAAATTTTTCGTTAACTATCGTTGAGTGAGAGATATGCTAGTGAGAGATTGTTGTAGGACTCTTCACAAAAAGACTACAAAAAAAGCACAATGTAATCGATGCGGTTTGTCTTTTAAATTTAAATTTGATCCTTTAAAACGATATTAATTGCTTTACAAACTTCCGGCACAATCAGCGAAATTGCTGGTGATGATACTTTAAAAAAATAACGCAAACTTTGGTAACTGTCCCCAGTGGCCAAATATCGTAATGTTTATTGCCAAGCTTATTTTTGGTGGTATTGGTATCCTTACTTTAGTCTGTTTTTATCATGGGCTCAATTTTCTGAAGCAAAAATTCAAAATATATGCGCTACATTCTGCAAAAATTATCCGGATTCCTCACAAGTCAGTTCATTGAAACAATTTGTCATATTTCCTCTGTAAAAAAATGTTTGAAGCCATTTTCAGATTTTATACAAAAAAACTTTTTCGCCATCTACGGTTTTTTTCTACCTCATTTGTTTTTAAAACGTTAAGATAATTTTGTAAACTTAAAACACACAGAGCTGTCGCCGCAGTAATTTCTATTACCTCCATTGCTGATGGTACACTGATGCAGCACTGTAGTAGCTGTATGTAAACAGTCATTTGCCTTAAATGCTGCAGTGGAATTATTTTGGACAGGACAGTGGGCAACACTAGTAGCAGCAGCAATGGCTGCATGTAAAGGGGATATCATAAAGAGAAGAAAAACAGAATACCCCGGCCATATAATTAGAGAACCCAAATACCATCTACTTCGCCTTATAATACAAGGAAAATAGATTGATTCACAATTACACGGTTCTGTACGGAAGTGAAGACAAAAAGGAAACCAACTAGATGTAAAATAGTAAATTAATAAGAATCCAATATTTTTACAAATAAACTAACCAACATAAATAAAAAATATTTTATTCTAAATATATCACCTGCTTTTACTGTCGGGATCCTCTAGCAGCCTCTTCCAGAGCTCTTACTTTAAGTTCGCGTTCTCTTTGTTGCCTAAAATGTGAAAACTACTATTATATAGAGGACCATTCTTCCGAAGGCCGTTACTTTCTATTTTCTAAATATTAAACCACTTTCACCATCTAACACTACATTTCAATAAAATTTCGCCTGAAAAATAAGGAAAAAAAAAACTAAGTGACTAGGCATTTTCAAAAGCGAATAACTTGAGCACTTGTTCTAAAACATGTGTAGTTGTGTATTGAGAAAAATAATTATATATTTTTGTTATAACTAAGCTTACGTTATATTTTATATCAATACTCCAGTCGTCAGAGACCAAAATGCCACTTAACCTTTAAAAATCATACGATCAAGTTGAATTTTGCCAAAAATGTCAATTTTAGGACGCTAAAAAAGATGCAAAAAAACTTATCACTTTTATCCCCGGGCTTTCCCTTAAAATCTCCCACGTACAGGGGAATCGATTTACCAAGAATATGTACGCCATAGAAGATCGGTGGTTTTGAATGCCAGTTACGCGCGCGAAATCAATGATCAATAAAATTTTTACCAGCTCAATGGTAAAAATTCAATATCTTTTGATCTGAGTGCCCTATCGATAAAAACAAGATGCGTTTTAAAAGTAAATAGTGCAGCTTTCGTATGCAATTTTTGTATGTTGCCGCAAATGATCTCAGTTTTTATAAAGGTGTTAAATATATAAACGTGGCGCGATTTTTGCCATTTTTTATGATTTTCATGAGATCAATACAATGTACACCTTTCATTGACCGGCCACTATGGAGTTTCCATAACTAGAATCTAACCTTCAAAACATGCATGAAATTTTAGTTGAGTTTTGGCAACAAATGTGAGGCATTTGAAATATGCTTAAAAAATGCTTGAAACTTCACATTACAAACAATCTAAAACGTTTAAAACTGATGTTTTAAATTCAACCAGTAGGTTTTTTAAAAGTACTTCAATTTCAGCTATAAATTACACCCAAAATCAGCTCCTTGGATGCATTTCCCGTGACGTGCAATGGTTTGTAATATAAAAGTTTAAATTCTGCGTTTTTTTACGACCGGTGAATGTAAGTAATAAATTTTAATGATCTCACGAGAATAGTAAAAAATGGCAGTTTATTTATTGAAAAGCTTTATAGAAACTGACTTTATTTCGAGCAAATACAAAAATTGCATACGAAAGCTGCACTCTTCACCTTTAAAACGCATTTTGATTTTTGTCGATAGGATACTCTGATCAAAAGAGATGAATTTTTTACCGTCGAGTTGACACAAATTTTATTTTAACTTTGATTCAGCGCGCAGAACTAACATTCAAAATCACCGGTCGCTTCAAGTGCTGTTTCTAAGAGAATAGTTCATTCTACGCAAAAAGTGCTAATAAACATTTTTGTTCAAAATTATCTCAGCTACATTATTTTTTATTTAAAATATTTTTTTCTACGGCGTACAGATTCTTGGTAAACCGATTTTTTCCCGTTTTTACCCCAATACGAGGAGGGTTTTAGGGAGAAGCCTGGGGGTTAAAGTAGTAAACTCTTTTGGGCATCTTTTTTGGGGTCCCAAAATTGATATACTCGGCAAAATTCAGCTTGTTCGTATGATTTTTAGGGGTCCAATCTCTGACGACTGGACTACAAGCCAACTCAAGGATGCTACTATCTATACCAAACCTCTTTGTCTTTTTGAGTTGGTAGCTTTTATGGTGACGTTCCTATATGGTTTTTAGTCTATTGTTGTAATTTCAACATTATTTTTGTATTTATTTAATTTTTTTACTTCATGAACGCAATTTGTTACGTTCTACATATTCTTCTCAGTGAAGGCTTTACTAAATCATGATCCGAGCTCTGGGTTCTGGGACTAACAACTAAATATTGCCCATCCTCTCCATTTTTTGTCCAGGTATAGTAGCGTCTTACCCGTACCAACCAGACTGCATTGGAATATCACATGATTGTAACAGTTTTAATGGTTATGATAATATGATGCAGGTGGAAAACAATATGTTTACATTTTCCGTGGAACGTCATTGCCTTCACTACATCCTTACAGACAGAGTGAATGATTAAGAAAGAATAACCAGATAACTTTATAGAAAACATAAGATCAAATAGGAACATAAAAAGAATAAATGAACCATTTTTTTTAATAAAAAATTATTACCATATTGGTTATTGCCAATAATGCAGTTGATAATAACTAACGGGGACCAATAATAAAATGATGTAATTGAACAATAAGTATTCATTCTTCGTCTTCACCTTTTGGTCTTATAATCCTGGTGGAATCTTTGACTGTCTGGCTATTTGCCACTATTCAGACCTCTTTGGCGTCCTTCTCAATTTTCTTATGTTTCTAAGTCTAAGGTTGCCCCCTTCGTCGGCCAACAGTATTCTGGATCTTCCTCCCTTTTGTCTTTCTACCGATTTAAATTTTAAGATTTTCTTTGTATTTAGTCTCCGAACATATTCAAGTCAAGCCAGCCGCTGACTTGTTATAAATCGTACAGAGTTATAGTCCGGCTGCTGGGTACCTTCCTGTATGCATGGAAGGGTGGATAGTTAAAAACTATTCTATCTTATGTAAAATTTTATTATTTTAATTTACAAATAATGCCATGGCAAAGTACGGCTAAAATACATTAAAAATGCTAGATATGTTATATCATCATCCAGCATAAAAAAATCACTGTTGAAAATAGGCCCCTTCCTCGAGTTTCCAACCCCATCTATCTTACGCCATTCTCATCCAGTTTTTATTTTTTCTTCTTAAATCGTCAGCCCATCGTGTAGGTGGTCAACGGACGCTTCTCTTGTCTTCCCTTGGTCTCCACTCAAATAACCTCTTTGTCCATCGCCCATCCGTCATTCCAGCAATGTGTCCTGCCAATCTCCATTTTGGTTTGGCTATCCTTTCGATGACGTCAGTCACCTTGGTTCTTCTCCTGACCTCACTTTTTTTATTTTGTTTCGCAGAGTTATTCCTAACATGGACCGCTCCATTCTTCTCTGTGTAAATCTGAATTTGGTAGCTAAGGCTTTTTTTAAAGTATGTGTTTCTACACCGTATGTCAACACTGGGAGGACGCATCGATCAAATACTTTTCTCTTCATGCATGTGGGCAGCTCACTTTTAAAAGTTTCTCTCAGTTTTCCATATGCTGCCCACCCAAGAACGATTTTTTTCTTTAGTTCATGGGTCTGATTATCCCTGCCAATCACAATTTCATGTCCTAGGTATTTATATTTATCTACGAGTTCTACTTCTTGCCCACCAATACTGATGTTCTGTTTGGGTACCAAATTTGTCATTATTTTTGTTCTAGAGATGTTTATATTTAAACCTAGATTTCCTGTAGCCACAACGAGTTCCTGTACCGTCTCTCTTGCCATTCCTAAGTCCTCAGCTATTATTACTATATCATCGGCGAAACGTAAGTTGTAAGATATTCTTCATCTATTTTTATTCCCTTTGTCAGCCAATCAAAATTCTTAAAAGCATGTTCCAGCACAGTATTAAAAAGATTAGGTGACATTGGGTCTCCTTGTCTAACCCCCCGCTCTATTTTTATGCGATTACTATTAGTATGTAATTTGACAGTGGTTGTTGCCTGTAGGTATATATTGTATAATAATTTTGTATACCTATAGTCTAACCTGCATTCTTTAAGCGCCTGTAGTATTTTACTTAGCTCAACTGTGTCAAAGGCTTTGTGAAAATTGACAAATATTAGCACTAGAGCTTTACTTTAAATGTTATATAGAAAAAGTTGATAGTTTAAAGGTTATTAAAAATTTTAAGTCCACAAATCGAAGATATAGCTTAAGTTTGAGTCTTCATAGCATTTTACATGATGCATATTTCTCTAACAGCTGCACATAAATAGAAAGTTTGAACCTATTTTAACAAATTAAATTTGAAAATAATGGAAGAAACTTTCTTTTTCATTGAGTTAACAAGCAATAAATAACTAGTTTTTCGTCCTAGCAAAATCAACAAGCACACACTGGGCCAGTACGTAATAATGTGTTGACATTATTTATGTGCTTCGGTGGCGGCGCTGTGGTGTTTAAAATTTTCAATAAAGATTCATAGATGGCATTCATGATTCATATGAATGGCATTAATTTAATGCTTTAAATAATTATATTTAAATAAGACTATTGTTGTTGTCTCTCATTCGGAATTCATTCTTTGAGTTTTCACAGAAAGCTAACGAGAAAAATAAGCTGTACAGGTTTTCAAGGGGTTAGAGGATGACATACGATACACTGCATCATGTATGCGCCTTGATCACTTGTATTATAACAGGGAAGATTTCCGTTACCAGCTTCCTTATATGAAATCGGAAAATAGGCCAGTATTTTTACTGAATAAAGCATTAACATTTGTCTCCTATCAATGGATTTATATCAATACCATTCCTTCGCAGATATATTTTTTAGATATTTGATAGTAATAATATAATGAAAATAAATTTTATATACCATATTTTTATCAATACTACAACTTCCATTGGACAAAACAATACAGCCACCACCAATAATACAAAACATAAGCCATGAAATGCACGTATGGATAAATTATGTGTAGACAAAAACAGCCAGCTATAAAAAGTACAAATTAAATGTGGGTATGATCAAACTTATAAGGTTAGTTTTATCCCCAAGATATTAAAAATGTAATAAAAAAGCGCAAGCAAAACTAATGAAAATGAGCATTAATTACAAAAAGAAAACAAAAAAAAATACTAACAGAAAAATTGATTTGTTGTTTATAGTTTTTCGAAAGCATTATATATGATTGCAATTTTTTTTATGAGACTGTCCACTGTATGTTTAATATATTAGTATATTTTTCTTTAATCAATCACCGTTTAATCGACTTGAGTACAAATCATATAAAAATCATCCCATGTGTCCCGTCATAATATCTTATTATCACAAAATCTGAATTCAACTTAACCCGAAATTTAAATATCATATGTTTAGTTTTTGATTTACCGTAACTTTTACAGAGTTAATTTGATTCTTTTATAATTTGGCATCGTTGACATTTTATCATAATTCGTCATGTGTAGATTGAACAGTAGAAATTGCATTTACCCTTTAATTGTTAAATTACATTATTAATGATGTTATAATAACCTCTTCCTAATACATCATGCTCAGGTCTGATACTATGAAAAATTTTACACAAATTAATGGTTCAATCTAACATAGTCTGGCTAATTGGTTCTCGCCAAATTCCACGGAAAAAAAACCTCTTCCTAGGAATTCAGTTGTTTTTAGTACGATGTTTTTAGATGCAATTACATTTATATTCACAAGTCTCCGGATATTGGTCCCATCCCGAAAAATTTTTAACTAAGAAATTGTGTTCTTTAATATACAAGCTGAATAAAATCCTACATTAAGTTTCTAATAATTCTCTATTTTTGATGACTCTCTATATTCCAGCAAATAAAAAATAAAATGAATCAAACGCGTGATCACTAATCTCAAACATTTTTGGTCGCATTCAGGGATTCCATCTTTTTAGTTTTTCTTGCTGTTCTGTCAATATATTACGCTCCTTATATCTTCAAATCTTCTGTTTGAATTATTTTCTTCTTTTGTTCAGTTTCTGGTAAGATTTTCTTGGCTCTTATGGCTTACTTACTTCTTGTAGTTCTTTATTCACATTTTCTCTCTTCTTTCTGCAGCGGATTTTCTTTTCTTCTTTACTTAGTTATTTATATTTCCTCTCTGCTTGTTACATCAGTAAATATGCTGTTTTTTCTTTTTGTTATGATCGACATTCTTCGTCAAACCAGTCATTCGTTCTTGTTCTTCTTTGTTTACCTTCCATGCCTAGTAATTCTTCAGCTGCTTCTTTCATAATGTTCCTGCATCTTTTTCACTCTTCATTTACGTTTTCATGTTTTAATCTGTTTTGTAGTTTGATGTTTATATTCTCTATTTTTGTTTGTATCCTTCAACAGTGAGTCCTTCAACATTTTATCGTTCATGTTTAGAACCTATTCCTTCTATTGTTTAAAATTCTGGCCTTTGGCCTAGTTTCGACCCGAAATCAGAAACCGCATTTACTCCTCTCCTGGTGCGGATGTTTATTATATTCAATTGATGTCTTGAGTCTACAAAAACATGATCTATCATATTTACTGTAAGTCCGTCTGGTGATTTCCGTCTATATCTTTTCAAGCGAACTTAAAATTATACAATCGATTCTAAAGAAAAACTGCTATGAAAAAAAAAAGAAGATATAAAAATATTTAAAGTGTCGTTATTTCTCAAGCACAATTTTTTTTCAATTTGTTGGGCGGTGATATGATTCCTGTTGCATATCATGCAAGTTAAGCGTTTACTTTGTATTCCAGTTCTTCCTTTAGCGGAATCTTCAGTTTTTTATTGACGCTTGTAAAATGAAAGTATTTGCTGATGAAATGAAAGTAGCTGCTGATTCAGCTGTTCATTCATCTGTGGTGTCTTTATTTTTCCGAGAAAACACATTTCGACTATAACATCAGGACATTGGAGGATTATATTTGTAACAATATGATTCATGTAATGCATGACTCGATGTATAACTTCTTCCAAATAAACACGTTATTGTTTTTGAAGTCACTATGTACATACAGATCAAACAAGCATCTGCGGTCGCTAGTACTCTTTCTACTATTGATAGACTAAATAATTGAATATCCTTCTGCGATAAATTGAGTATTTTACATCTTAAGGTATATAGTCGACTCCCACTCATTAGCGACTCAATCCATTTTTAATGTGAATGAAAACTTATTTGATAAACTTGATCCATTGTATTATTTTTATTATTATAAGGCAGAAATAATATAATATTCTATTGTTACAATATAAAGTGACATGCAACGAAACATATTTTTCCGAAACTACTTTCGACGCGTGACTTCGACGACTAATTTTGATATTTATTTGCTAGAGTATTGACATTATTCACGTAAAAGACCAAAAATGTACACATTTTTTTTTAACATACTGATATACAAATACACAGTGAACAGTCCGCTAATGCCACACCACATATTATTATGAACCCAATAACTACCAAATACGCTAACCGATTTGCATTTGCTATAAAGACACGAAAAACACACCTTAGGTACTCTTCGTGTTGAGCTACTATCGAAGGATGAGGAGGGAACCTATCCCTTTCTAGCATCATCTGTCGCTGTAACTGTTCATGGGCGGCTGCCTGAATATAGTAAATTATTTTTTAGTACTAAGTACAATAAATTGCAATGTGTGTCATAGTTCTTGAAATATTTCAACGTTTGATATTTTTTGTATAAAACAATATATATAAATAGAATATTTAAAATAGTTGAAACTATCATGCGTATTGTTTCTAGAGTTTTTAAAATAAATCGATCTATCTTTTTGATAATAAAGTAGCTTAGTTATTGTTATATGAAACCATTAGTAATCTTTACAGTATTTATAACTAAAAACTACCTTTTGCCTTTGTATTTGACTGATTTAATAAAACCACTTTTTTCGACATCAACTTTGATACGTCTATTGTTGCCTAATATTAATAATGTATGTATAGTACAATGATGTACTATTTTAATCTACAGCGGCGTCAATAAAAAAGAAACAGCCAGAGTAATAGTGGTTACTAAACAATCAAAAGCAATATTAAAAAATGTAACTACATCTCAGAATGAATACTATATGAGGACATCGGTAATCAATTGAATACTTCATTATTAATTATAATGTGTTGTTGACAATGGAATATCAATAACATTGTTTTAATTCTTTAAACAATACAAACAAAATCTTTGGACTTCGCAATCGGGTTTTCTAAAATGAATAACAAGTAACAGGCATAATTTAATTCACGCAAGATTTGAAAAAAAAAAAACAACTTAACAGACGACAGTTTAGATTAGTAAAACTTCATTGTTGAAGAATATTTTAAAAATAATGAAAGTACAAAACATGGTCGGAATATTCATTTAACCTCGTCAACTGTGAAGAGAATAGTTGAAAAATTCCGGGAGACTGGATCATTGCTAAACACACTGGTCGTCCAAAAACAGGCCGATCAAATGCCAATATCGAAGCAGTGCGTGAGAGTGTTGGTGAAAGTCCAGAAACACCAATTCAGCGTTGTGGACAAGAATTACAAATTTAACACGTTAAGCCTCGGCATGAATATTTTTTCTGTGATCTGTGGATTGGAAATTAATTTTACTTAAATTATCAAATATGAATTTTAATCAAATAAAAGGCAGATATCGAGCACAGTTAATTTATTAAATCTTGCCCAAATACTTTCGCTCCTAGAGCATCTTCAGGGGCATTTCGTCAAATTTGGGGTATCCAACAGTATACTGAGAATGTCATAAGCATTAAAAATTATACATTAACACAACACGACAAAAGACAAACAGTTTAAAATTAAAAAAAAAAAAAACGACGAAGCTACATATTGGTTGGCATCAGGAGAGAGAATATGAGCCTTTAAATGACTTATAATTTATGCATTTATGCAGCACTAAAAGTGAAACACACTGAGGTGTCACGCGGTTTGGAGTGTGGTATATATTACAGTCGGACGGCGTAATGCAGATGTTATGTCTCAGACTTGTCGATTCTTGTTTGACTAAATCAATGCGGTGCGAATATTGGATTAAGTTACAAGTAAAACGACGAGCTGAAAAAAATCTTTTGGTATTCTGATATGGATGGACTTTCTTAAAGCACCCCAGCTCAGGGATGCTTGGAGCAATTCTTTTTATTCCTGAATAACATCAGCAAAATAATGACGAGAAACCGTTTCGAACAGTTTCAGTCCATGTTTCATTTCAATATTAATGATGGAGAAATCGACCTACTTCATAAATTGACGCATTTGTTACAAATTCTTGTCAAAAATTTTCAAGAAGTAATTATACTTGGAGGGAATATCTGTATAGATGAAATAAAGGTGTCATTCCGGGGACGCCTGAAATTTAAACAGTATATCAAAAGTAAACGCCACAAATTTGGCATAAAGCTACACAAGTTGTGCATCGAAAAGGGATATACTTTTAATATGAAGGTATACTGCGAAAAAGACAAAAGACCTATAGAAAGTGGAACTTCAAATGTAGTGTTTACGATAACAGAAAATTTGTTGGATTCTGGTTGGATGCTATCTAGGGATAATTATTATACAAACGTTTCTCTGGCTCAGGAACTATTGGGAAGGCAAATCGTCTGGAAGGTACAGTGAGATCCAACAGAAAACTAAATAGGTAGTGATTGCTCGTGCAAGCAATGACGTGTAGTAATGCTAAAATGGCAAGACACGAGAGACGTGCTGATGTTCGCAACCCAATCACACGGAGGAAATGAAAAAGTAACACCAACGTGGTGCTGAGAGAGAAAAGCCGAGAGTGTAATTGATTATAATAAATATAAAGCTTTTATTGATCTTCTTAAGGTGCCCTCTCCATTACTGAAGGTTGGCTATAACCCTCTCTGGTTATGGCATTCAAAAGTCGTTGCAAACCCTCAGCACTGTATGCAATAATGACAGTGTCGTCTGCGTATCTTACGTTGTTTACATATTCTCCGTTGACTTTTAATCCTTCTTCAATATTTTCGAGGGCATTTTGGAAGATCTTTTCGGAATATATATTAAACAATAGTGGAGAAAGTACACAGCCCTAGAGAACTCCTCTTTTTATTGACATTTCTAGTGTCATACAATTTCTTTATTGATCTTGTCTTTATTGATCTATCTGATCAAATCAAGTCATATCCACATTGTCTCAGGAGAGGTAAAAAGTGGTACAGACCATTGGCGATATAGAAAAGTGACGCAAAGTAAAATTTCTATAATCGACTTCAAAAAGCAAGTCGCTTCACAGTTACTAGAAATTTCCGAAGAAAGTGACACAAATAGTTTAGCAAATCACATCGAGCATGTAAACCACAAACTGGTAGCAGCTAGACGAGCACGTTGTGTGGAATGCAAACCTAAGCAAAAACAAACCTAAGCTTTATTTTTATTCGAATAAATATTTGTACAAGCTCTTATGGCTGTTTTTTTATGATTCATAGGTTGGCATCAAATTATCCTATTTTGAAACCGCAGACACTGAAGTGTTCCCCTAGACCGTTATCCAAAGCTATAATACATGAGATTGCACCGTGTCTTTTCACCGGTTCATGCGGTCTGATGTCAAATTTAGCTGTGTGACACACCGGTAAAGTCACGCGGTCCGCCAAGATCACAGCATCTGTGTCACGCGCTCTCAACGTATTGAAGAACCTCTCTGGAGCTTATACTCACTGATGATTTTATCTAAATGCTTTCAAAGTTCAACTGACATAAGAACTGAAGCCTAAAGACCATGCACATAAAAAAAACAGCATTAAGTGGATGCCGATTTTTCGAGTAAAATCATTTTAAGCGATGAAGCACACTTTCACATTGACAAAATTACAGTATTTGGGGAACGGAGAACCACATATGTAGAAAAAAAATTCCTTCACAACGTGTCACTCTTTGGTGCGGATTTTCATTCGGAGGCATCATTGAATCATATTTCTTTGAAAATGAGACTGGTCAAGCAGTGACTGTTAGTGGTGTTTGATATCGCAACATGAGAACAGTATTCTTTCTGCCTAAATTGGATGATATAGATTTGGACGACAGGTGGTTTCAACAAGACGGTGCCACCTGCCATACAGCCAGTGAAACAATTCAATTACTGTATGAGACATTTGCTGGTCGTATATTCTCTCGTTTCGGTGATCAGAATTGGCTTCCTAGATCTTGTGATTTAACACCATTGGATTTCTTGTTATGGAGTTATTTGAAGTCAAAGATCTATGTCAACAAGCCTACAACCACCCGTGTACTAAAGAAGTGTACATGAAGGCCATTTGCCTGATGTGATATTCCATATACAACCCTATCGTATTTATTTTATGATTCAATAAAAAAGTATAATTTAAAGAAAAAAAAATAGTGATTTTTATTCAATTCAAATCCTGCGTAAATTTTATATCCCTTTATATATGACGGTCGATAATGTGTCCATAAGGTAAACATTTTCATGTAAGCCATGATATGTGATTAAATTTTCATCTTAAACGTTTGTAATAAATCTCTGGACAGAAACAATAACCATGATAATCTCACTACAAGTGTAAGCTAAAAAAATATTTATCTACTAAGTTCTAATTGTACCTTGGTATACATATCTGTTTTTGATAAAATTATGTGATTATATTATACCGGGTATAAAGAATTCAAGGCTGATATAAAAATTCTGAAAAATTTAAAAATCAAATAATTACTGGACGCTATTGTTTAACTGGAATATCCAACTTTTGTTAACATTTAATCAAAAAAGCGATTTTTTTCATTCATTTCAATATCTTGAAAAATTCGCATTGTAGATTAAATCTTTCAACAGACATTTCTTGAAAATACTTATGCTCATTAAAATGAGATTTTCTAAATTACGAAGTGTTTATAAACAAAAAAGTTATTGAAAATTAAACGCGAAAGTATTTTTTTCAATTATTTCAATTATTAAAATAAACAATAAAAATATCACTTTTCACAATGTGAGATTTTATGCAATTACTATATGTGAAAAACATGGACCCGATCGGTCGATTAGTTTTTAAACAATTGTATTTTTATCCCATTTGAGAAAATAAAGGTGATTTTCAAATAACTGTACAGGTGTTTTGTCATTGGTACAAGGATTTTTTGGACTCTCTTCGTAAGGTCTCAAATTTTCATGTTTTTAAAAAAGTATGTTACTTTTTCACTTTTGGCGTAGGCTTTATACTAAACAAACACGTAAAATCAAATCATAGCTTTCAACCCAATAAGCCCAAGAATATGTAGATTGCGAATAAGGGGCAGGTTCTTTAACTACAGTATTATCAACGTCCATGCTCCAACTGAAGATAAAGAAGACGAAGAGAAAGATCTATTTTATGAGGAAGTGGAAAGCACTTATAGGAAATGCCAGAACAATGACATAAAAATTATTATTGGTGATCTTAATGCTAAAGTTGGGCAAGAGACAACCTACAGACCCACTATTGGTGAACATAGTCTCCATACGGTCAGTAACCAAAATGGTTTACGGCTGGTTGAACTCGCGGCATCGTTAGGAATGGTGGTAGTAAGTACGTGCTTTCCCCACAAAAACATCCATAAAGCTACATGGCAGTCACCAGACGGCCAGACCAAAAATCAAATCGACCACGTACTTATAGATAGTCGACATTTCTCCGATGTACTGGACGTAAGAGCATGTAGAGGTGCTACCATAGACTCCGACCACTACCTTATAAAAGCAAAACTTAGAGCACGGATATCTAACGCAAAAAAAGGTCACAGCACAAAATTCACAGAATATAATATTGAGGTGCTACAATCTGAAACTGCTAGAGCTAATTACATGACAATATTAAACGAAGCGTTACCAACAATCGAAGAAAATCTAAGTATAGAAGAACATTGGACTAAATGTAAAGAAGCTATGCACACAGCGGCTGAAACTGTATTAAAACCTATCAAGACCAAAAAAAAAACGAAGATTGGTTCGATGAAGAGTGCAGACATATCAACCAACAAAAAAACGAAGCATATAAGAGACTCCAGCAGCGCAGAACGAGACTAACTCTGGAAGATTATGAAAATCTTAGAAGAGAAGAAAAGAGAATGATTAGAAGAAAAAAGAAAGAACAATACGAACACGCTCTAAACGAAATTGTTAACCACCACAATGGAAAAGACTCCGAAGAAGAAATTAGAGAAGCCATCGCAACACTGAAAAATAATGAAGCTCCCGGTTCGGATAATCTCCCTGCCGAACTTTTCATGGCGGCGACCCCTCATGAAACACATGCATAAACTGATAACTGCAATCTGGCAACAGAAAGAAACACCCACAGACTGGAAGTTAGGTGTACTGTGTCCTATACACAAAAAGGGAGACATGATGGTGTGTGATAATTATAGAGGCATCACTCTACTCAATATGGCATATAAAGTGTTGTCCAACGTATTGTACAAAAGACTCCTCCCCTACGCCGAACAAATAGTGGGAGGATATCAGTGCGGTTTCCGTCCTAATAAATCAACAACGGACCAGATATTTACAGTGAGGCAGATCCTTGAAAAAACCCTAGAGTTCGGCGTCGACACCCACCACATATTTGTTGACTTCAAAGCCGCATACGACTCCGTTAATAGAAATAAACTTCTACTTGCTATGGTTGAATTTCGCATTCCGTTTGATCTTGTCCGGTTAACTGAACTTACACTCACAGGTGCAGAGAGCATGGTAAAAATCCAAAACGATCTCTCAAGACCCTTCCATTGCAAAAATGGACTAAGACAGGGTGATGGACTATCGTGTCTCTTATTTAACCTGGCATTAGAAAAAATAATTCGAGAGTCGCAGATTACTACGAATGGTACTATTTTTAACAAATCAGTACAAATTGTCGGATACGCAGATGACATAGACATCATAGGTAGGTCCACAGAATCTCTGACTAAAGCATTTCGGTCGTTAAGAGCATCTGCACACAGAATGGGACTAAATATAAATGTTCAAAAAACCAAATATATGTGTTGTACTAGGTCAAGCAACCCGACACCTACACGAATAATAATTGACGACCTAGAATTGGAAGGTGTTGACACCTTCATATACTTAGGGTCGCTGCTAACCAAAGATAACAACGTCAGTGAAGAAATCAAAAGAAGAATAGTGCTCGCCAATAAGTGTTACTATGGCTTAAGAAGACATATGGCCTCAAAAATTCCTAGAAAAATTAAACTGACTGTATACAAAAAACTAATAAGACCAGTGCTAGCATATGGTTCAGAAACTTGGACACTAACACAGAATATCCAAGAATTGCTCAAACGTTTTGAGCGAAAAATACTAAGACGAATATATGGAGGCATAAAAGAACAAGGTTTGTGGCGCAGGTGTTACAATTTTGAGTTGTATAGAAGATTTGGAGAACCTGACGTTGTAAAATTCATTAAGGTAGCACGCCTCAGACGGATAGATCATGTAATCAGACGAGAGGAAGATGCCATAGTCAGAAAAGTTTTTGACCGAAGAGGGCCGATCGGACAACGAAGAAGAGGAAGACCGAGACTTAGGTACCAAGACAACCTAGAAAATTATTTGAAGTCTATCGGAATTAGAGCATGGAGAAGAGTTGCCAGAGACAGGGGCGAATGGAGGATTGTTCTGAAGAAGGCTTTGGCTCATAAAGAGATGTAACGCCACTGATGATGATGATGATGTTACTTTTTAATTGTTTACTTTTTTAAAGATGTGTTTTTCATAACCTTTCAGATGGTATATTTTGTTTTTTTATTGTAAATGTTAAAACGGCTCAGATAATTTAAATGTTTTTAAGACGAAAAATGGTACTTCATTATAAATCAATTATTTGTAAGTAAACAATTAAAAATTAATATACTTTTTTAAAAACATGAAAATTTGAGACCTTACGAAAAGAATGAGATCAAAAAAACTCTTCTGGTATTGACAAAGCTATATGTCATGACATGTTATATATAACTCACATTGCAAAATGTGTTTTAAATTTTTGTATTGTTTATTTTATTAATTATAAACAATTGAAAAAATGCTTATTAATTTAGAAAATACCATTTTAAAGAGCATATATTTTTAAGTCAGTCGTCTGTTAAACTTTTTAATCTAGAATGCGTAGTTTTTTCACAATATTGGAATTAATGAAAAAGGTCGCTTTTTTGCTTAAATGTTAATAAAAAACTATGACGCAGTAAAAATTTCGATACCCACGAGATGGTACACCTTTTCTATTGACTTCCCAAAGATATCCCAGTTGAAAAATAGTGCTCAGTAATTTTCCGATTTTTTTAATGTTCTTTCGGCTTTGTTTCCTGGGGAAATATATTGTCTATTTGACGGAAACCATTTTCACCGTCATATGTACAAAATTGGTAAAATAATTACATGAAAATGAACACAGGTACTAAAATCTGCTGCTGATATTTAATACCAGCAGCAGATTTTAGTACTTGTGTTCATTTCCATGTAACTATTGTAGCGTGATTAAATAAAACGAGCGGTTCGAATTTATATACATATATTTATTTATAAGTTTACAGTTCGGTACTCTCTTATCGACTCAACTCACTCCTAACAACGTTACATATATATAATAAAGTTACTTTTCGAGAACATTCTGGCGTTGTCCCACCTCTAATTGTCTCCCGTCCGAAGGACGGGCGCTATTGACATGCCGTTTCTTACGTTTTCTAGATTCGTCCTTCTAAGAATTATGACGTATCGGAGATGGGCTATTTCGTTACACTGCTCCCCTCTTAAATCTGATCGTCCCGATCAGCAACTCTATATGTAGGCACAGGATGGCGGAATCTACAGGACTCTCCAGCTCTGCATGAACCCTTTAGAAAGAAATAACAGTCTACTGACTTTGAAGGATACGATTTCATCGGGTTAATGCAACACACAGTAATTCTTACACCGGTTTCTCGGAAGATCACTTCAAGCATGCTTCTGACAATCTTCCAGTCCAGATTATCTAGTGCATGGCCTATCTTGGGTAAGGCCAAATTCTTGATGTCGTAATTGCACACAATTTTCTTCAAATTAGTTAGAGCACGCCATATGTCCTCGTAGCTTGCCCTGTCTGTATACGACTTCCTGGTCACCATATACAGCAAAGATCGAGAACCATCTTCTAATCTCATTACTCTTCCAACTTTAGGCTGCTGTTTTTTTAACTCGTCCAAACGACCGAATTTCTTATAAAATACGGATGAGATTCCTTTAGTCATCTCAAGATCTTGAGCAACACAGTGGGCTAGAGAGACGTTATGCGGAACACTAAAAAGATCCTGCTGAACTTCTGTGGTCACGCCGAATCTAGCACTCTTTCTCTCTGCGTAATTTGACATAAACTCATTAAAACTTGGTCGCCGGTCATCTTTGATCTCATGTTGAAGGGTTCGTGCTTCTTCTGTTTCATTTGAGCCAGCATATGGTGCAAGACGATTTATGTGAACTACTTTTGGTTTACTTTTCGGCAACTTCTTAATTCGGTATATTACGTCATTTATTTTCTTTTTAATTTCATACGGACCTTCCCATTGTCTTTGTAGTTTGGGAGACAAGCCTCGACGACGTTGTGGATTATAAAGCCAAACAAGATCACCTACTTCATAGCTTTCACTCTTGCATCGAGAATCATATTGATCTTTCATTCTGTCACTGGCTATCTGGATGTGTTGTCGGGCAAGTTCATGAATGTTGTTCATTCTTAACTTCAGGCGGTCGACATAATCTTCGCTGGCAACATGTTCTTCGGAAGGTCTGCAGCCAAACTCTAGGTCGCAGGGTAAACGAACTTCACGACCTCACATCAGGCAGGTTGGAGTCTGGCCTGTAGTTTCATTCACGGCCGAGCGGTAGGCCATTAGGAATAAATGAATATGCTGGTCCCAATCTCTTTGATGTTCTGATACAACCTTGGATAGGTGTTTACCCATTGTTCGGTTCATTCTCTCGACCATTCCATCTGATTGAGGATGCAGGGGTGTCGTTCTGGTCTTATTGACACCAATCAATTTACAAACGTTTTGGAAAAGAGTTGACTCGAAGTTTCGCCCTTGGTCGGAGTGGATCTCCAAGGGAACACCAAATCGGCTAAAGAATTCTTTAACAAGTACCTCTGCAACGGTAGCAGCTTCTTGATTTGGTATCGCATAAGCCTCAGTCCATTTCGTAAAATAATCCATGGCTACCAGGATATATTTATTTCCATCATTTGTCTCTGGAAGTGGACCTGCAATGTCGATTGCTACTCTTTCCATAGGACTACCAACATTGTACTGTCTCATGTGTGCCCTCTTTTTACCAGCTGGACCATTACTGGTTGCACACAGTTCACATTTCCGGCACCATCTTCTTACATCATCTTTACAGTTCACCCAATAGAACCGTTCTCGAACCTTTTGCAGAGTCTTCGTGATACCAAAGTGTCCACCTGATGCACCGTCATGCAACTGACGCAAAACTTCTGACACTTTACTTTTAGGTACAATCAACTGAAGCTTAGTATCTGTACCATCATCGTTCTCAAAGGTTCTATACAGAAGATCATCTTTCAGCATTAGGCAATTCCATTGGCTCCAGTAACACTTGACTTCTGGACTACATGCACTAATGTCTTGCCAAGAAGGTCTTTCACTTCGACGCATCCAATCCAATACTCTTTTTATACATGGATCATCTGCTTGAGCGTCTTGTAGCTGTTGAGGCTGCCATTGATCATTAATGACGGTGGTTCGTCTCACGGGGCAAAGTCGTTCTTCTAATTTAAGACAGTGATTACAATTTGCACTGCACGGCCGTCTCGAAAGGGCATCAGCATTTGAATGAACTCTGCCAGCCCTGTGTTCGATCTCGTAATCATATTCTTGTAATCGTTCTAACCATCTTGCCATCTGGCCCTCTGGATTACGAAATTGTAGGAGCCATTTTAGAGCAGCGTGATCCGTGCGAAGAAGAAACTTTCTGCCATACAAGTATTTATGGAAATGCTCACAAGCCTTCACTACGCCTAGCAATTCTCTCCTGGTAACGCAATAGTTTCTTTCTGGTTTTGACAAGACTTTGCTAAAGTAAGCGATGACCTTCTCCTGCCCATCTTGGATTTGGGAAAGAACAGCTCCTATTGCACTGTTGCTTGCATCTGTGTCCAACACAAATTTTCCTGCCTGTCTAGGGTAGCTTAAAATCGGTGCGCTGATCAGAACCATTTGTAAGTGTTCGAAAGCTCTTTGACACTCTTCGCTCCATGTATATTCTTTGCCTTCTTCTGTCAACTTTGTTAATGGCTTGGAGATGTTGGCAAATCCTTTGACAAAACGTCGGTAATATGTACATAGGCCAAGAAAACTTCTAATTTCGTGTTTATCTCTTGGTACTGGCCAATCCTTAATTGCTGCAAGTTTTTCAGGATCAGCTGTTACACCATTACCTGCTACAATATGTCCCAAGTACTTCACTTCTCGTCGAAACAAGTGACATTTCTTCGGACTCAACTTCAGATTCGCTGCCCGCAATCGTTGGAAGACTTCTGTTAGGTTATTGGCATGTTCATCGAAGGATCTTCCAACTACAATTACATCATCCAAATAAACCAGGCATGTTTTCCATGTTAGACCTCTTAAAACTGCATCCATTAATCTTTCAAATGTGGCCGGGGCATTACATAAACCAAAGGGCATAACTGTAAACTGCCAAAGCCCTGATCCTATCGAGAATGCGGTTTTTTCACGATCGGCTGGCTCCATGTCTACTTGCCAATATCCACTTTTCAGATCGAGTGTGGAGAACCAACGAGAACCAGAAAGTGTATCCAAAGTATCGTCTATTCTGGGCAAAGGATAACTATCTTTTTTAGTTACTGCATTGAGCTGTCGGTAGTCAATACAAAAACGTGTTGAACCATCTTTCTTTTTTACTAGGACTACTGGTGATGTCCATGGACTGTTTGATGGTTCAATTACCCCTTGTTTGTTCATATCTTTGATGATGTCTTCGGCTTCATCTCTTTTCGCAAATGGAAGTCGTCTAGGTTGTTGTCTGATTGGCTGAGCGTCTCCGGTATTAATTTTATGCTTTACTATGCTTGTTTTGCCATTATCCTTCTTATCCATGGCAAAAACATCTTGAAATTCTATCAGCATAGACTTCACTTTTTTAGTTCGTTCATCATCAAGATCTTGGCACGTTTTAATCATCGTCTCAACAAGCTCCTTTGGATACTTAGATTTCGACGGTTTCTCATTAGTATTCATGGAACAAATCGAAGCCACGGGAACACACTGTCCAATCAAAGTTCTTTTACTTAACTTAATAGCAGTTCCCTTTAAATTCATAACTCTTACAGGAACGACATCTCGAATTCTCACCAAAGCTTTTGCTGTTAGGAACTCGGCATTATTCTCATCTTCGACCATCCTTAAACTTCCCTCTCGGCAGTAACCATCAGGTCTGGTCATCAAAATTTTCTCACTATTACCGGGTATTGTTACGTCACAAGTAGTTATTAAGCTGATAACATCTTCTTTGTCTTCATGAAACGGCAACTCTTCACCACTGATCTCGAGAACTCCATCTTTGACATTCAATACAGCCCCAACTTTCCTTAGTAAATCCATCCCCAATATGAACTCATCGGAGATCTCTGCAATTAATACTGTATGTTTCACTGTGGTCTGGCCAATGGATACTGACATATTAGCCTCGCCATATGTATTAATTATCTCACCAGTTGCTGTTCTAAGCTTTACTGTTGCAGGCAATAATTTAAGATGGTCTCGTATTACTTCTGGCCGTGCAATAGTTCTCGTTGCACCTGTATCTACCAAAAACGATCTACATTTATTATTGATACGACCCTCTATGTACAAGCTATGAATTCCACCTGAGGACGTAATGTTCACAGTTACTATGGGGGCTGTGTTTCTCGAGGTCGGCAGTTGCCCCTTGTTGTCGACCCGTTCTAGTTTTCCGACTGTTGTATCATTTTCTTGCAATTACGGCGAATATGACCTACGTCACCGCAATTCCAACATCTGGGCTCGCGTCTCTTCGGCATCGTGGCACGAACTACTTTTCGTACCATTTCTTCCAAACGTTCATCGTTTGGTTCGTCGCCTTCTTCAATGGTTCTTACTCGATGACTCCGTGAAGTTTGACTAGCTGTTTCATGTTCCAAGGCAATAGCGAGCGCTTCATCTAGAACTTTCGGTCTTGCTAGTCGTAAAGCTTTCTGTAATTCACTTTCTTTTATCCCATTGACGAAAGTATCTACAGCAATCTCTTCTAAAATGTTGTCTGGTACCTCCGGATAAGCCAACCGCACTATACGAGCAACATCTGCTTCAAACTCTTGCAAATTTTCACTTGCTCGTTGAATTCTACTTCTTAGTTGCGCCTTGTAGACTTGTTGTAGATGGGCATCTCCATAACGTTTGTCTAGTCGGGTAAACAAGGTCTGGTAACATTTTTCTTGACCCTTAGGAATCGATCTTAGGATATCTGCAGCATCACCTCGTAAAGCAGCAGTCAAGGAAACAGCTTTTTCTTGTTCTGTCCAATGATTGGCTGTCGCAATAGCTTCAAATTGTCTAAGGTATATGGACCAAGAAGACTTTCCATCAAATGGTGGCAATTTGAATCTCATATTATGTGTCGTTTCGTCTCTAGGTGATTCTTCTTTCACTACCGGATCTAAGGCTATTGTATTAACTGGTGGTAGCGCTTTTGTGTTAGTTATCATGGTCTCTAATTCTTTGATCTTCTCTTCTACTTTATCGAATGTTCTTGAGACTTCTTCAAATTTCTCATTGTTTTCATTACATACTTCGTCGAATCTTCTAGACATATTTTCGAATTTCTCGTCGTTTTGTCTAGCTACTTCTTTAATAATTTGTGAAGTCTCGTCGAATCTTTTGGAAACATTCTCATCATTCTTTCTAGAACTCTCTTCAATCATTTGCGAGACATTCTCAAATTTTCCATCAATTATTTTCGTTAAAATTGCTTCTTCTGCTGATTGAAACTGAAATGTCTCTGGGTCTTCTCCATTCTTGTTAAGCACAGTCTTCAGTCGTTCTTGGAGTATCTTCTTGGACCCACTGCAGTCTTCATCGCGTTCTTCTAGCTGCTCACGCAACTGTTTTACTGAAAGTTCTACTAGCAGCATCTTTGGTCAGGTACACACGTACTTTTTAAATGTTCTTTTATACGAAGATCACAACCGAACTACGCGGATGTTCCCGACGAATAATACTTTTCAAAAGTTCAAAAGTTTTTTTTCAAAAATCACTGCTGAATTTATTTGCAAATCTCACACCGGACACCAACTGTAGCGTGATTAAATAAAACGAGCGGTTCGAATTTATATACATATATTTATTTATAAGTTTACAGTTCGGTACTCTCTTATCGACTCAACTCACTCCTAACAACGTTACATATATATAATAAAGTTACTTTTCGAGAACATTCTGGCGTTGTCCCACCTCTAATTGTCTCCCGTCCGAAGGACGGGCGCTATTGACATGCCGTTTCTTACGTTTTCTAGATTCGTCCTTCTAAGAATTATGACGTATCGGAGATGGGCTATTTCGTTACACTATTTTACATTGTGGCGTAATGCGTCGAACATTTTATAGAGGCCTTCCTTTTAGCCAAAGCGTTGTTGCGCTTTAGCTAATAAATTAGAACCAGCAAGTCTCTGGTCTTATTTCCTTCGTATTCTGTTTATATTACGCTTTCATTGATTTCTTTGGTTATATATTTTGTTGGTGTGTGTCCTGCAAATATTCTCTTTGGTTCAACTCCATTCTCCAGAAGATCTTTACATTTATAGTCGTTTTAGAAATGCATGATAGCAGAGTTTTTATGGCAGAAGAATACAACAGTTTTTACACTGGACTGTTCAAAGCAGCAAAATTATAAATATCGATAAATAGTTCTTTTCAGTTTTATACAAAAATTTATAAAAATAATGTGACCACTCCGACAAACTTCGAATACAACATAAAATGCAAACGAGCAAGCCTTAAGGGTTCAGCCAGAATTTCACACCTCTGGCGGAGAACATTTGACTTTTCTATAGAAAAATGTCAATAAGCACATATGTACATTTATTACATCATCATCATCACTGGCTCGACAATCCTTTTTGGGTATCGATCTGTTCTAGGATTCTTCTCTATTCTGATCTGTTTCGTACTTTTTTTCTCCAATTTTTAATTTTTAATGTTGTTATATCGTTTTTCACTTCATATCTAAATAATAAATAATAATCTTTATATAGAGCCCGGAAGTATAATCTCCATTTCTCTGCTATATCTTCTCTGTTTGTTCTCAAGGTTCCGCTGTGGTCTTCAATGGCCAAGTTCTGGCTTTAAAGTCTCTTGTTATGTAGCCTATTTTTATAAACAGGTCTTTCGGATGGCTGTTTTGGTGGTGGTTCTCAATTCCTTTGCATCTATTGTGATATATTGTTGTTTATTAGCCTTGAATTTGTTATGAAGTATGAGTGACTGTGATGAAGTGTTTGTGCTCCGCGGCATTATTTATTTATTGGTCGGTTTATTGGTGTCGTTACACAATGTTTAATAGTCTTCCGTATTTCTTGGGATGTACCGCTACGAATAGAGGTAATTTTTACACCACTTCTAAGAGAAGATCTTCCTCGTTCCTTATCTCTATCCTAGTTTATTGGATGTTTTAAGATTAAGCTTTATTTTATCTATGAGGAAAATATGATTTGATCCGCATATCATCGCTGGATATGATCTGACTGTTTGGATTGATGATCTCCAGCAAATCAATCATCCAGAGGATGTAATCAATTTGGTTTCTAGACATATTCCCAGACTTTTGCAAGTCTAGAGTTGGCGTACATGATGTTTAAATTTAGAGTTCATGATGAAATATTATTTGTTATAGCCAACTCAATTAAACGGCTTCCTCTTTCGTTTTTATGATGTAGTTAGTTAGTTGTTAGTTTCTTATTTGGGATGTTCTGATTGTTATTTGCAATTTTTGATAGAATTCTTCTAATTTTATGTCGTCTGTAGATCTTTTCTGAAACAATTGACAATGAGAAATTTTTTGTTGATTGTGGTATTAATAATTTTCAAACGGAGTGCAGTAGTACCTACTTCTATTTTTATGTTTACAAACGGCAATTGCTTCACCAATTTTGCTGATAATTGGGTAGTGATTACATGTTAAACATGTAACTAAAAGAACCAAAAACAGAACAGAAAATCACTTAGAAAAAATGTGAAAAAAGCTTACTGATTTGCATTTGTTATTATTTGAAACAGAAACATTACACAAATTTGATATTATCACCGATAGTGTGGGATATCTATCATAAGTACAATTTGAACTGTATCTACCACTTTTCTAATATATGTCATTGTACTGATTCCATACCATTAAAGATTCTTTATCCAAAAAGGACGTCTCCAACGGGGAGCTCCTTTCGTCGATCATTTTTACTTATCTTTTTTGCGATGTGACCAAAATACGCAAGTATGATTTTTTTATAACAAATAAAAATTCAAGTTCTTTATTTATTTTAAGAAGAAATCTTCGCTTTATATTCTGCCCACTCATGGTTCTAAGCATCTTACGATCACATCGGATCTCAAATACCTTCAATTTATTACTCCTTTATCTATGGCAGTAGCATAAAATGCGTACCATATCATTGTGATGAAGAATGTTCTGGCCTGTTCAATATTTGCACGCAGCTCTGGCATATATGTCAGTTTTCATTGGGTTGACAACCCAAATATTTATGATTCCTCTGTTCTACCTATTACAAATTTTATCAAAAACAGTAAAAAAAATTATTGATTATTTTCTTAAACTTATTGCATTATGTATCAACACTTACTTGGTGCGCAAGTTGATCAGCGTATGGTCTGCCCAACAAGTCAGGATGATGAAGACCCAATGGCCCCTCTCTGCTTGGAATCAATCCAGGACGTGGATAACCTGGAGCCGCAGAAGCTTAAATATGTTATTATGTGAGTATATCTTTATATTCTTCTCTTTAAACCTTTTTATAGATCAGTAAAAGAAAAAAATACACAGAAATAAGTTAAAGAGATGAAATATGTTTAACTGTAAATGGATTTTGCCCAAGGATCATAGAAAAACTATTTTTTCAGTCTCATTCTGTCAATCCATATTCAAAGATGTTCCTAACAGTAGTATAGCTAAATATAATACCATGAACAGCAAACAACTATTTTAAAACATGAAAGACCCAGTACCAATCTTATATAGAAGTAATGAAATACCTCTTGTTTATGAAATACCTCTATGTCAAAAAAGCTACATTGGCCAAACATCACAGTGGCTAAAACAACGCATCACACAACATAAAAGTGATTGGCGCTTGGGAAAAATACTTGTTCAGTAGTTGAGCACCATGAAAACACCGGCCATATGCTATACTATAACAAGGCTCGTATTTTGGCACAGACTGATAACTACAAAAGTAGATTATTTCTGGAGATGTATCACATTAACAAAAATAAAAAAAAAACTTTAAATTATAAAACAGACACTGTTCAATTCTATATATATATATATATATATATATATATATATATATATATATATATATATATATATATATATATATATATATATATCTACGAGTTGATAGTTCTCAAATCTACTGTCATTTATCTTTTCTACATTCAATTGTGACGATTTAAGGTTGCGAAAAAACGTGGAAAACCATCTAAGTAATACTATTTTAATGAATAAAGATGACAATATTTCGAAAAATATAACATTTCGAAAAAGTTTGCAGATTTGGAAAATTCACTGTTAATAAAGATCGGTATGAACAGAATATTTAGAAATATCGGGGAATATTAGAAAATTACGGACAACGGCTAATTTATTTTCAGCCTTTGCAGGAACCACTCTTTAAAACATGTTACGATTTATAAAATTGTATGTTGTCACAAATACTAAATATTGTGTATTACATATTTTCTATGATCCTTAAAACAAACATAAATACAAATGGTTTCCAAAACTCACCTGGTAACGGAAAACCTGCCGCAGCAGCAGCTGCCTCTTGCTGAGCCTGCTGCTGTTGAGGATGCAGGTGAAGGTGTGTATGAGCATGCGTGTGAGCGTGCGTATGTGCGTGGTACTCTGGTGATATACCTGCCATCTGCAGACGCACCTTCAACAAATTAAAAAACCAAGTAATAGAGATTGTTAAAAACTTGTATTTAATCTGTTTATATCTCGTAAAGTTAGTAAATAAAAATAGATAATGCTTTTCAAATGTACCTACTAATTGAATCGAAATAATAATACAAAAATAAAATTTCGATCCTATAGATTATGTTTGTCTGCCCGTCCGTCTGTTCAGTTTGAATTTGAAAAATCTGTAATAGATAAAAAAATTGACGACGGATTCCGATTCTGCACTTTGTAGTTATTACGACAACAATTTTCAAAACAGAAATACTCACTTCCGCTTTTGACAAAATTAATCTTACAATCAAGGATAGATACACTTAAAAAATACGTCTAAAAACATGTCTTGGTAACTTCCAGGAATAAAATTTTTTCACTTATGAATTTTTTTTTTACTTTATTTCCGGATTATTTTTGATCTTTTTAGATGTAGATTTAGTCGTGGAACATGCAAAAGTTGTTGAAAATTAGAAATTCTGAAATTTACAACAAACGATCGATTTGATTTCGATCCACAACTTTGCTTGCAACATAAACATTTGCACAGAAAAATGAATTACGCTCCTTCAAGGAGCGAAAAAATTCTCAAACTGTCAACAAACATATTGTAAATGTATAAAACATCTCATTAAATTCGCTAAGAAAATTTTTTTGTGAAAACCAAAACAATTCGTCAAACTTTTGTATGGACTTACCATAGGATCGGTAGCCAAAGCCAAGCGTTCAGCAGCTTCCAGTTGTGCTTGGTGGGCAGAATGATGAGGGTGACCTGGGGGAGGCCCACCAGGAGCTCCAGGTGCAGGTGGAGGAGGTATACCAAGCCTTTCCAGACGTTCCCGTTCCATTTGGGATAAAGGTGCACTACTTCCTCCCGGATATAAGGCGAAATGGTGAAGGGGAAGACCTGCTGGCCCTAAAAAATTGTTGTATATATTTGGGATACAACAGCTTCTTATCTAATACAGATATTTCATAAACATACCTCCTGGTCCAGCTAAGCCTGCAGCTGCATATCTCCTCTGTATTTCCAACCAATGTGGATCCATAGGATTTGCAGGTCCCCTCATTCCCCCCTTCATTATCTCTTCCTTTATTCTGTCATTTAACTCTCTTTCCCTGAGTTCCCTAATTTCCCTTTCCCGCTTCTCCCTTTCTAGATGCTCTAACTCCAACCTTAATAAACACAAATGATATTAAAAATATATTGATACGAACAACTTAATGAATTTCCAAATAGTTTACACTGTTATCCTGAATACAAGATTATTGACTTACCTCTCTCTAGCTCCCGGTCCGTACATACTGTTTAGTTGGTACTGTAACATTGGGTCCATAACATGAGAAGGAGGTATGAGCGATCTTGGCATGTGGCCTAAACAAATTAAGAGTAAGGTTAATAAATAAATATAAAAAATACTATAATATAAGGTGTGACATTACTGATTCGCATCGACTTTTACGAACAATAGTATAATTGCAAATAACACTTAAGATAAAAAATACGATCTACACTTACCAGGACTAAAACCAGCATGAGGCCTGGCATATTCAGACAGCTGTCTTAAAGCAGGTGTGTCGTTAAATCCAGGTCTAGGGAATCGTTCATAAGGCGAACTAACTGTTTCTAAAGGCCCCCTAGATGGTGGTTTGATTTCTGGTTTTTCGGGGGTAGCATTTTTTCTTTGTTGTGCTTGCTGTGCTCTTTCTCTTTCCTCTCTTTCTCTATCAGCTTGTTTTCTAAGTCGTTCCTCTCTCTTTCTAGCAAGTGTTGAATTCGGCACTGGTTTAAAAGTGAGATCAGTTCTTGTACAAGAATTATAGTCCCCGCGATTCCAGTGACGCAAAAATCTAAAACACAAACTCTTTTTTTACTATGAAGTTCGTAGAGTGATAAATGTATTTGTCAACCGTCAGTAGTATTTATTTAAAACATTTTATTCGTTTTCAGTGTTACTAATCTTAAAATTATCCTAATAGATAATGCACCCCATTAACTTTACTTACATTGCACTTTGACTTCTGTGACATTCAGTGTCTTCAATCCTAGGTTCTGGTGAAGGCCCCCTAGGAGGTTCTATGGGACTACTTTGTCCTTCCTCTTCTGGAGAAGGTTCAGGATCTGGTTCCACCTTGATGACTTCATCAGATACAAGTTTTGGTGGAGGGTTCATTGGGGAAGACGGTGGGTGCATATTGGCCGCTGCTTGAGCTGCATGTGCCCTTAAAGCTTCAAGTGAAGAAGGATGGTGACCCATGTTTGGAGGTTGAATCATCAAATGATGAGCATTAGCACCTTGAGGAGTAGGTGGTTTATGTATACTATGTCGTAGAAGTTGTGTACCAGGAGATAGCCGATCGTGGTGGGTATGAGTATGGTGATGGGTGTGCTGGTGACTACTGGTTGAACTTGAAGAGGTATGATTTAAACTGGCGCTTGAAGTAGTCTAAAACACAATATCGTAAAGAAATCGACTTTATAAAAAAAACTGGATGGCCTTACTTGTGACACCGGCGTATGTGGCGAACTACTCCTAACTGTTTTTTGATTGACTTTGTGCTGAACACTTTGACTTGAACTAGTGGAAGTACTGTGTGATATCGTAATGCTATGACTACTACCATAATTGTGCTTGTCAACAGTTGCGTGTACTGAGCTATTGTGTGAAGTACTCTGATGGTTTGTTAATGTCATTTCATGAGTTTGGTGCCTCTCTCCACCATTCTCATCAGATTCCCTAGTTTCTCTTTTAGAAGTTAGCGTACTGCTTGTACTATGCTGAGACGACATCAATGTAGCGCTTACGGTATCAATCGATTTTGGAGCAACACTCATGTCGTGCCGACTGGTAGGAGGAGGAACAGCATGTGGTTGAGGTACGACAGGGTAGGAGTAAGGATAGGGGAATGGGTAGCCAGAATATGGATGGGGCCCGTGAAAAGGCATTTGTAGAAAAGAAGGATGGACCAAATGTGGATGATGTGGAGGCATTGTTCCGTAAGAAGGCCCATGCGGTTGGGTTGGATGGGGTTGAGCTAAGGAAGTAGGTGGGGCTGAACTTGGACTTATTAAGTTCATCGCAGAATGGGGAGAATTTGTACCTAAAATGAGTATAATTAAGATTGCAAAATTTCTTCATATATTTAAAAAATAATAAAACGCTTCTATCAAAGAAATGAACTTACCATGTTGGCGAATGGGAGGTGGTGTTTGCTGAGCTCCTGGAGTAGGTGTGTTCGTATTGCTACTACTTTTTGGGGTTGAACACTTTTCTGATAGAGGTTTAGGACTAGGTCCGGTACTCGACGATCTAATATATTCTGGTTCTTTCTTAATATTTTCCACAGCTGGACCTGAAGGAGGACGTTCACTCCTTTCATTACTTGTTGATTGAGCGGGCTGATTGTGTTGTGGAGGTGGAATGTAACCAGGTATCTAAGAATAAAACAGCAATGTAATAATCAGACAAACATATTGCATATTTTATCTTCGCACTTCGCTCTTCGTTATATTATATACTAAATATTGCCTAATTGACTGTTTTACGTATTTTGCCAATTATTACAGATAAAAGGTTAAGATATTGCTGTTTTAAATTGAATAGGCGATAATGACAAAAAGTAATAACTTTTTGTTTGTAGAATGACATCTACATTGCTTTTTTTTTCGAGTGTGTTGTTTTCGTTAGAATGTTTCATTTAAATAGCACAGATTGTATTAAAATTGTTTGTTTAGCTAATGTAAGGTACAAAGAAGATGATATTGCACAAATATTTATTATCTATAAATCGAATGTCTTTCATATATTACAGTAAGAAAGCATAAAGCTAGGAAATATAAAAGACGGTCTGGTCAAGGTCATAAACATAGTACCTAGAATAAACAAGAGTGGAGAAATACTCTTTTTACAGACGAAAAAAGAAAGTACAATTTTGAGAGACTAATGGAGGTAGTCGTGTATATAACACAGTTGGGTTCCATTGGCTATCGTACGGCATTAGTTGACATTAGTAACATCCTTAATAGGATTATAGATTGGGTTTTACCCTATGTCGGCCTTCTTGACTACGATAATTTTGTGCGTCGATATTGCAGTGCTTGATGAAGTCACCAAATAATCCTGACGCAAATTCTCTCCAACATTTATGGCTTAAACTAAAGAGAAATATATATGAGCACGAAATCTAGTTTCTAACTCAATTACACCATTAAAACTTGCTGAACATTCGGAATTTTGCACAACATATCTAGCGGGATGCAGGCTATCAATTAAATGTTTTAGAGAAGAAGCTAGTGTTTTTAATAATTCCTACAAGTATTTGTTATAAATGTTAAATCTGTAACTTATTTTCAGATAATAAAATTTCGAGTTTATTTCACTAAAAAATAATTAATAACAATAAAAATTGTTAATTATAAATATTGCAAAATAAGAAATAAATACGCTTACCTTTACATCTTTCAGACTTTGAAGAGGATCACTCATAGGGGAAGGTAGGTGGGTCGGAGGAGCTACGAAACCTCCAGAAGTTGGTATACTGGTAGGTATATTCTGTGAGCTAGGTGGTAAAGCCAAACTTTGTGGAGGCTGAACAGGAGGCCCAGGATTTAGAGCAGACTGTGTGAAACTGCTCAAACCGCTTAAATGATTTGGTGGCATAGATGAACTTTGACTTTGTGGTAACTCTGGAATTTCTTGTTTGATTTTTAAGTTTTGAGGTTCATTTTGCTGGTGTTGAGGCTGATTCTTTTCTAAATTACGTGGACTCTGTGGGTGTGAAAATGGCAGTCCGGTCATAAAACTATAATGGTTCATCTGTGGTGGCTGAGATCCACCTATCGTAACCAAGTTACCAGATTGCATCAGACTTGGAAGAGGAGGTTGACCAATAGGTGCAGAATTAATTTGGACTATGTCTGGTCTTTCTGGTCTATCGATTCTTTCAGGTCTATCTACGCGTTCAGGCCTTTCTAATTTTTCCAGTCTCTTTTCTTCTTCATAGTGATTACTTGGGGGAAGATTCTGAGACATTGGTATAACTTGAGGAATGTTCAAAGGTTGAGGATGTGCACCTATAAAGAAAAAAAATAAAAATAAAAATAGGATTACCAGATTCTTTTACAAGCGAATGTAATTAAGCTTACCATAAGGCTGTTGTTCATTTCTACTTTGACTAGTCAGTTCCATGGGTTCTTCACGTGGTTCCCTTGGTTCTAATTTTATAACAGTATTATTAATACTGTTAATAGTAACGGCAGTGGTAGCGTTAGGATCTTTGGGTGGTTGGTAACTATAGGGTTCTTGTTTAATTTCAGTGTAATGATTTATTGGGCTCATATCAATCATTTGTTCTTTATGTTTTTCTTGCATTGGGTCTTTCATTATTTTTGGTGTTAAGTGATTCATCAACGGTGGATCTTTCATACCAAAGGTGATCGGTTCTTTTATAAGGTTCTGGGGCATGAATATATTGTCTTTATAAGAAGACTCTTCTTTTGGAATAGATTCGCTGTTCGAAGAATCTTCTTCTTTGAGTGGATGTATTTTGGGAATAATTAATTCTGTTTTAAACGGTTTCTCTTGCATTATTGATATTTGTTGGGGAATTTGATCTTTGAGTTGGTCCTCATTAATTTCACTTTCAACTTTAATTGGAATGTCAGGCTTTATTATCGGTTCACTTTGATATTCAGTTTGTTGAGCAAATTTCATTGCTTCTGGGTTGAATCTTACTGCTTCTTGATTAAAGCTTGAATTTTCTATATTAAATTTGACCTCCTTGGTATCCAGAGATGTATCTAGGTTTCTCTTTATAAGATTTTTACGTTCATTCATATCATCAGGTAGACGTATAGAAACATTAAGAGGCATTGGTTCGGATAAAATGCTTTTAGGTGGGTTAACAGGGTTTGTTGGCGTAACAGATGGCGATGGAATTAGGTGTTTTATATCTGGTGGCTCGGTAACGTCCTGCTTAATGGGCCCTTTACTGAGTTGCTCCTGAGATAAGGTAGAAGTGATAGAACACGGCGTGGAAGTTGCCACCTGAAATAAAGAAAATAGTTTTGTTGGGAATTATTACGTAATTCATTAACCTCACATAAATACAGGATTAAAAGTTCCTTATACTTACAGAAGACACAGGTACATTGACTACAGCACTCATAGGAGTATCTGGTGTTGTCACCTCCACATTTTCAGTTTCATTATCCGGATTCTCTACATCATCATTGACAGTTTCTGAATCCGTTGTAAGACTACAAGGACTTTCAGCTCTGTCTCGTTTCTTTTTCAGCAAACCAAGTTCCCTTTCATCCATTTCATTGTCTTCTGATTTACCATCTTGAGTTCTCTTTCTAATATCTTTATTCTTATTTGGCGTTTCAGGCTTATCAGACTTTTTCTTTTTACCTGGAGTGCCGGGTTGAGTGGGAGTTGTTTTTTCCGAGTTGGGATTGTTTTTAATAGGTGTTTTAGGTTCTGGTGTTTCAGTGCCACCTCTTTTTGGCCTAGCACGATTACTAGTTTGCTCTTTTGCCTTATTTCTTGTGCGCATACGTTGAGGACTTGCATCTGGGCTTTCTGCAATTTTAATTATGATTAAGCATTACAATAAAATATGAAATTATATATATATATATATATATACAGTGTGACCCATTTAGATTGGAAACACCTCTATAAAATTTGAAGTTGTTAACCGATTTTAACCAAATTTTTTTTTAATGTCATGTAATAAATGGTCTATTGCGGGACAAAATATGAAATATTTAGTTAAATTTTTAGGGCAGTCTACGATACTTTTTCTTCGTCGAAAATGAAGAATTTGTATTAGCGATTTTTTTATTAAAAACATTTCTACGCCACTGGATTTAGAGTGGCTTCAAGTAGCTATGACAAAAATTTCATTAAAATATATTTATTAATAACGAAGTTACGACAACTTAAAATTTTAAAACTCATTAAGCTACGAGTCAAAAAATAACACCCTGTATCAACAGATAACCATAAAACTAATTATTTTTCAAATAATTTTAATAATAAACTACTATTAGACAAAGAAATGTTTAGAATAGCATAAAAATTTAACGCACTTACATTATTATTAACTTTACATGCTACAACTTAAATCTCAGTTGCCATGACAACGATATTACTGTTTGACATTATTTGTGCATACAAATTTCAGTGCTATCATAAATTTATGCATAATATCTGCAACAATATTTACTTCAAATTATTTTAATAATATTTTGTATTATGGTTTCAAGATTAAGTTTGAGAGAAAAAATTGAAATTATACGTCTTTTGGGAGATAACTGTAGAAGTGCCAGGGAAGTTTGTACAATATTTAATGACAGACATGTGGATCGTCCTGCAGTTTGCAGTATCAAAACTAATTTTAAAAAATAACCCGTTACAAAGAAGAAGAGGAAATGATCAAATCATTTTAGATCATTTCAGAAATAACCCTAATGCCAGTTTATATTTGAATGTGCCTCGAGAGAGTATTCGGCGATGTCTTAAAACGTGTTGTTTACCGACGAAGCCACTTTCACTACAAATGAAGTAGTATCATCACAGAATTGTCGCTATTGGACAGCAGATAATCCCGATTGGGTAATAAACTGTAAAAGCCAGTATTCTCAAAAAATCAATGTCTGGTGTGGTATACTGAAGCGAGCGAGTTATTGGTCCTTTCTTTTTTGAAGAAAACTTGAACTCACAGAACTTTTTAGAATTTTTAAACACCGCGACTTGTGGGATGCTATTCATGAGCTCCCAATTAATGAACGATTAAATTTGTATATCCAGTTATATGGAATTAAGTTCATTACGCCAGAACCGTGAAGCAATGGCTAAATGAATATGTTCCGAACCTTTGGATAGGCTGGGGTAGTCCGTTGATAGATTGGCCACCCAGATCTTTAGATCTCACAATTTTAGACTTCTTTCTCTGGGGAGTTATCAAACAAAAAGTTTACCAAACCCGTGCAAGAGACGTAAACGAACTTCGTGCAAGAATTCGACAGGCATGTGCATTAATTACTCCCCAACAACTACGAAATGTAATTAGGAATATTCATAAACGCTACGACAAATGTATCCAATTAGATGGTGGATTGGTAGAGGCAACTAGGATTTAAACTAAAATTATGTTTCCATGTTTCTGTTAATACAGAGTGTTTTTTAAACGTTAATACAGAGTGTTTTTTTTCTTAGTGAGTTTTAAAATTTTAAGTTGTCATAAGTTTGTTATTAATAAATATATCTTAATGAAATTTTTGTCATAGCTATTTGAAGCTACTCTAAATCCAGTGGCGTACAAATTTTTTTTATAAAATAATCCCTAATACAAATTCTCCATTTTCGGCGAAGAAAAAGTATCGTAGAATGCCCTGAAAATTTAACTAAATATTTCATATTTTGTCCCGCAATAGACCTTTTATTACATGACATTAAAAATAAATTTGGTTAAAATCGGTTAACAACTTCAAATTTTATAGAGGTGTTTCCAATCTAAATGGGTCACACTGTATATATATATATATATATATATATATATATATATATATATATATATATATATATATATATATATATATATTATCAATATACCTGCTGACGGATTATTTCCTCCAGCTGCTGGAGCTGTGACTGGAGGTAGTTCATTTGTCTTTTTGTAGTGAGCCCTACAATCGTAACACAGAAGTTGCCGATCTTTGCCTCCAGGCTGCCAATCCTTGGAATCTAAAAATATAGTGGTTTAAGATTTAAAAATAAAAAAATGTAAAACTAAAAATAAATGGTGAATTTTAAAATTTTACGTATTCTTGTGGTAAAAGGACATGAGGCACCCAAATATTTTAGGAAATAATTTTTTTAATTCCGTAAATGTTATTTCGTTACTTTGAAGCCTGGCCCAGTCTATGTCTATAAGGGGAATACATAAATTCGCCGATGCCAGGAAACAAATAAGTTTCGCGGAAGATGTTTTTGCGAGGCTTGATTCACAATACCATAAACAAATTTTTTAACGTTTTTGTAGAGTTCAATGTTCCTTTTTTATCTGTTTTTGCAAAGAGGTTTTTGTAACTTTTATAAAAACAGCAAAAATTGTGAACTTAAAAAAAATGGGATCTCTCTTGAGTAGTGGTGCTTTTTAAAACTTGACGTAAGTTAGAAATTGTAAACCTTTTACTTATATTAGTGTTGTATTGTAGCCTAGTTCTGAGGATAGCTTTGTAAGCCGAAAGCGCTCAGCTAGGAATTAAATTTTTACACATATCAAAAATACTTTTTATTTTCCATTCTTTTATAATAACCTAAAGGTATAAATTATAACATTAACCATTATAACAATAAACTTTTATTAGCTCACTTGTTTTATTAATTTATTAGTATTAAACAGACTTCTCCGTTTTCATAAATTACTTTTCTGTTCCTGGATTATACATATATGTAAAAATTTGTCTTGTGAGACTGCTCGAAACATTACAATTTTTTTTTCGTATTTGAGATAGAATTTGAACTTATTTAGTCGAATTTAAGTTTATTCCCGAGTCTCTCATAATTTTTTCAGCTAATTACTAAGTTGAATTCATCATCACCGAATATCATTGGGGTCTGTCAACAGTATTGTAGGCTGTCTTAAAGTTTAGGATATGTAATGGAAGTCTGTCATACTTGGTAGTTTTTTCTATGTCGTATTCCATTATTTATGTAATTGTAATTAGACCAATATAATTATATTTTTTAATATCTACTTTGAAAGTAAAGACGGCAAGAGACGGTTCCCCAATAGAAAAACGATCAGTAGGAAGACACGAAAACGATGGAACGACAACTAACTGGAAGCACATTGAAGAACAGACATAGAACAGAGTCATGGCTACATAAAAAGAAGAAGAATATCTATTTTGAAATTATAATTCGTTGCATTTTTTTTAGAAAAGTAGTTTTAATTGTAATTATTTTTAAACTACATGTATTTTTAAACTACAAGAGACAGTTAACTGTACTGTTATGCATGTATCTATAGGCAAAGAATATGTCTAAATCTAAATAAATAATATTTATCAACTAAAGAGAAGATTCTATTCTTTCCCACATTTTTAAACTATGTACTAAAATCACAACCAAACGCCTGGACAGTAACTTAGATAAATATTAGTAAATTTCATCAACCTCGCAAACAGACTGGTTTTATTAGTGGATTCAGATAATCAAAATTTTAATATCCACATGAAATCTAAGTTCCTGTAGTTGGCTGTATACCATATATAACAAAATTTTTTATTAAAAATCCTTTATAAAAGGTATATAATTTAAAAAACCCAATCGGGCTATATCACAAAACGTTTTCAGAATCCATATTCCATCATCAGTGCACCTAAAAAGTATACAACCACTTAATTAAAAAGAACATGAAATTTAAATTTTGACCAAGGTTAATACAAAATGTGGTTAATACTTACTAGGTGGGTATACACGGATTGAGCCACTAAATAATATGTGGGTAAAAACCCGTTAAAAGTTGTTTTTTTTTTAATTTAGTTTACATTATATGGTGGTAAATATTGTGATGTTAAAGTTACCCGTGGATTTGGTAACGTCGTACGTTACCAAGTACGTTGGTAAGTCATACGTCGCCATGTTACCAAATCCACTGGTAACTTTAACATCACAATATTTACCACCATATAATGTAAACTAAATTACAAAAAACTTTTAACGGGTTTTTACCCACATATTTAGTGGCTCAATACACGTATACCCACCTAGTAAGTATTAACCACATTTTGTATTAACCTTGGTCAAAATTTCTTTTTAATTAAGTGGTTATATACTTTTTAGGTGCAATGATGATGTAATATGGATTCATAATATGTATCACCATAGTCAATATGGTGTCTCATATATGTGATCAATATGGCATAAAAAAGCAAACTGTTTCGGACATAAAAAAAAGATAAAAACAAAATAAATAAATTTGCATTCATGTGTGATGTAGGAGAGAACAGCAATCTCAGAAAACTAATGAAATTGGATCGTAAAACTTCACTGGAAGAAGCAATCTGAAAATGGTACGGGGGTCCAACAACTTTCTAGAGGGGTCCCAGTCCGGGTAATCGAATTGAAATCTGATGCAATTAAATTAGCAAATCATATGGACATACCATTCAGAGCAAGTGATGGATGGCTCTAGCGCTTTCGCAAAAAGCACGGAATCATGAATAAAAGAATTTACGACAAAGCTTCAACTGCCCCAAAAGAAGAAATAGAACCTTTTAGTTAAAAATTAATAGAACATTATAAGTAACGAAATGCTATTAGAATCTCAGATTTACAATATGTACTGACGAAACTGGTTTGTTATGGCGTACTTTGCCTGAAAGCACACAAGCCTCCAAATATGAAAAATCTAATTCTGGAAGAAAAATCAGCAAGAAGAGGATCTCAGCTTTGTGCTAACGCCGATGGATCGCATATATTGACTCCTGTAATGGTTGGCAAATCTCGTAAACCTAGCAACTTTAGCTGTATGTTTTTGTCAAAACATACAACATTGCTTATTCAACAAATGGATCAGGGAATAATTTTGGCAACCAAACGAATATATCGCAGAAAGTTTTTAGAGGATGTAATAGTTGTATTGATCGATGGAAATAATCCAAGAGGGCAGCGTACCTTGCAAATTACAATTTAAAGTCAACAGTTTTTAATTTTGCTGCAGCATGGGAGGAGGTGAAAGAGCAAACAATGAAACATGGTTGGAAGGATTTGTTTGATGGCCTAGATGCATACACAGATTTAGAAGGGTTAGAAGTTACTGATTTCTGTAGGACAATACATAATAATGCCGGAGAACATCATATAGCTGAGGAAGGTATAACACCATGACTGAAAGTGAAATAGCAGATGAAGTTATGAACCTAAAAAATAAGAATAGAAGTGATGATACCGAAGAAGGTGACAAAACAAGACTACTAAAAATGAAGTTATCAGAGGTAAGATCGCATCTCGACGATCTAATAACAGTTATTGATTATTCATCAGATAAAGAACTGCAACTGTGTTCTACGCATTTTCGTAATTTTAGAGAGTTGATCAAAAAAAAAAACAACAAACATCGAAAGTGCAAATGAAACCTGGATTCCTTTTCAAAACTGGATTACCGACAGCAAGCGCGTCGATATCAACAGCAACGTCACTTCACGACGAATGTCCGAATTCAATTAAATAGAACTTTGTTTGTATTTTCAATTTTTTATTTACATCTAAATACGTACAAATAAATAAATACTAAATAAGTAAAAAAAAAAAAGTTTTTTCGATTTATTTTAAACATATTTTTATATAACGGACTTTCGGCTTTAACGGACACCCCGTCCCCCCAACTAGTCCGTTATATCGATGTTTTACTGTACTTAATAAATACCTGATTGACTGTGTGAACAAACCTACGCTGCTAAATGTTTTTAACTTACTTGTTGTAAAGCAATGCGAACATCTATACTGTGCGTCCCGACTGTCGCTATCATCTTCGCTATCATTATCATCTTCCGTTACAGAACTGGTTTCACCAGGTTCTTTTCCGGGTTGAGGTGAAGGTCTATTGTTTTCTGCCTCTGGAGGAACGTTTCGTCCTAGAAATTCAGCAAATGTAATACTAAAGCATTCTGACTGTAAATAACTATCATTGTTGAAAGACATTCGGCATAAATAGTCACATTACGGAATAAAGTATACACTTTACATAATAAAAATTGATCTAGAATTGTTTATAAAGATTGTGGAAAATATTAATGCACTAGACGTTCAAGTGTTCCTTTTAAGTGACATAATTGGAGATATATTGAAGATTATCAGTAAAGTAAAGTAAAGCAGAACTTAGATTAAATACAATTGATTTGTTTAGTCAGGAATACTGGCTTCTGGTACATGAGGGTTACGGATCTTTAGAACAACCAGAATACTGTTAGAGAGGCAACCCACACCTTTAACAATTTAATTGTTTTAAGGTGGACGCGTGAAAAATAAATGCACTCTACCAACACAATGAAGCACACGAATTATACACAAACGCAACACACTCAAATCCTCACGACTTTAGCGAAGACACAATTCTGGTTAATAATACGCGATGCTAGAACATTACTTAGAGGACTAAGGGAGTGCTCAGTACTTCCTCAAAACTAATATAATATTCTCAACAAGGAAAACAGTAGAACCAGAAGACACAGTACAAGAAGAAATAACTAAAGAAAGAAAATCTAATCTTGACATCCCAGAAGATGAGTAAGATTATACATAAATAGATGGGCAACTATTAGAGCAATACAACTATATAAAATATTATGTACATGTTATATAGCATTTTTTTAATATTCACATATATTTTTAATATGTTCTTTACAACTGGCGTTGTTTTCCTGCCCCTAGTTTCCATTCCAGTTTAATTGTATTTATTTCATAGTTTCGTCTACATCGTCTCGCCTCCAGGCTTCGTCCTGGATGCCTTCATTCTGTTTGCTTGACCAAACTATGTTAATTGATTCTTTTGTACTTCTGTTTTGCTACATTTTTCATTTTATCTGTGCATTGCTGATTCTATCCATCCTTGTTAATCTACAACTTCTCATAAAATTCATCTCAGTAGCCTTTAATTCTTTCCTATTTCTTGTATATTCGTTTTTTTGTTGTTTTTATGATTTTATTGTTTCAGGGAATAGAGTATAGGCACCTAGTAATGTTTATATCTTTGTTTATTCTGAAGTTTATTTATTCGTGACTATTTCCGTCCTTTGCGTAACACCCCCTATTTATTCCCTTTATCCGCCATTTTTCAGAATCAGGTCTTCGATTGTGTTTTGCTCCTCTGCCAGATATATGTATTTCTCTAAGTCTATTGTGAGTCCACATTCTTCATATGTTCTTAGACGAATTAACTTAACAGTATTACGAATAAGAATATAAAGAAACAGAAGAGCGGGGGTTTTAGGGCCGAAAGATCAACAATAGGCATGTGCGTAATGCAAGTAATAGAAAAGGAAACCGAGGATAGGTTAGACCACGCAATCATCATCATTAAGAACCTGTATGCGTCCTCTGCTGGACATAGATCTCCCTCAACTCTTTCTATCTGTTGTCTTGTGCGGTTTGCATCTAGCTATTGCTAACACGCTTCAGGCCGTTAGTCCATCTGGTTCTCTGCTCCGTAGTGCTTATTGTCTTGGTCTCCACCAGACAATACGTTTTGTTCATAAGTTGTCTGATAATCTGGCGACGTGTGCTGTCAAATTCCATTTTAGCGACGCGATTTTTCGATGACGTCTGTTGTTTTTTTTACGACGTATTTCTTCGTTTGGGATTCGGTCTCTCACAAAGACAACAACATCTGGCGCTCCACAGCCCTCTGAGGCACGCGAATCTTATTCACTCCCTTTTTTGTGAGTGTCAATGTTTCCACCACATAAGTGAGTATAGGGAATACACATTGGTCAAAGATTTTCCTTTTGATGCTAATGGGGTCCGATTTAAATACATAGTTTAATTTACCAAACGCTGCCCAGGCTAATCCTATGCGACCAACAGAATTTCATGTCTTAAGTACTTATACAATGTAGTCTGCACAATATCCCTTCCATTAACAGCAATATTTTGATTTTACACCAGATTAGTTATTATTTGCCTCTTGTTCATATTAATCTTTAGTTCGACCTCCAAGGAAGCGTGATATAATTTTCTAAACATTATTATTGTATCATCCATACGATCGGCTATAAGTACGAAGTCATCTGCAAATCTCAAATGACTGAACTTCTCTCCATTTATGTTGATACCATGCTCGTTCAGATGTGCCTTCTTACAAGTATGTTCTAAAAGCGTCGTGGATAGCTTTGGTGAGACGGTATCTCCTTGCTGTACTCCTCGCTGTATACAGAATTTATTTGTTTCTTGTTCAGATAGTCTTACGCTAGCTGTGGCATTTTGGTAGATATATTTGATTATGTTAGTGTAGCGATGGTCTATTCGGCATTCTGATAATGCTTTAAATATTTTCTGATGACTTATGGCATCGAATGCTTTCTCGTAGTTCAACGGTTTGTTGTATTCTGCAGACTTCTCTATGAGGTTCTTTATCACTAGTAAGTGGTCGTTACTGCTGTATCCCGATCTAAATCCAGCTTGTCCTCTAGGTTGATAGAAGTCTAACTAAGCGTCCAGTCTTTTTTTGATAATTTTTGTTAAAAGTTTATATATGTGTAAGAGCAAACTAATGGGACGGTAGTTTTTTAGATCTGTTACGTCTCCCAGCTTGTGTAATAAAACAATGACTGCATTGTTCCATTGAGGAGTTTTTCCTTGGTAAATGCATTTAGTGAAAAGCTTGGCAAAAGCCTGGATAATTATATTTTCACCTAGTTTGATCGCCTCGATCACTACTCCGTCATAGCCGGGGGATTTGTTATTTTTCATATCTAAAAGTGCTGTTTTGATTTCGTATGGAAATATTTTGGCATTAATTCTGATTCCCGGTTTGTGATTTTGCTTTTCGTTGGTGCTCTCATACATTTCGCGATAAAAGAATTTGGCAATCTCAAGGTTTTGGTTCTATCTGTAATAATGTTTTCATCTTTGTTTCTTATTTTGTACATATTTTTGTTGCCTATATTCTTCGCATTTCGCCTCAAAACTTTTGTTTTCTTGAATTATTTTAGTTATTTCTCTTGTATTGTTTTCTCTTACGTCTTTTCGGATTGACTGGTGGATATCTTTATTTAATTTTTTATTGCTGTGTAGTTGAAGTCGTATTTTTCCGTCAGCTGTTTTCTTTTACCCAGCTCTTTGGTATTTTGGTTTATATTTTTCTTTATGGGTCAGAACGGTCTGGCAGCACACCCTTTCCGTTTCTTTTAATGCCTTGTTTATGCCATCATTTGCTTGATCTACATCTTTTATTTCGTCTTGTATATGTCTGGTTAGTGTATTTTCATACAGGTCGTTATTTTCTGTTGGAATCCATTTCTTTTTTTGTGTTTTTAGGATCATCTTCATTCTTTCCAATTTGACATTTAATCACATCTTAGCTCGGATTAATCTGTGGTCGCTTCCTATTAAAAATTTATTGAGTACTTCGATGACTTTGATTATTTCTTTTCTGATTGTTATGATATAATCTATATCATTTTTGACACTACGATCTGGGCTGATCCATGTCCATTTACGCTGAGGCTCTAAAAAAGAGTTCATCATGGATAAATTTTCCTGGTTTTAGTTCAGTAATCGTTGCCCTCGTTCATTTCTTTCGCCATATCCATACTTACCCATTGCTACTTCTGCATCAACTTGTTTAAACCCCATTTTTGCATTAAAGTCGCCCATAATTATTGTGTAAGATGCTGGTGTGGCATTTAAAGCTGTTTATATGTTCTCTTTCAAATCCTAAAATTCTTCAATTTCTTCATAATAGTGGTAGTCGTGGGAGCGTATGTCTGGATTACCTTAAAATTATATCTTGCATGACCTGTTTTATTCTTTTCAGCTCATCTTCCAGTTCCATCATCTTCTGGTCTGATAAGAGCTCTAATATTGTAAGAAGTAATATGCATTTGTCGCTCTTTATAGTAACATGATTTTTTTCGGGGATTCTTAGCACCCTCTACTCCAAACCTGTTCCAACCGCTACCTTGGTTGATGGTGTTGGAGCCGCCGGAGACTGAGAGCTGTTTAGTAGTTTCGTTTTTCATGGAACAAACGCATTAAGAGACATACATTTACTATTTTTTGTGGAAATAAATATTTATAAAGACGAAAATTAATGATTTTGAGCTTAATGCTTAATTTAAGCATTAAGTTATAATTTTTTATGACACTTTTAAAGTGCAAAACAGTGTTTTTTTATAATTATTTTTATCACATTAAATCAACATTTTAAGGTAAAATGAGTACAATATTATGAAAGTAAATACTAAAGCTTTAATTTAAGCTAAGGTTCAAAAATGTAATTTTTCGCTATTTTTAGTTTTTAAAATAACTTTTGTAAAAATTATTTCTTTCTATGCAAAAATCATTACATTGTAGCTCTTTTAATTACAAATCAAATGAGACTTCTCAAGATCCGATCGGTCAACTCGTTTTCGAGACACGTTTAATTGTTTTAAAAATTCTTAAATGTTTATAAATTTTGCGAAGCCAGACTTTTTTTAAGATAGAGATATAATTATAAACAGATTCTCTTCTTTGTCGATTATATTTTTATGCAGAAATTAAAAATTTTACTAAAGTTATTCCAAAAATAAAAAATGGCAAAAAAATTGACATTTTTTGACCCTCAATCGTTAATTTTGTATAAACTATTTAAAATGCAGTATGGCTCAAATTAGAGCTGTTTTATATAATTTCATTATATTGTACTTATTTTACTTTAAAATATTGATTTGATAGAATAAAAATAATAAAAAATACAGTGTTTTCCACTTTAAAAGTGCCATAAAAAATTATAACACTTGGAGGTTACTCTAAGCATTGCCCTTCATAAGGCCGCACTGGTTTCAAAAATTCACTAATTAATGCACGTGTTTTTCTTTACAGCTTGGCCTGGCCTATAGTAACAGTCCCCGTATGTACCTGATACAGCTCACGAAGTAACCGAAGTGCTCACAAGGCTGAAGCTAGAGTTAATCATATATACTGTCGAAATGATGAACAAATTCCATAAGTAACCATACGTCAAAACACCCTTTGACTCTATTAGAAACTACAACCAGAAATTTAAGTATTCGGAGGTATGACGGCTCAAAGCTTTCTAAAATTGCGAAAAATTGGATTGGGAAAACTGGAGATTTTCATCAGATTATATATTCACTACAATTTATACTCTAGAGCCGTCACTAGACAGGACTGTTATATAAGATTGGCGTTACAGTATTACAGATTATATGAAGAAAATCTAAAAATATAAAAATTCCTTTTTCAAGTCAAGTCTTAGACAATGATAGTTCTTTACAACAAAAATATAAACCGTTAGTTCTGTTAGTATTCAACTCTAATTTAACTAAGTAATACTGATCTACACTAAGAAAACACACAGCTTTTCAAAAATCTGAGAATATTGAAAATTTGTAATATCCAAATTTCTTGCTGTATGTTTGTGGTGGCCTAAGACATTAAATTTGATCAAAAATATAAATGAGGCCCTACTAAATCGATAATACATGCTTGTGTTATTGATTAAAATCAAAATACTGTTTTAAAATACTTATTCCTCGTCTAAAGTAGGTCGCGTTTGTGGCACCAAATATAATATATATTTCTCACATATTCGCTAAATAAGCTCACTTCTTTCTAACTAGAAACTTAGTTTTAGCATTTTGATATGATTGTTTTTTAAATAAGAATTTATATTTGTAATTGTAAGACTTACTGTGTACTGCAGTAAAAAATGTTATAGATATTTTTGTTCGATGACGAAAGTAAAAAACGAGAAACAACTTTTTTTTAAACTTTTGTGATAGAATTTATCCGGACAGGATACTTTTATTTTAGAACAAACACAAATTCGTTTTCTTTAAACCATTTTCTTAATATCCAGAAATTATTAGGCTTGTGAGTCCATAACAGCTTGAAACTTCAAGCAAAGCTTATAACAACTGGAGACGCAAGATAAACTTGTTACTGCTGCCAGAGCATAAAGGATATGCTGGTAAGGATATTGATGATAGCCTTGCAAAAAGAAGAACTAATTTTCCCCACCAAAAAGGTTATAAACGCCTCCTTTGCGTTACGCAAAATTAGTCTTAAGAATTTCGAAAAACTGAACTCATGTTCAATGAGAACATGTGTTCGTAAGAAGTACTGATCAGTCAAATATCATCTAGATGAACTGGCACAGTGAACAGAGACACATGCCGATTTTGTGAAAATGCAGAGGGAACGGCTGAACATACGAGATCTGGCAATTAAGTTAAGAGACTGTTGGTACAACATCTTTATTGAACGAGCTTTTATAATTTTTCATTTTTCCTCTTCAATATACTCTCCTTCCGCACCGTTTCATGCAAACCTTCCATTATGCAAAGCAGCGCTGTCCGCTAATGGCCAAGATCCCGGAGTTTTTTTCCACATTTCGGGTCACTTTTTATCGGAGTCTTTGTACATATATATATATATATATATATATATATATATATATATATATATATATATATATATATATAAAGTAGTTGTAGTAGTAGTATTATTGACTGACACGTTATATAAAATAAAGTTTTATTTTGAGGTTGCAGTCATTAATAGGGCAGGAAAGTGAAACTCTTTGTTCTTTATCAATAATACCTATATAATTTTAATAAGTTAAGTTTTAATGTTTTGTAAATTTGAAAATTTAATGGATTAACCTCATGTTCATATCCTGAAGAAGCAAATAAATTTTGCGAAAGCTTGATAAAGAACAAAGAGTTTCACTTTCCTGCCCTATTAATGACTGCAACCTCAAAATAAAACTTTATTTTATATATATATACATATATATATATATATATATATATATATATATATATATATATACATATATATATATATATATATATATATATATATATATATATATATATATATATATATATATGTTACACTTGAAATTTCCGCGAGAGCTATATATGGTTTCTGTGGTTTTCCGGGTTTGACTCCACGTTGAATAATTATTATGGTTTTAGCACTAGCAAGAAGCGTGACTACCTGACTTGAAAATGGCAAGTGCGACCTTGCCGAAACGTCGCAAGGCCTACACCTTACACCTATAATTTGAATTTTATTGTTATTTTTTAGAAATCATATGTTAAATCAAAATAAAATGTGATGTGAATGATTCCCATTGCAGGAGAAACAAGATTAAAAAAACCAATGAGTGTGACTTCCTATAATGGCGAAAGTAACAAAAATGGTCCCCACAACAACAAACGAGGAAGTTGCTGAAGCACTTCAAAAAATAACAAAAAGGTAAAGCTGTTGAACTCAGATGATATCCCTGGAAATGGAAATGTGGACAACTTTAGGAGAGATAGGAACAAGTTGGCAAACAGGTTTGTTTATTAGAAATATGGAAACGTGCCAAACGTAAGCCAAATGGAGAAGCAGTATATTAATCATCTTCATCTTCTATCTGTCGACTCTCGAAGGAGTATAGTGACATCCTGTCCAGATCGCTGGTATCGTGATTCCCCATCCTTCTCTATCTTGAGCAGTTGGGGTAGCTTCATGTAAACCATGACCGATAATTCCTGTGGCTTGATCCACCCAGCGTGTGGGAGACTTTCCTAGTAATCGTTTGCCACTAATTTTAACCATATGTTTAGTTGTTTTATAATTGAAAAGTTGGTGCGATGCAACGACTTTTTATTATTGCAATGGTATGTATATTGACTCAAACCATTCCTTTGGCCACTGACCATTTTGCCAAACCATGTCACATAGCCTATTTCTCCAATTGCTTTATCTCGACGACGGAATCATCAAGTGACTTATTATTTTTTTTGTTCTGTACAGCCTTCTCCACTTCCGCTCTAAGAATTGCAGGTTCCATTTCTATCTGACTATAGTTCGGATGATAATTCTCGGTTACGTCAGTATCCTGTAACAGTTTTTCGCAGTACTGTACCATCAATCTTGTTGGCATATGTGATCGTTTCTGCTCCATTAATATAATAGCCCGTATTTGGAAAAACAAAGGAGATGTTCAACAATACACACACTACACGACCATAAAACTACTTATTCATACCATAAAAGTATGAGAGAATAAATGATCGACGGATTTGTGAAAAACTGAACTATCCGAAACTCAGTTTAGAGTTATGTAAGACAGATCAACCACAGATGCACTTTTTATGAGGTAGCTGATTTAAAAATATAGAAATAAAGAAACCAATACTCATATGGTATTCATGGATCTTTGGTTATAGTCTTAATAGGCCTGAACTTCATACGCCGCTTCATAAACTAAAAATCGATTTTAAAACTTTATTCCAATATAACCTGGAACCACATAAACTCTTTTCTCAATATACAGAAGGGTAAAACTTCCCCTGTCGTGAAACGGACAGACCTGCTGACGAAAGCAAGATTCATTCGTGCATCCATTGAAATGTCCCCTAAGACCCAAGATCATAGAATTAAAGTCAGTTATGCACAACCCGCTTCTTAATACACCACTCTGCAAAACCCCTTAGGTTGTCTCCTGTATACTTTCTTCATTTGCTCCTTGTCATAGAGACATATATTTATTGTCTGTCAGAGCCTGCTAAATTCGGTTAATTACTACACATTTTTCTTCATTTAGTAAGATAATTGAGCCGCTTCTTTAATTTTTCTCTTTTTGTTGTCTGTTTCTTTCATGACTATTGATGCATTTTTCCATGGTACATTGTGCTCATTATCCCAGTCATGTTTGCATATGTGGGATCTGTTAAAATCTCTGTTTTTGATCTCTCCTATGTGTTGTTTGGTTTGGTTTTAGATCTCAGTGTGTTGGTTGTTTTGAATGTCGTTGTGATGTTTGTGTATTTATTTACTATCCTTTTTAATTTTTCTGATAAGCCCTATACATATTATGTCATTGATATCTTAAAATCCTTTCTTGTATTTCTGGATCGGTTTCGTTTAGTTTTTCTTGTGAAATTCCTTGTTTTTAAACGTTAATGGAGAGTAAGTCTTTGTTAAGATCTTTGTTAGAATGATTCACTTTTTGATATTTCTGTTGTGGTTTGAGTGATAATTTAAATATCTGTTGTAGGTTGGTTTTCTGTAGACTTTGCATAGCCTGTATTCTACTTTGTGATTAACACATCCAGGAAATGTACTGAGTGACTTAAGGATAAAAGGAGAATGTAAAAAAATATATTGACATAAAATTAGATATTAGACTGGTAACACGGATACCGCATTATTTTTTGACGCGCAAAAACTATGTTCAACAATAAACAAAAAATAAATTACTACAGATATTTCATACAGTATCGTAATCCGTATTTATATTTCTAAAGTAAAGCTCATATACAATGAGAGAAATAATATACAATACTGGTACAATAAAATTAACAGAAATCAAACAATCATGCATCATCTACCCTTGATAAACAAAACTACTATCAACAATATCACCCATAAAATACCAACTCAAAATACATCTCTAGTGTCTAAAAAATATCTTTACTTATTAATCATTGGAGTTTTAATTATCAAACCTGAATATTTTTAACTCAAAATACTAAATTAAGAGTTGCTTGTTCGAACATATTAAAGGGAGAAATCACTGTTTTGAAAATAAAATTGACCACCTATTTTATCATATTACGAGGGTTGTCACAAAAGTTTTGACAGAGAGACAAATAAAGCATTATTTATTTAGTCATGGATACAATAATATGAAGTATGAAAAGAAGATCAAGACATATTAAAACTACATTTACTCTTTATTTAATAGTGGATCTTTAAAGATACGTCGTCAAAAGAAATTACAAATAAATATATTTTTTAAAAGTATGTATGCCAGTCTGTGCAATGTATCTTATAAATATAAATTAATACACGCTTGCTTTATAACATATTGTGAGCTGCCATATGTAGCATTTCTAAAGGAAAGTTAACAAGCGAAATGCTACTTAGAAATGAAATTGTACCTGCCATGAAAAATAAGTTTGGAGCCAATTTTAACGAGATATTGTTTCAGCAAGACGGAACTCCAGTCCATTTTTGTATAAATGTTCGGCGTTATTTACGACTATATCAGACATTTTCCGGACGATGGATTGGTAGATTAGCTCAGAAAAGCGAATTTAAGACAATCGTGGGCAGATATGAAGAATGAATATTGAATATGTAAGGAGGCTACACCATAATTGGTAGAATATGGTATGAAAATGATGGTGATGATGATATATATTATAAATTTTTTCACCATATTCCAAATGTGCAAAGCATGTATCCCAACATAAATTGAGCAACAGTGCCTACAGCACATTTGATCTTAACATTTCTGTAGCAAAACACTCAATGCACAATAATTCATAACCCGTCTGCACAACCAAACTGCGTTTCATCTTGATCTTCTTCACACTTACTCCTTATTCTACAGTAAATGATACGTAGGAATAACTTTAAGATCTGACTCATAAGACTTAACGTCTATAGTCGCGACAGTGTTTTGGACTAAAGTTATGAATAAACTATACAAAGAGTAACAAGAAAACATGATTGAGAAAAATCTTCAAATTATATGTATTCTAAACAGGAAACGGATTTAGCTGTACCAAAAGCTACAGCAGATGCGTATACAAATTTATACGGCAATTCAATATATAATAATCTGTCAGAAATACTTCTGATTTCAGCTAGAGCAAAATGAAGCAGCAAATGGAAGAAGTAAGTAGTATGTTTTTTGACAAAAAATACAATAAAACTGAAAGGTAAATAAAGATATTATGGGTTAAAGATGGTTCTTGTTTCAAGGCAGAGATAATCATCACTATTAGAAAGACTCGCCGAGTGTCATGTTCCTCGAAGAAATATGAGAGGAAGAAGAAAGCAGAGCGGGAGACATGTTTGTGAAGTTGACTTTAATTTATTTTCTCAAGCAATAGATATAAGGGAAATTATTTATGATTAATTTAAAATATTCACGAAGTACATATTCGGAGTATATGAATATTACTTTGTTCATAGTAAGATATTAACAATGCGTGACTGACTATAATTACTAGTATTTATATGCATCATTTATTACACAATATTTCCAACTGAAGTAACATCGAACAGTGAAAAAAAATGTGACTTGTTACTTTGGATATCTAAAATTACTGTTTTTAAATAAGAAATTTAAAGAAATTAAACATCGACACTAGAGACATCTACAGATAAAATCTCAACATATACCTTGTGGTTGTTGGTCTTGGTGCGGTAAAAAAAGTGATAGTGATTGAAAAAATTCAATCTTTTAGGCCACCACTAACCACAAATTCAAACTTACCTGAATTAGATGATGTATTACCTCCTCTACTGTTACGTGTGTTCCTGATCCTTCTTAAAGACCCTTGTCTACGCCGCCGGTGAGGCCGGTTATTATTCGCACCGGGAGTTTTCTTCCACAAATAGTAGAATTCCACCAATTCCGGCTAAAACAATAATATTTCAAGAACTATTGCCTACGGAAACAAAAAATTCTAATAAGGAGAAAGGTCAAAATTTGAAGATTTCAAAATGATCTAACTACTCCCATAAATCAAAATCGAGTATTAAAAGTCTAACCAACTAAAGAAAAAGAACAGTACAAAGCCAAAATCTTGAATGGCTCTGCTAATTTAAAATTTGAATTACATGCCATAGCACTTGTTAATTACAATTTATCCATAATTATTTAAAGATTTAATCAATAATTCGAAAATATTCGTAAAATTCTATAACGAAGCTTGGATACCTTAGCCTTTAACTGGAGAGGCCTTATTTTAATGCACATGCTATCAACAAACCAAATACGAGAGCTGCCGTTTTAGTTTTGCATATAGCCATAAAGATAAAAATATATAGACTTAAAATACTTTATTGCTTTTCAAAATGTCCCACCAAGATCCATACACTTTTGCATACGTTCAAACCAATTGGTAAAACAGTTATTCCAGTCTTCAGCTGCCACCTGCAAAAATAGTTGTTTTAAAGGCATCGATGGCTTCTTCTGGCTACTGCTGGAAGTGCTGCCCACGCATTAAATTCTTGATTTTTGGGAACGTGAGGGTTGGGAGATAGGTTGGGGCTGTACGGTAGATAATTTCTCGTAAAGAAACGGTTATATAGCAATCAGAATTAACCGTTTTTCGATCTTCTAAAGCAATTGTTGCCACATGATTAGATTTTGACACAAAAGTTGCGAACATTTTCTTTGGCACACTTCGAGAATGGATCACTTTTGTTGGGTTTTCCTCATCTTAAAACACCCACACAGCGGATTGGCGTTTATTTTCCGGTTCGTAGGAGTAAATCCAAGATTCATCGCCACTAACAATGCTACAAACGTTTTTTGAGCTTCTTTTGCTGAACCGTTTCAATGGTTTTCGACACCAATTGACGCGAACCGCTTTTTGCTCTTCTGTGAGCAAATGAGGGATCCAACGCAAAACGAACATCGTAACACCCAGTTCTTCATGTAGGATCTTTTGGATAGAGGTTTTTGAAATGCCCAAAGATGCCTCTATCTCCCGGTATGTTACACGGCGGTCATCTTTAATTAGCTGACAAACCGAATCAATGTTTTGCCATGGCTGTTATTTTGGGTGGACCTGGCCTGGATTCGTCGCTGAGACTCTAGCGACCACGTTGAAATTCGTGTGATGCTTCATTCCCAAACACAGAAACCATTTCAGCGAAACATGCTGTTGGGATAATCCTCTCCGAAAATTAAAAAAAATGTTCTCGGCTCAGATTCATTTTTCGACCAACTTGCTAATTTCAAAACTTCACTGTTTCTACACGACTTTTTTATATTTAATATTTTAGTAAATTTAGATGTTTAGGCAGTATTCGCACTATTCTTGTAACACTGCTGAAATATGTATTCACAACAGATATATGCAATACTCGAAAGAAAACAGCATGGGTCCAGCTACGAGATATCTGCCAAAGAAACTTTTAATATGTTTTGCATGTAGTTTACGGCTTTTTTTGTTAACAAAAAAGATTATTATTTTTGGTTTTCCTATTGCAATATGTTGTGTCATGAATTAATGAGATTAGTATTGTAGTTTTATTTTTTTTTCGCCACATGAGATACAATTGTGCACTCTTCTCTAAATTAATATACACTAACACCATTTTCTATGATTTTATTAGTTAAAAGGGAGATATTTCGTGTTTATTCTTTATTAAAGTGCCTACATGGTAGTAATGGGACGGGAAATTTAATACCGGTGATTTAATAACGCTGATTCAGAAATCAAAGTTAACTACCAATCCTTATAACAATTTCGTTATCGTCTTACAAAATATGTTTATATAATAAATATTATAATCTACAAGGAAAATGGATTTCCTGTAGTCGACTGTATACCATAAATCAAAAATTTTTTATTTAAAAATTCCTCTATAAAAAGGAATCTTTATTTAAAAAACAACCCATTATGGTTCCATCACAGAATGTTTTCGGAATGGCAATTCCATCATCAGTGCTGTTACTAGGTATACATGAGTGAATCCAGCCCATTATATATGGGTAAAAACCCTTTAAATGTTGTTAAATTTGTTATATTACATTGTGCCGACAATTTTATATGATGTTAAAGTTTTAAACAGATTTACTTCATGGCAACGTTAAACTCCCAACTGGGAGTAATAGCCTGAGACGACGTCTCCATATGTACCTTAGGTAGCTCAGTTGCTACCTAAGGTCCATATTGAGATATCGTCTCAGGACAAGCAACCACAGTTGGTAGTTTTACTGAGCTACCTAGGTCCATATTGAGACGGCTCAGGGCCAGCAACTCCAGTGGGGAGTTTTACGTTGCCATGACGTAAATCTGTTTAAACTATAACATTACAATTATCAACAAAAATGTAATATATAACAAATTTAACAACATTTTAAAGGGTTTTTACTCATATATTTTGGATTTTGGTGGCTTCACTCATGTACACCTAGTAATGGCACTGATGATGGAATTATTATTCCGAAAACGTTATGTGATGTAGCCCGAAAGGGTTCTTTTTTTAAATAAATATACCTTGTTATTAAAGTTTTTTTAAATAAAATATTAGGATATTCACGGTGATTAACATCTGGTTATTTAACAATAGTGAAGTAAGTAGTACTGGTCGCCTGACTGAATGAAAATGACAAGTTCTGAGTTAAACAGTAAGTGGGCTGTTTTTACGACAGGAATTTCCATAGGCATTTTATGTTAATATCAACTGATATTTCTCTTTTTAAAATAATGACATTAAAGGTATTTAAAAAAAGGGTATTGAATATGTTTAATAATATTTTAAAAAATTCTTAAAAGTTTATATAAAATGAAATTTTAGATTTTTAGTTTTATTTAAAGAGGAAGCGGTGTCAAGAAAATTTTATAGTGGTTTAAATGGATTACTTTATTGTTAAAATTGTAAATTTATTATTATAAGTCAGACCATCTAGTTGCGTTAGTGAAACATATTCAATTTTTATTATCAGTTTTATAGGATTACTGTGACCACCTGTTACTGTACAAAAAAGAACGTTGATCACTGTCACCGTTAAAATCAGCGTTATTTAAAAATCCCGTTTACTGATCACGGCGTGATTTAAAAATCATTCACCACCACTACTACATAGTATCTAAGATTATTTTTTACCAACATATCTTTTAGCTCTACTGACGAAAACCACTTGCGCGCCGATATGTGTCTGCTAATGCAGATCAAAGGTTTGATAACGTCAATATAGTTTGTGTTGCTTTTGACTATCTCTTCAAGCAAGAAGTAGCTCTTCAAGTAAGAAGCTTATTCCATCCGAGTCTTTTCTACGCTATATTTATCTATATCGCCAATATTAAATATAGGTATTCCATAATTTCTTTGATTCTTTTCCATCATCACCATATTCGGTTTTTTAAACGTACCCGCTCTTCCGGTAGGGATCTAGAGAGGAGTAACACCAAGATGCAAGCCCTCATCTCTGGCCGTACTGCTTATCCAAAAGTCGATCAGATACACCGCTGTATTCCAGTCTAGCAAATGTAATTCGGCCGCCTTGTCAATCCTGAGAGTTTATTGAGGTCGTCTGCCCATAGCGTTTGTGGCCTTCCTTGTACTCTACTGTTTTCCTAAGGACTTGACCGTACGATTAGATTAGTAAACCTTTTTTCTTCATAACTGATTTGTGGCTTGCAAATTATCATATTAGTCAGACTATTTCTCACCCTACATCATTTTCGTTTTCTCTCAAATCCATTATTTGTTTATCCTTAAGCTTTATACTTAACATACCCTTTCATTAACTAATATTTGACGTTTCGATTTCAACTCCGGAAATCGTTCTCATAAAAGGTTTTTTTTGCACAAATTATTTAGAAATGTGTATAACCAAAGATTTTGTTATTAGTTATGTCATTTCAAAGTTGACTGTCTTGTAGGCCAATAGCTCGTAGTGGCTAAAACACATTATGAGGTTGGTTTTATTACCATAGGAATATCAAACTCTGACGGCTTTTGTGTGTTTCATGTTATATGTTTGTGTAAAGATTTTTATCACAATCATAACCCCCATAATTGTTTTTTAATCCCATAAAAAATTCGAATAATTAGATTTTAACTTGGTCAATATGTATGTGTACGTGTATGTGTACTTATTATTCCTCTAACGACTCCGCCAATGGCTCAGGAAAGTATCTCTATTACCCAATGTCAAAATCATTTAAAAAACATGTCCTTAAATCATTTTTTCTGAAAAAAATTGGCTTAAGGAACGATACTTAATAGCCTGATGACTAAAATATCACTGATATAATTTTTGAAGAATTTCATTACTATTTAAATGGGAATAAGCCACAATTAAAGTTTAAAGCAAGGTTATTGACGTTTCTTTCCACTTCTGGAAATCGTTGTCTTAAATCTGTAAATAGTAATTACTCTAAAATGCCACAAGAAAATACGTGTCCCCAATATTATTTCTAAAACTTACCGTATCTCTATGAGGTAAAAGATCTTTTCTTATCCTAAAAAAGTTTTTGCCAAATTGTCGAAGACCCTTAACGAACCGTTTCGTTTCTTCTTCACTCCATTTTTTGTCGATACCTTTAGGTACTGGACATTTTACCAGAGCCTGCAACGCTTTACCTGGATCATATCCAGAATCGTGCAACTGAAAAGACGTTACTATTAATAATACGTAAAAAACAATAATAAACGTTTTAAAAATATTTTTTAACGTTATAAACGTGAGTTTAGGTAACTTTCTTTATCACAAATAAAGCAATATATCCAATTTTGTCGAAATATGTGTATCAATTCATAAAGAAATAAATTATATGCAGAATATCAAATTTTTCATCAACTAAAGGTCGTGATGCCTTCAGTATTTTCTTATTGCGTTGGAATTATTATGGTTCAACCATTTTATAATTTAAAAGACTATATATAAATGAGATTAAAGATAATAAGGGAATCATTTAGAGATGTCAAATCTATATTGCGTTTAATTACTTGCTTAGGTATGCTAAAAACGATTTTTAAATCCAATAAATAGTCATATTTGATTTGTATTATTTGATACACAACAATTTCCATTTTTAATATCTTAAATTATTTTGTAAAACACCAGTAAAAATTTAGTGTACGTACCACATCCAAAGCATTAATAGTAGTATCATCTCTCGACGCAGCATTGGCTCCATCTTCAGGGCAGCCTCCATCACACATGCCAGCAAATGCAGCCATGGACCGAGCAGCTCGTAAGTACATGAGCAGATCAGCATCAAGAGTCATGGCGGGCACCCATCGTTGCTCTTCCCGAACTCTGGTTTGTTCTGGGTCCGGCGAAAGTTGTTCAGGTGGAACACCCGGTCGGTATTCTGGTAGGAGAGCCTAGAGTTGCCGGGAGTGTTAAAATAAATCATACAATGAACCATTGAACTCTGGTAAGGTTTGGTACACTTTTCGGTCGTGTGGTAAGACAAAAAAAGTTAACGACAAATAAAAACTTACTAATAACTAAACGTTCCGCTTACTGAATTATTGTTAATAATTAGATAAGACTATCAAAATACTTCCAAACTTTTACATGTTTTCTTTTACACCTATTAATAACTTAGTACCCCTAAACATCACAGCAGTTTTGGTATCAGTACCGTAGTCGCACATGACACTGATACTAAAGGTAGATAAGAGCGTAGATCTTAAATGATACAACAACCTTAAAAATAAAAAACTGGAGAAAAAAAGCACGAAACAGATCAGAATGGAGAAGAATCCTGGAACAGGCCAAGACCCAAAAAGGGTTGTCGAGCCAGTGATGATGATGATGATGAAGAGCGTAGATCAGCCATGCAAAAACCACAAAATACACGAGAGAAAAGAACTGGATACACCAAGAAACAAAAAATCCGATTAAATTAATTCTGGTAAGAAGAAACGAAGTAACAACATCACTAATGAATCAAAAATGAAATAAAATATATGCCTTATACCAAAAAAAAAACTAACATTGAAAAACGCGTCTCAGAAAAAGCACAAAATTAAAACATACCAAATAGTACTGACCATGTCAGTATATCATTCATTAAGATATATTAGGCATAATAATCCAGCTTAGGTAATCTACTAAATCTATGCTATAGAGATGTGCCTGCAGGAACTAATCACGAGAAACTTCAGGGACAAATTTATTCAAATGACAGAAGAAGGCAGAAAGGACAAATGCTTTATGATAGCCAGGCGACAATAAAGGAACTAGGATCGAATCGGAATAACTCCAAGTTCGTTTGGAATTGTCTTCAGAATCTAATTCTGATCGGAAAAGTAACAAAGTAAGTTTACTCTAGGTGTCTGGACATGCTGGTGTTGATAATAACGAAAAACGGACCCCTACTTACCAGAGACAGGCAAAAGAAACATTCATAGATTTAGAACCTTTAGTTGGATAACAAGAAGCGCGGCCAAAAAACGACATCGGACTGAATGGAATGTAACCACTGGTACGAACAAATGGGTCTTAAACAGTCGAAGGCTTTTATACACGAACCTTCGAAGAAGAGATCCAAAGATCTACTAGATATAAGTAGGAGTGATCTGCGTATTGCAGATTCTGCCAGCCTGATGACGAGACAGCGGAACACGTTGTGTGCAACTGCCCAGGGCTGGGTGGGATAAGGCCCAATTCGAGCCCTACGACTTTGAAAGAAAATTCACCTGAGGTCATGATAGACTTTGATAAAGAGGCTAGGCTGAAGGGACAACTATAAGCTAGGGATGAGCCACAATAAACCTCTTAGGTCGAGTCGAAGGGTGGTTAAGCTCCCACTCATACTGAACCTAACCTATCATATTTTGTATATCGATATAACTGCATAAATTTCCTTGAAATTATACACCGACACATTTCCTTTTCAAATGTGCATACTGACTCAGAATCTGTTATCTACAAAATTGATAATTTAACCCACACAATTTTAATTTATTCCTTTAACAAATGTATATAGTAAGAAATCTCACCATATCAGTAATATTAATTTTTATTAAACATATTATTTATGTATTGCAAGTATTTATACAAGGATTACTGAAATGTCTCTAATAAATACTAAACAATTTTTAAAATTTCAAAACCTGGTATAACAACTATAAAAGACAAGGTTGCATTTTAATTAGACTTATTCATTGTATTATGATTTATATAAATATATAGTGTGGTCTCTAATCAAATCAGAGATACAAAAATAAACGGATTAAAAAATGATTCTCGCGAACTTTAATGAATATCGAACTAATTCGGGGTACCCATCCGTTCACTTCCGATTAAACGCCAAATATTTCCTTTTTATTCCCGTCCATCACACAGTAAAATATCAGGTCATTGCTCGATGTCTGCAGAAGCAAATAGTGCATTTAGAACGTATGTTTTAAACCTGTAAAAGTGTATCGGAATTCCAACAGAAAATACACGATATGTTGATGATACGCAAATTCTAGCACCATTATATGATCTGCAGCATATATTAGATATGATTGACGCCACCAGTAAACGTTTTGGGCTTAAGATCAACACTACTAAGACTAAACTTATGGCAACAGGTCGGCAGACGATAATAAATACTATCTTAACAGTCGATGGAAACACTATAGATAAGTAAAATGTAATGGAATGTCTCGCGAAACAGGAAAACGGAGAACAAAATAGGTATATCGATGGAAGGCAACCGTATATACGCATTTCTGACTATAGGTCATCATCATTACGAGACAGAAAAGTTAGAAAAGGAGCAGTTAACTTGGGAAAGGATCACTACAGGAGCAATGCGACCAATTTGTGTAGAATTAGAAGACTCTGATGGTTTCGGAGTGAACAACTAACAATAACCACGGAGGAAGCCACAGCTACCTGAGAAAAGTAAACCATCATGGTATTTTAACATATGGACAAATAAATAGTTAGGGGGGTTTTTTAGATAAACTCTAATTAATAATCAATGACATTATAAATTTAGTACTGCCCGCCAAATTACAATTTATTTCAATAACTCGTCTTGCTGAATCTCAATTCTATTAAATCTATCTTAAATCTACCTAAAATCTATCTTTAACTCTATCTTAAATGTGAATTTTAATCACCGTCAAGCATGCAGAAAATATGGACCAGAAGAAAATTATTCAAGATCTACAAACACGATGGAACTCCATTTTCTACATGTTATAAAGATTGCTTCATTTGAGACGTTCTGTAACCATTTATCATACTGAAAATAGCGGAATAAATAATTTAAGCCGTTATCAATGGGACCTGTTACAATTGTCCTTGAATTACTTAGATTTGCTGAAGAGATAATCAAACTGATGAGCAGCACGGACTCAGTTATTTCAGAAATGATTAAGACAATTGCTAAATTAAGGCGCTATCTTTTGCACAATAAAATAGAACTGTTATATGGCGTATTAACTATGAAAGAAAGTCTCATTACTGGAATCGAAAAAAGGTTTTCCGATGAGGAGTCACAAGGATTGGCTTAAAATTTCTACTATTTTAGATCCCAGATAAAACTAAAACATTTTTTTTTTCAAATAAAACTATTGTTGAAAGTACTAAACTCCATTCGCTTAGCTCGGGCATATTTTGACAGATTCATTGTCGGAAACCTACCACACAACAATTCCTACTTCTCAGTGTTAATAGCTCAAGTATCCTACTATTGCATACAACTTTGTTTAAAAAAAGAAGAATTATTCTAAATAGTGGAAGTGTATACTAAACACATCAAATTTTGGGTAGTATATATTTAAAAAATATATTTTAGTTGTTATAATTTAACATAAATATTTATTATATGATGCAGATAAATTAATATTTATTGTCGGTAATTCGCAAAGTTCTATTTTATTTACTATTTAGTTTGTTTACTATTAATATTGGCTATGAGTACGTGTGCTTGGTTGTATAGTAATTTCCAGCCACTTTTAGTCTGTCAAAAAGTAACTAACTTCGCAAAAAAATAATTACTAAATTCACTAGACATTTCGGACTGGGAATAGCGAACCGAGTTTAATAACAAAGTTGTGAGATAAATCACAAAAATTAATAAAATCAATATAGATGAGTCTGATTCTGAAAACAAGTAGATGATAGGAATAGCGAGGGTATTATTAGCAACGATGAGGGTGAAGAACCTTTAAACGCTAGGCAAAAAGACCAAGGATAAAAAACGATTCTTCAACAATCAGCTTTCATACTGTGGAAGTGCTATGATGATTTATCACTTGAAGTTTACTCTAAAATGCTGATTATTGATAAAAAGTCAGACCCAACTGAGTGATAGAGCTAACACCCTGGAACATTTCCTGATCTAATTAATTTAGTTGAGAGTTTTGATCAAGCCCAGTAACTAGTGTTTATTCAGAGAGAATATTTTCAGCAATTGGTAACATATAAGTTGACAATGGGTAAAGGTTAACTTCTGAAAATGCAGAAAAGCTTTTATTTATTCACCACAATATAAATAAAATAAATTATGAATATATATAAAAATTTTCAAATTCCGGCCGAATCATGATGCTGATTCGGTAGGAACGACAGTTTCAGCCAACTGGCCGGATCGAGCCGGATTAGTAGTACTGCCGAAATTACGGTACATCACTAATTTCAGCGGCGTCTATCTTTATTCTTTCCGCTTGTCGTAGGGTCCCTATGTCAGTATTGAGAATATTAAGCAATTTATCAACCTCATTTTTAGAGTTTGTAAAATTTGAGAGTCCTTCCATAGTTTGGCCATCTTTCCTACAGTGACTTTTGCTAGATCACATCTACGTTTTAATCCTTTCTGTACTGACCCTGTGTTTATGATCAATGATCCCAGATATAATTCTGAGTTCACAACCTCAAACCGGTCAATCCCTATACGTAAAGCTAAAGAACTTTCGTTATATAGAAGTCGGTTTTTTAGTACTGAAAATATAACCATAATACAATTCTATAGGTAACATCTAAAAAATCCCTCAGGCAAATTCATTTCCTAATTTTTTTTCTTCCAAGAACGGCAATAATCCTAGATGTCTAGATCTAATGTCTAGATCTTCCATTCTAAACCGAGTAAATGGTATTTGACGTTTTATACATCAAGCTCTGATTATTGATAAGTCGACCGCCTTTGTATGCTAGTTGAATATCTCGTACAGTCGCTTGATAGCTGCACAGCTTTTCTCGGAAATTATGGTAAAAAGCCCTCACTTGATTGTTATTGTCAAAAACAAGAACGATACCTAACTTACACCAACTAAAAGAAAAATACGGAAATAATGGAATTTATTCTCTATAATTAATACATCCTATGTTGTTTCATGCTGTATGTGAATATTTTTTAATGTTTAATTAAAATATGGTGCTTGAGTTCCATAATTAAATACCTTAATAAAAAAAGTGTACCGCACCTTGACCAGTTAATTTTAATGATACGACTAATCTACCTGAACTTAATAGTCTGAGATTTAACTGCACAAAATAATCCAAAAATTGTTTCATATGAGTGATGATACAAAAAAATGACTAATCATTTTATGAAAAGTGTATTAGCAGAAAGTTTCCATAACTTTATTTTATGTGTATAAAATATATTATTTTAATTATTATTAAAAAAATAAGTAAATGCAATAAATAATGACAAAATAGTGTCTGGCATTATCTATTCGTTTCTATTTTGTGTACACATCCACTTTTCCTTTTGATTTGCTATTTTTCCATTTTTGGAATTTGTTTATTTTCGATTCTATTATTAGCCAAAGCTATATTTCGGCAATGAAAAGGGGTACAGAGCCCATGTTGGCGGCATATATTAATTAATTGCTGTTGATTGGTATATTAATCAATTCCCAAAAACTACCCCATGATCCCCTAGCTCAACACATACCTCCGGAAAACTTGATCCAGGTAAGTAAAAATATTATTTATTTAAACGCGGTATGACATACATATTTACATTCTAAGTTTTATCTTCATCATCCACTACATTGCTGTTCGATGCATGGCCTTCATTCTTGTTCATATTCTCGCTGATTTTTTTTCCTTGATCAATATTTACACCATGTTTTAGTTTTAAGTGGGTGTACAATTTTGGCCGATATCTCAATATTCCTGGGATGAGTTTTGTGCTTGGGGGATTATGGGGTAGTTTTTGGGGTTTGGTCAATGTATCAATCAACAGCAATTAATTAGCAATCAAATATGCCGCCAAGACAAGCCCTGTAGCCCTTTTCCTTGATGAGATATAGCTATGGCTATGTTAGCTTTACCGTAAAGTTAGCAAAATCATTGTTTCTCGAAAACAGTTGTAGCAATAAATTGTTTCTTGGCGTAAAACTTCGGCAATAAATTAGAAATAAATTTCTTACGGTTCGCTTTTTGGCCGATATCTCGGTTTTCTGGGGGCGTGTTTTGAGCTAGGGGATGATGGGCTAACTTTTGGAGATTTGTTAATATATCAATCAACAGCAACTAATTAACAATAAAATTTGCCGCCAAGATGGGCCCTTTACTCCTTTTCCTTGTCGACATATAGCTATGACTATGCTAGCTTTAATATATCTTGAGTTACCAAACCATGTTAATTGTTTTTTTGGACTTCTGGAATCTTTTTGTTTTGCTCCATTTTTAGTTTTATCTCATCTATCTCGTCAGTGCGGATGCTATCCATCCTTGTCAATCTACAAATTCTTCTCATAAAGTCCATTTCCGTAGCCTATAATGCAACATTAGACCGCAAAAGGTGGATAAACAATCCTGTTTCTTCAAATCTGGGGGTTTTAACGAAACATCAGCACCTCTTCTTCTATCGGGAATAAATTATTTTAAATATATAAAGATTATTATCATTTTCGTATTTGTTTCTTTCCAGTAGATTTCTCGTATACCATTATTTTAAATAATGGTTTAAAATTTTCGAATGTCACATTATTAATTTTCACAACTGATCGATAAAATTTATAGAATAAATAAAAGAAAAACAGTTTCTCATTTTTTTCATTATCATGTACATAAAAATGTCATAATTATTGATTTATTACTTTTATTATTACAGACAATGAATTAGTCTTGATGAATACTATTTTGTGCAGCCAGCTCTCGGGCTATGTATATATGAAGAAGATAGGAAAAACACAGTAACATATTTTCCAAGATTTTTTAAATTAATGCCAAATTAAAATTGCATGCCAGTTTACACCGATATTTTACTTCATGCTGTAAAATTCGAAAAATAAAATCATAGAGAAGAAAAGCAACAATATCGTTTATCCGTTAAGGTTAAATTCATTTTATTAATCAACGTACTCTTTATTATTAGAAACTTTTTATTGTAAATAGTGCTCTATTTTAAGTAATAAACATCCCAAAATCTGATAAGATTTTAACTTGGTCCTTCCGACCGGTTGGATTTTCTTTCGTCAAATATGAACCAAAAATAACAACACAATCTTGGACACAAGACCGAAAACTGCTTTGATTGTTACTAAAAGGTATTTACTATAAAGGAGTACGACAAAATGAAATTAATTATTTCGCCAACTACAACAGGAAGGAAACAAATGGTATCGTTAGATATTTAGAAATATGAACAACTATGAACAAAAAGGCTACATATACTGTAAGATCCTATAACGATCTGGTTTTTGTTGCCAGTCGAATCATGGAAAAATCATTACAGTATAGCGCCTCGGCCCATTGGATGCTTTATAGATCTACAAAAGGCATTTGAACTTAACGAGTTAACTCTCTGCTATATACGCGAAATATACCGGCAGATATAAAACTGGTGAAGACATTATTTCTATTACATGCTATGCAGATGTTGTCGTAATAATTTCAGAGAGTGAATATGATAATGTGATAATCTCTACAAATCCAACAAGATGCAAACTAACAGTGGAAAATAATTAAGCAAGAAGGGAATTTTAACTCTTAGGAATATTGATGCATAGCTATCGAGATAAGTAAGCACAAAATGTCCAGCAGATACGTAAACCGAACGGAATAGCGGGATTCATGGTATGAACTATGTTGCAAAGATTTTATGAACTATGTATTAATGAAAAAGTGTGAAATAAAGATAGTCAGAGATATCACAGGAAAACATTGCAGGACAGGGAACGTAATAGAGATCTCAGGAAAAGGTTTAACATAGACAACATAAATGACTGGATACTGGACCGAAAAATGGAGTGAAACACCGACATTAGTGAAATGGGAAAGCACGGACTGGTTATACGAGCCGTAAAAACTATATATTAGGACAAACTAAAATACATCCATAATTCAGATAGTTACAAGGTTTATTTTTTCTAATGTTTTTTAATGTATGTAATACTATGTAATTAGTCAATTACTAATAATGTAGGTTCATTCAGTAACACAAAACAAAATATATTTACTCTAGAAGAACTAATTAATATTAAAAAATGTTTATTTTGTTGGCAACTAAATAGTGTGACGTAGAACGAATATTTACTTTTAAAATGGAGTAGCATCGCCCTTAAACTTTAACAGTTTAGACTAAGTATCTGCACTGTTCAGGAGTAAATTCATTCCAAATCTGCTTTATTTTGGCTTTCTTCTCCTTGGGGTGCTTATTCCGTTTCATATGTTGGCGATCAGCATGGCTAACCTACCTTTGCTTGCAGCTACTCGGAAGAATACGGTTGTAGATGTATTAAACCGCTTTCTCAGGTTTTGAAACCAAGATATTTTTCTTCTCTATGGTCCTCTCTTTCCAAATACATTCATGTACTATGTCCGCTGTGGGTTGTTCCTTAGTGTCTATTTCATATTATGCTATACTGTTTCAATGGCATTTAGGCCAGGACTGTTAGAAAACCAAGAGCAGACGTTAATACTGTGGTTTCCAAACCCGTTTTTTGTGATTCTGGCCATAAGACATGCCGCTCCGTTCTGCTGAAAAATATTACTTTCGCCAACATTTATTCTCACAAGGTTTGGTAATAGGCTGTATTTGTTAATACTTTGCAGCATTTATGATACCCACTTTTGATCCCAAATTATTCTTTTGAAAAAGCTCATGCTTAGTGCTAATAGGTCGTTTGCGATATCATTAACACATACGTCGAATTTTGATTCGACTACGTCACTAAAAATTACTCGCTAATCTTCTACCGACCAAGAACGTTTAGATTTTGCCCACAACGAGCCTGGCTTGCTTTTTTGCTGTTAACAGTGAATTTTTTTTTGCCTACAAGAAAATATAATTTTTTAAACTAGGAGTAACCTTCTAAATTGTTACCTGTAACCCAGATTTATGTATTCACTTGCCACAGCATTCCCTTGACAAATTTAATACAGTTTCATAATTACATTCAGCTATAACTTACCTTAGAGTATTTTTTCGACATTTCTTGCCGATTCTTACTAATATTCTCCTATTTCTACCAGAAACTAGTTTTGGACGACCCAGGCTTTTACCTTTTTTTTTATCCAAGATTGCGGAAATAATTTTTATTTAGCAACTCATGAATTCTTGAATTTGTAGAGATACCACGCATCATTTTATTGAAATAACACAGCTATTCAGCCTATTTGTCTTATCTTGTTTGGTTTTTAGCAGTTACTTCAAACTGCCCCATTATTTAGTTGTAACTAATTTTTACCTAGTTTGTTGATCCTAATGACATTAATAGCTTATACGCGTTGTATAAAAAAAAATTAATTACGTTTTGTGAATAGCTAATTACCATTTAAAATATTGCTAATTTAGCATTATTATCATAATTATTAAAAAATAATAAATTAGCAGTCAGACACCTGAATTTGCTATATATTTTAAGTCCCCAATATATAGTTGTTCGTCTATGACACGAGATAAATTACCAATCGAACAAAGAATATGAATTTAAAATAAAATATTGGGTGATAATCTGAATATCCAATACCAGGGCATTTGAACATGGAATGGGCGAAAGCCTATGACGGAATTAGGAAGAACAATAAGAAAAACCGCATTCCACTGTAGTCTGTTGATAAAGCCACGATTACAACACCAATAAAATTTTTCAAAATCATTGCTAATACTCGCCCAGTAGAGTCAGCGCTTGGACAACAACTAGTTACAAATCTTTAGGAATACTTCTTTTATTTTTAGATGGAAGAAGGATAGGTCCGCTGTACAAACCAAACATAATACAAATAGTATATCAAAGAATGTAGAATAAACAGTATAGTTATATAGCATTTATTATAGTTATTTCTGGTTCATGGCCTTAGATTGTATTTAAAAATATGCGGTTAATATATTACTTTATATTTATAACACACTATTTATATAAATGTCCGTTATACTTTAGGGAAATTGTTCACCAGCTTATGTAGGATAAAACAATAAGGGATAAACATTTTTTTTCATTAAAAGAAAACTACTTGTTGATAGCACGAGATATAGCCGCCCATTTCTATTTTTTAATCATAAAAGAAACAATCTTCCCAGCAACATATGACAAGGTGATCTTCCGTCCCTATTATTCTGTTATTAGAAAATTTCTTTACAAATTCTATTTGATGATGGTGCCGATTCATATGGTATATAATATATATATATATATATATATATATATATATATATATATATATATATATATATATATATATATATATATACATATTCGTATGAACATTGCTAACATTATATATTATAATAAAACAGGGGAACGTATTAAAGCCGGATATTGCTACCGTTGAGCCATTCCATTGCCTCATGAGTTAGTTCGTGAATTTCGTTAAACTACCTTCGAATCGTGTGGCTGGACATTCTTGGGTGATGTGGTAGACTGTTTGTTCAGCAGCCTAGCATTTGCCACATAGTGGGCTGTCTGCAATGCCCCATTGATTAAGTGATTTATTGCATACTCCATGACCGACTCTGATTCCGTTGGTTGGTGGGTTTAGAGATTTCAGCAGCAGGTAGCCCTGGTTTAGCTGATCGATGTCGGTATTTATTGGCAGTGATGGATGCTTTAGAGATTTCTGGTACTGAGCTTTAAGAGTAATAACCGTCGTATTTTGGGTGGTGCAATGTTGCTTAAAACCGGAAGCCATTGAGTTGACGTAGTCTTTATCATCCCCGTAATATATCTCATGGTTTGATTTAATTGTACATCTAGAACGTTCGTGTGGTGACTGTTTGGCCAGACTGGAGCACAATATTCGGCTGTTGAATAGACTAATGCAAGAGCGCCTGATTGTATCTGCCCTGGCTCCCCAAGAAGTGTTTGCTAGCTGCAGTTTTGTGTAAGTGTTGCTTGTTGATTTTGGGTTTCGGTTATGTTGTAGGATAACTCCTTCGCTTTACTTCACGACTATTTAGATGGAAAGTAGTAACTTCGGTGTTTGTAGGATTTGGTTGAAGGCCCCATTTTTTAAAATATGTGTTTACTAATAATTAGGTCGCCTTCTAGGATAGGTAATTAAATAGTTTGCATGGTATCATCTGAAACAATTTAAGTAGAAGGCCTTCTTTCCATACCGTGTCGTAAGCGCAAGCCTGATCAATGAAAGCTACCGCCGTTTTGATTTTTTGTTGGAAGCCATTTTCAATAAATGTTGTTAGAGAAAGAACTTGATCACTGCAGTTTCTTCCTAGCATAAATCCAGCTTGTTCTACGGGAATCTTTTCGCTGATAGATTGTAAAAACTCCGCGTAAATTATACTCTCAAAAATCTTATAGCAGACACTTAAAAGGGCGATTGGTCTGTAACTTTCCGGTAGTGAAGTGTCTGGTTTGCAGATTGCTACGACTTTGCTTTGTTTGAATAGTTTAGGGAGCTTTTGTGTCGTCATGATCTGGTTGAAAAATTCTAGGAGCCACTTTCGAGTTTTTGGACCAGTGTGTTTTATGAACTCGGGAAATATTTTATGAAGTACTGCAGCTTTGCCACACTTAACTAAGTCTAGTTCGTTGAAAGGTTCCTCGGTGTCTATTTACCTCATGATTGGCAGGCCTTGTTGACGTGCAGTTTTGATCTTTTTGAGCTGATATCGTAATTCTCTTTTATGAACTTTTTCTATGGCTGGTTTGGAGAGCTGAGCAATGCGTTTTGCTATATCTTCTGGGTTTTGTGATGAAGAGTTAGTTGTCGGGATGTAACTGCCTGCTTCCAATTTTCTGAGTAAGTTCCAGGCAGTGCGACTGCTATGTTTTAAGTTTAGGTTTTCGAGAGTTTCCCTCCACCTGGTGGTTCTTGCAAAATTCAGAGATTCTAGAAGTTGTTCACCTACTCTTCACGTACTCTTCACCTACCCTGTCTCTTCTTTGCTTGTATTGATCATACCGGTTTTTACATTCTTCGGTTCAGCATGGAATGTAGGATTTGGTTAGACCGCGTGGAATGTGTTTTTTAGCACAACTAATTATAAGCTTGGCAAATCTTTCGTAGTTTTCTACCTTCGGCTCAATATGTCTGATATCGTTCTTCAATTGGGCTTGCTACTTATCCCAGTTTGCCTTACGAAAGTTCCATCTAGGCAAAGGAATTGAGTTTATAATGGGAATAGTAATGCCCATAGTTGGTATTACTGGCATATGCTGCGATTTTGGGAAATTATCAAGAACTTCTCTGGCAGCATGGTTATGGCAGCCATCTTTGGTGAATATAAATGTTAGATCTGGGTTGTAGCTTTTTTTCCATCTGGCGGAAACAAAGGTAGGCTTTTGTTTTGCATCATGTAGAAGTCTAAGATGCCTTAGCTCCGCCCATTCAATTACTTGTTCACCTTACAGGTTGCATTGATTATAACCCCATGCAGTGTGATAACTATTGAAGTCTCCTGTAGGTATTGATAGATGCGGGAATGAAGGAAGCACTTCTGGATGGTCATATTGCGTTTGGTTGTTTGTATATATTAACTATTGTGATCTTGTCGATTACGGTTGTTAGTATGAAGACTTGAGACGAGTAAGAATATATAGTACTACCATTTTTTATGTCTGTTCTACAGTAGGTGGCAATCCCATATTGTGGGTGATTAAGTGAGGGTACTAATCTATATCCTGGAATTTAACTTCGGTTGTTCTGTTCGAAGTCGCCAGCAGTGTGTGTTTCCTGAACTGCGGCTATGTTAATATTGTTTTCTGTAAGAAGCTTGCTGATGTATTCGCTCTTGCTTCGGCTAACGCTTTCAATGTTTATTTAATACACTCGAATTGCTGGTCCAATTGTCAGATGGTTCTGAGAAGACCCGTTTTTTGTTTGTTGCATGGTTGTTTGCAATGTGTTCGCCAGGAGATCTGGAAGGCGGTCTGTCGGTTCGATGTTGCTGCTCATTTAGATTAACTAGGAGGTTGTAGCTAACACGAGGAGGCGAGACAGCTTTACATTCATGTGGTAAATAATAAACTTCTGATGATTTAGATTAGTAAAAAAAATACGGATACGTATCCATCTTTGCAACTTTCACAAACAGAAATTTAGAATGCTTTATTCTGAATGCTGCTCATGCTAAGGAAAATCTTCTATGTAAGTCAGCCTTTAAGTTGGGCTTTGTTAATTCGATTTTTTGTCTTAAGTATATATATATGACTCAACCTTTTCTATATTATTATTGTCCAGAGTTATATCCTCACTAATATCTACAGATGCGTTTGTTAGATATTTAGTTTTTGTTAGGTTTATTTTTAGTCCTATTTCTTTAGATTTTGTATTTAGGTCTAATACCGTTTTCTGCAATTCTCTGGCTTTTGCTATTAGCGCAACATCATCGGCAAATAAGTCACAATTTTACTTTAAAATTGACTTTATTTGACGTTTCGATTTCCACTTGGGAAATCGTCAAAATACAAAACATTAATAAACAAATTTTGTTTGAGGCTATTCCCAACAACAATAGTAAATTATAATAATATTGGCTATAACAATTACAATTTTACATTGCAATAGTATTATAAAATTCGCCAATAAATCAGACTTCGCAAAATCAAAACCATGATAAAAAAAGGTGATTATCAAAATGAAAATTTAACATCACGACTGTAAAATCCATAAATAAAGAATACTTATTTCATACTACAAAGTACCAAATGTGTGCTATAAATTAACATTAAAATATAAGCGAGTATTAAGATAGCAAATATTTATTACTGATGACAAAGTCTATAAGCAATTATTTGTTAACAGTCACTTTGAGGAAAATGTCTGTTAATTATTTACATAATTACTTACAAAATAAAGTTTGGCGGCCACACACGTTATAAAAATTTTTTGTAGGTGAGGAAGAAAAGGTATAATAATCATGGTATATGGCTTGGTAAATGATTTAGCAAGAACAAAAGATTGCATGTATCCGGGTATCTATCGACTAAAACGACCTTTAAATTTTCTCGAATTGGTGGTAAGCTTTCTATTACCCATCGGATTGTTTCTCTTCATTTTTTTATCAGCCAATATATTCATTACATCTATTTCAATAGACGATATATCTACTGTTTTTACTTATCTTCATAAACTGATGGAAAACTTTCTATTAGCCATCTGATTGTTTCTCTTTATTTTTGTATGAGCCAATATATTCATTACATCTATTTCAATAGACGTGATATCTACTATTTTTACTTATTGTAAGCGTAAGCTCCAGAACTAAAGTAATATTAAAGATTTGAAAAGAATTATTTTGATTTTTAGGTTATGCTACTTCTTGTCAAACTGTTAGATATATATATATATATATATATATATATATATATATATATATATATATATATATATATATATATATATATATATATATATATATATATATATATATATACATACGCACATATTTTGTTAATATTCTCAGGCTTATCATTCAATAAACTTTCTCCTAATGGACCGTCGGGTTGTTTTATTCATCAGGTTATGTGCCGTTAAAATATCAAGTTCGGATAAAAAGTTTAGTTGTCACGTTTAAGTCGTGAATGGCCCTCGTGTTTATCTTCGCTACATTCAAGTCGTCTTAATTATAAAATAAACATTTATTGCAGTGGCCTCAGCTTTGAAAATTGATTCTGGGAATATCACCAAGATTTAAGGGCGCAAATTTTCAGCTATGGAATATTGGTTTAACCATTTTGTTTAAAGCAGCGAAACTGCTTTCAGTTGCGAATGGAACAGTTGCAGAACCCGAAGACCAAACTAGCAGTGAGTCAAAAGAATGGGATGACAAGAATTCAAAGGCAAAATACAACATTGGATAAACTGTGAAAATGCAGCCGAAATGTGGTCAAGACTGATACCTGAACAAAAAACCGAAATCTCTAGAAAGTTACTATGGCAAAGTTACAGATATGAATAGAAAATGCATGAGAAAAGTTGTATGCAGAGCATATATCAACAATATAGCTATTAGTTAGGCAGTTAGATGTTAAAACTATTAGTAATAGAACTGTTTGTTCCAAAGTAATTGCCTTTCGTACTACCTGGAACTCTGTAACTAGTAATCAGCTAACTTCTGAAAATTAAGCAGCAAGATTGCTTAAAAAAGAAACTAGAATGGATAATGATGACTGAAATATTCCGTCTTGCTTTACAAGAAGAGGCTTTACAAATTAAAGCGGAAGCCACTGGTAAAAAGAAAACAGATATAGAGGACTTAGAGAAGAATAACACGTGTAATTATTGTAAACGAAAGGGACATTGGGTTAGAGAGAGAAAAAAGGGAATACATGATTCCAAAAATGAAGATAAAATAGGTCCTCAGGAAGTAATCTAGCTTACATATGTGATATTTCTTCCATGTACTCATCCACCTCCAGTGCAAATAAAAGTGAGTGGATATGTGACTCAGGAGCAAGCCTACACATAACTGGTGAAAAATTGTTGTTTTCAACTTCAATTAGAATCTCTAGCTGAACCCATGTTTGTTAGAATAGCAAAAAACAAGTTGATTCCTGTAGAAGTTAAAGGTGTCATTGAAATTCAGGCATTTGTCTAAGGTGGTATAATCGTACTACAAATAATGTCCTCTACATTTCTGAACTTAAGCCACAGTCAGTGGGAGCTATAACAAATAAAAACTTTACCTATCACTCTCATAAAAACAGGTATCAATTTTTAGAGCCAAATGGAAACATTTCATGTGTTGGAGTAAGTAGAGACAATCTATGGTTCATGTAATTTAACGTTAAGTCTATTGCAGAATGTAATTTAGCTTGCAAAACATCGATAAAGTTATGGCATGATCACCTAGGACATATTAACTTCAGTACAATTAGGAAAACAGCTAATTTAGTAGAAAATATGAGAGTTGAAGACAAAGAAGAATTTTTCTGTGAGACATGCCAGTAAGGGAAGCAGTCAAGAAAATCGTATAAAAGTCTTACAAGAAGCAGATCAGACGTTTTATTTAAAAGTGATTGTCGTGGTTACTGTAATTTTTATTTTCTAAACCACAAGTCAGATGTTCTCAAGAAGTTTAAGGATTTTACAATACTGACCGAAAATCAAACTGGTAATAAGATTCAGATTTTAAGAAGTGACCAAGGCAAAGGAGAATATATCAATATTGACTTTCAGGATTTTATCAGGAAACATGGTTTATTATATGAATGTTCATCTCTATATACAACTTAATAAAATGACCGCAGTGAGAGTAATTTATATAAGAGAGGAAAATTATCACCTACTTAAGCGTATAATTTAGCATAGATCATTGGGGTCTATTGGTTTAGTGATTACACCGCTAAATTGTAAAAGTGCTAAAAAGATTGCTGATTTGTGTAGTAGTCTATTGAGCCGTAGCTCAAAGTTTCTAGACCACAGCAGATTTGCTTCGAGTTCGACGAATAGCCAGTGATCACCAGCCATCGTGGTGATCAACTTTTCCAAAATTTTCGTTTTTCTTTTGTAGACTAAGTACCTAATTATTGGACCACTCTCTACGATGGTAATGTAGCAGTAAAGTCAAACAAACAAGATATAATTATTTACTTCCATAAATCCACGAAATGAGACGTAGATACCTTAGACAAACTCTTACAGACCAGGTCCTTTTTAAAAAATAAAAAAGGAAGTTTGACAAAACCTTAGCCAAAAGAATGAAAAAAAATACCAGTGCAAAGTGCTTTGCAAAACAACCAAAAGAAATTTGTTTACAATCAAGTAAAACTAAATATAGCCTTTAGTTTTATTGTACCATATTTTATGCTTTATTTTTTATTATGAGAATCTCACTGCTCATATGGGGCTGGATTGCCAAAACGATTTAAAGTTAAGCTTTAGAAATTTAAATCTCTTAAAATCTGAGTTAATGCTTTTAGCTTAGAATCGCAATAAACAATCCCATTTTATAAACATTTATAAGTAAGTATATACAATTTGATTACTTCACGTAATATGTTATATGATATGTTATAACATATATGTTATATTATAATATAATGTGTTATATTATAACATTGCATTTACTTTTTAATCCTTAAGCACTATTCCTACCCAATCAAATCCGTTACTTTTCAGATAACTGCAATGTTTTTTAATCTAAACGCCGTTGTAATATACAAGTAATTATACTTGATTGTATTTTTTTACAAATCCCCATTAAGCTAAAATCACTTTTTTTGATAATCATTTCAAGTGTTCTGCAAAATTTTATATACGTATAGAGATAAATTAGTTTTGACATGCAAAAATCGAAATTTAACGAATCTAAGGAAATCACTGAAATAAGCTTACCAAAACCTGATGATTTCCATAACGTGTGTGGCCGCCGTTGTGTATTTACTTAACCGACTTCACCGAGTATTTATTTGTAAATGGGCGGCTATAAACATGGCTTTTTATTCATAATAAGGTACAAGCATCAGAAGTATTTACAAAGTTCGATAAACATATTTTACAACAGGGAAGATGGCATTTTTATTTAGTGCTTTATCTAAACACTTTTATCTCGATAAGTGGATAACAGACTACTTATCGACGAGGGCAAGCGTATTATCAGAATTTATTATCGTTATAATCTAGTCAAGTATATTTCATACATACATAAACGTATAATGCGCTTTTTGAATATCTTCTCTGTCTCTCCCTCGATTTTTCAGAAATATTTGTTTACCGTTACTGTTCCAAATTTTACTGTTTTAAATTTTAAACAAACTGATACTTGCAAAATAGCTCTTGCTTGATAAACGATTTATTCTCTTTTCAAACCCCCACTAAAATGAGCATCCTCCCAGTACGTTAAATAATTCAACTTAATTAGCAAAAAAGGTTTAGTGCTATAACAATAGCATTGGGAATAGGTTTATTTATAAATCAAGTTCTTTATTTTTCAAGTTCTTTATTAAAAATGAATCCTGGGAAAAAAAGTGCACCATGATAAATACATACATTGGTGGAAGCCAAAGTTCAGAAAGCTGGAAATTGTTAAAAAATTTAAGAAACAACAGAAAAAAAGATATTATCCAGTCCATATCACCGCAAACTTGGGAAGAATACTTTAAAGATTTACTAACAGAGACAAGAGAGCCCTTCAAACAGATAGAGAACTATGGTTTACAAGGCGTCAGGCTGATAGGATCACCAATCAGAATAAATGAGAGAGAAGTCGAAACCGTATGCAGACATCCAAAGAATGGCAAATCACCTGGCCCAGGAAATGTAGCTCCGGAACTTATTAAACATGGACCCAAAATACTAATGCAACGACTACGACAACTTTTCCAGGAATGCATAAATAAACATGAAATACCTGAGGAATGGAAAGAGTAGCATATGAGCACCATCCATAAAAAGGGAGATAAATCGAAACCTGAAAACTATAGAGGAATTGCAGTTATTAGTAGTATTAGCAGAATATATGGGAAAATAATAAAAAATCGAATAGAAGAAGAATACCAAGATATGGAAGCCGAAGAACAGGCTGGTTTTCATGCAGGTCGATCTACAATAGACCATGTCTTCTCTATTACCCAGATAATTGAAAAGAAAGTTGCTCGTGGCCAAGAAGTTCATCTGACGTTCGTAGACCTTAGGAAAGCATATGATAGTATCCCGCTTGATAAATTATGGGAGGCACTGGGGAAAACAAATATAAATATAGAATTGATTGAAGCAGTAAAAACGTTGTACTACCAACAAACAACAAGAATTAAAACAGGAAATCTGATAACACCGGGATTCAAAGTGACTAAAGGACTAAGACAAGGATGCTGTATATCCCCAACAGTATTCAAAATATACCTCGAAGCAGCACTCAACAAGTGGAAGAAAAAATGTACGAATATGGGCATACCACTAATAGACTTAACTTTGTACACTCTGTGCTTTGCGGATGACCAGGTCATCATCGCACAGGACTATTAGAAGAGTTTACAGAGTGGGGTTTGGAAGTGAACATGGAAAAAATTGAGTACATGAGTATCGGAGGAGATCAACATAACCTTCTCGTAGAGGAAAATCAAGAGATCAAACTATGTGATGACTACAAATACCTAGGAGTAAAGATCACTCAGGACGGAAAATTGGATGCAGCCATTAAGGAACGAAATACTCAGGGAAGGAAAGGCATAGCCTTACTGAACAGCGTACTGTGGGATAAAAACATCTCTAAAGAAAATAAAAGAAGAATATACAACACCATAATAAAAAGTATCACAACATATAAATGCGAAGTGTGGCCCCTAAAAGACAGAACAGAGAAAATGGTTAGAGCAACAGAAATGGACTTCTGGCGCCGCTCGGCGGGAATCTCCAGACGCGACAGAATAACAAACGAGAGAGTCCGAGAACTCATGGGGGTTACACATAATATTGTTGATGACATCAAAACGACACAACTCAGATGGTACGGACACGTAAGGAGAATGCCGGAGAATAGAATACCAAGACAAATTCTTGAATGGCAACCGAGAGGTAGGCGAAGACCAGGAAGGCTTAGAAGAAGTTGGGGAGAAGGAGTTGATAAAGAAATCAGAGAAAGAGAACTGGAGGACGATCTATGGAACGATAGAATGAGATGGAGATTGGAAATCGGAAGACGTCGAAGAACGTTGTAAACCGACATTATATATATAGTTCTTTATTTTGTTTGCAATCAAGAACTACAATTTTGTGACTGAAAATGTAAAAAAAGTCGATTTTTATTTCAACTGTGATATATTTTATTAATATAAACATCTTTCATTTGTCAACCCTTTCCCCGCCAGTACCACAAACCCTAGTGAATATAAGTGGGTATTAAAAAGAAAAATGGAATGAACACACTAACAGAATTTCTGAAGGACACGTGGTTAGATTCGCTCTAGATAAATCAGAGCATCGAACCGTCGACCGTCCCCAAAATACAAGTTAAGCATGGAGGACACGTATATCAAGGTAAAACAAGCACTTTATCTAAAATGAAGAAGCAAGATTTTTGGATACACCTTATCGACTTGTGATATTACTGGTAAGAAGAGATTGACCATAAAGAGATCAAATTAAAAAATAAATATATTGTATGTAATGGTTAATCATAGAGTGTAGTGTAACGTGTACAGAAGATCTAAATGAATCGGGAAGTACTCGTAGTAAACAACTTGATCCATTTTTACAAACGTCCAATAAGCATTGGACAAGTTTTATAGATATTTTCACCTTTTGCTCCTAACTATTAAAAATGCCATCTTTACATAAAACAAGAAATTTTCAATTTACTTTAACCCGCTACTTTTTTTTCTAAATACGATAATCCAAGATGCAAAAAATTTAGATTTTGTTACCGTGATTTTTAGTATCAACGTACATAAATATCTTTTACCTGGTTTCCAGGACCCACCCTGATTTCGCCTTGAGTAGTAGCCATTCCTAAACGCCTGCTAAGCAGTCAGTAATCTGAAAATAAAAGAGTATGTTAATTTCTGGGTAGACAATATATAGACGTGGTTTAACAAGTGATGCACGGAAATAGTTTTAGTCCATAAAAAATTACACAGTATAATAAATCATCATTAAGCAACTAAAACATCCAGGGTGTATTTACTAAATTAAAAGTAAAACTTCCATTTCTACATTATATATTACATTATGTTGTACATCTTATCTCCATTATCCCCATTTAACTCCTTATTTGTTATATAGGATATACTCGTTCATTTCCAAAATGGGGTTAAATATTTTCGTGTGTTTATATACGAGGATAGATTGATATCAAACTAGCCTTTGATAGATGGCGCTACTTGATACCGAATTGGTTTCGGTGTTGACATTTGCCATGTGTTGACATTTGCCATTCATGACATAACGTCTGTCTAAATTTTAAGTTTTAAAAACAAATAGTTTGGTTTTTACAGCCGTCAAAAGCAAGCAAATTTTGTTTTCGGAGAAATGTAAAAAGTCGAGTATGGTTCGGTGAAGTTCCTCCACAAAAAGGGTAAAACGAATGTGCAAATCAAAGCCGACCTGGACGAAGTTTATGGCGAGGTTGCACCTTCGTTAGCAACAGTAAAATTTTGGAAAGCTGAATTTGTTCGTGGTCGTACGAGTGTTTTTGATGATGAGCGTCCCAGGAGGCTAAATGAAGTCACCACGCCGGAAATGATCAACAAAGTCCATGACATGATTATGGCAGATCGTGGAATTAAGCTCCGCGAGTTAATAGAGGTCCTAAACATTTCCTACGAACGCGTACACACCATCATTTGGACATGAAAAAACTATCCGCGCGATGGGTGCCGCGTTTGCTGACAATCGATCAAATGCAAAAACGTGTGACCACTTCGGAGACGCTTTTGGCGATGATACGGCGCGATCCGAAGGATTTTTTTCGCCGATTTATCATCGTTGATGAAACCTGGATACATTATTACACACCCGAAACCAAACAACAGTCGAAACAGTGGCGCAAACGCAGCGAAGGGCCGCCGAAGAAGGCTAAGAATGCACATTCGGCCGGCAAAGTGATGGCGACTGTTTTGGCGAAAAAAACTTGTTTTTTTTTATCAAAGGCTAGTTTTATATCAATTCACCCTCGTATAAGTGTTTATACAAACCCTATCAACTATATATCGGGGCAATGTAAAATATAGGTATAACAAATTCAGGTGTTTGACTTCTCATTTATTAATATTTTTTAATGATTATGATAATTATGCTTATTATTACAAGCAATATTTTAATTTTAAATGATAAATAATCACAAATAGATACACATGATGCAAGAAACTAAAAGAAAGCATGGAAACACTCATATAACTGAAATGTAAGAACCGCAGGCGCAAATAAAACTGAGAAACGGAACAAAAATAGGAAAAACAGTCTATGCCATAGAAACGGAAACTATAACGGATAAAATTGAGATACTAAATAAGAAAAGTAAGTTGCAGTACCATAAAGATCGCATCACATAGTGATTTGACATCAAAAGAAAAGGAAATATAGAAAAAAAGTTAAAATACCAAAAGAAGAAAAAATTTAAGGAAAAGAGATAAAAAAGGCTTTAAGATGATCGTGAATGTGCAAGAATGGATAAGGGATGAAGAAAAACAACTAAAAGAAAATACCAAAGTAAAATTGCCATAAAAATAGTAGAAGAAAAACATCTGGAGAGGTATGATACTGAAATGACAAGGCAAAGGAATACGACCATGGAAAACGGAAAAATAACCACAAATAAATACAACAATCCAAGGAAATAATAAAAATTGGGACATGAAATGTGAGAGGTACTTATGAGAAGGTAGCTTTAAGAAACGGACCAAATTATGAAAAAATACACAATAGATATCCTTGCCCTGCAAGAAACGATAGAACTGGGAAATAAAATATTAAAGAGCACACTGTTCAAGAGTGAGTGGACCAAGAGATATATTGGAGTGGGATTCATGTTGCCGAAAAAAGTAAACAAAGCAGTTGTAGATTTTCAACCAATATAAGACCGAATATGAAACTTGAGAATAAGAGGAAAATATAGGAAGAAAAGTATCATTAATGTACATCCTCCCACTGAATATAAAGATTTAGAAACCAAAACAGAGTTCTATGAAAAACTAAGCACCCTAATAGGGAATATACAGAAATAAGATATAAATATAATCATTGGTGACATAAATGCGAAAGACGGAAAAGAGGAAATATATAGCAGAATAACAAGGGGACGAAGTTTACATAAGAAATCAAATGAAACTGGGACAAAGTTAATAGAATTTGCTAGAGAACAAAATGAAGATAGCTAGCACAAGTTTTGATCGTAAACAAGAATAGACCATACACAACAAGAATTACGAATAATTTTAATACCTGATGGGGATAGATCAAAATACCAATTAGAACACCTTCAAGAGAAGCAGGTAGTAAACAGACTAGAAGAAAAAAGAAATAAAAACCTAGAGAATCCAATCAAACAGAATATAGAAGAAGAATGGCAGACCATACAGACAACCATGTCGGAAGTAGTGGAAAAGTGTATAGGAAGAGAGCATATAAAAAGACGGCAAGACTGGTTCGATGAAGAATGTAGAAATATTATGGCAAGAAGAAACAGGAGAAAACACAAAGATATAGAGAAAATACCCAAAATGCGATCGAAAGCTATGTGACGAGAAGATAAGTTAAAAGAATTTGCAGAAAAAAAAACAGCTAGTAAAGTAATTGAAAAACATAAGAAGCCTACATAAACAAAGAGGTAAAAAATTTCTACCAAGCAGTTAAGAATCCAGAGAAACTAAAAGGAATAATCCAAAGAAACAAAGAAGGTTTACCTCTAGGAGCAATAACAGAAAAATTAAACAAATGGGCGGAATACTTCGAAGATATATTAAATACAGACTAACAAGAGGAACTCGAAGGAAATGAGAATTGACAAGAAGACGAAGAAGTAAAATAAATAATAAGAAACCTACAAAATAACAAAAGTGCAGGAGAAAGTGGTATCCCAGCTGTGATTCCGAAACAATGGAATAGTGCTCTTATTTTCGTCCTATCTATAAAAAGGGAGACAGAACTATATAGCACAATTAGAAGTAGTCTATAAAATACTTGCAAAAATTATTAGGAAAAGATTTAAGACCAGGAAAAACAATTACTGACCAAATAAGTATGTTAAAATTAATATAAAATAAATCTACGAACAAAACTTAGGATTACATAATATATACTACTTATCGATTTTACACAAGTATAAGGACTCCGTAACACGAACTATGCTTTATGAGGCCTTAAGAACATTAGAAATACCAGAAATGCTTATAAAGCTGGTGAGAATGATGCTTAGAAACACGATAAATAGAGTAACAATGGAAAGAAGCTTCTCAAGACAGTTCACAGTGAATAGAGGTTTAAAATAAGGGGATCCGCTATCAATGAATTTATTTAACCTAGTATTAGAACAAAGAACACAGAACTTCTGTGAGCAAATGAGGGGTCCAACGGGAAAACAACTTTGTAACACCCAGTTCTTCATGCAGGATCTTTTTGATCGAGGTCTTTGAAATGCCCAAAGATGCTTCTACGTCCCGGTATGTTACACGGCGGTCATCCTTAATTAACTGAGGAACCGCATCAATGCTTTGCTGTGTGACTGCTGTTCTGGATGAGCCTGACCTGGATTCGTCGCTAAGACTGGAGCGACCACGTTGAAAATCGCAGTCTTCTTCTTCTTCTTATGCCGTCCCCATTAACGGATGTTGGCGACCACATTTTTAAAAGCTTCTCTGTCTTTTGCAACGTGGAATAATTCGTCTACAGTCATGTTTGTCCAGTCTCGAATATTTCGCAGCCATGACTTCCTCTTTCTACCTATTCCCTTTGTGCCATCGACTCTACCCTGCATGATGACTTGCAGAAGACTATATTTATTATTTCTTAGTATGTGTCCAAGGTATGCAGTCTTGCGTACTTTTATCGTTCTCAACAATTTTTTGTCTCGACCCATCCTTCTCAGCACTTCCTCATTGGTGACCCTGGCAGTCCATGGAATTCTTAACATTCTCCGGTATATCCAAAGTTCAAAGGCTTCAATCTTTTTAACTATTTGCGCTTTTAGTGTCCATGTTTCTACCCCGTACAATAGTTGCGACCAGACGTAACATTCAACAAACCTCAGTCTCAGCGCAGTATTCAGATTTTTGTCACAGAACAATTGTTTGAATTTTAAGACCGCTGCCCTTGCCATTTCTATTCGTACCCGGATCTCTTGGTCTGGATCTAATTCTGTGTTGATGTAAGCTCCCAGATATTTATATTTTGTCACTCTCTCTATTTGCTGTCCACCAAGAGTTAGTTGTTCATTATTTATTGGACTCCTTGATACTATCATAAATCATAAATCGCAGTACCAACGGGAAAATAGTTGACTGGTGTGATGCTTCATTCCCAAACACAGAAACCATTTCTGCGAGACATTGCTGTTGGGATAATCCTCTCCGGAAATTGTAAACAATTATTGTTCGAAAATGTTCTCGGACAAGATCCATTTTTCGACCGACTTGGTAATTTCAAAAATTCTAGTCTAGAGGACTTGTTGGATTGGAATGAAACTCTCGATTTATGTCAACAAAAGATTGATTTTATATTTTTGCTGGAAGGTTTTATTGGTGGCGCCATCTAAGCGCCTATATGCAAAACTAAAAGGACAAATCTCGCATTTTAAATCAAGATAATTTTCAGATAAATTGTCTATATTGTGATCTATGTAAAACATCCTGTATAGTCAGGATTTTGTCCAAAAAAAAGTGATTTCCTTCACATATGTTTATGATAATCTAGCCAACAGCACAATGAATCGCATGTAATGCTACATAATGTAAAAAAACAATATTTATAACTATCTAACAAAATAAATTCTAATCAAAAAATTAAAACTGCACTAGTTCAGCGTAAAGTTCAAGGTTCTTTGAAGTTTATTTTAGCAATTTTTATTAACCTCAATTGAAATATATTTATAATACATAATGTTCTTTAATTAAGGAATAATTTTATTAATTATTCTCTAATTATATAATATTATAAATTTTTCATATCCAATTTTGTATTTCTCACAAGCAACATGACTAAACGCCACATTTCATTAAATAATAGTGTTTATTAGACTAACAGACTTAAATTCCAAATAGGGCACGAGGTATGTGTAGAATACAGGGTGCTCACCTATATGGTGTACATAGTCGTTAATGTGTTACCATATTCTCAGTAACTTATTCGTTAATTGTCAATTAGTGGGAATGTTTTAGAAATTTCCACTTGTTACTTAGATATTGATTCAAGGAAAAGTAGAATAAAAGAACAAAAAAAAACGTTCAATACTGTGTTGGTTTTTTTTTGTGAATGTAGTAATGCAAATTGAAATAGGTAGAACAACAGTGACATTAAAATAGTCAATTTTAATATTGTTTTCTTATTTTCCGCTATCCTGTATAATTATTCTTCCGTGTGTGAATACCTCTTTTTTGCCGTAATGTAGTATATCGTTACTAGAGTAACTCGATGCAAGCTTAAAACTTGATAACTACTATTAAAATTAGAACTCAAAAATGTTTGTCGTTTTGTTGTTCGTTTGTTAGTTTGGAAATGAAAAACCTAATTCATCTCATAATTTTATTTTATTTATCTCCCTTTTGTACATTTTAAACCTTACGTACTATCGTCACGTCTACGAGAATAGGGAAGCTTTTAATATTTCGATATTTATTGGGATTACTAAAATTTCTTTTCTGCTTTTATTCAGTTTCAGCGTGGTCTTAAAACAGAAATAAAACCAACATAATTACCAAATATTAAAAGTAACACGTGATTCATTTAGAGGTACTTTTTTGGTGGGGATTTAATGGGAGATCGTGCACGAATTTCATCATGGAAAGACTTAGACCGACACAGAGTCTAAAAATTATTTAGCTGTATTACGAAAATGGGCGTTCTACGAGGAATGTGTATCGTGCGCTTAGAGTAACTTATGGTCCACATAATCGGCTTACAAAACGCACAATTCGCTAGGAAATCAATAAATTTGAAACCCAGTTTTCACTATTGGATAACTCGCGACCAAATAGACCACATTCATCATGTACTGAAGAAAATATAGTGGCAGTAGCAGAGAGTGTACGCGAAAATAATGAAGAATCGATTCGTCGCCGTTATCAACAGCTTGGCTTGTCATATGTAACACCTTATTTTATGCGTATTTTACGTAAGGATCTTGGTATAAAAACATACAAAATTCTATTAGAGAGAGATCTGAAGCCGACCGACCTTTCGAGTCGTCACCGTTTCAGTCGATGGGCTCTTGATAAGCTTGTAGATGAAAGAGCCACTCTTTCGAGTCACATAAAACCCACCGTTTTCGAAAAAAAAAAAAAATTGTAATCCAATGAAGCCCATTTTTGGCTTAATGGGTACGTAAATAAACAAAATGCCGGTATTTGGGGTGATGAGCAACCTCTAAAGGTTCAGAGTTGCCATTACATCCAGAAAAAATAACTGTTTGTTGTGGTTTATTGGTTTATTGTGGTTTATTGGTAGAATTGTCGGTCCATATTTATTTAAAACAAAGGCCGATCAGAATGTTACTGTGAATGGAGACCGTTATACCTCGACGACATTTGGTTCCAACAAGATGGAGGCCACTTGCCAGTGAAAGTATGGCTTTACTGCGAGAACGATTCGGTGAATAATTTATTTCACGCTTCGGACAAGTGAATTGGCTGCCTAGATCCTGTGACATCACACCTCTAGACTTTTTCCTTTGGGACTACGTAAAATCCAAAGTCTACAAGAATAAACAGGCTACGATTGAGGCATTGGAGGTCAATATTACTTGAGTATCACCCATTATATGTCGAAATAATTCGAAGTGAAGGGTCGTCTGCCAGTCGATAAAGTAGCTGTTCCGTTGTCACAGACAGAACGAGTAATAAAGCACATGCTTCAAACGCTTATTTGCCATATTTATTGTATATTTTTTCTAGAACATAAATGTAGTGAATATTTCTAAAACCACTCTTCTTCTTGATGTACATATCCATGACGAATGATCATCATGATAATCTTTATGTTGTCTGCAGCAACGCGAAAAAGCTCCATAGATGTTATGTCCATCTAGGTCTTGAGGTTCCTTAATCAGGATCTCCATTTGTAATTCAGATAGGCCACGGGATCGTGAGTATTCTCCACTACAGCCATATGTCAAATGTTTCCAATCTCTTGCACATCTCTTCGTTCAAGGTCCACCTTCAGCATCATAGAACAGAGAAGAGGTATCACCGCAGCATTCTTTTACTTTTATACCAAGATAGATAATGTGGTTATCGAAGAGGCCCTCGTTCGGTTGAAGGTGTTCCAGCTTTTCCGATGCGCGCCAATATTATGCTCTTATGCGCATAAGTTTATTTGACGTTCCGATTTCCACTTCGGAAATCGTTTTGTAGTTAATAGAAAAGGTTTTGTGTTTTGAAAACGATCAAACGATGTCAAATAAAATTATTTTAGAGTAAAATTGTGGTTTATTCCTAACAAAAACAGTAAATAGAAGCATGGAAGTGAAATATTTCATAATTATATTATCTACCTACAGAAGAACAAGTACAAATTAATAATAAACATCTTAAATGGACGAATCACTAGGATGTACAAAAGTATAATAAGATCTATACAGGGTGGTTCAATAATGGTCTAAAATCTGAATTGTAGATTCTAGACTTCAAAATATGATAATACTGCCCAACATGCCCTACAAAAATATTGCTCCTTTCCGAGAGTGTCCGAGTTTCCGAGATACCGAGTGTTTAAAATTTAAATATGGATTTTAATTTCTATTAAAAAATTGACAATTTAACTTTTTTTTGGCACGAGAATTGCTAATTTAGACTCTAATTTAGCGTTTCTAATAGAGGGTGCTAGTTACACTGGGTTTTGTTTAGTAAATAATTTTTTTTTGTGAGCTAGAGGTAGAATAATAAAAAAATATAAAAAGTTACTCTTGTTTGATTCATGTAATTCACGAGTTATTTACAACAAGCCTTAGTTTTATTCTTTAACTGTGTAACCATAACAAATTAAAAAACAAAAATAAAAAACTTTAAAATGGCAAATATTTAAAAATGCCCACTTTATAACATTTACTTATGTTTTGTAACTGACGCCCTCTATTAGCAATGCTAAATTTTAGAGTCAAAATTAGTAATCCTCATGTCAAAAAACGTAAAATTGCCAACTTTTAAATAGAAATTATGAACACAAACAAAATTATTGCGAAAATTAAAATCCACATTTAAACGCTAAACACTCGGTATTTCGGAAAGGAGGAGCAATATTTGTATAAGGCATTTTGGGCGGAATCATCACATTTTGAGATCTAGAATCTACAACTCAGAGATTGGACATTCCTGTGGAAAGGTTTTCAGAACGACTTTAAGGTTAACATATGGTGTGGTGTAATATGAGTCAACTAAATAAGCCCTTTTGAACAGCCAAGCAATTGAAATGGACCTCTGCATTTAGATTTTCTTCAAGAACATTTACACGAATTACTAGAGGATATACCTCTCGCCTCAAAATAAAACATGTGATTTTTGCACAACGGGGCACCACCACATTATCCTTTAGAAGTTCGTCAATACATAAACAAAAGTTTTCGCATCGATGGATGCGATAATGAGTTTGCTTGGCCAACAAGAAGGCCTGATTTCAATCATTTAGATTTTTCACTTTAGTTGTAAACGGGGGCATTAGTTCACAAAAAGTACTCCTTTAGAATTGCGACAGAAAATATAAGAAGCCGCGAATGTCATTAAAAATAATAGACAAGGGCAATTTGATATTTTTGAGATCTTTGCGAAACCGGTTCATAAGGTGTATTGAAGTAAATAGTGCACATTTTGAACATTTACTTACTCAGTTTTTCGTTTTTTTGCTTCAATTTGTTATTGTTACACATTTAGAGAATAAAAAATTTTATTGTAAAATTGAAATTCATTGGACTTTTAGAAGCAAGTAGCTCGATAACCGAACGATTTATATACATGATTTATATGCTTTTTCATATTTTTCTATTATTTTACCCATAGTTCACAAAAAAAATTGCTGTCATTTACTAAACATAACCAAGTGTAACTAGCCTCCTCAAATTAAAGTTGATTTCATGTAATCGAATAAACTATCTTACAAGTAAAGTCGTCCCAGGAACGCAACTCAACAGTATTGGCAATATCATTTTAAAGTCGTCTACTTTAAAATGTATAATGTATGTCTGAATTGTCAATATAAATGAATCAGATAAAATTAAATTATTAGAAGAATTTTTTACTAAGTAACAAAAAAACAAAATTTGTTTAATTTACTAATGTTTGTATTTTGAGAACGATTTCCGAAGTGGAAATTGAAACGTCAATAAACGTATTTTAATCTTTAATTGTGGCTTATTCCCATTTAGATAGTAATTACTTTAAAATGCCACAAGAAACTAGCTTCAGAACAATATAAATCAAAATTGTGAAAACACAAAATTAATGCGAAAATTAAAATTCATATTTAAACTTTAAATTAGCAATATTTGTATAAGGCATGTTGGGCAGAACCATCATATTTTGCAGTCTAGAATCTAGGGCCATTCTTAACGAATCACCGTGTATAAAGGTTTATAATTATAGTGTTTATGATAATATTTGGTAATTAAAATATAATTTATTAAATTTTAAATGTGCAAGGTATAACGCTTCAATGGTTTGTGCTAGATACAGGAAGCAATAAACGAGGTTTATGTAGAAATGCTTTTATGAAGTTTAATTTTACGACATACTGATAACATTCAAGCGTACTAGTAAAACCTTATCACCGATTGAAAGTTAAATATTAATAATTTGCTATCTAAACTAAAGTTAATTTTTGTACGGTAACAATATATTTACGGTATAAAAGTTTGACATAATAAGCCAATGATATACAGGATGTCCAGAAACTCTCCTGACAAACGAAGACCAGAGATTTCTCGGATAATTTTAAGACAATTGAACCCAATTCACATAGTCCGAAAATGCTTCCTAAGGGAGCTAGAGCTCTTTGAAGATGGCGCCTTTTAATTAGTTTTCGTTAAATACCTACAAAACGCTTCTATTTACAAAAACGTAAACTGGTATGATTATTTATCCTCCTGAGTTGAATCGATTTCATTAATTGCGAATTTCTAGTACCGATCATAGGCGTACGTTTTGGGTAGTTCAACGATTATTTTAACGCATAACTTTTTTGTCGTTATCTTTAAAGCATTCATGATACTAGATTATTAAATTTTCAGGTATTCTAGTACTAAAAGGTACTCTTACTCTAAGTCAATAGGATACACCGTTTTCTGCAAAAATCGATTTGAAAATTTTTCGTTTGTTCTTCACGAAAGTTAAATTAATATTTTATGCACTAGTTGGCCGTGGACCTGTCAACACAAGTAGAACCTACGTTTTTCATTGTCAAATTGTGGTCAGTTCGCGAAGTTTACCTTTCAGTTTTTTACTTTGTGGCATTGAAATATAACAATTTCAATTCAACAAAAATTGTTTTTACTAATGAGAAATACGCTGGTATATACGTTTTAGTTTATGGCGAAATGAGGCGTAACGCTCGAGCAACACAACGTAGATACCCTGAAAAATTTCCCAATCATGACTTCACTCACTCACTCATTTTACAGCTCTTCATTAACGATTAAGAGAAACAGGTTCAGTGGTTCCAACAAATAATAAAACAGGGTGGCATGATGATGTAACAGCAGCACATGAAGATCTTGTTTTAATGGAAGTTGAGGAAAATCCAGAAATTAGCGTTCGAAGACTATCTGCCACGTATCCCACAATTTCAAAATCTTCCATAGGAAATATCTTACACAACGAAAATTTATATACTTTTTATTTTACAAAGCACTGATACTGTATAAGCACTGCTACAAGGAGATTTTCCTGCTCCTGAAGAATTCGCTAGTTGGTTACAAAATCAGAAAAATCAAAATGAAGATTGTTTTCAGATAAATTTTGTTTTGCGACAAAGCTACATTCATGTGGAAATGGAAATAGAATTTTTAATGTGCACAATGCACAATATTATTCGTACGTTTGTGACAATCCCCACGTTGTTCAAGAAGTTAAGCATCAGCATAGATTTAGCATAAACGTCTGGATAGGAATAATTAACGATTGTCGACTTGGGCCTGTGAAATTACCTGCTAGTTTAAATGGTGCTACCTGTGTTGCAAAAGTGTTAAAAGTGTTATACTTGATCCGTTAGTTGATGTGCCTTTAAATATTCGGCAGAACTTATGGTTTCTACATGACGGCTGTCCGGCTCACTTTAGCTGGAATGTATAGTTTAGTTCAAGATATTTGGCCTGAGGTTGGTGGGATGACCCAGTCGACCGCAGTATTATAATAATGAACAACACTTATTGATGTTATTAATCCCTCAATTGTCTTTGCGACGGGTAGCAATAGTTTTGGAACAGCTTACTATCAGTGCAAATAAATTGTTAAAATTAAAATTTCTACACAATGCTCCGTATTAAAAAAAATTTTGCTACACACGAATTAGTCATCTTTGCTTACTCATCTGAAATTAGGTTGCTTGGAATCAATTATTATTAACGATCACAAACAATTTTCATGTTCAACGGGCTCACTACTTGAATTTTATGGAGTTAGAATATTATCTGTTTTATGTCGTTTTCACTTAAAAAAAATGAACTTTCGATAATGAAGCTATCTTTAAATAAAAGAAAATTAAAAAATTATTAGCAAGTATATTGGCTAAAGATAAAGTATACCTCTTATTGTTATTTTATAGCTTTACACATTATAATCCTCGTGCTAATTATATACGTATAATTAGGTATCATTTATTTATCTAGAAAATATAATATTGGCGCAAATTGGCGTATTTGCGCCAAATGACAAGTACGAGGTGTTGCAGCTGGTAAATCGAAGGAAAAAGGGTCCTGGTAGATGACAAATATCCTGGCTAAAAAACATTCGCGACGGCCGGGTTAAACACACAACGCTCTTAAGAAATGCAGAACATAGAGACGAATTTGCAATGGTTATAGCCAACCTTCATTAGCGGAGTCGACACTATAAGAAGTATTACGTGCTTTTCTAGGGTTCATGCATGTAATCTATAGACATTTGTACACAAATGTTACATTTTTTTATTTATTTCTTAATTAATAGAAACATGTTTTGCTAATTTTAAAAGACGTTTTTAAAAAACCTATTATCAACGTTTTCTCCTAATTTTAAATGTATGTTAAAATGTGAGTTTGATCAACGACGTTATGAACGGGTATTATTGAAATTTAGTTATGGTATTACTATGTCCCATACAGGGTGTCCCATAATTAATTGGAGATTAGCTAATGGGTGATAGCTGACATCAAAATAAGGCGTTTGAGCTCAAATTGCTTAGGCAAAATGTTGCTAGTTTTCGTTCTACAGGGTGATTCATTAATTTTTTTTTTATATTATTTTTAGGGATATATTAAAAACTATTCAACCGATTTAAATGAAATTTGGTTTCTTGCTTAGTATGCTTAATATAAAAATGATAAACTCGGTTCGCTAATCCCAGTCCGAACTGTCTAGTGAATTTAGTAATTATTCTTTTGCGAAGTTAGTTACTTTTTGACAGACTAAAAGTGGCTGGAAATTACTATACAACCAAGCACCCGTACTTATAGTCAATATTAATAGTAAACAAACTAAATAGTAAATAAAATAGAACTTTGCGAATTACCGACAATCAATATTTATTTATCTGCACCATATAATAAATAGTTATGTTAAATTATAACAACTAAATATATATTTTTTAAATATATACTACCCAAAATTTGATGGGTTTAGTATACACTTCGACTATTTAGAATAATTCTTCTTTTTTTAAAGAAAGAAGTCTGTAATAGCAGGATACTTGAGCTATTAATACTGAGAAGTAGGAATTGTTGTGTTGTAGGTTTCCGACAATGAATCTGTCAAAATTTGTCCGAGCTAAGCGAATGGAGTTTATTAGTTTTACCATTGACACTAGGTTTCGCCACCTACTATAACATTGGTTCATTAATATGGCCATAATTTTTTTGTCCGCCCTGTATAAACATTCTACGAAAAAAAAACATGAAATAACATTCCATTCTACACAAAACAGGTATTCTTGCTTCAAATCAGAAAAGTACACCGTCTTCGAAATAAACGTATTTTGTTAATGATACGCATGTCTGTATTTAATTTCTCGCAAAACCGCTTACCGTTGCACGTCATTATCATTGACAGAGATCGAAGTTGAAATAGTTACCAAAGTATAAAAAAATCCTGAATCCATTTTAAATCAAATAGGTCATATAATTATTGCAAACAAATTAATATTTAATGTAAATAAATAGAAACAAAACAAGAGTTAAAAAATAATCTTATTAAAAACAATTTGAGCCGCTTGTATGTGTCGTATAAAGAAGTAAAATGGGATACATAGATATTTATTTTATTTTATGTAAAATATAAAATAAAAAGTGTCAACACCGCAACTGTCAAATAAGTGTTACCAATTTATGCCAAAATATCACCTTCGTTCGATTACAGTTACAGTGTGTTCCGAACAAATGTTCTCCATAAAAACCTTTTATAATGCATTTATACAAATTAAATGAAACATATTATTGTATATTTCTTTAAGTTAACATTAATAGAAATCTTTAATATTATTTCTACGCGTATATAATAAAATATGTCTAGTGGCTGTAAGTGCAAAGTTTTTTATAAACCACTTAAGATAAAGGTAAAATACCACGTCATAGTTAATTTTCTAACGTAGAAATGCGAGATATGATCTGTTTGTATGCCCAGGAAAATTTTTGTTCTCGTAAAGCAGCTCAACGCTATTTCGAACTTTATCCCAATAGAAGACAACCACACCGTAAAACTATTAGATCATTGTTCGACAGATTAGGTAAAACAGGGTCATTTCGTCCCAAAAAGAGGAATGCTGGAAGACCGAGAGTAATTGATGCGGATATGGAGGATGAAATTGTTGTGCGTATTGCAGAAGATCCAGAAACCAGTCCAAGGCTTGCTTCTACGACCACTGGTATAAGCAAATCTACGGTATCAAGAATAATACGGACAGAAAATCTGTATCCGTATCGTTTTACTCCAGTACAGAATCTTTTACCACATGATTTTCCAGCAATGCTCCGATTTAGTCAGTTTCTGATAGGGTGGCATTTAGACGAACATCATTCCTCAACATGAGTTTTCCATATATATCTGATGTGGCATATTTGGGGATTGTATTGTAGGACCATTCGAATTACCAACTAGGCTTGACGGAGTAACCTATCTAAACTTTTTGAGAGAAGATTTACCAACTCCTTTAGAAGACATACCTCTAAATTTGAAACGTAGCTCTTGGTACATGCATGGTGGTGCACCACCACATTATAGCCTAGAAGTTAGAAATTATCTAGATGAAATTTATCCTCAAAGGTGGATTGGTAGAGGTAGTGTATACCCATGGCCAGCACGCAGTCCCGAACTAAATCCCCTAGACTTTCACTTGTGGGGCTACCTAAAGTCACTTGTTCATATAAAAAAAAAATAAATAACCTCAAAAGTTATTGCAAAATATTGTAGAGGAAGTTAACATAATTCTTTTTCTTTTTGTATCCTGTAGGATACAAAAAGAAAACAAAAAAAAATGGTTCAATGATGAATGCTTGAACGCCGTAACAGCAAGAAATATGGCTAGAAAGAACATGCTACAAAACCCCTCGCACAACAACAATGAAATGTATAGACAAAGAAGAACAGAGACAAGAAAACTAATGAAAAGGAAGAAGAGGGAGTATCAGGAACAAATAATCAGAGATATAGAAGAAAAAAGAAAGAACAAACAAGCGAGACAGTTCTTCAAAGGAGTTTCAGATATCAAAACCGGGTACCAAGCAAGAACAGGAAACTTCCTTCAAAACGACAGCGGGCAGCTTATCACTGATGACAAGGAAATCCTAAAAACCTGGAAGGAATACTTCTATCAACTATTGAACGACCAATCTAGAAGAAATACATCAAACATAGAGGTACATACAGCTGAAATAGAAGACCAATAAACGACATACGAAGAAGTAATACATGCAATTAAAAAACTTAAAAATAATAAGGCACCAGGTACCGATGGTATACCCGCAGAGTGCTTAAAACATGGAGGAGAAGCGTTGTACAGTTTTATATACAAGCTAATATAAGACATTTGGCGAGAAGAAACAATGCCAGATGAATGGAAAGAAGGGGTTATTGTACCAATACACAAAAAAGGAAACAAAAAGCAATGTACTAACTACCGGGGAATAACACTCCTAAACACCACCTACAAAATCCTTGCAAACATCCTGCTAGAAAGAACCAAAACATACACAGAAGGAATCGTTGGAGATTATCAATGCGGATTTAGACCGGGCCGCTCTACCATTGACCAGATATTCACAATAAAACAGATAATGAAAAAATGCTGGGAGTTTGATCGTGAGTTTCATCAGATGTTCATAGATTTTAAACAAGCATTTGATAGAGTATGCAGGGCCAGACTGTGGACAGCGATGCAGGAACTTGGCTTTCCAAAAAAAACTAGTCAGGTTGATACGGATGTGTATGGAACGGTTACGATGTAAGGTGAGAGTTGGACAACAATACTCGGAGACATTTGAAATAAACAATAAATAAACAATGGACTAAAACAGGGAGATGCACTTTCACCACAACTCTTCAACTTAGCTCTGGCAACATAATCAGAAGTGCAAGAATCTAAAAACCGAATACAGTATTTCATCGAGAAGGACCAAACTTACTACTGGCATTTGCAGACGATATCGATCTAATAGGAAACACACGATTAAGGATGAAGGAAACTTTCGTGAGGTTCGAGAAAGAAGCAGAGAAGATGAGGCTCCAAATCAACGAAAACAAGACGAAATATATGTATATGAGCCGCGATAACCAAAGCAGAGACAGAATCGGTCAGAACATCACCATCGATGACTTTAACTTCGAGCGCGTTAGAGAATTCAAGTATCTTGGAACAACAATAACTGAAGACAATAATGGATCACAAGAAATAAACAACAGGATCCAGGCAGCAACAGATGTCTTTTTGCCCTCCAAAACCTTATAAAATCTAAACAACTAACAAGACGTACGAAGATACAGGTCTATAAAACAATCATACGACCCGTTGTGATGTATGGAAGCGAAACGTGGACGATAACAAAGGCAAACGAAGAGAGACTATGTGTTTGGGAAAGAAAAATCCTAAGGAAGATCTTTGGCCCTGTGCTGGATGAAGCATCAGGACAATATAAAATAAGAACTAACAAAGAGCTCGAAGAACTTTACTCAGACGCCAACATCATAAAAGAAATAAAGTCCAGAAGACTCCAATGGGCAGGACACCTCAGAAGACATTCTGACGAACGAACAGTAAGAGTGGTGTGGGAGGAAGTCCCAACTGGAAGGAGACCACGCGGACGCCCTCGTCTCCGGTGGCGAGATAATATAGCAGGAGACCTAAGCACTATGGGCGTGGAGAATTGGATGGAGGTTGCTCAAGACAGAAAACAGTGGAGGCATGTTGTCGAGTCGGCTAAAACCCACGAAGGGTTGTAACGCCACGGAGTAAGTAAGTAAATAAGTTAACGTAATTAGGGCCCAAAGAAACTCATTATTTAAAATAAGACAAAACTTACACAAAGAATTTAGATTATGTAGTTTATCTAATGGTGAACATTTTTAACACTTATTGTAATTTTTTTTCGTCTCGTTTTGAATTATTCACTTTGTCAACTGTTTTATATTCACTTCATTGTTTAATTTATAACTGATTTTTTTTTTAAATTTGTTACTGTGTAAAAGGTCTATTAAAAATAATTGTTTCAATCATATGCATTTTGTTTGCAAATATTATCTACTACTAATACATTTAATATTCACTGGTATTTAAGACCATTTCAATAATGTTTGAATTTACATAAGTTTTTGTAAAATTTTTTCATTTTATGCAAGCATACCTAGGTACCTGCTTGTTTTGCGAAAAAATAAATACAGACATGCGTATCATTAACAAAATACGTTTATTTCGAAAACGGTGTACTTTTTTGATTTGAAACAACAATACTGTTTTTGTGTAGAATTGAATGTTATTTCATGTTTTTTTTTCTAGAATATTTATACAGGGCGGACAAAAAAATCATGACCACATTCATGAACCAATGTTATAGTAGGTGGCGCCACCTAGTGTCAGTGGTAAAACTAATATCATTTTCATATTAAGCATACTATATAACAGCAAGATACCAAATTTTACTTAAATCGGTTGAATAGTTTTCAATATATCCCTAAAAATAATATAAAAAAATATTAATGAATCACGCTGTAGAACGAAAACTAACAACATTTTGCCTAAGCAATTGGAGCTCAAACGCTTGATTTTGATGTCAGCTATCACCCATTAGCTAATGTCCAATTAATTATGGGACACCCTATATAGTTTAGTGGTAATGATTCCTGAACCCATTTATATCCTATTTTTGTAAATTGTTGATTTTTTGCGTCGTCCAATCAAAACAAGTTTATTCTAATCAATAGTTCTTACAATTTGATTCCTATCCGTCATGAGGAAGTATGTAATACGAATAACTTAATAAAATAATAAATAAAACCTTTATTGCAGGTAAACTTTCAGCTAATACCAAATTCGATATTGGGGGATTTTAAAAAACACTTTTAATTATCAACGTTATAAAATTTAATGTTGTGTCATAAAACTTTAATATCACCAATTTTAATAATCCACTAATTTGAAACGTAAAATGCGCATGGTAATTGCCGAACCACTAATGATTGCTGCTAATTACGAAACTATTGTGTTATCTGTATGTGCAGGATAGTCGATGCTCAGTTTTATTTAGAAACATTAAAAATACTATTTTAATCTGAATTAACGATTATTACTATTATGTAAATCATACTGCTTTAATAGATAGTTAAGTTTGTAATGGTTTATTCCTCCAACAATACTGGCAGTGGTGACTGAATTTATAATGACGTTTTAATGTGTACAACTATAAATTAGTTACTTTGATCAGCCACTAAATTGATTATGAATCTTCCTGATCGCGTTGTAGTCCAAAGAAATAGAGTATTTCCGTGATATTGACCCAGCCAGGTATCTTTTGACTTTTTTGGACCTCAATAACCAAATCCTCTGTTTCCTGCAGTGGGTTCAGTGGACTTATTTACACTATTTTAAACAATTTAAGACAAAAAATGTATCATTTTAAGAACTTTTGTCTACTAGTAAAAAGTAATCATTTTGAACGGTAATGACAAACAACTTTTTTTGCAATAAAATGTCAGAAAAAAGTGAACTTACAATGATTCTACGGATAGTGTAAGTAAGGGAGAGAGTTATTATATGCAAAGAATTTAAAAAAAGTTAGAAAAAACCATTTCCAACATTGCAAAATTTAATTGTAAAAACATTGCAATTTTTTGCTTATAAACATTTAGAATAACTTTTTCGCTATTGCCCGGGAAAAATATATTTTTTAATATTCTTCGAACAGCTGGAATTTTTTCACAAATTAAAAAAAATCCTACGACAATTAGGGACGCTAACTTTTTTTTAATTGATAGCTTGTTTGTCTACAATAATTAAGAAACCTAATTAGCGGCACTTGAAAGATCAACGACTGAAATTTTAATGTAGAAAGTTTGAAAAATATTATCTTTGAACAGAGTTGTCTACGAAGCTTTAAAATGTGGAACTCCAATTCGTACCCTCTCCAGAGTAGTGTGGGGGGTACTTTAAAATTCGCGCTATAAACTACAGACCCTGCTCAATTTATTAGACTCGCCATAAAAATTTTAGTTTTTTTATTTCAATCGCACTGAAAGTATGTTCACTTGGATACTACGGTGTTAAATGGGTTGTATAGCTATTGGGTACATAGTTACGTAAAAAATTGTATACATTTTTCTTGGAATTGTCAAAAATTTACAGATGACAGTAGAATGTGCTTAAAGTGTGAAGTAACTAATTGTTTTATATTTTGAGTTTTTTTACTTAAAATATACCTAGATTTGTGGTCAGTTTATTTAAAATTTTCACTAGTAAGTGACATTATTACATAATAGTGTTACTTTTGATTTTGGTTACTTCTTAATCATAAAACAAGACGATTAATCTTGGATTGGAATTTTTAGATGGGTAAATCTAAAGTTTTTTGTGTTAAGAAAATCTCGTCCATTACTGGTCTATCAGAGAATACAGCCCTTAGTCAGAGAGACAGCACGAAAATGAGATGTGTTCCAGTCATCAGTGAAAAGACTGCACCCCCAGGGCGCAACGAATTGAAAAAAATTTAGCTGTAACACAAAGAAGAGCCACCCATAGAGATTTAAGAAATAAGTTGGAAGAAGCAGGATGCTCAGTATCGGTGCCCACCGTACGTCGAAATTTGTATGGCATGGGCTTCAAATGTCGCAGACCTGTTAAGAAGCCAAAACTAACACCACAAATGCTCAAAAAAGGCTTAGCTTGGGCCAAGATCCATAACGACTGGTCTATTGATGATTCACAGGTTTGTTTCATCAATGAAGCCACATGTCAAGTTATGGATGACAAGACCCAGTTTGTCCGAAGACGTCCAGGGGGAAAATATGAAAAGGGGTGTGTAATTAATACAATTAAACATCCCACCTCAGTAATGATATGGTCCGTGATTAGTGGCATGGGACGTTTTTATGTCGTAGAAGTAACCATGCGACAAGACTAATATAAAAGGGTTTTGCAGACAAGATTGGTTCCAGAAGTGAAAGAGTGGTTTGGTAACAGCCATAAGATATTTATGCAGGATGGAGCACCTTGCCATACGCATAAAAGTATTAAAAGTTTTTTATTAGAACAAGAAATTCCGCTCTTACCATAGCCCGGCATTTTACTAGACATAAACCCCATTGAAAATGTCTGTGAGTGCCTAAAAAGAGAGTTAGCCAAGGAAATAATTACCAACAAGGTTCAGTTGATAGAAAGAATCATTTTCCATTGGAATCACACCGAAAATTTAAAAGAAGTCGCAGGAAAATGCATAAACAGCATGCCTAGGAGAGTGGCTGCACTGCTTAAAGCCAAGCGTGGCTTAACAAAATATTAATGTTATAGCAAAATATTGTAATAATTTACATTGTTTTTGTTCAATAAATATGCAAAAAGGTTACTATTATCATTTGTGTTACGTCTCTTACTTATAGCTAACATAGTTATAATTATAATTGATTATAAAACAAAGAAAACTAGAATTTGCTAAGTGAGTCTCATAAATTGCGCAGGGACTGTATATCTCCGGTTCTAGTGAAAGGATTTTGACGTTTCTTTTTTAATTTGTATGTACTCTTTTCGTACATTACGAATGTGCCTTTTTTAATAAAGGCTATAGCGAGCTATTTGGTCGCAGCGAGGCTCGGTGCTCGGCACCTCGTAGTGTCGATCGTAGAGTACTAGGGACGAAAATCGAAAAAATACTAATCTGGAATACTATGGTTCAAGTGCATGGTCCGATACATGGCTCTAGACTGGGCGCTGCGCTTTGACGGTGAACGCTGGAATTTTTAAAGTACAATCATGCATTTATTTTACGTGGCGATATTATGATACCATCCTATGGTCCGACCGATGGTCGGCGCCTCGTTATGAACGCACACTAACGCTAGACTGCATTTGATTCGGTTAGAGAACCATAGTGGAGTTCTTGTACCCAGGACTCCCACATGAAGAGCATTTGGCTGATAGTGTGCTCCTATCCCGCATCAGAGTGCTATAGGGGGGAAAAGGATGGTCTGGAGCATTGGAGCACGATGAAGTGATTCTGTTTTATACACGAAATAATACACCTCGCTCTAATGAATTGTTACAACCGAACTTCATTTCAAGGTGTAAACAAGTCTCTCAGGCTGGGTTTAATTAAATTGCTTATTCAGCATTCGGTGACAAAATCATGAATCAGTAAATACCGTAGAAATAAGTTTTAGTATTATTTCTGTTTTATGTGAAAATTAACTTTAATTTTAGTAACATTTATTTTTATTCTGAATTTTAACTTACTTACAACTTATTTTTATTTGCATTTTATGAGAAAAGTAAAACATAAATTTATTTTACTTTAAATTATGAGTAATATAAGTCATGTGAGTCCCTCTTGGACTCTCAGGCGCACAGGCCAAGTACAGTTTTAAGACCATTGGCCGAGCTGAAAACTCTGCCGTGTATTTTAAATAGATACGAAAAGCCGTTGTGGAGCTACACAATTAAATTAAAAAGTTTAATGACAAACTAGCATGTGGGTCCAGATCGGCTGCAGAGATTCGTTGAGCTTTATAAGACTCCTGATGAAAACAATTAGAAATAAATTAATAAACAAGTGCTCATTTGATATTCATTGATCTTGAGAAAGCATAAGATAGGGTTCTTCAATAGGATCTGTGGTGAGCGTTTAATAAGAAAGGAGTCTTCGGTGAATATGAAGGAGAAGATTGTGAGAGGTATGTAAAAAAGAGTAACAACTAGTGCGAGGATAGATCTGGGGAAAAAAGATAAATTTCATATAAAATAGGATTGCATCATAGGGCTCAGAGGGGTAACAGAGATTAGAGCGTAACATTCCTTGGTGCTTAAAGTATAATGATGTAGTGTTAGCAGTGACATATTGAAAGGGATCAGTAGAGACAATTTCTTGGAAGAAAAGGTTTAAAACTTAGTTGGACAAAAAAAGTATCTAGAATGTTCATTAAGGATGGAGTTACTCCTACAAGTAACATAATAACTTTGAATGGTGAAATGATTGTTAAAAACAATACTTGTAAGTAAGCAGGTATGGTCGATATTACAGAGCAATGGAGAAATAGGCTGAAGAAGCATGCAGAGTGTGCGTAATAGAACGATTCCATGAAACTGGAAGGAAACTTCTATAAAACCGCCATAAGAACAATTATAATGGACGGCACTGAATTGTGGGTGGTAAAAAAGAAATAAAAACCTGAAGGAATTTTGCGGAAATTAGAATGACTAAAAGTATGAGCGCAGCGACAATAAAAGGCATGTTAGGGTAGAGTTAAGATGGGTTTAATGTCGAAATGATAATCACTCACCACTCAATTCCTAAGTTGCAAGTTCCTGGAAATAGGAAAGTAAGACGAAAGAAAACCTGTAGAGGAATTCTTAGACAGGACATGTCCGTGAAGGTGATAGATATTGCGCAAAAATATAATTAAGAAAACCGACTCCGTAGAGCGATACAACCAAAAATATTGATAATTGAAGGACCTCAAAAAACGGCTAGACTGAACGATTTGAAAAAATGAATAAACATTTTGAAGCAATGAATGAGTACTTAAAAAAAGGAATAACGTTATGTTTCATAAATAATTTAGCGGTTTTCCTTTTATTAAAAAATTTCAAAAATCATACAGTTTAGTGTATAGTTTACAGTTTTTTTGTTCTTACCTGTAGCACTCTACAATATTGCCCTATTTCTTACATTTTAATTAAAACTAACACGTAGAAAACTAGATTTTCCCCATAAATTATGCGAAACGCAAGTCATACATGCTGGAAATGTGGAAACCAATACAATGTATGTAGTACGATAGAAGTTACATCAGAATTACTAAATAAACATTAGTTATCAATAAGAAAATAATAAATTATTATTATTAGTCATGCAACATTATTCAGAATATCACAAATGTGATTGAAGCAACCGCAATACTTCAAATAAATAAATTCCTTATCATTTTATTTTCTTATATCAAATAAATATTAATTATAATATAAATCTCTCTCGGATGGATAGTTTTTTACAACGACTTTAAAAATGTTTGCTAAGTTATAAATATATTCTGAATTAATAGATTTACAGATAGTTCCACAATATTAAACAGGTCAATTTAATCTGTAGTATATTTCAATACGTAATGCAGATCTAGTCAATTTCTATTGCTTTATCGGTGTATGTCAATGAGTGTGATACCGGTTTCATTTTATTCTTGTTTCTTTTTAATTTCTATGCGGAATATCAAAATAGTAACAAATAAAATTATGCACATGTTAAAACTCTACCAATCAGGAAAATTAGATAATGCCATTCAAGAAATGAGACGCTTAAATACCCATAATGGGACTCGGGGATATGCGATGGACAGGTTCCGGAATATATAAAAAAAGGCGGAACACTATATTACTCCGGAGATAACTACTATCATCCAAACTATAAAGCAAATTACTAGAAATCACTAGAGTATAATAGACCAGCATTTCTGGGTCTGATTGACCTGAAGCAGATATCGTAAAACACATTAAGATAGGACGTCTGAGGTGGGTAGGACATGTAATGCGGATGGAGTAAACCGACCCAGCTAGAAAAACGCTCCTTGATAGACCTATTGGTCAAAGAAGAAGAGGAAGACCCAGAACAAGATTCCTAGATAACATAGATCAAGATATGAGAAATATGGAAATACGTGCTTGGCGGAGGAAGGCGATGGATAGGGACGACTGGAAAAAGATTCTTGGGGAGGCTAGGACCCACACAGGGTTGTGAAGCCAAAATGATGATGATGATAACTACTATCATCCAAACTATAAAGCAAATTACTAGAAATCACTAGAGTGTAATAGACCAGCATTTCTGGGTCTGATTGACCTGAAGAAAGCGTTTGATAGAGTAAGACTCAAATATGTAATCCATCTTCTTTATAACAGAGAAATATTAATAATCTAAATCTAAATATTATAAAAACTATCGAAAACATCTATCAAAACAACAAAATGGAAGTCAGAATAGATGGACAACTTACAGAACCCATAGAAATAGGAATAAGACAAGGTTATTCATTGGGCCCCATGCTCTTTAATTTAATCATGGATGAAATCATCAAAAGCGTTAACAAAGGAAGAGGATATATAATGGGAAACACAGAAATAAACATACTCTGTTACACAGACGATGCAGTATTGATAGCCCAAGATAAAGATAGTCTGCAAAGACTGGTCTACAGATTTACCATAAGAGCAAAAGAATTTAATATGACAATCTCATTATCAGAAAACTAAAATAATAGTAGTCAGCAAAGAACCAACCAGATGTAAAAGAGAAATTGATGGCATCAGTATTGAACAAGTAATGGAAATAAAATACCTGGGAATTACACTGTTCAGCTGTGGAGACCTGGACAAAGAAATGAGAGATCAAGTACATAAAGCAAATAGACTGGCAGGATGCCTTAATAACACTATATGGCGAAACACACACATTAACACTGAGATGAAGTCAAGAATTTATAAAGCCAGTGTAAGACCAAAAATGACATATGACTCATTAAGAACACCCGACGCAGCCACACCGCAAAGGCTACTGGAAACGACAGAGATGAGAGTACTGAGAAGAATTACAGGAAATACGCTGTGTCTTATCAACACAGATAAGACCAAATTTATGATAGTATCAAGGAGTCCAATAAATAATGAACAACTAACTCTTGGTGGACAGCAAATAGAGAGAGTGACAAAATATAAATATCTGGGAGCTTACATCAACACAGAATTAGATCCAGACCAAGAGATCCGGGTACGGATAGAAATGGCAAGGGCAGCGTTCTTAAAATTCAAACAATTGTTCTGTGACAAAAATCTGAATACTGCGCTGAGACTGAGGTTTGGTCGTCTGGTCGCAACTATTGTACGGGGTAGAAACATGGACACTAAAAGCGCAAATAGTTAAAAAGATTGAAGCCTTTGAACTTTGGATATACCGGAGAATGTTGAGAATTCCAGGGACTGCCAGGGTCACCAATGAGGAAGTGCTGAGAAGGATGGGTCGAGTTTTTGTGGCATTGACTTTCGTCATTCAGCCAGTCTCGAAAGGTTATAATATATTCCTTAAAAAAGTATAGACAGATAAGTACAGATTATTTCCCTCAGACAAATGCACAGCGATATCCCTAAATCGAAATAGACGAATAATTAATAGAAGAACACGTCGAAGGAAAATACAAGGACACTCGCTTCTCGTCTAGGGGTCCGTCAAGACATTTATTTTAACAGACAAAAAATTGTTGAGAACGATAAAAGTACGCAAGACTGCATACCTTGGACACATACTAAGAAATAATAAATATAGTCTTCTGCAGGTCATCATGCAGGGTAGAGTCAATGGCAAAAAGGGAATAGGTAGAAAGAGGAAGTCATGGCTGCGAAATATTCGAGGCTGGACAAACATGACTGTAGACGAATTATTCCACGTTGCAAAAGACAGAGAAGCTTTTAAAAATGTGGTCGCCAACCTCCGTTAATGGGGACGGCATAGGAAGAAGACGCTGCGAGATCGAAAGAGAAGTGAAGACATTAGAAGAAAATGTAACGTACAGTATTGTTCTGAAGCTATTTTCTTGTGACATGTTAGAGTAATTACTATTCAAATGGGAATAAGCCACAATTACAGGTTAAAGTACGTTTATTGACTTTTCAATTTCCACTTCAGGAATTGGAAGTGGAAACTAAAAAGTCAATAAACGTACTTTAACTTTTAATTGTGGATTATTCCCATTTAAATAGTAATTACTGTAACGTACAGTGTATAAATGAATGGACACAAAATTGAAAAAAAGAATGGAATAACCAGATAAACAGAATGCAGGAGACCCGTGTCGTCAAAATAGCAAGAGATAAGTCACCAATCGGTAAAAGAAGAAAGAATACAGGTATTATTCCGCCAATAAACAAGCAGAATTGCTTATAAAGAGGAGGAAGAAGATCAAAATGAAGTCGGTAATTTGGTTGCTCTACAATACATACACATGTCAAAAATTTTACATCTATTTCTGAGAGAGCCAATCTATTCCAGTTAAACGACAAAGCTTTGATATTAATATCTTACGAATTTATGTCCCAAAAGCTGAACTCGCAAGAAAACAAACACTTTTAATCAGAGTCGGGCACCAGGAAGATAAATAGATTTAGACCCTCTTTCAAAAACAAACCGGTCTCAGCCAACAAAAAAAATAACAAAATGGTGCCTGCCACAAAAAAAAATACTAATGGGAAAATCGCCAAAAAACGGGATGGGGGGCACAAAACTCGAACGCCGAGTCGTAGTACTGGACCCAGTTCGGAGCGGGGTCTCGGCACTCGGACAAGCAAAAGTATAATGATGATGTGTCAATTAAGATGATTATAGCACCTCACGCTCTCCAGTCTAACTAGGAGAAGTATTTTATGTGGGAATCCCTGTACCCAGGACTCCCATGTGACAAGCATTTTTACCGATTTGTTGCCTCTATAACACATCAGCGTGCTATCGGGGGGTGGAGGATGGTCTGAAACATTGGGCGGGATGGAGTGGTCCCTGATTGCCACGGATCAATCCCCCTCACCCCAATAAATTGTAACACCTACATGTCATTTTCTAAGAGGTGTGCATGTCTCACAGGCTGGGTTAGACTCTATCGCTTGCTTGCTGAAAAGACATACGATGATGTAGTAGAAAATCTCTTTGATCGGTAGAACATTAAAATTTCTTACCTAAAACTAAGCAAATCACAATTATAATGGGAGATGGGAGAATAATAAGAAAATAGGAGAGGGTCGGGAGTCAGAATTTGGATTAGGCAATAGTAATGAGAGAGGTGACAGGTTATATAAAATTTGTCAATATTCAGAAATTATGGTCATTAACACTTGGTTTAAGCTACCTGAGCATAGACCGTATACATAGGAAACACCACATAATGCACAAGTTACTGAAAAACAACAAGAAATCAAATCATGCAAAAGTTAATCAAAAACAACAAGAAATTAAATAGACTATATTTTAATAAACAAACGCTAAGAAACTATTTCAAAAGTGTCAAAACATTTCGGAGCTGACGTGGAATAAGATCAGAATCAGTTAGTCGCTAAAATGGAAACTAATTTAAAAACTTACACGAAAAAATCAAGGACAGACCATTAGATACACAACTAGATTAATTCATGACCAAACCAGACAAAAAGTCACTAAAGAGATTAACAATAAATTAACTGAACTACCTACAAATGACGAAAACTCTGAAACACCTTGGAATAAAATCAAAGGTATCATCACTAACATTTAGAGGAAGGTTAAAGAAATTAGCTGAATACACAAAAAATTATTTCCGATAACTTTAGTCAACAAACAAGAAATACTTTTAGATAACGTAATTGCAAAATTAACAACAAAATCGCTGATATTGATGAATAGTGTTATTAACTTTTTTTATTGTTTATTAAAATTTTTTAAATGTACCTGAACTTGAGAGTCTTATCGTATTTGAATTTTTGCAAAAGATGGGCCAGATCGGTTAAATAGTTTTTTCGAAATTTGATTTGTTTATAACTTTTTTGAAAGATGAGCTAATTTCTAAGGCTGGTCTACATAATTTAACCCGGCGACTGTGTGGTGAAATTTTCTGACAGGAGCTGTGTGTTGGGGTAATTATCACCCCATTTTTTTTTTATTTATAAAATTGAGAAAATATTTTATTTTTACATGCAACCTTAAGATTTTAAATCATGGTTATATTGTTATATAATATTTTTCAAAGATAAATCATTTAAAAAATTTCCGCTAAAAATTCAACGATTTAAAAAATATACTAAAATTTAGTTTATATTTAAACCACTACCACAATTTTTGTTACCAAAATTTTTATTAGAGATATAGAATAAAAAAAAATACAAATTTTATAAAAAGTAACTAGGAACTTTTGTTTAAATAGCATAATTAACAATTATGTGCACATTTAGAACAAAAATATACACAATATTCAAGAAAAAGAAAAATGTCACATTTCACACATTTTTTTTTTGGCACTTTCTGTCCTTTCCACGGGGACACACCCCACATCTGGATGTTGTTCGTTGCTTCTTGTTTGGAGGTACTTGAGAGTCCTCTCCGCCATCATTTCTTTTTAGTTTGTCTCTTATTTCTGATGGCATTCTTTTATTGTTACCTCTTTTTTCAATATATGGTTTAATTAGTGCCAAACCAAGTTCTTTTAAAAAAAATCTGCGTTTTAGTTTTTCAGTTGGCTTGTTATGCTGATAAATAACATAACTATTTATTCCTGCATTATTAAGCAGTGAAAAAAAAATTGTTAGAGGCCATCGCTTGCTATTACGAGACACATTATATAACGCAGACATTTCGTCAACCATATTTACGCCACCTTTTGTGTGATTATAAAAGTCTATAATCTCAGGTTTATTTGATTTGTGGTCAAATTCTGTATCATGATGAAGTGAAGAAGCTACTAACACTATTTTATTTTTCTTCGGGACAAAGGACACCAAAGGGATGTCTTTTTTAAATCCGAAAATTGCGTGGTTTTCAGCTCTGTTTTTGGAATTCAAAAAGATTGGCGGTATTTCCCTCTTGTTTTTACGAATAGTTCCAACAGATGTTAAGGGTATGCTGGTAAACCAGTTGTCGAATGTAATGTTGCGGTTAGTACCACGGATTGGATTTACAAGCCTGTTTACTACATCAAACGGTCTATTACTAAATTGAAAAGGTCCTTCAGGCTGTGAGCCAACATATACCTCTAAATTTAAAATGTAGAATGTTTTGGCATCCACTAAGGCAAATATTTTAATTCCATATTTGGACGGCTTATTGGGGATATATTGCCGAAAGGAACAACGTCCCCGAAAAGATTCTAATTTTTCATCGATCGTCAAGTATTGACTAGGAATAAAATATTGTTGACAATTGGATACAAATCGATCAAAAACAGCTCGTATAGCTGCCAGTTTATCTACTCTTTTTCGTTCTTCTCTATTTTCGATATTATCGAATCGTAGGCATTTTAAAAGTAATATAAATCTTTGCAATGACATTGTTAGCCTGAAAATGTCAATTCCTGTTCCATCTGTAGCCCACAGATCCTCCAGATTTAACCTGTTGGCTTTATAAACGCCTGATAGTTATAATAATCCGAAAACTGCACGAATTTCTTCTGCGTCCGTAGACTTGGTGATATATTTATGTTGGTCATTATAATTCTGAGCGACTAAACTGATTTTTTTATTAGTGCAGTGGACAATATCTTCCACAATAATATTATCCATGAATAATTCCCAGCAAGAAATGGGCGACTTGCAATATTTTGCATTATTTCGAACACCGGGAAGTAAAGTTATTAAATTTTCTTGTCGTGTTCTAACTGATTTATTGGGACAGTTCTTTGCCCATTTTGTTTTCCCATCCCGTCCGATAAAAAACTTAGATTGCCTTACTTTATTATCTTCAAACTTATTGTTGTCTTGAGAGGAATCTTCCGACGATGATTGATTTTTCTGATTAGAACTTCCAGGCTGACAATTTTCCACTGATTGAAGTTGGTTTTCTAAAACATCCTCACTGGGACGAAGGCTAACCTGCTGACTTTCATTTTCAGATTCGCTTTCTGATCCTAACTCTGATCCAGTTAATTCATCCTGCCAAAGCTTCAAGAGAGCTTCTTGTTCTTTCTCTTAACTACACATATTTCTATGTCTGAAATTAAAAATATCTAATCAATTTTCAATATTCCTACCAATTACATTATGTTTCTGTTAACAAAATAAAGATAAATTGTGCTAGTATAAGAACTTACCTGTTAACAATTAACCGGTGTTGTGGGGTTAAAATTACCCAAAAACTAAATATTACTGCACTTCAACTGTGTGGTGGGGTTAAAATCACCCAAAAGTCCAAAGAACGCGACACCACTCGTTCAAATCTTATTTATATACTGAAATTTATGATGCAATACAAGATCTGTTATATTATGGGAAGGTACTCGTGGCGCCAGATGAATCTGGCGATGTTGCCACTATTTTAACAAGCGCTAATGAACGACGTGGGTGATTTTCACCCCACAACACAGTTGCCGGGTTAACTGATTGGATCGTAATAATCCGTGACTTATTTTCTTTTTAAGACATATACTAATAACAGTAATAACCTATGAAAAAAACAGTTTAAAATAAATAGCACTTTTTAAACTCATAAACATTTACAATAAATCCGTAGGATTTAGTTCAATTAAATGGCTAAAAAATATTTGGAAAGCTGGTCAAAAAACACATCTTATAAAACGAAAAATCCTAGGTCCCTTAGGAGCCAAGATAGCCCCCCCTTTTTAAGGCTGAAATTAACTAATCTTTTATAAGAAAAGTTAAAGTTTTTAACAAAACTTTTTTTAGTATAAAAAAATTATTTTTAGAACAAAAATCGTATGTATAATGTATTATAAAAAATTATAACTTCTTATATATCTTATTAGTCGAGTCGTCAGATATTTTACCCCTAACAATCATACGAACAAGCTGAATTTTGCCGAGAATATTTTTTAGGGATATAATGTTAAATTAAATTTGTATCAACTCGATGGTACAAATTCGATTTCTTTTGATCAGGGTGTCCTGTCGAAAAAAATCAAAATGCGTTTTAAAGCTGAAGACTGCAGCTTTCGTATGCAATGTTTGTGTTTTGCCGCAAATGAAGTCAGTTTCTATTAATCTGTTCAATAAATAAACGTTGAGAGATTTTTGCCATTTTAACATGAAATTTTAATTTTCAAAGTGGTAAACGTTTTTGCATCTTTTTTGGCGTCCTAAAATTGACATTCTCGGCAAAATTCAGCTTGTTCGCATGATTTTTAGAGATACAGTGGCATTTTCATCTCTGACGACTGGAGTATGGATGTGATTTTGACAGCGTATAAGTAGGTATAGCTGCGGTCATTAAATAGTTTACATCCTTACATATCTTTTAGCCGATTTTTCAAATTTTTACTTCGTTTAAACGCACATTTTGCGTACAAGTGACGTTTCCAGTGGCGAATCTGGACAGAACAGGTTGATTAAAATTAAAAAACCAAAATAAAATAAGTCTACTTTACAAAATGTAACAAAATGGAAATTAGAGAAAGAAGTTTTTCCAGTTCTTTGAGTTTGGCTTGCTCTTGTTTGTTGCGCGTAATTCAAATGCATTTTGGGCATTTTGGATGCGTTTAATAGTTTTTTATAATATTTTGCAATACGCGGGAAATTTTTGACACGCACTTTTGACATTTAGCAAATCCGTACGACACTGCGATTTTACAGTATTACACTGTAAAAATTAAGGTGTCAACTATTCAGTGACCGCAGCTATACATATAGGCGGCGCGAAATTAACAATTAAAAATAATGGGTTGCAATAAAGTTATTGTTAAAAACTCTTCGGGATCTTGTAAAATGGAGTTTTAGGTTTAATTTTATGATTGCTAAACTTAAAAGAGTTGTAATAATTTTATTTTGGATTAAAAAACTACTACTAATTAAACTGTTTTTAATTACATTTACTTTATTGCCTTCAATCAGTTTTTACTTTATGCGAAATTAAAAAAATGTTATTTAATTTTTAATGTCATACCTATAATTATGACTGAAGTCAACTAGCTCATAAGCTAACGTCTAAAGGTGGGAAACTATCGATAGTCCTAATGGAACGTAATGTAAATTATAGTTTTCTATCGATAATTTTTCACCTCTACTAGGTTTATCTCTTTTTATTTCACAACATATTCTGTTTTCTATCTTTTGCGTTATTTTGCAGGTTCTTAAGACAGTCATCACTGTGTACGATTTTGTTTGTTCTAGAAATAATTTTTTTAACTTATTTGTTCAAATGTAATGTAAGTATTAGGAAAAATTGTTTATAAATAACATTTATTTAATGTAATTTTATTTTAAAAAAATATATATCAATAAAAAGGGGACTTAAGAAAAGGTTTGTACATCCCGTAGTTATTAGCAGCTCTGTTTTGCATAATGTAGGAATGAAAATACGATAAATGTTATTAACGTTGTACCCCAGTTTAAGAAATAGCAAAGTTGGTCTAGTATAACCCGAGATTTGTTTTTTCCAAGCGCTCTATTTTGAAACTGTGTTGGATTTTTTGAAGGTCGAGGCTGTACCGCCAAGATAAGCCCTTTTCCTTAGCGAGATATAGCTATGGTTATACTAGATTTACCCTTACCGTAAAGTTAGTATAACCATTGAGGGCTATGATGTATCATTTATGTGAAATAATTACATGGTGTAAACTCCGATTTTAACACATTTATGTAAAAATTTCCAAATCGGTATGATATAAGAACTACGTATAACGGGTTGCCTATCTTGATATGTAATTTATCTATATGTAAATGTAATTTTTAAGCTGCCTAAAATTACGTCCGTTTTTGCTCTTAGTTAGGTTATGTTATTGTATGTAATTTGTGGAAACAATTTACTATTTGTTTATAATTATAATAAAATAAACTAATGGCTTCAATTAAAAAGAAGACAACCAGGAAACAATTGGAAGTGATGTTAGACTTTATAAAAATAAATAGTGCTTACTGGCAAAATAGTCAAGGAAGGCTAAGAAAGTAGCCCAATTGTGAGAGGAATTTGCTATCATGGTAAATACAGTAGATGGTGGCCCTAAAAAAACAGCAGAACAATGAAGACATGTAGGTAAGAAAATTAATTTCTGTTACTAGCAAATTTAATAATAAATGCTAAATTTTTAGGTTCAATGAGTGGAAGATTTTGCAACTCATTTCAAAGATTCATCTTGGGGAGCCCCAGATTATAAATACATTTAATTTTAAAGGTAAAGATTAATGATTGATGTATTATGTTTATTATGGTGTATATTTTTCAGAAGGAAAAGGAAATCAACCTCTGAAAATTAAAAAGGCAATAGTTTTATTTAATATTCTATAAACATATCCTTTATAAAATTATATCTCAATTATGGAATAAACTGAATATAAACATTTTTATTTAACAATTTTATAACTTTTATAACAATGTTTTAGCCGCTTTGTAATATGTTTCAGATTTTTTGTTTTGTCTTGATCTTTGTGTTATTCTTTTTGATTTTGTAACTAATTGTAACATAAATACCTACATATCATTAAGAAATATACTAATTATAAACACTTTTATTTAACAATTTGTTTTTATTTTACAACACGAAGTTTGCAGCAATAATACTTCTTCATATTCTCTAAGGGTTATGAGCACATTTGAACCATTTTGTAATATATTTTAGTTTGTTTTACCATTATCATTAGTCAACATCAATGCATCACAAGAATATATGTTTCCAGCTTTAACCGGGCTGTAATGTAAAACCCTGTGCATGTGCAAATAATTCTTTGGGACAATCCTCCATTCACCCCTGTGTCTACCAACTCTTCTCTAGATTCTAACTCCAATAGATTTTAAATCATCCTCTAAATTGTCTTGATACCTAAATCTTGGGTCTTCTTCTGGTTTATTGTCCCATCAGCCCTCTTCTGTTAAAAACCTTTCCGACTGTTGCACCTACCTCTTGCCTGATGAAATGCTCTATCCATGTAAGGTATGCTACCTTAATTAATTTTATGTCAGGTTCCACAAAGGTTCTATACAACCCAAAGTTGTAATGCCTGTGCCACAAACCTTGTTCTTTGTAGTAGTATATTTTAGGTGTATTTGTAGGTTTACTTTGTAGTATATTTTAGGTTTGTTTTAGTTTTTGAAATTGTATTCTTTACTTGTATGTTTTAATTTTCCAAGGGTTTTAACAAATTTTCAACTAATTTGTAATATATTTTAAATTTGTTTGTTTTTAACTTTTTGCAATTAATCGTAACATACAGGTTTTATGTTTTTAAACATTTTTATTTAACAATTTTATAACACAAAGTTTATATATATATATATATATATATATATATATATATATTGATTATATCTCATATAATTATAAATAAACTGAGGATAAACATTTTTATTTAATATTTTATAACATAACATTTGCAGCGATAACACTTCTTTATATTCTCTAAAAGGGATTTCAAAACATTTGAGCCAGGTTGTAATATATTTTTTATTTTGTTAGTGTTGTGTCATTTTTGTAATTCATTGTAACATACATGATTTTTGTTTTTAACAATATATAAACATTTTTAATTTAATATATTATAATACAGTTTGCAGCAATATCTCCGTATTATCTAAACATTTTAGAACATTTTGAGCCACTTAGTAATATGTTTTAGATTGTTTGCTTTGAGCTTTTAGTAGTTCATTGAAATATTAATATTTATATCACTAAACTATACTAGATTATAAAACTCTATCATATATATTATAAAATGATGAAATATCACTAAATTGTAAAATTATATTACTATATTTGATTATAAAACTATATCACTATTTATCATTGTGAAATAAATAAATTATGAAAATATTAATGTTTTTGTTTCACTACACAAAGTTTGCAGCAATAACACTTCTTATTCTCTGTGCTTCCAACACCCAACATTGGTTTTGATTTGCCTCCTTTGGAATCATTTCTATGAGAACTACAGGCTGTACTTCATCTTTTTCACCATTTTGGCACCAAGTGTTCCACTATCCCTGCAGTTATTTCTGTTAATACTTTACTAAATGTACTTTGTTCCATTGAAAATAACAGGTTGTTACCAGAACATTTTTGGTAACTTCCATTTCCTACAAAATTAAGTAGGGAGAGAACCTTTAATTCTATTGCAATTTAGTTAGAGCAGAGCTGGTAATCTATTTCAAATGGGTTACTGGTGTCCCGTAACTGACGTTGCTCTACATTTACATAATTTCTTTCTACCACATCATTCAATTCATTGAGTAATAACAAATTTACAAAATCCATTTTTTCAAAAACAAACAAGAAGCCAAAAGTTAGGTTAATTTGAATTATCTGACAGATCTTCAGGATATGACAGAACCGAAAATAACGTTTTATGTAATTTTCTGCTGTGGCTTGGCCATTTTACGCATAGCAACGCAGGGCATGATACATCATACCGTTTTTACACATTATGTTTTGAGAACTGATCTGATGTACGTTTTCTGAATTTTACACTAGTATGTAATTATTTACGTAAATGATACATCATAGCCCCCATTGTGTCTCGAAAACGGCTACAGCAGTAATTTTTTTTTTCCGTGACAAATTAGCAATAAATTATAGGACTCCAAACTCCGCCTTATAAAATGGATATTCTAACTTCTACCGACATTAAAACACATTTGTTTGGCTTCTCAAAAAACACCTTGTAAGAGGAAAATAATTTTTTTATCTTTATATTTTTGTATAAGTTTGAACTACAGTTGCAATGTAGTTTACTTTTCGGTTCCTTAGGTTAAATTTTATTGACCTAACCATTAATACTTTATCAGAATGTTATTTTATTTTTTTCATATTTTTTATATCATATTTATCCATGTTAACTTTCAATAAACTGTAATATTGAATTTGATATTAATATACTTCTCTAGAAACCAAACAATAACAAAAATTATTTTACATTATATTCTCATTTCTGGGCCGTGAGTTTCGGGATTCATAATGTTGCTAGATGGGACTATTTACCACACACATTAAGTTAATATACATGCAGTGCCGGCTTGATGGCAAATTTAAGTTAATTGTGGTCCAGTTTAAGACCATTTATTTACAAATATGCTTAACGAAGATCTAAAACATTTTAGAACTTCTATTTAAAAAATCCTTTATAAAAGGTATATTATAAACCTTTTATAAAGGATTTTTTCAATAAAAGTTTTTATAATTCATGGATTTCATAATTCATACAGCCAACTATACGAATTTCATTTTCTTTGTGGATTTTAAAAACATTATATTGACCAAAACTGATATTGTAAGTAGTAAATACGTATTATTTGCTTGGCCTATTTGTCATTAACTGTCATATTTGAGGCTATGAGAGCAAGAGTGGGCTAACCCGAAATATTGAATAATGGATTTACATGAACCAAGAATATATGCGTTTTTTTGAAATTTTATAAAATTAAAAGATGATGCCAAAAGGTAGTCATTGTTTACAAATCATTAACTAATAACAAAAAACTCGAAGATCTTGCAGTATATTTAACAAAAATATTAAAATTTCAGCTTTTTTTGTGGATTAGACCGCTTTTGCATCAGCGTGCCCTTAAAAATATTAATAGGAATGTGGATTAGACCTAGAGTACAATACAATTAAACAGTATCAATGTTGAAAATATGCTTTATTAAAAAAACAAAGTAACAAAAATACTTAATATTCATCGTTAATGAACTCTTCTTTCTGCTGTATAGTGGATATTATTGTTCTGGTTATTGTGTAAAATCGATGATGTATTGGAGCTATAAATGAAAGTAATTCTAAAATATCTTAATTTTTGCTTCGGTTATTGGACGTCCTTAGGGATAAAGATAATCTAGCTGAAGTATTTCCCTGGGTGTCCTCTTTTTGTCATCTAGTGAGTAAAAGAGAACATCTACATTATTGCTCTATTTGTAGTAAATTGTAAATGGATTTGTTTTCTTGTATTGCAACCACTGATTCTGTAAACATTGGACTTTTTGATTTTTGTGTATCAAGTTTACAATTTGTTATATTTCTCTCTAACTTCTTAGTAGAATAAAATCATTTTCTGTCATCTTTATTATCGTAAAATATGCTTTCTTTCGTGCATGTGCTATTACCTTTATCCAGTCGTCAGGTACGTAGATACCTTTAAAAAATCTTTTTTGCTTACTTATTACTCCGAAATATTGGTCACAGACAAGGTAAGAATGTCGGCTGACTAAAAACTTATGATCAATATTTTCCACCACAATATCAGGATGTGACAAAATAAAATCGCAAAGGACAGCCATTTTAATGTTATGGTTCTGCCCTCCGCATTGATCGGAATATAGTATTGCATTTTTTGTTGAAACAACATTTTTAAAATAATGCAGTAAACAGGATCCTTTTTTTTGAGGTCCTCGTGATGCTTGTGTCTCATTGCAAACATACATATGAGCATTATTAGTAGCCAAATTATGGACTCCTAAGCCGTAAGTCAACAACAACTGGCGTTTATAGTAAGAAATTTGAGTGCTGATAACTGATGTGGGCAACATTCGCATCAAGTCAAATGCAATCACTGTAATTTCTTCAGGAATATGTTCTGCATCTTGTTTCATACCACATCTAGCACGGTCTGCTTTTCGTTGGTGAACCTCTAGTGTTACTTCAAATTCATGTTTTTCTTCTTGCACTGTTGAGAACTTTATTTTATCGTTATACAAATCACATTTTTTGCACGAATCCATAATTGGTGCATGGAATCCAGTATTAAATTGGGTATTAAATATTACTGATGGACGATGGTCAGCCCACTCTTGCATTCTTTTACGTATTTATGTATTGAATAATTTTGGTCTATTCCACAACTTCGTGGGTTAGCCCATTCGTGTTTTCAAATTTTTGATATTTTCTATAATGCAAAATCACCTTACTGGCGAGATTTATGTTATAATATACGAAAATGTTGGTTAGACCGGTTTTGCTTTAAAACTTTAGGTCGTTAGAAGTGATTGCAATATATAACTCAATTATCAACAAAACGTTGGTTAGCCCACTCTTGCTCTCATAGCCTCATTTATAGCATTGTTCATATAAAAATGCTTGTACGCCATTCAAGATTTACGACGTCATAACCCCACAGCGTTGCCAAAACATCAGAATAGTTAGTAAGTAAGGAATTTTTAAAATGTCAACTATTTGTCAAACTAGTATATTAACAGTAAATACACTTACTTTTAAGACTATTTAAGTAAAGACTTATTTCATAAAATTTATATTATTAATAATAACAAATGTTTTTGGTTATTTAATCAATATAATTCTAAAATTCCCAATATAATGATGATTACATTTTTCTGATTATTATACCATGTTGACGCCTATGAAAGATCGAGAAGTTCCGTATGGGTTTCGTATTATTAACTGTGTTAGGAAAATTTGAACTCTAAGGTTGACGTTCTGGAAATTTTAAATATAAGTGACGCCACTTTATATAAATTGTGACGTGCACGCATTTTTACATGAAAAATACTATAAATATTTCTAAAACCGTTGTAAAAAATTTAGTTCTCACAACTAAGGAGCAAATGTTTATAGTAGGCCATTATTTCAGCTCATACGGAAATGGACGCAATCTTGGTCCAAGTTTCAAACAAGTGTCTAAAAGAGATCAAGAAGTGAGATTACCTTAGCCAATGGCATGGGTAAAGGTTAATCTCCAGCACCTTAAATCTGGATCATCTTGGCTAAACTACAGTAACACTAACAAAAGAGTTCCTGACCCTACAGGTGGGGGTTGTGAGTTAATAAACAGGGTCTATCGAGATGACTGAATAATTTTAAACTCATATATAGTTTATGGTGATGAAGACATTGTTAAATCCATGAAAACAAACTGTGTAGGAAGAAACCAAAATGGAGTTGATCAACTGCTTAATATTCCCAATACTGACCTACGGATGTAAATCTTGGACCCTACGATAAGCAAAAAGAAGAAAGATAGACGCCACTGAAATGTTTATTTATTTATTTATTTCAACAGTTGAACCATTTACAATACAGCAAATAGTAAAAAGTAAAAATTTGTACATTAAAACAGTATATCAAATCACAAAAGTTAAAAAACATCACATATTTAAATCAATAATTAGACTCTTAAGTTGCCTTTTGAAAAGATTAATGTTTGGACAGAATGGATCCAATAGGAATAGGAGGTCATTGCAAGAGCTGAGCATTCTCGACAAGGGCTGACACGTGACTTAGCCGTTCCCGAGAAATGGCATGTGGCAGCTTCTAACCATGTAATATTTTTAGCGTTGTTTGGATATTATTCAAAGTAGGTTTATGTAAATTTCTTTTTGTTTTGTTGTAATGGATAACGATAATATTGGTATCCCTATAGAAAAACGACTCCAGAATGTAGCCGGAAAAGAATCGTACAGCGTGATAAACACAAAAGGGTAGTCGCTATGAAAAATAGGTAAGCATAGAGAGCTAGATAATGTTTCAGTGCATCGAACTAATCAATTTTTTTTTGTTTTTAGATATTCGGCTAAAGGTTTGCCTGAAAAACTAAGATGTGTTCATAAAAATAAGTTCTTGAAGTGCAATTTATTAACTATGGGGGATCTGCAATTTGTTCATGAAATATTTCATGAAATTCCATCAAAAACAATATGCTTTCATATTAAAATGTTGTGAGGCTAAGACACCACATAGAAGAGAAGGACGAGCAGAGAGAGAAGTGGGTAGCACAATTTCTCAAAAACAGGTATCAATAAATTATAGATTACCAAAGCAAGGTGGCGAATGGATTAGTGTATGCAGAAGAGCCTTTATGCAAATTTTGGGCGTGAAAAAAGATAGAATTCAGGGTGTGGTAAAGAGGTTTTTTTTAAGGGATTAACTCCATCAGAAAAACGAGGGGGCGACCGCGTTCTAGAAAAAAATGATCAAAAAAAGTTAGCTATGAGTAATTTTATTGAGAGTTTTAAATGTCTGGAATCTCATTACTGCAGGAGTCAAATCAAGAACAGAACTTATCTACCATGTGATCTTAATATAAAAAGCTCTTTAAACTTTACGTCACATCAGTGGATAGCTCTCTTATGGTTAAGGAACATTATTTTCGTTCCTATTTTGCAACGCACTATAATATAGGTTTTGGAACACCTATTACAGACGAATGCTCTCTTTGCTTAAGATTTAAGGAAGAGATAAGGAAAGAAAAAGATGAGGAGCAAAAAAAAAAAGAACTTGAATGTTTTCCAGGAATTACATAAACTTAAAGCAAAAGCATTTTACAAAATTCTTAAAACTAACAGCAGAGAGAGAGAAGTTTTTTCAATGGATTGTCAAAAATACTTAGCTCTTCCAAAATTACCTGATCAGAGAGCTTACTTCTCTTCCCAATATAATATTTACAATTTTTCAATTGTAAATGGTTCTTCTAATATGAAACTTAACTCTGACACAGTTTCAGCTTATCTATGGACCGATTTATATTTGCGAAAAAACTCAAGTGTTATATCTTCAGCGTTGTTTCATAGATTATCAAAACATAAATTTTCCAGAGATGTTAAAGAAATTTTGATTTGTGTAGATGGCTGTCCAGGTCAAAATAAAAATATTACAATGATTGACATGCTTGCAAGTTTTCTGCATGAAAAGGCACCTAATAATATTCGCTGTATTGAACTAATATTTCCAATTTTAGGACACAGTTTTATGCCACCAGATAGAGTTTTTGGTATTTCTGAAGGCAAAATTAAAAAAACAGAAATAATAACGAATCCAGAGAACTACATAGCTATAATAGAGTAAAATGCCACAATCTATAAATTGGTTAGACTGGGACGCGTTTGATTGGAAAACTTCAGTATCAGTAGTTATTAAACCACCAGGACATTGGCACTTTCAATTTCAACAGTGCAAACGCTTTAGGATTTTGAAGCAAAATGATAATACAATTGAAGTTCAGGGCGAAGTCAACTATAATACTTCCATCGGTGTTCCAAAGGGTATTTGTGAGAAAGCAAAACATATTCGTTCGGTTAATCCTGACAAATTTGAAGCTGGCAGAGTAAGTGACAAAAAGAAGGCCCAAAGTGTTGCCAAACTATTAGAAACGCATTATGGAACTGATTGGCAAGAAAATTCCGATTTGAAGTTTTATAAAAATGCCATACATTTTTCTCTAAATAATGACGAGAGTGATCCACAACTATTGACAAATGAGTTATGTGAAGAATTTTCTCCAGAAGAAACAACTGGGATGTAAACTTTGTTGTGTTAAAAAAAGTTATTTTTATGAGTTTACGTTATTTTCAATTTATAACAATAATTATATAAATATAAACAAATAAATATGTTTTAAGTAATAAGAATCCAATGTTTATAATAATTTATTACTTAAGGGAAGTTTAAAAAAACACGTTTTTCCGAAGTTTTCTGAAATTTCCAACCCAAAGTTGCTAAATTTTGTTGCAAATCCCGCCATGTCCATAAATAAAACCAATTTTATACCGAAACTGCAGCTCAAATATTTTTTATTCTTCTAATAAAACATACTAGAATACAAAGATATCAAAAAGAAAACTAAAAATATCACATGAGTCCTCTGTAATAGTTTTTCACATTTCCTGAAAATTTTGATAGATGTGCCTTGGCGGATTTTGCTTCTATACCCCTCATATATATATATATATATATATATATATATATATATATATATATATATATATACTTATATATATATATATATATATATATATATATATATATATATATACTATATATATATGGTGATTTAGTATTTTAGTAGTTACAAGCAAATTTACATTTAGGATTATAATCCACAAGGAAACTAAGTTCCTGTGTTTGGCTGTATACCATATATTAAAAATTTTGAATAAAATCCTTTATAAAAAGGTATATAAAAAACCCAGTTGGGCTATGTTAAATTGGCAAAACGTTTTCGGAATAAGTATTCCATCATCAGTACCCTAAAAGTATTTAACCACTTAATTAAAAAAGAATTGAAATAATTTAAGTTTTGACTAAGGTTAGTGTAAAATGTGGTTAATACTTACAAGTTAATACATGGATGTAGCCACTAAATATGGGGTTACAAACCCTTTAAAAATTGCTAATTTAAATTTAGTTTACATAATGTCTGTTTTACAATTTAGATGGTAAAGTTACCGTTGGATTGGTAACATGGTGACATATGACTCTGCAATAAGTTGCAAGTCCTGAGACGGTATGTCTACGAGGACTTCAATAAAGCAACTGATTAAAATGACAATCTTAGCAGGTTATGACGGAAGTTGTGACAGAGCTGTCAGTGTAACTATATATGTCTATTTAAGACAAAAGCCAACGTTATTTAAAAATTGTGAATGAATTGAAATAAAATAAAATTATAACAGTATCAACCATCAATGTTATTGTTGTGAATTATGTATGTAAGATAAAGTTATGGTGAGAAAATTATGTGATTAAAGTTAGGCAACCAACTATACAGTGTCAAGTGGTGAGATGAAAAGATTCTAATATAAGGCCCTTTATGTTTTAATAACATCTGGTACCTGGAAAATGGAAACTAGACACAGGTGGACGGTTGGGTTCTTGAAAAGTATAGGAATTAATATGTTTGATATGTGAGAATGTTATTCAATGAATGAAATAAGACTATTGTAGTATAAGATAGATGTAAAAAATTGACTTATAACTCAATTATATTAGGCCCTGTATGTCAAAAAACAACATTTGGTACCTGGAAAATGTAGAATTTCTTGAGTTGCAAGTTCATAAATGTAATATCTGATTGGGTGTTAACAAACTGAGTTATGTATTTATATTTTAAGTGTTTACAGGTATCTGAAATGGACAAAAAATTGATGGTTGGAAGTGGTTTTATAATGTGCTGGTCATAAAGTACTCAACTTATAACTTGAGAAAAGGCCCTATCTGTTATAAAGCAACACTAGGTACATAAGGAAAATAAAAGATTAAGTTATAAGTTGGTGGGTTGAATGAACTATTGGTCTATATTGAATATATTAGTAAACTGAAATTGTTGTTGGTGGCTCTGTAGAATTTGAGTAAAGAGGATAAAAATTAAGGTGTTTTTTAGAGAGAATTGTGATAAACGGATAGACTACGGAAGGCTGAGGTCCCAGAGAACCGAAGCCAAACCCTGAGGGAATTGTGTAGAGAAGTAAAATAAGAATTTAATAGTCAGGAAGGGGTGGGGGGATGACGGGTGATCTGATCTGAATTTGGAAATGACGAAATAGAGGAATGTGAAGTATTGGTTATAGTGGTTAAGAAATGAAATTTGGTTTGAAAAGAAAAGAGTGTGATAAATGGAGAGTAAAGTGTATTGGAAGAAAATTTATTAGAATTGACTAAGGAGGATGGTAGACTATTAATGAATATGGATTTTTAATTATAGAAGTAAATTGGGAATGTGGGTTAGGAGAATAGTTGGCGATGGAGAGGAAGAAAATCTCGATTGAATGAAACATGGCGATTAACGCAATTTGGGCTTTTTTGTTTTTCTTTAAGAATTTCAAGATCTTCGTATAAATCTAATTTGAGGAAATTTTTTTGGGAGATATTGTGGATGAGTGAAACGTCTTCTGGGATATTGAGGGTGTGGTTGTGTTCTTTGAGATGTTGGGAGAAAGTGGAAGTGTTTTCTCTTTTTATGTGCTCTAGAGAGCGTGAAGAAAGAGATCTGCATGTTCTACCTATGTAGGTGGCATTGCAATCTGAACATTTAAGTCTGTATACTCCACTCCGGTTCATATAATTGATAGGATCTTTGGAATTAGAAATATGTTGTCCCAGATTGTTGGGTACTTTGAAAGAAACATGGATGTTTTCAACAGAACGTTGGATGAGATTTCGAATATCTCCAGAAAGACTTTCATGATAGAAAGGGAGTGAAACATAGTTGGGTTTGGTGGTAAGGTCTCTGGGGAACGCAGTCTCCCGCAGGGTCTTGAGGCGTTTTTTGTGGATGAATTTGTTAATGATGTTGTGATCATATCCGTTGTTGACTGCTATTTGTCTGAGTATATTTAGTTCTTTTTTGTAGTTTAAATCTGACAGTGGAATGCTTTCTAGACGATGGATGTAACTATGAAAAGCTGCATGTTTATGTGACATAGGATGGTTAGATGAAAAAGGAATTACGTGGTCAGTCTGTGTAGGTTTCCTATAGATACTGAAGTCGAAGTGGTCATTTAATCTGGTGATGGTTAGATCAAGAAAATTAATTGACTTGGAAGATTCTAGTTCCATGGTGAACTTGATATTGGGGTGAATTTGGTTGATTTTGGAAAGTAAAAGTTGAGCTGAATTGGAATTACCTGAAATGAAGACTAAACAGTCATCAACATAACGAACATTACACTGGTTTCGTTATGTTGATGACTGTTTAGTCTTCATTTCAGGTAATTCCAATTCAGCTCAACTTTTACTTTCCAAAATCAACCAAATTCACCCCAATATCAAGTTCACCATGGAACTAGAATCTTCCAAGTCAATTAATTTTCTTGATCTAACCATCACCAGATTAAATGACCACTTCGACTTCAGTATCTATAGGAAACCTACACAGACTGACCACGTAATTCCTTTTTCATCTAACCATCCTATGTCACATAAACATGCAGCTTTTCATAGTTACATCCATCGTCTAGAAAGCATTCCACTGTCAGATTTAAACTACAAAAAAGAACTAAATATACTCAGACAAATAGCAGTCAACAACGGATATGATCACAACATCATTAACAAATTCATCCACAAAAAACGCCTCAAGACCCTGCGGGAGACTGCGTTCCCCAGAGACCTTACCACCAAACCCAACTATGTTTCACTCCCTTTCTATCATGAAAGTCTTTCTGGAGATATTCGAAATCTCATCCAACGTTCTGTTGAAAACATCCATGTTTCTTTCAAAGTACCCAACAATCTGGGACAACATATTTCTAATTCCAAAGATCCTATCAATTATATGAACCGGAGTGGAGTATACAGACTTAAATGTTCAGATTGCAATGCCACCTACATAGGTAGAACATGCAGATCTCTTTCTTCACGCTCTCTAGAGCACATAAAAAGAGAAAACACTTCCACTTTCTCCCAACATCTCAAAGAACACAACCACACCCTCAATATCCCAGAAGACGTTTCACTCATCCACAATATCTCCCAAAAAAATTTCCTCAAATTAGATTTATACGAAGATCTTGAAATTCTTAAAGAAAAACAAAAAAGCCCAAATTGCGTTAATCGCCATGTTTCATTCAATCGAGATTTTCTTCCTCTCCATCGCCAACTATTCTCCTAACCCACATTCCCAATTTACTTCTATAATTAAAAATCCATATTCATTAATAGTCTACCATCCTCCTTAGTCAATTCTAATAAATTTTCTTCCAATACACTTTACTCTCCATTTATCACACTCTTTTCTTTTCAAACCAAATTTCATTTCTTAACCACTATAACCAATACTTCACATTCCTCTATTTCGTCATTTCCAAATTCAGATCAGATCACCCGTCATCCCCCCACCCCTTCCTGACTATTAAATTCTTATTTTACTTCTCTACACAATTCCCTCAGGGTTTGGCTTCGGTTCTCTGGGACCTCAGCCTTCCGTAGTCTATCCGTTTATCACAATTCTCTCTAAAAAACACCTTAATTTTTATCCTCTTTACTCAAATTCTACAGAGCCACCAACAACAATTTCAGTTTACTAATATATTCAATATAGACCAATAGTTCATTCAACCCACCAACTTATAACTTAATCTTTTATTTTCCTTATGTACCTAGTGTTGCTTTATAACAGATAGGGCCTTTTCTCAAGTTATAAGTTGAGTACTTTATGACCAGCACATTATAAAACCACTTCCAACCATCAATTTTTTGTCCATTTCAGATACCTGTAAACACTTAAAATATAAATACATAACTCAGTTTGTTAACACCCAATCAGATATTACATTTATGAACTTGCAACTCAAGAAATTCTACATTTTCCAGGTACCAAATGTTGTTTTTTGACATACAGGGCCTAATATAATTGAGTTATAAGTCAATTTTTTACATCTATCTTATACTACAATAGTCTTATTTCATTCATTGAATAACATTCTCACATATCAAACATATTAATTCCTATACTTTTCAAGAACCCAACCGTCCACCTGTGTCTAGTTTCCATTTTCCAGGTACCAGATGTTATTAAAACATAAAGGGCCTTATATTAGAATCTTTTCATCTCACCACTTGACACTGTATAGTTGGTTGCCTAACTTTAATCACATAATTTTCTCACCATAACTTTATCTTACATACATAATTCACAACAATAACATTGATGGTTGATACTGTTATAATTTTATTTTATTTCAATTCATTCACAATTTTTAAATAACGTTGGCTTTTGTCTTAAATAGACATATATAGTTACACTGACAGCTCTGTCACAACTTCCGTCATAACCTGCTAAGATTGTCATTTTAATCAGTTGCTTTATTGAAGTCCTCGTAGACATACCGTCTCAGGACTTGCAACTTATTGCAGAGTCATATGTCACCATGTTACCAATCCAACGGTAACTTTACCATCTAAATTGTAAAACAGACATTATGTAAACTAAATTTAAATTAGCAATTTTTAAAGGGTTTGTAACCCCATATTTAGTGGCTACATCCATGTATTAACTTGTAAGTATTAACCACATTTTACACTAACCTTAGTCAAAACTTAAATTATTTCAATTCTTTTTTAATTAAGTGGTTAAATACTTTTAGGGTACTGATGATGGAATACTTATTCCGAAAACGTTTTGCCAATTTAACATAGCCCAACTGGGTTTTTTATATACCTTTTTATAAAGGATTTTATTCAAAATTTAGGATTATGTGATTATTAATAAATCTATCTTAAATATTATACAATTATTTAAAAAGCTTATAATTTAAGGAAACAGGTGTAAATTAATAAATTTAATGCTAGTATGTACTGTAAAACATGTTAATTCCTTGACAGACATTATGTTCCTATAATTATGCAAATTTAAATATTCTGCTAAAATATAGATACCAGCCTAGCAACTAATTAGATAGATATTATAGGTAATAAATATATCATCACCATATATATTAACTTTGAGTTAGATATTTATTGACTTTAATTATTTGGTAATGGAATCTTTCTCATGGTGTTAAATCTCCAGTGTCTTAAATGTTTCTACATATTTGGTTATATACATGTGATTATAAAAATCAAGCTTTTACATCAAGTAAAAACTATTGTACAAAACAAATCAAAACTATTTTTTATATTGTAGCCTATAGCTTGTAAAAAATATATCTGTTTATGCTTTGGAAACTTTTAAACAATCCTACCAAGGTAATTTGTAAACTATTTATGATTGATAGGTAAATGTACTTAGTTAAGTTCTTACTTGATTTAAGTATGAAAACAATGTGGAAAAAATGATGGGTTATCCATGATCTCTGGACATCTCTTTCTGACATTTTGTTTATAAATGTGCCAAAAGTTAGTGATCAATAGACTTAAGATAATTATGCATTTATAGTATTATTATCTTTCTAAGATACTCATTAATATTAATATTTAACTCAGTAAAATGCTATTCTTTTAGGTTTGAAATTACATAAACAAGGGATCATTTCATAAAACAGGTAGATCCCTTAATTATGTAGTTTCACACCTAGAACAAAATGCACCCCTTGAGCTGAATGTTAATGAGTCCTTTACAAATATGGCAGCACTATAAATGCATAATTATACAAACTCTAGTGATCAACCTTCTCCAGAAAAACAAATCTGGCCACTGTCAAATTGCATTTTCGCAAAAGCATAGTTCTCGCTTATGACATTTCGAGCAGGAGCTTGAAAATCTGAACATATAAGTTTTAACAATGTACAGAATGCAATGCCTTCATTATTATTATCTATTGCCATCTGTTATCTAAGAAGTCTCTATCATCAGAAGCTTTTATTCCAGTTCCATTTCATTTTAAAACACATTCACAGCTGCAATAAAATTAGTCAAATAATAACACAATTCAACTCTCAGAGGAAGACATATTTATTGGTCGCAATATCAGAAGAAAGTTGCGTGAAAATGGATTTCGAGCAAGAATACCTATAGAGAAGCCATTCCTGAACTAAAAACAGAGACAAAAATGCATTGATCAGGATTAACACACAGACACAGAAAGTAAACAGAAGAACAGTGGAGTAAGGTAATTAGGAGTGATGAAACTAGAATCTCAATCTTTGGGAGTGATACAGTGAAGTTTTCGCAGACAATGAGGGAAAGTCATCTTGCCCCAGCGTACTGCAGTCACAATTAAGCACCTGTGAATTTCACGGTATGACCTTGTATCACCACTAACCAAGGTAAATATATGGCACTAATAGAGGGTGATACTAATGCAAAAAAATATTAGCAACAATACATCTTCCAGCAGGATAACGTGCCCTATCATACAGCCTTGACTTCCATGGAATGGTTGAGAAAGCATGATGTTACAGTCCTGCCTTGGCCTGGTAATAGTCCTGGATTTAAATTCAACAGAAAATCTATGGTCAAAGCTGAAAGTGCTCAAGTAATAATAGAGAACTAATAAATGCCATTATTCAAAACTGGTTTAGGGTTTTACACCAGAACATTTGGCTCGTCTTGTGAACTCCATGCTTCGCCAAATTGACTCTGATCTAAAAAACAAAGGTTACCCCAAACAGCAATTTTATTCATAATAACCAATGCGTCATGCTTTTTAAATATATCTACTAACTAACAGCTGTTGTTTGATTTATTTTAAAATTTTTAGAGAGTTGGTCATCTTAAAATAGATGTTAAATATTAAGTAGAAGCATACAATGATGCATTAAAATTATAGATATTCTTGTAAATATGGTAAGTGGCGTGAAAAGAGGAATGCAGTTAACAAAACTAAAATGGTTTTTAAAGTCTCCAGAATTTTAGCCACTTGTGTATATTCCTCCACCATCCACCTGGCAATTATACATATATACTGATCCAGAAAAAATGTATAGTTATTATTACAACCTAAATATTTTTTTATCAGTTCATTAACCCTTTCGAGATAGGTATATTTTGCTATGTCAGACATGCTTTGCTAGCAACACTTTTTCTGGAACTCGAAAGTGAATCAGTGAAACGGGAGAATCAGTTAACTTCGAGTTCCAGCAATAAGTGTTGCTACCTGACTTGACAATGGCAAGTGTGATCTTGCTGAAACGTGACCCCAAAAACCCCCAGGAGTAATATTGAACTAATTTCTGTCAATTATTTCTGAATTAAAATTTTTTATCATTTTTCATCACATTTTCCTTATTCAATAATGCAATTTTCATTTCCACATCAACATTTTTATTCACAAAATTTCCTGATACTCTTATATTCGAATGCAACAAGTTTCATTGAGGTTCATCCAACTGCAAAAATGTGGTACGTTTATGGCTTATTGAATGTAAATGTTAAAATACTTATTGATGTTACCCATTCCTAAAGAGTTAATAATGTTCTTTTTTAAATCAGAAATTCTGTACTAGTCTGAGACTGTGGGGGAGCTTTATACTAAGTATGACCCTGGACAGGACAGACTGGGTTAGAAAGTGCTTATCTCTGATGTGGTTTGTCCCAATAGCTAATTGTGAATGTCCCATATATATTTAGGACAACAGGATAAGTGTGAATAAGTTATAACCAAATAATCATTCATGGATAAACTGAGAAAGGACAAGGTTTGCAGCTGTCATTAACTGTAGATTGAACACACACATACAAACACAAAATATAGATTTACAAATGCTTACAGAAATATTTATCTAAGCAAAGTCTCAGAGACCTGGTGAACTCAGGTTTATAGCAATGGCTCAGTATGGGTGGCCGATAGCATTTTGTTTCAACTTGTGGGAATAAAATGAAGAATGCAGAGACAAAAGGAGAAAGCGATGGTACAGAAAACAGCCTCAGAAAAGATATGAGCCCTTTCAGTGTACAAATAAAAATAAAAATCCAGTCATAAACTCTGCCCTCTCAATAGGTCTCAATAACCCGAATCAGTGTCCTTATGGCAAATCCTCAGGACATTAAGGCTGAACATACCTGTTGTTATAAGGTTCGATAACAAGGAATCTTTAAGTTAAGATCAGGAGCCATTCTCTCTCCTGAAGGCAACCACAATGTAGCTTCGCCTATTTTTTAAAATTTTAAACTGTTTGTCCTTGTGTAGTGTAGTGTAATGTACAATTTTATGTTTATGACATTCTTTGATTGTTGGATAGGCCAAAATTGACGAAATGCGCCTGAAGATGCTCTAGGAAGCGAAAGTACTTAGGCAAGATTTAAATAATAAACTGTGCTCGATATCTGCCTTTTATTTGATCAAAGTTCATTTATTCCAGCATTCAACCTTATATCAATTTAAATGATATATGTATATGTAAATAACCCAAATATTGAAGAATTAGTTTTGATTTATACCATGCAAATCAATAACAGATGAAATTTTCATTATAAGGTGGCTCATGGAAAAATATAGGAATATAGAAACAAATACTCATAATATTCACAGATCTTGATGGGGTACCTTGACAGCCACTCTGGTGGGCACTTAATAGGAAAGAAATTCTCAATGTGTTTATGAAGATTGTGTGAGATACTGACAAATTTCATGTGGAAGTAAAATTGCAATAGGGCTCTCCGAATATTTCTTATTTATTCTTTTATTCTCATTGGCCTTGGATCACAAAACAGCAATTTCAAAATTACATTCCATGGTGTTTAAGTATGCTGATGTATTAGTAGGAAGCACTGAAAATAAATTAGAGCAAAAATTGGAACAGTGGAGACCAGTGCTTAAAAAAAAGGTTTAAAACTTAGTAAGTCAAAAATAGAGCATATAAAATTTTCATTTAACATGTTGAGTGCTACCATACAAATAAATAAAAAGGTCCCATAGGCTGTTATACTTTTTTGTCATAAATGGTGAGACCAGAGTGGCTTCATGTAGCCCTACGATCCCATAAAAGTGTAAGATCATGTTGGTCTCATATGGCACTTAACATGTTAAAGTTGGAGTGTTGGAAAGAGAAATAAAATGATATATTTTAATGGTGAAATGATTGTGATAAAAGTAATAGTTAAGTATATAGCATCTATGATTTGTCTTACTGGGTAATGAAGAAACATATCAATATGCAAACAGTACACTTGCAGTCCAGACGGATAAAATGGAAGAAGGCAAGTAATGAGTTGTGACAGACAATTCCAATAAAAATAAAAGACAAATTTTATAAAACTGTCATAATATCAGCTATGATGTACAGCATTGAATGTTGTGCAGTTAAAAATAAAGAAAAACAACATATGAAAGTGGAAGAATCTATAAAGCTCATATGGATGAGTGGAGTTGCAAAAAAGGATAAAATTAAGAGTGAGTAAATTAGGGGAAGTCCAGGAGTGGCACCAATTGATGGCAAAATGACAGAGATCATAGTTTAAGATGGTTAGAGCACTACAAATCTTGAAATGATAATCACTCCATACAAAGAATTGATACACTTCCAGTTTTTGGACTGAGTAAGAAATGAGGACCAAAGAAGACCAGGTAGAGATAATATAGATATCACCCAACAGAAAGTTTGAAGAAATGTACTTAGAGAAGCACAGTCCACATAGGGATGATACAGAATGATGGACAATGAATAGAATATCAAAATTTCAGATTTCATTTTAATTAAAGTAGTTATAACCATATTTTCCATCTTTAATGAAATAGTTTTCAATACGGTAACAAACCATTTGCATTGAAGACAGTCTCTAGACTATGATTACCTTTGATAATGCTTCACTACAATATCTTTATAATCACTTCAATATTGGATATAAGAACAATTTGACCAGATGTACAGCCTAAACAGCATACCATTGAGTCAATATAATAATGTTAAGCTAGTTCTTGTAATATAAATAGCAATTTAGAACATATATGTGGAAAAATATAAATAAAGACAGCAACTTATATAAAAAGTATAAACCACAAGTTATCAGAGGAAACTATTCTCATACAAACAGATAGTGGTATATAAAGTATCTAGATACAAAATGTCTTAAATTCACATTATAGATCATACTTAGTAGCAAAATTGAAGACATTTATTTGATTAGTAGTAGATTCATTAGTAGTAGTAATTGAAATTTGATTGTTTTGTTTTTTAACTTTTTGTTAAAAATCAAGATGCTTAATAGCCACAAACTAAATTATATAATCACAACTAAATATTATAAATAATAGTTAAGATTCAACATATTTTCCTTTTTTTTTAAATTTTGTTAGCTTACCTCAATTCAAAGATTATTAACCCATTTGCAATAACGTCATTCTTAGTTTTACTAGTGTATCCAGTTAACATGTATAAGTCATATAATAGATAACACCTGTCTTTTAGTAATTCCTTCATCTACACCACTGTTGAATATCTAAACAATTACAACAAAACTTAAGTGCAAATCGCCAGGCCTCAACAAAGCACAGAGAAAATAAAATCATATATAAGCTAATTTTACACTCATAGTATTTTCTAGTTTATGACCCATCAAAAAAGTCATAAAAAAGTTATATATTTGCTGATAGTTATCAAATTATTATTCATTATTTCCTAAAAAGCTGTTCAATAAAAATTTAGACCTTGATTATAAAATACGAAAAGATTAATTAAGGTGGAAAGTAGAAAGAGTGATTAGTGAATGAAAAGAAAATTGTCAACACAGTGATTTCACCCCCACTACATTGTACACAATTTAATTAAAATAGGAATTAACGCAATTACTTCATATGCGACATTTTCCACTTTATCTAGTTGCTGTACTGACGTTGTACAATTCTTTAATATATAATTAAAAGTTAGTAAACAATAACTTTGAATAAAAACAATACTTACCTTTATGAAACAATTACTACATAATATAGAGTTTATATTCACTTTTTCACTAAAAATAATGCAAGGAAAAGCACATTCTTAAATTAGAACAATTTTCAACTATCTTCACTAAATATTTACACAACGTGTAATTATTATTTTGCAGAAATTTTCTTTAACATTTACTAAAAACAAGGTACAACTTTTATCGATCTCGGTCAGCCATTTTCAGTAGGCTTCCCACATCTGTCATCCACAGGCCACGAAAATGATAAACATGAGTTGCGTACTTGTCATTTGTCAACAAAAAAAACGTCGTTGCCGTTTTAATTAAAGTAAATGTCAAAAGAATATATTATATTTTTAATGGAAAGTGGCATCAAAAGACTGATGATAAATGAAGAAAAAAATAATATATTTAACTACATTTTGCTTTATTACTGACTGTATGATTCGGAACCCGTTACCAATTACTCATGTTTTTATTACATATTTATGTTAGATCACAAAGTACAACTTATAGGTATCTTATATGTTTTTATGTAAATATGTTCGGTAACAGTATTGCAGTACTAAACAAAATATTGTTTAAGAAAATAATGTAGGTATTTGTGATAGTGGTAATTAAATAAAAGAATAAAAATGAAAATAAATATTTTCGATTAGCTATCTGAAACGGTTAGACATCCTAATTGATTTTCAATTATTAAAAAAAAATCGTGTTTCTTTAGAAAACCTACTTAGAAATGATTGCTTTATCATCAAAATCTACAAATACATTTTCCGTAGATTTATTTCATTTACAATTTTATGATTATATACATTGTAAAATGGTATGTAATAAATAAATAAATTTGGTGTACGTCTGTTAATTTTTTTATTTTTTAGTGTGACCTAAGTGTAATCATTCTATTATTATATTTAACTTTTCAAATAAATGGATGTTAAAAAAAACAATTTGACAGCATTGTTTACCGCTGTGGCGCTATCTTTCGCAATAGTTACTTATTAAAGGAGTCTACCATATCTTTATTTCTAGATTACTTTATCCTTATATATTTCACTGTTTTAACACAAAAAATGATACCTAACTATAACAAAATATAAATTTACGAACATCAAAAAGTGGATAATGGATAGGATAACAGAGTTCTTTTTCACTTGTGCGTTAATATTCTTATATTTTGAAAAACTGTAATGATGTAATGACACATTTAAATATGTATTTTTATTATTTAGATCCTCTTGTCTTTTTTATATCTATATATCATGAGCAATATGATTTAATGTTAAATTCACCACTGGTTTCCTTTAGCTAAGGCATAGCAGTAATTAGAAAAATGGATTTAATTTTTTCAAGATACGGATTTATTGTTGGTTTTTTTATGGGAAGGAGGTGGTAAATCTTCTAAAGACCGTCTAAACCGCATCTGGTTAAGCGATGAGTTGGCGTCTGTTAAATTCAGGGTGATTCAGGGCCCATTCGCACGCGGTCCCCCGAGGAGTCGTACTTGCAGATACACCCATAGCCCCCTGTCTACCAACTAAAGAACCCCCTTATCCACACTACTCATCCGTTAGGTCTTCTCCAGACCGGTGCATCACATGAATAGCCCGTCTTGTATCTCTCTCTCTCACCCTTCTTTCTCTCTCCATCTCCCTCTCTCTCTCTCTCTCTCTCTCTCTCTCTCTCTCTCTCTCTCTCTCTCTTACCTTTGCCTGCAGATTCCTCTCTAATATTTCCTTGTAATTCGTTTCTGTCCTTGTCGAACATACTGCACTCGAATACACAATGCTCGACCGTGTCAGCCATTCCCCAGTCTACGCAGTTTCTATCCGCAACCTTCCCTGTCTTTTTCAGGTAGGCCCTGAAAGAACCGTAACCTCTTAGGAACTGGTTGAAAAAGTAATTAGTGTCTCTGTTACCGTACTTAATCCATTCTACGTTATTTGTTTCCGCCCTTTCCTTTGCCAACGGGAAGGGTAACACATCCAATAACAGATGACGTTATTTTTTGTCATAGGTACTTTTCTGATTGAGCTCATAACACAATAGGGTAACAAAGTTTAAACACTTCTAAAAATGCATAGGTACTACAAGATAAATATTTCTACAATGGCGGAGATTAGAGTGTAAACAATTTCTGTGAAATTTAATGACTTCTTTTATATTTTTGAGGAGAGGTTTTTGAAATTTCAAAAATTGTATGTATACTAAAACAATTTTTAATTGATTAATTGGCAACATCGCACTCAACGAAGCACTTAACCATTTAACGATAACTTAGCAACAAAATCATATTTCACTTATCAATTTTACAGAGGCGTACCAAAAAAATTTTAAGTATTTATTTAAACACATAAGTAATTACGTAAAAATTAAATCTAAGACCGATATAATTATTAAATTATCATGTGTCTTTTGACAGGTATCTTATAGTTGTCTAACAAAATAAAATTTTATTCTTATTATAGAGTACGTAATACGGAACTTCAAAAACAGAAAACTTTGGAAAATACTTATTTTTTCATTAGACTATACAATCTGAAATTTTAACATACGATCTCGCCATTACACTTCATTCTCTATTTATAGAATTGCTGTGTGCTGTAAACGTTATATTTGTTTTTTTAACTTGATTTGAAAGTTTCCTTGTGTTTATTTGTTTTATATTCCATATAAATTAAAATGAAGTAAGCTAAACTATTATCATGTGAATGCGTGTATATAGTAGCGCATTTGTTTATTTGAGTAAATTTTTGAAATACGAAATGAAGATGGCACTAACTACTAAAGAGTTAATAGCTTTGTTAGAAGAAGACTCAGATTGTGAAAATGCTGACTCACTTAATGTGAGTTATTTGCAGCCGGAATTAGATGAAGTTTCCGATGTAGAAGACATTGATAATAATATTATTTGTGAATAATCAATAAAATCGGATATTGCAGGTACATATGAAATACAAGTGATTGATGATTCTGATTATGATATTCCTCTCAACCACAGATAAAACGTCCAAAGAAAAAACCAGGCAAAAATAGTAAATCCAAATTTGTGTTAAGTTATTATTATTAGCAACAGATACTCCTTCGTACTCAGTAGTAATTCAACATCAGTCTGATTGATATTTAGTTAGACAATATGAAAGCCAACCATGGAGGTAAGTCATATATTGAAGTTTTTTCACTCTTTTTTGATAAACAAGTAATTGAGAGCATTCTATATTTTACAAATATTTATGAATCGCAGAATAGCCGTCACGATTTTGAAATGAATGACATAGATTTAAAAAATTTATTAGCATATGTATATTATCTGGTTTACATTCTGCTTCAAGTTGATATATATTGGTCGAATGATGAGGATAAAGAAGTGTTACATTATAAGAGAAAGCATGAGCCGACATAGATTTATATTTATAATTTATGTAGTAGTAAATAATAGTGAAGAAACCGCTACATCATTGTCAAACTTAGTACATAGACATCAATCTAAATTTGCTTTACCAGATGAAACCAGATTCGACAATATTGGCCACATTACAAAAAGAGACGATAGTGCAAAAATGTCGGATGTGCAAAAGTAATACTATTTATTTATGTAAAAGGCGTAGACTGCATCTACACCCCGAATGTTTTGAAAATTTTCACCTTAAAATTGAATTACCTAACAATTAAGATACAATATGTTCCTTCATTAAAAATTGTACTGTTTTTCCTTGAAAATGAGACAAAAAATCTTTTTGGTTGTAAATTAGTTTAAATTTATGTGTTTTTAATTCAATCTAATAAATTAATTGTCAAATTTCTCTTTGTTTATTGTATCGCCCTAATGGGTTAATACTATAAAAAGAATAAACTTACCCCAAAATTTACTTTACTTACCTTAATACTATTTTAATAATAAAGTCTATTTAATAAATATATTCCCAAGAAATAGAACACACTATGCCTATAAACTAAAATATCATATTTCTCTCACTCCCATTCTTTCTAAGAACGTAAATATATATAGACCAGCGAAATGTTAATAAGTTTAACGATGTTTCAAACTATTCAACGAACTTGTCTAACTATACGCTCGTGAATCGCACCAATTTATATTGTTACGGGGGCAAATTTTTTTGGGACTAACTTACTTTTTCACCTATTTACATGGGCGAATCATACACAATAAAAATGACCCCGGTAAGAATTTACTTCTGAGATTTCGCATGGTTGCCGTTAGCTCTTAGTTCAATTTGTAGATTAGTAACCTTTAATTGAAAATTGTCGGACTATAGACAATGTAACTCCCAGTTTTTCACCTTTTATTTATTAGGTATATGTATACCTATGTTACGGTTTAGTCGCGAATATCGGATAATACTAGAATTACTCGGATAGAGATACATATTTGTGAATATTTCGTTGTATTCTGAATTTATCCGCCTCATACTATATTATCCTGTTCAAATAAATAACCGTTTCTATTTTGAAGTAAATAGAGCATGTGAGAACTGCCCATGTGAGAAGCATCAATTCTCCAAATTTAATCCACACACTAGCAACGATTGTCCTTGTGCTTTGTTTATAGTCATTGCGAAAGCGACTCGCACCAGGAACTATAAACGTTTGAATTCGAATGGCATATCTGTCGGGATCATTGGGATACGCGGCAACAGTACGTCTTCACCTTTGAATTTTCCAGGCAAAATTGTTGCATCGATAACATTATTCATCATGTTCTTGACTGAGAGTCTGGTTCCGTTGCAAAAGAGTGGTGGATTTATGTTTCGAAGAAGAGTGATGGGTACGCTAATTTGAATGTAAGAATGAAGCAAATTCAAGAATTTAGTTGAATAATTGACAACTTAGTGAGCGTACTGAGCCACTGATGATTTTTGTAGTTTTGTGCAATGTTTGAGAAAACTTTTTGCACCAATTCGTCTATGCTTTCTGTGATCTTACAGAAGAAGGTGATACCTTGCGTAGATTCATCCATTTGCATTCGCCCATTTTCAATATCCATGAAACTTTTAGCAAAATTTCCAACTGATGCATCCCGTTGTAGTTGTACACGCATGTTGGTTTTCAAAGTCAATTTCTGTAAATGATACCATAAAACTGATGATTTGATACATGCGTTTAGTTCGTCAGCTGGCGTTGAAAAATGTTGAAAAAGAAAAAAATGGGAAAATAAAAAGACAAAAGTTAAATAACGGGTACAATGTTTAAAATCATTTTATTTGCTTTTTTATAAACTATCTCGTGCGTAGCTGTAAATTGATTAGTAGTATGACAGTGAAACAAAAGTTTTGATTTTTCTGCTATTTATATGGCCTCAAAATAGTTGTTCAGTTAGCTAACTTACATAGTTTGTTTTAACAAAGTAACATAGGAATATGATGTTTTGAGAATCTGAAAATAACATTGCTCATTATTTCTAATTTCAAGTGAATCTGAAAATATAAAAATATAAAAATGTTCTTGCCATTATGTTGATCTATCTAGCTTTTTTATTCGAATCTTCAACTATCTACTAATTGATTGACAAGAAAGGAATCTTATCGCACTATTGTTTGTACTATTGAAAACGTTTTAGATGAAAGTATCATTTAATTATGAATATACTCATAATTAAAAAGGTGGGAAAGAGTTGGAATATGAAAGGAAGTCCTAATACAATTAGACACCTTTTGATAGTTAGAATGCCAAATGAATAGTGGGTAAGTATTTGTGTACAAAAATAAACGAGATTCCACAATGTACAAACTACAGTCCCAAAAACTACTTAAGACACACAGTAAACATATATGTTTTGTCACTTTCGTCTGTAACTGCGGCAGGCATTTTCAAAGGCGATGCCACATCGGACATAATCTCATCATTCATAGAGACCAGAGAGGTTAAGTCCACTGACGCATCGCCTTTGATCGCCAGAAATAAACAATTCTTTAATAAATTAAACGATAAAATCGTAAAGGGTGTAACGATGTTGCAGGATTTGTAACCTACCATTACAATAGTAGCATAAGTTATGGGTCCAAATGGTCCAGCTCTTAGATACATTGGTTTTCTACTTCTGGACATAACCAGTATTAGATCTTTTTGGAGGCTAGTTTCTACATCATACCAGTTAATACGTTCCATTATAGTACCAACGGACATACTCTACAAAGTACAAAAAATATTGCTAACTTAAAATATGAACGAGTATATACAAATATTTAAAAACATGTTTATAATATTAATATATATATATATATATATATATATATATATATATATATATATATATATATATATATATATATATATATATATATATATATTAAATCTAGAGCTAAGATTAATACTATTAAAAGAATTAATATTATACTCAACAGTATTCCGAGTTGAACCACGTCGATTATCATTGCGCCGAGCTTTCGACATCCTCTTTGATCTCTTCCTCAGAGCTTTCAAAGTCTTAGTCTCCCGAATACCCAGAAACTACTATACTGATCACTAACCAATGCATTACTGCTACTATAAACAGAGGACGGTTTATTTATACTGTCGATGGTGACGTGGTTTGGATGGAGGTTGGCGTGGGGGTTAGCGTGGGGATTAGCGCGGGTATTAGCGCGGGGGGTGGAGGGAACATTTCTGACAGTAATATTTTTAAACCTATCTGAATGGTATACATCCTATTATCCAGTTCACAATGGAGGTGGAAATTGATTCATCTCTACCATTTCTTGACGTTATCATAAAGAAAAATCAATTCCAAGGTTTTTATCACTCTGTCTATCGAAAATCCACCCATACCAATCGTTACTTGCATGCCAACTCTCATTATCCACCTTCACAAACTAATTCAGTCATTAATACCCTTGTCTACAGATCAATACGTCTCTGCGATGATGCAAGTAGACCCGCTGAGCTCTCTAGTTTAAAACAAGCCCTCATCCATAATTAATCTCCCACTCAATCTCAACCCAAAGAATCAGACCCTCATCATAAGAAAACTTTTCTTCCTTACATCAAAGGTGTTATTGACAAAATCGACAAAATTCTTAAATCAAGAGGAATAAAGTCAATATTTACCCCTAACAAAAACTTTCATCTCTCGTCTGATCAATCGAAGACAACATTCCAAACGAAAAACACGGAGTTTATGAAATTCCCTGCACAGATTGCCCCTGATCCCATATAGGCAAGACAAATCCACAAAATCCAAAATAGGATTTATGAACATTCCATTTCTTTTCGCAATTCCGATTCAATTTTAGCTCTAGGTCAATACCATCTTCATACAGGTCACAAAATTGATTTTAAGAACTCCAGAACCATAGCCACTATTCGCTTTTATAAACCAAGAATTATCCGAAAGCCATAGAAATTGGAAAAAAAGCCAAAGTGTCTCAATAAAAGAGATGACGACATACAGTTATCTTCGACATGGGGACCTCTCATAAAGAAAATATCGTCCGCTCCACCCGCCAATCAAAATATTACCCTTCATCCAAACCACGTCATTATCGACGGTATAAATGAACCGTCCTCTGTTCCCAGTATCAGTAATGCATTGATCAGTGATTAGTGTAGTAGTGTCTGGGGGCTTGGGAGACTAACACCTCGGAAGACCTGAAGAAGACATTAAAGCATATGTCGAAAGCTCGGTACAATGATAATCAGCGCGGTTCAACCCGGAAGACTGTTGAGTTTAATACTAATTCTTGTAATAGTAGTAATCTTAGCACTAGGTTTAATAATATATATATATATATATATATATATATATATATATATAAATAAATATATATAAATAAATATATATATATATATATATATATATATAAATATATATATATATAAATATATATATATATATATATATATATATATATATATATATATATATATATATATATATAAAGAAGGTCATAGACAGTAACGGGCTATTGGTAAACAACAGACAGTAACCGGGAACGGCTCAATACTAAGGAAGCAATAGAAATTATAAATTTAATTATATTATATTATATATATATATATATATATATATATATATATATATATATATATATATATATATATATATATATATATACAAACAAAACAGTTTATTAGGGCTGCAGTCAGTAGGTTTGGCCGGGATGTTATAGAAACATACTTTTGACTTTTGGTCGAGCTTTCGGAATTCTTTTATTCCTTCTTCAAGACACTGTAATTAGAAGAAAGTGTAAATATTTACAACATATCTCAAATTGTCTTTACAACTTACTAGTCGTTGAGATTATTTTTGTAAAGCTACGACACTCAACATTAAAAACACACATATAAAATATAACATTTAAAATAATGGACAATATACATTTTAAAATTTAGTTGGAAAGTTAAAATTTTGTTAGTGACATCTTTTCATGGTGTGTTTTGACTGATCCATAGAGAACAGAAAAAAAAACACAAAAATAGTGTGATTAAAAAGTAATTATGAGTTCTTGCTATTATATTAATGGAAGTAGTATCTTAAACCTGTCTTGATAGTATGCAACATGTTTTGTATGCAGGTGTATTACGGTGTGTATATGTAAAAGTAAATCTTTATTTTATTTTTGATGTTTTGTCAGTAAGTAACAATAAATGTTGCTCAATTTATCTATGTCTGACTTTTTATTTATACAAGACGTATTAGATTTTATGAAACACATTTCCAAGAAAACACGTTTTGAATGGTTTTTTTCCTTAGCCAGAAGACATGAATCCTCGAAATTAAATTTATGTTTTAAAGTTAATGCATGTTCTGTGAGCGCACATGCGTTTATCTTTTTGGTTTTTATGTCGCTGCGATGTGATATTACTCTATTGTGAAAATTACGAGATGATTCTCCGATATACACGTTTTTACAGTTGGCACACGGTATAGAATAAACAACATTCGATGACTCCTGAATTGTGAAAGGATCCTTTGTCTTTGTGTACAACTTCGATACCGTTTTCACATTCTTAGTTGCAATTTTTAAGCCACTAACATTTTTGAAAATGTTCAATAGCTTAGGTGTGAGAACTGGAATATAGGGTAGGCAACCATACCACCGAACAACCCGAAGGTGCACTCGACTCGGCGGGAATTGTTCGCGCATCTGGTTTGCGCATTGTCAGCGGCCATGTTTTAGTTTTCAGTCACGTCGTTGGCACGATTATTTTGTGTTTGTTGTTGTCAGATCTAGAGGTGGTTGGTCCAAGTATTTTTGTGGATCAGGTCAAACTGATACGCGTAAACAAAAATACCTGTTAAAAAATACTGGTTTTTAAATCAGTTTGTTATCATTCGTTTAATAGACATCTAAGCATAACGATAACATTATTTGTATTTTGTTAGATTTCTTTATAGTTATTAAAATGACTGTTTCACTTCAAATAGTTAAATTACTGTTATTCAGAGATTGCATAAAAAGTTCATAAAAAATGTCTATAGTCTTGCCTACTTCACACCAATTGCCGTCTATTGATATTTCTCTAAAGCTTTGTAAACGTTAAGAAATGCACGAGAAAAATTATTTTAGATTGTGGTAGCTCTGATGTGTTCTGTGTCAATGTCTGTGTCAGTTGTCGGACCTCATTCACTTCATTATTATGAAAATTTTGGTTGTCAGAAAATTGCAAAGGAAAAGGAGAACCAAAAATGAGTTTATTCAAAAGCCCTGTAGGATAGGAGTTCTCTTGTAGTATAGATCTCAACTTTTTTAGTCCCTTGTCCCTGAACTCGATGTGTGATAAGTTGATAACCCTAGTTTTAAGAGGCCAAAACCGAATTTGTTTTCATCTTAGATGGATGTTGAGAATAAAAGTTTATGAAACGGTTACTAAAACATGGTTTACGATACCACTCCCTCCTTAGCATGCCATCACTGCCACGATATATAAGCTTATACTGTCTGTTATATATATATATATATATATATATATATATATATATATATATATATATGTACGGTTTTTAAAACAAAACAACCTCAGCTAGAAATTCCTCTTAATGCCGTCTTTGTAGAAGTATTTCTCGTGACGTGAGATCTTTTGTAATGTGAAAGTTTTAATTCAGCGTTTCTTAGACATATTACAAATTTCTCATATGTGTTGCCAAAACTTAAAATCGAAATTTTATGTTTTAGTTGCTAGAGTATGCTGAGTTTTAAAGATTGGCTTTAATAATAGAATCTACGTAGCGCCTAATCGATGGAAGTGATTTAACATTTTGACGTTGACATTTTATTGATCTCAACAGCTTTATAGAAACTGAGTTTATTTGCGGCAAAATGCAAAATTTAAATACGAAAGCTGCATTCTTCACTTTTAAAAACCATTTTAGTTGTTGTCGATAGGACACTCTGATCAAATCATATCGAATTTTTAGCGTCGAGTTGATACAAATTTTATTTAAAAAATTTTCACGAGTATAATTTTCATTCAATATCGCCGGTCGCTTCAAGGGTTCTTCCCGAGCGAACACTTCATTCTACAGAAAAAGTGTTAATTAACATTTTTGTTCATAATTAACTCAGCCATATTTCTTGTTTGAAGTATTTTTTTCTACGGCGTACAGATTCTTGGTAAATCGATGTTTCCCCCACCTTCTTCGCTGGATTAGTTGTGGTAGTCATTTTCCTTGGCCACCAAAAAGCCCAAATTTTAATCCGCTAGATTTTGGTGTACAGAACGCAATGAAAAATTTACAAGTATCCTATAAATACTCTCAACCAACTTCGGAAAGAAATAAATACTGCAGTAGTTTCTTTTGAACCACTGATGCTATTTAATATGAGACGATCTTTTATGGAACGCACTGATAAATGTATTAAGGAAAATGGTGGACATAACGAACGATTACTTTGACAACAAGTTTAATGTTACTTAGTTTAACTATTTCTTATCTTGGTATGTAAATAAAATGTATTTTATTTTGACCTTAATTTAATAGAACACGTAAATTGTCAAATTCTATAACACTTAATTAATTATCCTACTGATATATGTAAAAAACTATTAGCGTATACTACTTTTCCTTTAATATATCAGAATCTATTAACTTTAGTTAAAGGTATTTTATACCAAAATTCAGAAGTATTGATGTTTTTTTCTATATTTCCTTCGTTTTCTGGACTAATTGCGATAAATCAGCGTTATGCAGTTGACTTGTAAAATTCGATTATTTCGAAAACTGTTGAGTTTTGAAGTTGTTAATATGTACATCTTCTTTTGGTTGAAATAATGTATCTTTAATATTTTTTGACACAAATAGCGCTAACTTAAAGAAAAACAAGTTAAGCGAATATGTATGTAACATTTGTGGCATATGGGTCGTCCTCTATCAGCTACATTAACGTATGCATTAAATTATAATTCATCATACTCAAAAACGCAAAGTTATAAAATTTTATAGATAAATGTCTACACATATAAAAGTTATAGAGAAAAATAAAATTTTAAATTTCAACTTTACCACCCTTTATCTCTCTTAATATCAATATTTTATTAAAACAAGTTGGCTTAAATCGTAATTTTAAAGTGTAGAAATTTCTGTTTTTTTTTTTGTACAATTACTTAAGGACATATCTTGGGAGATAGGATATTTTTTATATCAATGAATGATCCTTATTTTTTTTAATTGTAAATTTAAAATGTTTGATACAACTTCACCAGTTTTAGTTCATTTGATCCATGTATGTAGTTATATTATATAAAATATCATAAAATATCACAGTTACCCATTAAAGTCCTACGAAGGGTTAATAAAAATGAGGAAGTGGTCCAAAACATTAAAACGAGAAAAAATTAATATTTTGCACATGGCATGAGAGGATCAACATACATACCACTACAGTTGATTATGGAAGGTAAAATTGAAGGTAAAAGGGGTAGAAATTAAAGGCAAAACTCTTGGTTACGGTATGTGAGAGAATGGTTTAACTTGAGTTCCATTCAACTGTTTAGAACTGCCATAAATAAAGTAAAAATTGCCATGTTTATATTCAACCTTCAATAGAAGTCAGAAGATTAAGAAGAAGAATCTCTATTTACTTTTACATTTACATGAAAGTAATATTCGATCATTTTTGCTTCTTGCTGTGTTGTAAACCATTTTTATTAAATATTCTCAAAAAAATAATAATTAAAATATACGTTTATAATTAAACTTTACATTAATAATGTAGAGTTGTAAATGTAATCTTCTTCATATTCTATCTCGTCTAAGAAGGTCAGCAATCATCATGTGAATTCGCACTTTCGATATCGCTGCTCTAAAGACATCAGCTACGTGAAGTTAAATCAAGTTCTCAAATTGTTTAACCGGGAGGCGAGTCTTCTTCCTTGTATTATTAATTGCAGCAAGTTATAATACCCGGCCCTCATGACATGTTCCAGATATTGTAATAGAATTCAGGAAAAATTAGTTGTGAATACATTAAAAACAATCGTTATAAATAAAGGAATTCACAGCCGACCCTAGCTTCGATTTTTTTTTGATGAAATTATACATTTTATGTGCATTATGTACATATTTTGTCCATTAATCACATTAAAAGAGTTTCCTGCAATATTAAGCTTGATTTGGACAAAGAAAATTTAAACAATCTTTGAGATTGTTGAATTTCCCAATGTCGATTTTATCACTAATTTTTTCTTGGCTTACTTTTAATTATATATTCTGGCGTAACATAAGTTAATATCAGAATATTTTTTTACTCTTTTTTGTAGAGGACTGAATTAAAAAAATATATATTTACCGCTTCCATTAAGCGCTGCCCTCCTAAACAAACTATATAGGTCGACACAATCCATCCCACCAAAAGCGCACTGGAGTCCAAAGGAATTCTCTAAAATATTTGTTTATCAGAAGTTTTCTACCAATTTAAAAAAAAATATTAAAATTACTGTTAAAAAAGTGTAACCACAAACTCCTAAGAAGGGTCCTGTTAGGCTAATGTGAACCATCATACACGGACTAAAGCATTCGTTGAGTAATGTTCCCATTCTAAAACATATTATATATTATTGATTAAATTAACATAATTAAAACAAATAACATTTTTCAATCATAATAATAAAGAAGTGGCCACTATGAAATACCGGGACTATTTTGATTATGTTAAAGAATTCGATGGGGAAGAAAATTAGATTTTAATTTAAAGTCATAACAAAAAAGACTGTTTACTTTAAAGACTATATTAAAGATTTACATAACATAAGTTGACAATGAGACATGCTCAAGATGTTTATAGCGAGACATGTCTCACTTTGTGAGAAAAATATATGCACATTTATGTGCATATATAAATTTATAAATTTACCTAAAAAATATGCATTAAATATGCGTTATTTTTAGAAAATATGCATACTGTAAATAAAAACAAATATTTAATAATGGTATATAAATAAATGATTATTTTAATAATTAGAAAACAATATAAATACATTTAAAATTTAACTAGGTAATTGTAATATACTGATTAATTGTAATGAAGGTAGTAAAAAAGTAAAATAGTCATCATCATCATCATCATCCAACCTTCATTTATCACGTCCACTGCTTCAAGGCCTTCCTTAAACTCCTCCATTCTTTACGATTTTGTGCTCTTTGTCTTCAATTTTTGGTGATACGCCTGATGTCGTCAACCCAACGTGTAGGTGGTCTTCCTCTACTACGTTTGTCTGCTCTTGGCCTCCAATTTGTAATTTTGCTCGTCCATCGAGAGTCATGCATTCTCGCTACGTGGTCTACCCAGTTCCATTTCAGTTCCGCTATGCGTTCCACAACATCAGCAATACTCGTCCTTCTTCTCAGATCTTCGTTTCTTATTCGGTCCCGCAACGTCACTCTCAGCATAGACCAGTACATTCGTCTTTGTGCCACTCTCAATTTTGAAGCCATAGTCTTGGTTAGAGTCATAGTTTTCGCCCCATAGGTCATGACCGGTAATACCCATTGGTCAAATACTTTTCTTTTGAGTCTAATTGGTATGTTGGCCCTAAGTGTATCTCGCAGTTTTCCAAAGGCTACCCACGCTAACGTAATTCGTATTATATTTGTAATAAAGTTAGTCTTTGTCTAGTTTATTCTGAGGCCCAGCTTCGAACATCTAAAGTCCAATTAATTTAACATATCTGTGGCTTCTTCTAAATTAACTGTGATAAGGACAATGTCATCTGCGAAACGGAGATGGTTAAGCTTTTCGCCGTCTATTTTTACTCCTCTGTGGTCCCAATTGACTATCTTAAAGGCATACTCTAATGCCGTTATGAATAATTTCGGTGACAATGTATCTCCTTGCCTTCTCCCACGTTTGATTTTTATTGGTCGGGTTTTATCGTCTATCTTAACAGTCGTAGTGGCATTTTTGTAAATATTGTAAATAAGTTTACTATACCTATGGTCAATCCTGCTGTCATTCATTGCTTCTATAAGGCTGTCTATTTCGATCGTGTGGAATGCTTTATGAAAATCTATGAAAGTGAGGATATGAGGTTTGTTGTATTCTATAGATTTTTCAATGAGTGTCTTTACTGTATGGAGGTGATCATTGGTACCATAATTTGATAGGAAATTTGCCTGCTCTCTCGGTTGGTAGAAATATAATTTTTTCTTCAATCCTAATGTCAATAACCTAGTGCAGAGCTTGTATATGTGGTTTAACAGGCTAATAGGTCTATAATTTTCTAGGTCCATTCTATCTCCTTTTTATGCAAAAGGATGGTTATAGTGTTGTTCCATTCTTTGAGCACCTCTCTTTGCTACAAACATAGATTAAACAGTTTTATTATTTTATTTATTAGCATATCTCCTCCATTTACAGGTAGTTTTTATTACAATTCCATTCTCTCCTGGGGCTTTGTAATTTTTCATTTTTCTTAACGTTGCCGAATCTCATCTACCTTTATCTTTGGCATTAGTTTGGAACCTTAATTCATGATCTTCTTTGAAATGGCTGTTTGTATTTCTGTTTGATCTTCTTATCTACTTCCATATAATTCCTCGTAAAACTCTTTGACGACCTGTATCAACTCCTCTCTACGTGATAATATTTCATTTTGCTTATTTCTTAATTTATAAATTTCCCACTTCCCATTCATTAGCTTTCTACGTAGAACTTTTAGGCTGTTATTTTCCTCCATAGTACGTTTAATATTATCGGTTTTGAATTTCCTTAAATCTTTCCTGATTGCCTTCGAAACAGTTTTATTTATTTTTCTTAGAGTGTGACTGTCTGCATTCTTATCGCTTTTCATTTGTCTTCTTTGACCCAGTAGCGTTTCAGTATATAAATTTATTTTACTATCTGATTTTCTTTTAGGACAGTGCACTCGGTGACTTTCTTGTAAGGCGTTTATGATGCAATTATTCTAGTCATTAAGATCGTTCTCGGAGGTTTCATGCAGTAGTAGCTTATTATTGATATGTGCCTGATATTGGTTGATATCTAATGGGGTGTCTAGATACCATGAGATTTATTTTTAATCATTATGTTTCTTTCTCTTTTTGTGTTGATTTGCACTTTCGTTCGTATCATTCTGTGGTCACTGCCTGTGGTGAACTTGTTGAGTACTGTTACATCTTTAATTATTTGTTTTTTGTCACTTATTATGTAGTCGATTTTATTTCTATATTATTTTTTATTATTATTATTTCTTATGGGAGATTTGAAGAATACCTTTTTATGCTTGATAACAGGGAGTTTTTTCTAATTTCTTCCACAACTCTGTTCATTCCATGTGATAAACAAGTAACATATATTAAGATGGTATAAAATATTTTTAAATTTTGTCCTGCCTTCACCATATATGATGCAGCATCGGAGCAGCATCCAGTTCTTATGAGATTTTAGGCTGGCTGCTCCAGCTAACCATGTGAATTGAGTTAACTGAACCCACCGTACGTACGATATTATTATTTATTTTATTATTATTGTAATACCTTTAATCAAATTAAGGTTTCATACATTTAAATAGTATTATATAAAGGTCATTCTTTTATACTTACAGTTTAAAATTTACTTATACTTTGATCATTAGATAACTAAAAATCTGGGTCGAAAGCAGATTTGTTGTTAAATCATTATTCAATTACTCCACCTCACCCTAGCTATTTAATTGCCAAGCTTTTTAGTCATTGACTAAAGAAAATAAAGTTAAGTTTAAATCAATAATGGATTTTAAACATAACTTAATATACCGACTTTCACAAAAGTGTTAATTCCCTAAAAAATTTTAATTTCAAACATATTTGTACATAACAAGTGATTAATTGAAGTTAAAAAATGATCAAATTTTCATCCCAAGTTTAATGAAGTCGGTGATGGTCAACTATGTAAATTCATGTATTACCAGCGTAATCGCCTTACAACTTTGAGGCCACTGAGCTTATCGCCATTTGTTCAATGCTTTCTAAATAGTCCTTTCATATAAGACAAGTGAAGATAATTTCATTAGGGACGAGTCTTTCTAGGTATTAGGATTCTTTTAAAAGTAAATAGGCATATAAAAATATTTCTTAAAAAAAATAATACCCAATAACTGCTTGGTGATATCTGACTGCGTTAAAAAACTTTTGTCTTCGGATTGTTCTATCACTTTCGCTAAAAGCTTCGACGAAAGTATCTCCTACATGTTCAAATCGAAGTACCAAGTGTTCTAATGTCTCCATCATACAGAATGAAATAAAACCAGCTGATTGGTAAACAGAGAAAATAGAATAACCCTGAAAATAAAATATTGCTTTTTATTTTTGTGAATACAAAATATACGAGTGCATCAATATAAATATTAATAAATTGGTATGATATATAAATTACTTTTATGATATTTTTTGGTTGTTGTGTAAATTGGTTGTGTAAGTTAATGTCATCCGAAAGTCAACATGATTAATATTAAAAATAAATATATTAATTGTTATTACCTGGTATAAATAGACAAGCTGTTTCACAGGAAAATAATCAAACTCGAATGGTAACCATGTTGGAGCTGGTAAACCACAAACTTCATTTAATCCCTTCTCCATATTTTCCCTTTCACATTCTGGTACGTACAAAAACGTAGCGGATATCATAGTAGTAATTACACATGTATGGTAGGATATGTATATTTTGGATAACTTATTATAATATTGGTTTCGTTTTGTAAAATTTTTAGGTTGTCCGAACGACTCGAAATCTAGAAAGAGTATAGTTTAACAAATCATTTTTTTTTTACCTTCCGTCGGGCGCGGCTGTTCAAATTGATATAACACAAATGTTTTGTACCAGTGTGTGTGTCTCGTAAAGTCGGGAATTGTCGACACCAGTAGCTTCCTACCTCTCATTATTCTACAGAACGTGATCGGTCATTAGTAGATATTCTTTGCTACAACGAAGATATTTAAATATTGTTCATTTTGATATACTGCGCCCATTATTATAACAAAAGGATTTTGTAAATTTGTGACGTTTATTAGTTTAGTAAGTACCATTTCTTTATACTATTACTAACTTTTCTTTTTTTATTCAAAATTACATAATTATACTTACACTTACTTCATAAACATCAAACAGACTTACTACACCTGGTTGAAGATTTTTTTGTAAGTTAACAAATTTATATGTGTTTTAGGTCGAAAATACGTTCACTATAGTAAGATGTAGTAAAAAATATAGCTTAAAGGACCCTTAAGATGTTAAAGAACTACAAAGATTGATGTTTGACGACGACGAAGATGATTCAGCGAGCAAAAAGCTAGTGAAAATAAAATGATGATTACGATGGATCCCACGCAGATGATAACAACTTTTTTTTTTGGAAAAGGTAAAAGTAAAGAAAAGAAGCTTTTAAAAATCAAATGGAATAAAAATTCCACAAGATATATTTAAAAAACATCAAGTAAAAAAAATGGAAGCTCAACATGAAAAATAAAAAGCCAAAGAAGCAGAAAATTGTAGATGATGGGTTTGCAGTCTGTATTATTATGTCCGAAGTCCACTGTCTCATCCCTATACTACAAGATAAAACTAGTTGTCCACAATTTTACAGTGTTTAATCTGAAAACGAAGAATGGTTATTGCTACATATGGCACGAGGACAAGGGGGACTGTCAGCCGACATTTTTACATCAATCTTGTATAGCTTCGTCAGAAACCATGTAATACAGAAAAATGAAGCCCAAAGCAAGATTATTTTTATACAGTGATGGTTGCACCTGTCAGAACAGAAATGGATTGCTCTCAAGTGCCATTTTAAACTTATCACGAGGAAGCAAAACAATAATTGAGCAAACGTATCTTGAAAAAGGATATACGCAAATGGAATACGATGCCATGCAGTCAAGTATTGAAGGGAAGCTCAAAAAGAGCTCAATCAACATGTCTCAACCCAAAACCCTATACTGTCCAGTACCTAGACTGTACTTTTTTTAAAAATCTTAAGAACATCTAAGTTCTTAATTCTATAAGACCCGGAAGAACCACAGGAGATGCAGCGGTCACTGACATTAGAGCTCTGAGATATTGTCCAGATGGTTTCATCATGTTTAAAATTCGCCACCCAGAAGACTCAAATCCTGAATACCTGAATAAAAATAAAACTGTTTCATCGTATAATGCCCTACCCCAACTTTACGATGCACCTTTACCAATTCAGAAGAAAATGTTTAAACGTTTAATGGATTTAAAACTGTCTTTAAAGGAAGACTATCATGCATTCTATGATAATTTGTACCACTTATAAATTGTAAATATTATTATTATATTTTTTTAAGTTGTAAAAATGTTGATTACAGTTTTTCTGTTGAAATGCCTGACTGTCGGTTATTAATAACATTAATTATAAATGCGTTTTTTGAAGTGATTTGTTAAACGAAAATGATAAAAGTCATAAAATAGTCAAAAAATATATGCAAATTGGCATTCTTCTTTTGGCATCATAACCCTGGATGGGTCTTTGCCTGTCTGGCTATGTACTTCCATCCAGATCTCTCTTGAGATCTGGATGGAAGTACATACACTCTTCTTTGTACAAACGAATGACCTTTTTATTCATGGTTTTCAGGTCGTCTTCCACGTCATCCAACCATCTAGTCCTGGGCCTTCCTTTTTTCCGCCTTCCTACCGGCTTCCACTGTAACATCTTCTATGTCGTTTTCGTGTCTTCTTGTCGCTGAACATATCCCAGCCATGATAATCTTTGAGTTTTCACAAATCTTACAATGCCATACCCTATATCTATTTAATTGTAGTAAAAAGGTAAAAGTTACAATGAAATTGCACATAATGTAATTAACAATTTTTTTTTTAAAAACAAGCAATAAAAAGATATTTCAATTTAACTTTTTTCTAATTAAATTTAAAATTGACTAAGTCTTTTAGTTATCCTGCCAAACTCTTATTTAGTGAGTTAGGCAATTTGCATGTTATACGACGATATATAATCATTATCATCATGTAGAAGGCATCACAGTTTCTGTAAAGTTTAATACCAACTCCAGTGTCATCGATTTGAGGATGATCAAATATGTCTTCTTCGGTCTGATAGATAATTACAATTATTGCGTTCATTGAGTGATTCTTTTGTTGCAGATACACCTTAATTATTTAAATTGAGATTTTTAAATAGAGATTTAAAAAAATTTCTAAATAGAGAAAATAGTTATGTAAACAAATAATTGCCTAAAATTGCAAATATATTTTTTTAAATTTTGTAATAAAAATATGATCTTATTTCATCTTACCTGAATATTCTTTGTACAAACGAATGACCTTTTTAAGGTTTAGTAAGTATCTAAACAGAAAGTAGGTACATCCAAAATATGATATTATAGCACCAATGTCCTTGTCGATCGTATCAACTATACCTTCTAAAATTATAAGGCATAAACGTTAATAACAAGCAAATAAATAAAAATGGACGAAGAAGGTATAACACAATTTTAAAATTCTTATGAAATAAACATTATCGAAATGTAAAGCGTTGAGAAACTTGTCATGCAAAATGTTTAGGTATATCATATCTTTTGTATTTATCATCAGTTCTTGTTCTTGGCTATTGGTGATTATCATGGCAATTTTAACTTTGTCTACAGCTGCTCAAAACTGACATGTGGTTGACATATTGTACCAAGTTCTTAGGTTATTAAGCCAGGAAATACGTCGTCTTCCCGGGACTCTCTTACCTAACAATTTTTCTGCAATGTACCAATTAAAGTATTGTTGTGAAGCTATTTTCTTGTGGAAAGTTGATACAATTTACGTAAAGTGGTACTCTCAAAACACCCACTTCGGCAAATCAACATATTAAGTAACGAAAATGAAAGCAAAACTTTCAACCTTTGCGAAAGTGCTGAGGTCCTGAATTAAACACACTTCCACTATTCTAGCGCCTAAACAGCACCGAACTAGACGGAAGAAACAATCATACCCTAACTTAATGACTGGCATCTTACCAGAACAATGATTAGTAAGAAAAAGGTAGGATGAGCCATATCGTGCTTCACCCTTTTCAAGTCACCAAGGCTTGACGACATATATCCAGCCTACTACGATGGGGACTGGATATCCTTTTGCTGTACCTTGTGGGAATGTTTAGAGCCTCGTTGGCTAAGATGTATTTCTAGGAAGTGGAGAGAAGTGTGGTCTTCATACCAAAACCAGGTAGGATGGAATACACCCTACCAAAGACTTTTCGACAAATTAGCCTACTAACACAGTTTCGCTTAAAAACGATGGAAAGGCTACGCGAGAGGTACATAAGGGATGAAGTTCTGGTTCATAACTCACTTCACCCAAATCAACATTCATATACTTCGGGAAAATCTACCGATTTTGTATTGCATGCAGTAGTGGGAAGAATTAAAAGAACATTGGATAATATGGAATCCAATCATAAATATTGAGGAAGCGTTTGATAAAATTATATATCCAGCCAGAAAAGGATTATAGATGTCAGGAATGTCCTCCGAACCATGAACGAATGGATTTTCAGTATGCTTTCTAATAAAGTAATAAGCATAAATAAAGACATTTTTGTTAGAAGCATGGCAACGAGAGGATCTTCACAGGAAGGGGTGCTATTCAGCAGCAACGGATTCTACGCAATAGCCTATACAGACGACGTTGCTGTCCTGCAAAGCGGTAAGCTTGAAAACACACTATGTGAGAGATTACAAGTTGCTCCTAGACTAATAGAAATATGATGCAAGGGATAATCACTATATATAAATTCTAAGAAGACAGAGATGGTCCTCTTTAACAGAAAAAGAAGTAAGTAGAAGAGTAACTTAATATATACCTTTTATAAAGGATTTTATTAAATTTTTTGTGATACATGGTATACAGCCAGATACAGGAACTTAGGTTCCTTGTGGATGAGAAAAAGAAGGATCATGGGCTTCATACTTCCAAGGATTCTAAACTACCATCTAAATTTTTCTGAAGAGGTGAAATACCTTGGTATTAACCTTGACAGAGTTATAAAAAGCTTTGGCAAGAATATATCCCCACGTCTAACACTAATTTAACACTAGAGATAATAAAAACAAAACAAGACATTAAACGACTGAGAGCAAAAACAGTTGGCAAATAATATTAACATATATGATTTTTATATACGGGTGAACACTAAAAAGCAATGTAGGAAATAAAAAAATCCTATCGAATACTGGAAAATCGAAAAAGAATTTTAATACCAAGTATTGGTATTTTATTATTTTTTTCTTCATCTTCTTATCCCAGTCGAGACATTACTTGTCGCTGGTCTGTGGTAGGACTTTTGTACCAAACTCCTTTCACTAAACTTCACCAAGAAACTCGTACCTTAGATAATAGCTCAATGCGGTTATAAGGCTTAATAAGAAAGGAGATGCGATTTGATGTCTCCATCAAGACCGTCTATGAGGGTTCTATGAGATAAGCAACCAGCAAGCAGGTTGGCAGATTTTCTTGGTCCTCTGGCAGCATGCTTCTCGACTCAAGCTCCATCATCACGTCAAGTTGGAATGGCCCCATAGTAATTTTTAGTTAAATAGTCATATATTTATTTGTGTTAAAATATTTTGGTTATTTCTTTAGATCTCTCTTCTTCTTCTTCTTCTTCTTAGCTTTAAATCGTCCATTTTTGGAGATATGCCTCTCCCAACTCTTTCCATCTATCTCTATCCTTAGCAACATACTTCCAATTTGTTCAGGCTATTCTTTTTATGTCGTCTACCCATCTCATCTGTGGTCATCCTCTTGATCATTTACCTTTGTAAGGTCTCCAATGGTGTATTTTAGCGTTTCAACGTTGGTCTTTTTGTCTAGCAGTGTGACCTGCAAGCTCCATTTGAGTTTGGTATTTTTTGTTATGATATCCTCAACTTTTGTTTTTGGTCTTACGCAGTCTTTCCTCTTTTTATCTGACAGTCGTATACCTAACCTTGCTCTTTCCATTGCTCTTTATGTTGTGGCTAGTTTATTCATATTTGCTTGGTTAGGGTCCAGGTTTGATATTCATATGTCATGATAAGAAGAAGCACTGGTTGAAAACTTTGCTCCTCAAGTATTAAGGTATTTTGCGGTTCTTCAGTATCCAAACAAGTTTTCCAAATCTTGTCCATCTCTCTGTAGATCTATATTTGAATCAGCAAAATACGTTCATCTCTTTAATTTGTAATACTACATATGAATCACTTATTTGAGAAACCCCATAAATTATAATTTTACCAAAATCGTTTTTCACTAAAATAGACTTTTAAACTGTAAATACACATTTTTGTAAAGAAACGCCTTCAGTCAGTGAATACGTAACCTATCTAGAGTGGTATGATTTGGCGGTATATTAGAGAAACAACATAAGTCCATGACTAAAGGCGTTTCTCCTATGCAGCGCGCATGTCGTTATAATTTGACGCAATGGTGCCAATAATTTTCAATCAAGTTCAATCTTTTGTTGTGAATGCACGTAGATAAATAAATGTGTAGTGAATACGAATACAGTATTATAATATTGTGTTTTACTTATTAATATTATATCTTGAGAAAAATATTATAAAACGAGTGAAAGCGCCAGTGATCATAACGGATATTAATTAACCTAATCAGAAGAAGTAAGGATTAAAAAACCCTACGAATATAGAAATAAAATAATAAAACGAGCTAGAGTCAAAGGAAACGAATTCATCAATAGGAAGGGAAAGAATGTTCCTGCAGTTCCTTCTCCATCCTCCAAAGATTGCAAGTAAGTTGATAATTTGTTCTTTTCTAATAAAAAAGTTTTTATTAAAAACAATTTTTTGTTGACTGAACAATCTACATTTGTTTATATGTACTTAATTTATAGGTGCTGGAAAAAGTGCCTTTCATTGATGAGTAGCGACGAAAAATTGCAGATTTTCCAACGATTTAGGGACCTGACTACAAAAAATGAGCAAGATTGTTACTAACAAAGTCTAATTTCCGCAATTGAAGTTAATCAACGACGTAGAAGAGAATAATTTCTGTTTTCTTCACGGAGTAACAATTAACCGAGTGAGGCGGCTTGTACTTCTTCTAAGTGCAGGAAGGAAAATCATCATTCGACAAACGGGGAAAAAGTACCCCAGACAATGCAATTTCTGGTATTAGTATGATATTGATGCTATTCGTGATCACATTAAATCATATCCCACAAAGTTAGCTCACTATACTAGCAAGGAAAAGTATTATTTCAATAAGAAACTAGATATGTACATGTTTATACAAATGTATTTTATCACTCTTGGAGCACCAGTGTAGAAAAACTCTGCTCACGCTAAAAATGTCGATGTTGCGTTAAATGAAACGGTTCGTTTAATATCTGGTTGCCTGAAACCGACACCTATCGAAGAGGTCTACCCTATAGTTGGAATCGCTCCACCTGCTATCAGAAGACAGGTCACGTCAGAGATAGAACGAAAGAAGCAGGAGACGGATCGAAGACACCCCTTTTATGACCACCAAGTTCAGCCAAGTAGATTAAGATCTCGGAAAAGCTTTCTGAAAAAATCACGATCCCTTCCCGAAGAGCCAAAGACGCGCCGAATACACCTATGGCGAGCGTCAGGTACAACACATTATGCTCCCTCAAAGGAAATGGCCGCTAGTCACAATTTGACGTATTCCACATAGAAAGCGCTAAACAGACTAAGAACTGGCGTTTTACGTTGTTCTAGTAACCTGAAGAAATAGTGATACCTGCGACTGTGGCGCGGTTCAAAATAGTCACCACCTACTATCATGCACAGAGATGAGAGAGACCTGCACAAAAGAAGACCTATTCTTAGCGAATGACAGGGCCAGCTATGTGGCCAACCATGGGAAACACAAAATTTAAAGCTGTTGGTGTTCCTGACACGGAAAGTAAGTAAGTATCACTCTTCTGTACAAAATGTTTACAGAAAAATTTCCAGAATATGCCACTGTTAAGTATTCATACTACAGAAATTATCATTTGAAAGACCTCAGGTAGACACATGTTGTGTGTGTGAGGAGCTTGCAATGAAAATAAATAGTACGCATTTGAACGATAATGCAAAGAGAGTTGCAGCCGCCGAGAAAATGATTCATCTACATCGAGCTAAGAAATTTTCAACTCAAAAGAAATGGCTGAGTCCAACGAGGAAATTGGGGTTATTTATATATATTTTATGCGGAACCTTCAACTGCCACAAATTCCGGTGCAAGAGGTTTTCTACCTTCGCCAGGTAATTTCTAATGAGGTATTTTATAGAGAACATGCCGTTAGTGAAATATCTTCATGTTTTCTCTGGCGGTTGTGGAGCGCAAAATAAAAACCAACCTGTGTTAAGGATTTTTTCCGCTTTGATTTCGTTCAAAAAATTTAAGACCATTGATCATTATTTTCCTATTAGGGGTCATTCCTTCCTACCCTGTGATACGGATTTTGCGGTGACTAAAAGAAAAATAAGAAAAGTAGACCGTATATACACCATGAAAGAATAGGGACAGCTGATAAAAACTTCATGTAAAAATAACCGCTTTAATGTGATATTGATAAATGCTGAAGAAGTAATTGATTACAAAAGTTAGTGGCCAGAGAATTACAACAAAAATATGTTATCCGCGGAATCCAGTGGCAAAAATATTCCAAGAAATCAGAAGGCTCAACTAAAAATAGGCCAATTCATGCATTTTCACCACTCCTACGAGAACTTAAACTTGGTTGTAGTACATTCTTTCATTAACGGATTAGCCAATCACAGCTTTAGGCTTAACAATAATAAAAAAATACAATAATATTGCCTGAAGTATTAGCATATCCCTGTGGAAAGATTTCGATTAATTGTAAGAAGATTGTTGATATAAAAAAACTACAAATTTGGATGTAGTATGTAGTAGGATGTAGATTTTGGATGTAGAAAATATTCAGGATTATTATAATAAATTGGTCAACTGACCAACAACGACCAATAATATACCTGAAGAAGATGAATGATTGCACTTTTCGTTTTTTTTTGAGTTGCAACAATATTTTTTGTACTTTTTAATACAAATTAAAGTACTATGTGTATTTTTTTTATTTTATTTCCTATAAAAGTTTAGTTTATTTTTTTCAAAAAATATTGAAGTGAAAAAGTCAACAAACAGTTTAGAAATGGAAGTAGGTTAGTTTTTAACATGTAGAAAGCTTCGTGTTTTCGTCATACAGTTTTTTCTTGTTTTCCGAAAGTTTTAGTTTTGTGACTTATGGGTTTCCTGAAATAAGTGATTCATATATAAACTTGTACTTACTTCTTGCGTTGAATGTCATATGCATGACTGCCCCAATTGGATAATACATCGAACTCAAATTAACCAATAAAAATTTGATATAAATATTTGTTTTAGGATCATTCATTTCTTTTGTAGTCGGAAAAAGAAAAGGAATTCTCAATAACATTAAAGAATTTTGCATAACTTTAATTTTTTTTATATTTCCCGTATTCATTTTGCCTAAAATAATATCATAAAAAATCATTACAATGTATTATTTATAAAAAATGCTTTGACTTTTTGCACCACATTAATGAACAGAACACCCCTAACATCCCTGATATATCGTATATTTATGGGACAAAATCACAGAAAAAGATATAAAAAATGTGCCACTTAAAATGGTCTATAATTTTTGAAACTACTATGTAACGGTGTTTGTTATTCATTTACCAAACTTATCCTCTGATTTATTCGGTAATGCAACATTTTAGTTGTTAGTTACACAAGTTGATACCTCTGTAGTTTTGAATTATCACTATCATCAATTAGCCAATCGTGTCCACTGGTGGACATAGGTCTCCCTTAGTTATTTTCAGTGTTTTCTACACTGGGTCGTTTGTAGCCAGTTTTCCGTTACTGTTTTTACATCGTCGGTCAATCTAGTAGGTGGTCATCCTCAGCTTCTTTTATAGTTTCTGAGTCTGCATTTTATGATTAGTCTTGTCCACCGTCCATCTTGTGTTCTAGCTAGGTGCTATGCCCAGGTTCACTTCAGCGTCGCGATTCTTTCGATGACGTCTTGAACAACTGATTTTTGTCTGATTTATTGGTTTGTTACGTGGTCTCGAAGGCTCACGTTCAGAATTTTATTAAGTTTTAAGATTTTGTTAATTAATGCTGTTATTTGTTTCTTCATGGCTGCTCCATAATATTTTAACTCTTCATTTGGTGTCCCACCTTTACATGTAGTTTTTCTATTATTAAGCTTTTCTAATATATATTTTTTAAATTCCTGCGTGTTTATATACACTTTTTGTTTGTAGTTATTTTTCTTGTTTCTAGTTTTAACGTCATTTGTTCTTCATGTTCTTCAATCAATGTATTATTTTCTATGTTATCATCATCATTTGGGTCTACAATTCTATGTGAGTCTTGGCCGCGTTTACTATTTTCCTCCATTGTTGTCGGTCCTGAGCAGCCATTTCCCATTGCTGTATTCCCATTTTGCGTAGATCACTGGCTACTGCATCCTTCCATCTCTTTCTTGGGCGACCAACTGATCTACTGCTATCGGGCCTTTCCCAGAATGTGGCATTCAGGAGTCTTTCGTCACTCGATCTTAGTACGTTGCCCGCCCATCTTATTCGGTTTGTTTTAATGTAGCGTACTATGTTTTAATCTCTATATACTGTCTGGAATTCATCATTGTATCTTTTTCTCCATCCTCCTGTTGTCTCTTCTCTGCAAAGCCCATAGATAGTCCGCAGTATCTTTCTTTCCAGTAACAGTAATTTTGTCGTTTTCCGCTTATTCAGACTACATGTCTCGCTTCTATACGTTATTGTGGGACGAATTATTGTCTCGTACACTCTTATTTTTGCTGGTATTAAAAGTATTTTTGATTTAAGTACGGTCATTAATAAGTAATATGTCCTGTTTTCTGCAATGATCCTGGCTGCCACGTCCTTTTCATATTTATTTTCAGATTTTTATTTTAAAGATTTTCTATGTATTTAGGGTTTATAAGTTTCTTTACATAAGTTCATTGACCTTATAAGAGGTCATCATTGCGAATAAGGAGACTTGGAGAAACCTCCAGTTTTACCGGTTATGTCAAAAAATGTTTTGTTTTGCGGTATCGTACGTAGATTTAAGTAAGATTGAGATTTCTGGTGGATTTTTGAAAAAATTAGTAGTAAAAAATATTTTAACATTTTCCAACATTAACGATTTTATAATATTGGATGAAGATGTCACAATAAACGCTGGATTTCACTATAGATAATTTATTTTAGATGAAACTGGTGCTACAAAGTGCCAAAGACATCAATGATAGTATTGTGTAGTATAAGGTTATAAACGAACAATTTAGGTCAATATTAAATGAATTGCTTAACAATATGTGAATTAGTCGAGGCCAATTTGTTTATAAATCCCCCAATACTGACAAGCTAATTTTTCTTGAGTAGTTTAATTTTGACAAGACGCCCAACTTTTGCTCTTACAACAATTTGCGTTTGTGGTAGCTAACAGAGATAGCAGGGATGAAACATTATGATTTGAGGACTCTCAAATATGTATTACTAACGGTTTTTTTTGTCGATTCTTAAGATAATTATCCAAATTAGCCGAAAAAATATGTATCCTGCCTTTTCTATATGAAAACTAATTACTAACCACCTGAATTTTTTTCTGTTGGTTATTTAATATTAACACAATTTGACACATACATTTTCATACAAATTGCTTCTTCTTCTTCTACTTCTTGGAGATCTTTCGATCTGTTTAATTCTGAAGCTGTCTCTGGTTAATTTCCTGGGAGGTAGATTGCCAACTATCCCTCCATCTTTTAGGTGGTCTTCCGGGAGGTCTTTAACCGGGCGGGTTGTTTTCTAGGGCAATTTTTGGGAGTCTATTCTCATTCATTCGTCTTACATGATTGTACCACATCCTCTTACACTGCCTTCCCCGTCTTACAATATCTTGAATTTTGCACTGCTCTCTGACGTTTGTATTTCTCATCCTGTCTCCCCTTGTTTTGCCGACTATTGTTCTTAAGGTTTTCATTTCGGCAACCCTTAGCATATGTTTCGTTTTGTTGGTATCTTCGCGAACTTCTACGCCATATGTCATGATCGGTCGTATGCAAGTCTTGTAGATTCTAATTTTACTATCTGTGCACATATACGGATTTTACCAGACTATCTCCCGCAAACATCCCGACAATGCGGATACTTTGTTGATCTGACTCCTTAGCTCCTTTACTGGGTCGTGTGTGCTTGATATATCTATGTCCAGATATTTGAATCGTATCACTTGTTCTATAGGGTTGTTCTTAACCACTAACTTACATCTGAGCGGATCTTTTGCTCTTGTCATACAGTTAGTTTTGTTAGTAGAAATGGTCATATTTAGTTGGCAGCTTATTTAAAAGAACTGAAAGAGCTGTCTCTGAAGATCATCTTCTGATTCGGCAATAATTGCTGCATCATCTGCCTAACACACCATACCAATTCTTTTGTTGCTCATTCTGTATCCAAGATTGAGAGATGTTATTTTGTTTATAATTTTGCCCATGAGTAGGTTATACAAGAAGGGGCTTAAACTGTCGCCTTTTCTAATTCCTCCCGATGTTGGAATATTTTCAGTGAATTGGTCTTTGGTTACATTGTTGTTATCTTTGTTATGTTGGTCGGTGTTTTATTTTCTATTAATATATTTAGGATCGGCCCGCCTCGAATTTTTCCATTGGCTCTTGACCTGGAAATCCCTATTTATCGCTCGATCAGCGCATATAAATATTGGCGATTTTCAGGTCAGCCAGGTCAGTCCCTCACGGGCTCTCCGAGAGCTGAGTGCTCTCGGGGCTCTGCTTCCTGCATTTATTTTCCATACTTTGTGGCTGAGAATTGTTTCAACTTAACTTGGTGTTTTTTATTTCGACGAAGAAATTGTCATGTAAGAAATATCTTGCCTTTTTCAAGGCAAGACACCGAAGATAAATATTTTCCAAGTCCATAACCTGAAAATGGACTTAAGTAGAGGAGCTCTCGACAGTATATTCGAAGCCCTCTACAGAGCACCCGGGGATAACAGAAGGTGGTTAGACCCTTAATTGTTCCCCCGAGGTGACAGAAGTAACCCTGTTACGTAGTAGGCCGAGGGATTTTTTGGGCGGAAGATGGTAATAAATTAGATTTTAATGCTGTAACTCGAGCCCTTTGTGTCCTATATTTTATGTATAATATTATCCAGAAATACGATAAAGTAGATAAGAGCTCAAAAATCTCAAAAAGTATTTTGAAAATGTTTTATTTCATGTGTTCGAAATTAAAATGAATAATTTTCCGAACACGTGTGGTGAGTTAGACAAGTGGCGTTCTCACGACAAATAATATGAATTAGCCAGTTTTACCGTCAGAATTTTAATATTATTATATAGAGCTGAGACTTGGACATTAAAAAAATGCAATTTAAAAAGAATCGAGGCTTACTAACTCTGGTTATACCACAGAGGGTTAAAAATATCAAGAACTGATAGAATTGGAAAGTAATGGAGAGAGTAAAGAAACAGAACTAATCACAACTATATAAATCAGAAAACTGGAATACCTAGGCCACGTGATGAGGGGACCAACATATGAAATTTTGAGACTCATAATACAGGGAAAGATTCAAGGAAGAAGATCAGTTGGCCGAAGGCAGAACTCGAGGTTAAAGAATCTACGTGATTGGTATCAATGCAGATCGATTGATTTATTTAGAGCAGCAAGTTAAAAAAAAAAAATAGTCATTATGACTGCCAACCTCCGTAGGGAGACGGTACTTTAAGAGGAAGACCGTCGGAATTTGAAGAAGATAATTTAGATATTATAATGAAGTAATTAAAATATATGTAACTAAATCAGGTCAGATTCTTAATGAAATAATAAAAGGTATTAAAATCAAAATATGTAAATAAATAATAACTACTTTTTAAAACAGAGACAGACCCAAGAGAGTCACTTATAATTAATATTAAGGCTACTTTTAATTTAGTATCGACGAGTTTAGTATTAATGTCATTTGGCATATGTCAGTACCTACTGATACAATCAATAATTAAACAGTATATTAGTTTAAACGTGTACTGTATTTTTTTATTTGTAATGTCAGAATGAATATTATTTTGCTTTTACTTCTGCGATTTTTTTTACTAGTAATTATAATTTTTTTTTTATTTTTATGTACTGGTGTCCCCCACGTAAAGTTGGGGCACCTCCTAGGCTGCGCTCCACATAGGCTAAGAAACGCTGATGTAACACGGAATTCTGTGTATACTGGAAAGTTTTTTTACGACCATGCAATTTCGTTTTATCGTATAAGGAATAAGTTATTTTAAATAACTCTTATTTTAAATAACTGTTTCTTTAAAAAATTATGTAGAATAAAACGTTTACAAAACTATAAAAAGTTTATAAAAATATATATTTTTTTAGGGAAGAAAATATCTACATACTTACGTGTATCTAATAACTGATGTATAATCTTTCAGTAGTAGTAATATAAATAATACTAAAGTTAGATGTTTTATGACCAAATTTCATCAGACGATTATACACTTTTCTCAGTGCCTTCATTACCTTAGAAAATTATTGGGTATGTAGTATAATTCTATACATTTATGAATGCTCACCAGAAATATACTTAGAAAGTATACCTTTATAAATGAACACTATATAATTTTGGTAAAAATAATATATTATATTTTCTAAATACGTCATACTAAATTCATGGTTTGAAAAGTGAATAAATAAACAGAATGTAATTGGATGGGGATTATATGGGTCATTTAGTATCGTTAATTAATGAAAAGGTCATACTAAGGGCATGGACACAATATTTCTGCTATATATTGGAGAATGAAAGGTTCTTTATATTTTTCAATAAAATTTTCTGACTTATTGAATATAAATATTTAGTACTCCTTCCAACAATGATCAATCATCTACTTTGTATAAAAGATTTCTATTTTTCAAACTAAACTGTTGTATTTTAATATCAGATCATTATTTAAACTTTTTTGTCATATTAATTCTTGTTTTTTTTTTCTAAATTTAGTTTGATAATATGCTTGGTTCGGTAAATTCTTTTATTAATATATTTTGTTCGAAATACTATACAGTGATGAGTGTCTTACCACCCGGCTTTTTAACGTAAGAGATAGAAAACACAGTTACCTTGTGAAATAAAAAGAGATGAAACACGTAGAGGTGAGAAATAATCGGAAAAACCTATAATTTATATTACATTACATTACCACTAACGATAGTCTCACACCTTTAGACGTTAGATTCGAGCTAAATCACCTCGGTCATAATTATTATGAGTAACGTCGAATGTGTGACGTATTTCCATTTTTTAATTTCGCATAAAGTAAAAACTGATTGATCACAATAAAGCAAAAATGTGTAGTGATTATTTAATCTAAAGTTTTAAATTATTAACCAAGAATAATTTCTACTATGATTTGAGGAGTTTCATACACTCTTGTCACGGAATAATTATAAATCCTTCGTGGATTAGTGGTAAGAATTGGACATTGCGATACAGACATCGCAGACAATTAGAGTTCAAAAACCACATGTGGTTTTCTTTTTTTTTTTTTAATAATTTGAAATTATGCAAAGATCGTTTTGCTTTGAATCACTAAACAAAACTAAACAAAAACTAAAGTTAAAACAAAAAATCTTATGGACGAAATAGTATCGTCGTACTTTCGAAAATAAAGTAAAAACTTTTAAAGAATGTTTAAATAAGTAAAAATTCTACAAAAATAAAAAAATATCCGTGGCCACTAATCAATCGATTAGGAAAAGTCGCACTGAGATATTCACTGACGATGCGAGAATTATGTGTAGGACAACCACCGTGTTGAAATCATATGGAATCGAAAGGTATTGGTAAATTACAAAGGGCTGGGACAATTTCATTTTGCAGAAGTTCCAAGTATTTCCGCCCAGTCAACATACCGTCTATAAAAAATGGACCAATGACATGATTCCCTATTATGCCTCCCCAAACATTTACTTTTCGAAGACGCTGGGTACGAGCGACATAAATCTGACGAGGATTTCCTCGAGATCAATACCTAGCATTGATTGAATTGTGACGGCCATGCAATGAAAACGTACATTCATCGGTGAACAAAACGTTCTCTAAAAAATGTTCATCTTAATTTGACATTTCCATTGCAGTTTGACAAAATTCTAAACGTCTATATTGATCCCCATCTTTACAAAATTTCACCTACTCTTAATCTTGGAATTCCACATTGTTCTCTGAGACGAGGTGTTGATTGGGTAGGATTTTGCTCAATACTTGCACAAATCAAAGTGTCCCTTAGTTCCAAATCTGGATTTACCTCCCTTCGTCTACGAACTCCTCTTGGATCGAACACGGATCCATAAGTAAAAAATTACGTATAATAGACTGAATTGTTGATCGTGCTGGAGCCGGCCTATTTGGAAACATATTTACAAATTGTTGTCTAATCATGTTGTCTGATAATCCATCCACATGCCAGACAACAATTTGCACTTTTTCCTCGACCGTTTAAATCCTTTTCACGAATTGTTTTTTCAATAAAAAGTTTCTGTTTACCGTAAAAAACACTTCTCGATGTGTTATTATTTGATAACTTGAAGGCTTGATGATGTGGTTAGCTATAAAGCAGGTAGCTATTCGCGCGCATCCATTCCAATGTCGTCAATTGTTTTGAAAATCATTACCTGTACAGAGGAATTGATATTAACACTGAGAATTTAGTGATGGATTTGACATTAAACAGTCTTCAATGGATTATTTTCCATTCACAACTGAAGACTTTAAAACTGGAATTGAATTTGAAATATTTTGTATTTCTATTTTATAACATTGAAATAAGAATAAATTGTAAATAATGAGTTTTTCGAAAACTTGTTACCTAATATGTATCATATTTTCTATTATTTTTGATTGAGTAAAACAAAAATTTTACCCTTGGTTTGAATTGAACCCCAGTCTTCTTATCGATAGACAACGTCTCTAACTATTACACCAATTCTAGATACAATAATTGTTTTCGGACTGATAATACCTATTTAGTTTAGTCAAATATTTCAGTTGAGTTATTTTTATTATTAAATAAACTTAAAGATTTATAATTTAAAATCGCTACTAATTAATGTTTTTTACTATAATATATCTTAATATATTTAATCATTTATTCTAACATCAGAAATTATTAAAATAAAATATTTTCGAGGTCATCCGTATAATTATGACTGAAGTCAAATAGACACGTCTAATAACTAGCCTTATCTCGTACTATCTCATAACTTAATCTGTCTTCTATCCTTTCCGCTATTTTGCCAGGTGGTAAGACACTCATTACTGTATACACGCACTACCTTAAATGTACCATAAACTTAAAACTATTTTTCTTCTGAACCATTCACTGAATTTCGGTGATTTTTATTTTCATATAATATACTCAATGACATTAGAAGTTTTACACCTAGAAGGAATAAATTCTTGAACTTAATTTTTTGGCAACAGAATGACAACATTTAAAACAGGCTATGATAACAATATCAATGTTTTACCTTTAAATTTTTTTTGTGAAGATACCGATTTGTATAGAAATTTTTAGTTATTATTACTCAGTCTAATTGTATTTAGTGTAAGAAAATGCCTCGAGTTCGAAGACATCAAAATTACCACCATATAAGCGATTTTGACAGGGGCAGAATTATTGCGTATAGAGATATGGGTTTGTTGTATCGCGAAATAGGCCGTCGCGTTAATTGTACGGCAATGAAGGTTATGCGTGTCTGTCGTGTGTGGACAAACGAAGGTAGGGGAACACAAAAAAGACCTACTGGTCAACCGAGGCGTACCACAGAGCATCAGGATAGGCGCTTTATATTACTTGCTCTGCGAGACCGTTTTGCTACTACGCGTCAAATTGCTGACCAATGGTTTGGAGTAGTAGGTAGACCTGCTAGTATGCGTACACTATATCATCGCATTCGAGCCTTTGGACTGGTTTCATTGCGCCCACGACTAGTGCTTTCTTTGACTGCGGATCACTGTCATCAACGTTTGAATTGGTGCAGAAAACGGCAGCAATCGGTGGCAGAATGGCGTAATGTAGCATTCAGCGATGAATCAATATTCTGTTTGAGAATGCATGATGGTCGTAGGATGGTAAGACGCCGCCGTGGAAAGCGACGAGATATCGGGTTTGTTGTTGAGAGACATGTACACAGGACAGTTGGAGTAATGGTTTGGGGGGCTATTGCCTATGGTAGCCGAACACTACTTGTGTTTATTCGAGGCAATATGACAGCTGCGCGTTATGTTGATGATATCTTACAAACCACCTTACAGCCTTATCTCGACGGCCGTTGAGACGTACTTTTTCAGCAAGACAACGCGCGTCCCCATATTGCTCGTCAAACTATGGACTTTCTCCAAGAAGCTGGCGTTAATGTTTTGCCGTGGCCACCCTGTGCTCCGCATTTAAATCCTATCGAACATATATGGGATATGATGGGAAGGAGACTGTCCGCTTTGCACCATCTTCCACAGACTCTGGCACAGTGAAGTTCAAGTTGATGGAACGGGGTGCCACAAGCAGACATCGATCATCTCATTTTGTCAATGCCTAGACGTTTACAGGAGTGTATTTAGCTACGGGGTCGCCAAACACATTAATTTTTTTTTGATTACTTGTTAATAAAAATTCTTGACAACGTTATCGTTTCATTCTTGATGTAAATCTACCATGTTGCCAACAAATTAAGTTCAAGAAATTATTCCTTCTGGGTGTAACACTTCTAATGTCACTGAGTATAGATATTACTGTAGAAATTACTGTATCTACTAATGTCTGTCTTCTAAAAATGTTAACGTTTTAGCCATATTAGGGGTGCAAAGATAAAGTTGTGTTTTTTCATTTTATTTTACAACAGTCTGTGGAATTTACTAGAAACAAACATTACATCCTATTAATATTGCGAGTTAAAAGCGTTGAACTGGCCACTCTGCAGCCCTGATCTAAATCCTATAGAGAATTGGTGAGATGTTATTGATCGTCAACTCAGGCGCCGATAACCACCATCAGTATCTCTTGACGACATAGAAGTTATGGTAGAAGGAGTTTGGGATTCGGGATGTAATTCATCAGATACGACGCTTGATTTTAAGTATGCTTAGTCGCTGTGACGAAGTAATTAAAAATATAGGAGGAAATACTTGTTATAAAATGTTTTTGAGAAGAGGTTATGTTATGGGCATGAGAGAGATTTACGTTATGTTTTCTTAGGCTTTAATTGTTGTAAATGTCAATAAATAAAGTTTATGTAAGTAGTGTTTCTTGTGCTTTCATTTAATTTGTTTCTAATAAATTTCACAGGATGTTGCAAAATAAGATGAGAAAACATACATTAATTTTTATGTATATGGGTAAAAAGTTAACATTTCTCAAAAAACGTAGAAATGTAGAAATATACCCATAATGCAAAAAAAAAATTATCGAAATCCAATCAACGGTTCAGAAGAAAAATAGATTCAAGTACTTGGTGCATCAATTTTGGAGTCAGTGTATTTATTCTAACATTTATCAATCTTGAAGCTTAACTTAAATAAAAGTTGTTGCATTTACATTAAATTTAATAACTAAAAATCTTTTTTCCCTCTTCATTGTTTTAGATCGTCTTCTTTGGTTTTAGATAAAATACATAGATCTTAATGTGTTTATATGTGCTTGAAATCTCGAATTTATTTCATATAATTTTAAATTTGTTTGATAATCCTTTCATATCCCAGGAAACAAAGATTCTTATGAACACAAGAAAAACATTTCTAGAACAAGGGGAGAGAAATAAAATGGAATATAAAGAAATAAACAAAAATATTAGAAAAAATATTAAGGAGTGTAAACGGAGAGTACATGAAGAAAAGATAGAGAAACCAATTGAAAAAAATAGAAACATGAAGTGCTTAAAGCAGAACCTGGGAAACATACAAATTAATAGATATTACAATATGACGGGTGTCCTGCGCACTTTTCCAGACGAGTTCGAGATTATTTGTATGCAAGTTATCCTAATAAATGGATTGGAAGGGGAAGTATATTTTCATGGCCAGCAAGATCTCCAGACTTAACATGTCTGGACTTTTATCAGTGGGGAAGATTGAAGGACTTAGTGTACCAAACTCGACCAGCCACGCGAGACGACATGAAACAGCGCATTATAAACGCAATAAATAGTATATCAACAGCTGAGATCGAAGCAGCTGTTATGTCTACGAGCGAAAGATTACATCTTTGAAAACAATTTGAACATTTAATTGGACATTAAGTTTTAATGATCGAGATATTTGTATGATCTTTCACATATTTAATTTTAAGCTATAATAAAGGGTGAGTCAATACTATACTTACTTATGTTTATGCGTTTTTATTTATATCTCGAGTTCGACAAAAGCTATCAACATGCGGTTTGCGCCATTTTGTTTACGAATTTAATCCAGTTCCATTATAATTTACAATAAATAGGTGTTTCTATTAAACATTTTGAAGAAAAACAAATTTTAATTTTTTCTATTCGAAAGTACCCCCTACCCATGACAATTAAAACTAAATGCAATTGTTTTATAGTAGATGTAAATTAAATTATCCATACTCTTTCTAATGACACTAATATCGTTAAAATCGGTTGATCCAAACCAAAGTTATAGGTATTTATCCATAAATACTTTCTCACTCTCCCCCACGCTTTATTTGAAAAAATAAAAAAAAGTACTTGAATAACTTTATGAGGAATTTAGGCCTCTTTCTAGTTTACTTATTTAACACTTGGTATAATTGGGCATATTTCACAAAAAACTGGCCTTCAAATTTTTCTTCACAGGTTACGCCGCTTAGCGGTTAACCTAGAAACTTGAAAGGTATTTCCAGCGATTTCTCTTGGCCACTTTTACTAAGGAATTTTTTCTCCTAATGACATACCATGAATAGTTTCTGATATATAGCCCAGAGATCAGCTTAGTGGACCACACGGTACACGCAACATTGAAGGAACACGCAACCTTCTGATTATTATTTACATAGGTATTTTATTACTTACAGTAAAAACTATGTTTTTTTACTTTTTTGTTGTTAACCATATTTATTTAAGGGAAATAAAAGACAAATTATTTTGTTTTGTACTTTTTTATGTTGGGTCAATAATAATACAATCTAATGCCCTAGAAACATTATCAAGGTTATTTAAAATTCTATTTAACAATATATCATTATTATTCATAACAGTTTCATAAACAATTTCAGTAGTTTTAACATCATCGCTAGCTTTTTCTTGCTGACCATTACCAAATAAACTATTCAAAATGCTTTCCATTCTTTGAAATTTTAAATCGTCGATCAAGGTATTAGAACCATCTCTGTAATGTATAAAGAAAAAATCTGGTTTTTCCATAGCTTTAAGTTTAAGAAGCAATGCAGCTAGGGTACGTTTAATTAGTAATCTATCGGACTCTGAAAATTGTTCATTGGGATGCATATTTCTTAAGTAGCATAAAGCAATTAGTTTCATTTGAACCATTTTATATTCTTGAACTATCACGCCCTTAGCATATCGATGTTCATCTGCTTTGGGCGACACAAGTTTCCGTTTTTCAATGTTTTCATCTCGATCGCTTTTTGGACGAACTTGTTTTACTTTAATATTCCTTAGAAGTTTCAAGTACACCCACTGTTCTTTTATATAATCCATAACATTATATTCTTGATAATTTGAGTAATACATTTGTGCTTGCCCGTAGTAAATATTTATGAGAACAATATAAAGATTAACAAATACCAGATTGAAGATCATTAACAAAATATAGTAAATATAATGTACAACAGATGTAAAGGAACTTGTATCGAATTTAAAAATTCCGAAAGCTGCCAAGAATAAATTAACAAATGAAATAAAAGGATCTTTAAAATCGTATGTTTGAGTTGCAAATAGCAAATAAGCAGCGAGTGTAAAGACTACTAGCAAGTGAAAATGAAGAATAAAAAGACAAAACAAATGAAATGCTGAAATCGCTAAAGTTTTCTCGACGATTTTAATAATAACTAAAAACCTCAGTAATTTCCACACTCTGAATGTTGCTAGGAATACCAAAAAGGCAGCCAATGAAGTTAAAGCAACTTCAGAGGAAAATAAATGAAAATATTTTATAAATCTATTATGCTTGCTTTGTTCAATTTTTTGCAAAAATGATTTTACTGCTTGGGATCTGAGGATATATAATACAAAACAAGTCGCAGTTAGCAATATTATTACGACATCAGTCAAAAGCCATATATCTCCTATTGCTTTTTTCTTTTTTGATTTTAATCTTTGGATTAATTTTAGGGAAAGGACAAACACGGCTACTATAAAAAATACAAATAATATTCTTATCCACACACCAGTATCGTTAGCAGTTAATAATAGCCTTGCCGTTCGAACCTACAAAAGAAAAAGAGAGCTAAATATTAACCTAAAGATAAACAATCTACAAATTAACGGAATAAAATCGCATTTCTTCTATTTTTTTTTATAAAAAAAAGTTGTAGAATACATATATTTAATGATAAATAGTTTTTCCTGACTGAAGCCTATTTTCTTTTTGGATCATTATAGTTATAAATTCTTCAAAAAGTAACTATGTAGGTAAAATTATTTAAACAACAAAAACATAAAAGTAAAAGTACAGAGCGATCGAAAAAAAATCGTAATTAGAGCATTCCTTACACTAAGCTTTCTGTTGGATGGTTAGTCTCTTTAACACAAGACATTAAAAATATAACCTATCAAGTTTATAATTTTTCTTACAACATAAAACATAATGTTTATATAGAATATATTAGAAATAGCTGGTTAATTAAATAATAAAGCCATTCCAAAAACGAAATCTACATGGGAGTAAAAATACAAACTGTCAATTGGTATAACTTGGCACATATGTTAGCATAAACCATTTATTTAAATAGCGACTCACCTTTTATTGTTTCAATAAGAATTGATGTGGTAAGAACTGATGGAGGACGTCTGTGCTATACTTAGTAAGAAAATTGATGTAGCGTACACTCCGCAGATAATTTATAAACTACAAATACTGGTCCATTTCAACCAAGCAAGCAGGCAAGCCATTTAATTGAACCCAGTCTAAGAGAGTTTCTACACAATGAAAACAGTAATCCGTAACCAAATAGATTACATATTGGTCAACAAAAGATATCACAATGCAATCATCAGTGCAAAAACATATCCTGGAACTGACATCAATTCCGATCATAATCCTGTTGTTGCAAAAGTTCGCGCAAGATGGAAACTAATAAAGAAACAAAAACCTCAACACCAACTATTAGACATCCAATTATTGAAAAACGACACCTTACATCAGACAGTAAATAAAGAATTAAACAAAAATTTAGGAAATATCGACCACAATAGAATTAGCGAGTACGATGACATAAACGTTCTGTGGAAAACTATTAAAGAACAAATGAACAATGTAACGGAAAAACATCTAAAAGTAACACCTAGAAATAACAAACAGGAATGGATGACAGAAGAGATTTTACAATTAATGAACAAACGAAGAGAATCCAAAGGAAAAAATGACAAGGACGGAGAATACAAAAGACTAAATAGAATAATTCGAAAAAAAATAACCGAAGCAAAAGAGAAATGGCTGGAAACAAAATGCGTGGAAATAGAAGAACTACAACAAAGGCACGATTTTTTTAATTTACATAAAAAGGTAAAAGAGTTTACATCGACTACCAAGAGAACGACTTTTCACACCATGCTGAACACGGATGGCAAACTGCTAGAATCAACAGAAGACAAACTGAAAGAATGGGAAAACTATATTAAAATTCTTTTTCACGACATACGAGAAGAACCAAGATTGGAAAATAACAACGAAGGGCCAACAATTCTGAAATCTGAAATCATAAATGCAATTAATCATCTTAAAACAAATAAAAGCCCAGGTCCAGACGGAATATACCCAGAAACGTTAAAATTAATCAGCGAAGAAAATATCGAAATATTTGTCCTTTTATTCAATCGCATTTACGATACAGGTAAAATACCCCAAGATTGACTGGAGTCAATATTCATCCCACTACCAAAAAAGCCAAACCCACAACACTGCAATGAGTTCCGTCTGATAAGGCTTATGAGTCATGCAGTAAAAGTCCTACTAAAAATCGTACATAATCGTATCTATAGAAAGTGCGAAACAATCATCGGAGACGATCAGTTTGGATTCAGAGCCGGCATGGGAACGAGAGAAGCCCTGTTCAGTTTACTAGTTCTCGCCCAAAAATGCTACGACCAACAGAAAGATATATTTATATGCTTTATAGACTTCGAAAAAGCATTTGATAGAGTAAGACACGACCTACTATTAGAACGTTTGCAAGAAGTCGATTTAGATGGAAAAGACATCAAATTCTTAAAAAACTTGTACTGGAACCAAAACGCCAGAGTTAGGATCGAAGGTTCCACATCCGCAGAAGTAGAAATTAGGAGGGGAGTTAGACAAGGATGTGTTCTGTCGCCTCTGCTGTTTAATCTTTACTCCGAGTTTCTATTTAAAGAAGCATTGGAGGATTCCAAGGATGGAGTCAAGGTGAATGGCGTAAATATCAACAGTATCAGATACGCCGATGATACAGTTTTAATTGCGGATTCCGACATAGGTCTACAAGGACTCATCGACAAGACTAACTCAACCTGTGAGCACAATAAATGGGCACATTTTAGAACAGGTCAATAGATTTAAGTAACTGGGATGTTGGATCGATAGCAGCCTAAATCCTGATCTAGAAATAAGATCGAGAATAGAACAGGCCAGAAAATCTTTCGAAAAAATAAAAAAACTGCTTTGTGATTCTCGAATAAAACTCGAAATTCGACTACGTTTATCAAAATGCTACGTCTGGTCGACTCTTCTATATGCAGTTGAAACGTGGACCCTAAAAACATCAACCGTAAATAAATTGGAGGCCTTTGAAATGTGGATCTACTGGAGAATGCTTAAAATTTCATGGACATCGCATACCTCAAACGAAGAAGTGCTGCATAGAATAGGCAAGGAAAGAGAACTTTTTAACACAGTAAAACTTAGAAAAACATCATACCTAGGCCACATACTGAGAAATAATAAGTACCAATATGCCCAACTTATAGTGAAAGGAAAAATCGAGGGAAAGAGAGGCCTAGGAAGGAAAAGACTATTGTGGCTCAGAAACATCCGACAATGGACAGGGCTAAATTTTGAACAGCTAATAAGAACAGCTGAAGATAGAGAAGATTTTAAAATTGTAGTAGCCAACCTCCATTGAGGAGAGGGCACTTTAAGAAGAAGAAGTCTAAGAGACTTGTATACCTCTTAAAATGACGTTCGTGTGTTACAGTTAATTGAAGCGAGGTGTATTAATTCGTGTAAGAACAGGAATCACTCCACTACAAGACCCTTAAGCTAGCGGAGACAGACGAGCAAATTCCAATTTAATCTACGCCATATTTTTTTCACCCATTTTTCACTAATTTATTACCACCCTAATAATTTTTCACTACCAAACTACCCTTAAGAGGATTGATTCTGCTGGCTTAAGGTTCAAGTTAGCAGAATTAAAAAAAAACTTTTTGCCTATGGCTTATTTTTCATCCATTTTTCACTAACTTATTAATAACTCGATAATTTTTCACCCCCAAACCTTCCCCTAATGCCGTTAGCTTAATATTCAAAAGTGTTTACTAAACTTTGACTTTACGCTAATAATTTTTCACCCTAAAACCAATCTTATTTGGCAACGTTACCGCTATTGGCTGTGAGTTTCGCCGGTAGCGCTCTCTCGCGGTTTGAAACTTGTACTTTTCTTGTAAAACCGGTGTAAGTGAAATATGACAAAACGAGAAAAATAGATATTTATCTCAAAATACACAGATTATGAACTGAAATATTATTGTAAACTGATTACTGAACGAATACACAGATTGAATAATAAAAGTGATTACGCTTTTTTATTTTATTCATTATAATTATAATATGTAAGATAAAAGTTCCTGCGACTGAATGACTACTTACGCAAGAGGCCATTGAGAAAAAGACGAAGTTTATGTGAAAATATTTAAAGGTTAAAGGTTACCTTACCTTACTTACTTTTGTGGAGTGTTTATGTTTACTATTTGAAATATATTTAAAATGGAACAAAGACCTAATTATTATATAAATGCAATACATAAAGTGTTGCTTTTGGGTCTTCAACACTATTTGAGGCAAAAACGACGAGAACGTAGCTCAATATAATATATATTATATTATCAAACAAAACAGCTAACATTTATTGACAGTTAATTGAAATAAATATTAATCCATCCAATAATCTGACACATGATACATATATTATGACATATATTATGTCAAAAAATGTCGGATACGACAATCAAATATATTCGTACAAAAAATTTCGTATTTCGTGTCATCGGATATCGGATCTGTGAAAATCCAGTTTACACCTCTTGTTTTCATTTTTCATTCTGTTTACTGTTTTTGCTCAGCGTTATTTTTTGTGTGCGTAGGCCTTAGTACTTAGATATCAATTTGTTTGAATTTTATCAAAATGGATAATAAACATTACACTGGATTTAAGTCTATATCACATGATATCCCAAATCAACCAGTTACACCAAAAAAGGGGAAATATTTAGTTGATGCTGGGCATGTACGCAATGTTTCGAAATATAATAGCTGCATCCAGGCCTCAGGTACATAACTAGGGCTCATTTCTGCATCAGATTTTCTTCCTCCAAGAAAGTGATCACTGCAAATTAAATGATGACTTTTTGGAGTCCATAATGATCCATCCTCGCTACAAAATCAATTATTTTTTTATTTTACACCATAGAAATATTATGTTGTTTGTATTATAGGTTATTTACTTACTTTTTCTTATTGATAGCAATAATCCACTTTTCTCTTTGAACTGTTTTATGCTTGGCAACAGGAAATGAATACAATTTACAATCACTGTTATATCCAGTATTTTTACATGTATCAATACAACAGCAGCTGCTATATCTTTTTTTTTTGAAAAATCCATATTCGCCATTAATTAAAAATTTACAAGTTAAATGCAGAAAACTGCCACTAACAGCGCTGGTGAAAACTGTCATATCCCCTCTACTCATCGGCTCACAGCGAATAGATTGTCTCAATGTGACTAGTCTGTACAGGGTAAATGCACAACATCGATGCCATACTTCTTTGCAAACTTGTATTAAAATAAACGTCACTTCTTACTACTTAGACTAATCCATCTTTTGGGTTGAGGGTAGCTTAAGTACTATAATGCTTATACTTATAATGCCCACTAATGACCCTGTCTGACTTCCTTCTCTTAGTGGTTCTCAAACATAAATAATATTAGCTACAACATACTTGGCTTAAATTAAAATAAAATAGAAATTAAGAAATGCCTTTTATTTATGTCACACAAGCAGTTTGTTTTTAATTTTACAGTATGTGCTAATAATAAAAATAAAACTAAAATATAAAGAACAAAACGTAGAAATATCCGAAAATAAAACTAATAAATAAGTTTAAAATAAAAGAAGTCATTGTATTTAATTTCGTGTGTAAGTAATCGTAATTGTACACCTTTATATTTAGTTCCTTTTTCTGTCAATCGCTGTCACATTTAGTTTCTGCTTCACTATCATCATCATCATTATTATCGTCACTGTAGTTACTATCTCCGTTATTTATATTTATAATAATTAGTTCGATATCATCCAACAAATTGTCAATTTCCCACATTTTTTTCCGTTGCTATTACGTGGTTTACGTAGTTTTTCCATTTCTCTGGCGTAATGACCTGGTACGCTGCTGTAATTAAACTTCGCATTTTAGCTTCTTTAAAATTCGCGTTGCGTCCAGCTATATACGGTTACACTTTACTCCAAACCATTTCGATGGGATTGAGTTCCCAGTAATAGGGTGACAGAAGCCATTCTGCATATCTTTTTTAGTGTTAAACTGTTGGGAATTTGTTCTGACTTTCTGCTGTGATAGGAGGCATTGTCCATTTCCAGAACAGTTTTTTCTGGTAAATTTAGCAATAAATTATTTTCGAACCAATCTTCGAAGGTCGGTCCATCCATTTCGTCGTGGTAGTCCTGAGTATTTTTCTTTGCCAAAAACGTGAGCTCTGTTCCATCAACAAATTCACTGGCAGATCCTGCGTGCAATAAAACGAACCGTGGACCACGAGCTGTTGGAGCTTTTATTCCTGTTGTCAGACCACGAACAAAAGCATCGCGATGAGATGTAATTGTTTTATCAAACCATTCTTTTTTCTCACTGTGCCCGATATTTACCCATGATTCATCCAAATACACTATGTTGTTTCCTTCTGCACGGTATTTACGAATTGAACGTAAATAACGATGACGCCACGAGATGATTTCTGGTTTTTCAATCAAAATTGAATTTCTGCCACGTTTTATAAACACAAAATCCATATCAATCAGCAAGCGATGTAGCGTGGCCCGTGAAAAGTTGGGCAAAGTATTTGGGACATTTATAACAGCTAATATGGTGTTTATTATTGGTGGTATGTTGGCACGAAAAAATTGATAAATTATTCTACCAATTTGGCCCCTGACACCTTCATCGTTGTTGTCACGAGAATTAATAACCTTTCGCTTCTTGGGCCTGCTCTTTGGAGATTGTAATCCAGGTGATGAATATTCCTGTCGTATGCGAAACAGAGTCTTTTTGCAAACACCATTCATTTCTGACACTTTTCTAATTACACTTGATACAGAATCGTTGTTATCCTGATTAAGATGATAATTAATAATATTCATTAGTATCTGCTTCTCTGAAAGTTTCAGAGCTTTTTCACGTTTCCATTGAAAAATTTTCTTCATTTTGCGGTAAAAATTCGGCATAAAATATAACAATAGCCAAAAACATAAAATAACAATAATTGCCAACAGCAAATCACAGCAACAGCCACCAACAAATAATAACAATAACAAAACAGTAACAGTACATCCAAAATGGTACAAATAATCGTAACTCGAATATGCTTACGCGCCATGAAGAACAAGTAAAGACTAATTAAGGCCCTGGATGTATCAAGCTTTTAAATATATTCTGTACAAGAATTACTCTAATTGCTTCTTAATTACTGAAAAACTTAGAGGAAAGTATTTGCAGTTGATATCAACCAAAATTACAAATTCCTTACACATTATGGCAGTAATTGGCACCGCAGGGACATAAATTCCATTTTAAATTTAGCAGTTAGTAGAAATTACCGGAATTATTTTAAACTTTGAAACAAATGTTTATTTAATGCACATTTTACTATACTACTGCTACTAATAAAAGATAAAAGTTGATAAGTTACTATTAGAAACAAATTATGTATAGTATTATGTAAAATTATTAGCAAACGATATTTGTAAATTACATAAAATTGTACTTGAGGACTTGTTGAGAACTCCTGGTTTATTCCGTTTATATTAAAAGATAGACAATAGAGAACGCCATCGCTCACTTCATAAAACTGGCAACGTCTTGGCGAAATTCCCATAAGGTTAGCATTGCACGTCTTACCCTATACCTACAGACTATACTAAAATGCACATTAAGATGGCAGCGTTACAGAGCTAGGCCCGTGCTTTCTATATGTCAGAACTAACTACAGTGTTGTCAAAGTTTTTAACCGTACGGTATGGGCTGGCCTCTATAAAATTTACAATTACAGACATTTGAAAATAATTAAGAAATAAGAAAATACAATTATAAATTCAAAATTATTCTTTAATAGATCTAGTCTGCAATTATAAATTCAGGTAGATAAAATGTTGGGAGTCATTAAAAGGATATTTAGTTGATGTCTGACGTTTGTGTCGTGCTAATGTCAAAAACTGTTATAAAATTTAAAAAGGGTAATTTGTTAAATAGCGAATGCACAAAAAAATGTTTTTAACTATTTGTTAAACAGTAACAATGATAAAAGTTTATCAGAAATAGTGGGGGAAGTTTCTGCTATGACTGGAGTCTCTGAACGAACGATTATCTGATATATAGAGGTAAAAGTAAAAATGGGCCACTCTTAATTCCCATAAGAAAAAAAGAACCGGTTATTCGATTAGCTGTGAGAATAAATACGATGAAGTAACTCGCTCTGAATTAAGACAAGTAGTGCACGGTTTTTTTATGGACAATATCTTCCAACTCTTGACGTGGTAGGTACTAAAAAAATTAACGAAATTGAGCATCTTCTGAATTTTGCTAAGAGAACAGTGAGAAGACTATTGCACGACATGGGTTTTATATACAGCAAGCAGGGTAGAAATTCAATAATAATAGAAAAATACGAAATAGTCGCTTGGAGGCGCTATTTTCTCGAAGAAATACAGAAAATGGGGAATCAAGGAGCCAATATCAAGGCTTTCGTTAATAAACCTATCACAAGTTTAAAACTCCGAGCAGAAAATGATCAAAATTTGTTTCAGTCCATGCGGGAAACGAAGGTGGATTCGTTAAAGGTGCTCACATAACTTTTCTTGCCAAAAAAACGTGCTGAAGATTACTATGAAGGTACGGACGAATATCTATTTGAGAAATGGTGTGAAGATATGTTAAAACAGAATCTCCCAAAAAAATACGAAGAATTTGATTGTAATGGGCAATGCATCTTATCACTCTGGGAAACTTAATTTTCCCATAGAGTATTGGGTGAAACATCAAATTAAGGAGTGGCTTTACCAAAACAATTATGGAAATTGAAACGTCAATAAACTTATTTTATTCTTCAATTGTGGGTTACTCCCAATAAAATAATATTTATTTTGAAGAATAATACTTAAAAAACAGAACTTCTAAAAACTGCTCATGCATTTAAAAATATTTATAACAAATACAAAATTGATTGACTTGTTGGAAAATACAGAAATTACAGTGACGAACAATGCTGTATAAATGTTCACATCTAAAGACTTCCGCCCTATCACTGTGAACTGAACCCAATATAAAGGGTGTGGAGAGAAGTGAAACAGTACGTGACTCCTAGGAATTAAAGTTTTAAACAAAACGCCTTTAAAACATTGATTTATAAAGGTTATGGAAAGTACAGAACAGTGGACATTAGGAAAGTTACCTCAGACATGTTATAAAGGTGAAAAATATTTTTCGGAAAGTAGATAACATGCAAGATGACATTAAACCTATTACAATTTCATTAAACGATAACTAGAAAGATAAACTCGATTATGAAAATGAAAATAATTCAAAATTATATTTCAAGGGGTATTCTCTTAAACCGCTTTCATTAAATACTTATTCATAAATGTTCACTAAAGGTCACTATATACTTAAAATTATTAATGTAGTTCATATAATTTAATAGCTGTGTTTAACCATCAAATTATCTTTATAATGTGTAAACGCATTTTACTCCATTTATTTCATTCAGGAATATTCTACTAAAAATTTTACCTTACCTAAACCTATTTTAGTCTACCCTGAGTTCGGCCCTGCTCGTTTTACAAAAGTAGCATAATTTACAATGCCAGTAGAATTGGCAATGCTGTTATCCTATATCCGTACACTGCCATCTGAATGTGATTTCCACTTTAGTAACTTTGAGACGATGTATAGCTTATTATTCAAGCCAGTAGAATTGAAAAAATAAATTATTTTTGAAATACCACAGTGTTTTGCTGGGTTTTTACGAACTTATTACCACCCTAGTAATTTTTCACCCCTTAACTACTAACCTATTTAATAACCTAATATCCGGTTTAATGTTTACCTATATCCAACTGACAATAAATGTAATATCGACATAAAATTAAAATTTAAATATCTTAAAATTTTTGAAATGCTGCTAATATAAATTTATTTTACTGCGTAAATAATCCAAACTAAAAAAAATAGCTGTTTTGAACAATACAACCTGTAATTTCCGTCTCATTTGAATATTCTTAAAATATTTATCTGCTAAAATGTTTTCCAAGTAATATAAATTCTTTATGCTATACAACTAATTTAAAAAGTATGCTTTTACCAATCTTTAATGCCCTTCTTATTTGAATAATATTTATATATTTAATACCTAAACTATTTTCCAAATTTTCAGGTACCTAAAAAATATAAATCTTTTAAAATCTTTATATAAATAAGGTTTTGGCTTGATTCCACTATAGTATCCTGTAGTTCTGACACTTTTTGTCGCAGTTTTGCGATTCTCTCGTCCTTCTTGAGTAACAGCTTTGCATTGGTGTCGCTTTGGCGTAGAGGTTGCCTTTTGTTTGTTTTCCGTACGATTTCCTCGTAGGTGGTATCATCGGCTTTGTCGCTTTTTCTCCTTTTTCCTGATTTTCTTGATCCCGGTGTTTTAAATTCACAGATGGGTCACCTCCAGTATCACGCTTTTGTCTCTTTGAAAGTAGCCTGTAAGCTGTGATAACCTATCTCTACGTATGGGTGTCTTACTTACCGAAGATCTAATAAGACCTGCTTTTATAGTGAAGTCGCAACGATCCTTGGCACGTCTGCTCAGCTCTTTGTGTAGCAGTCGTTTCTGGTCCATTTCGCACAGAAAACGTCTTATTTATAGAACGAAGAGTGTTCGGAAATGGGCAAACTTGCGGATGGCAATCTTATCTCGAAGTAATAACAAACCAAAAAACTCTTGCGAGTTTAGTGACAAGGTTGTAGTAGTTATAAAAAAAACTTTGCATGCTTTTATAAAATGTGTATAAGTTGGCAATTTTAACGTGAGATATTTATAGAAGAGAAACAAAGAAATAAGAAAAAAGAAAGAAAAAAACAAGTATATAAGATTTATAAAACAATTCTTAGCTTATAAAGTAATATTAAAACTTAAATGAAGTTATGGGATCTATTTATGGAGTATTTTTTATATATAAAGCTTAAAAGACCTTGAATGTATAGGGGCGAAAAAAGTTTCAACAACTAAAGATAACTGAATCATGAAAATTGGAATGAAGGGGATTTGAAGAGTGAACTGTTTAAAGATGTTCATCTATTTGCTATTACTGGTTATACCGGAAGTTACTTATAACTTCCTTTTTTAAAAGGAGACCATGTATATTTTTTAATTTTAGAAATATTCACGTTATTCTGAAAAGTTTTTGTTAATACTTCCCTATACCTATTGTAAACTGTTTTAAATTATAATGGTTTTTATATGCAAATTATACTTTTCTATGTATAATTATAATTGCATATACATAATATATATTATATTACATTGTATATAATGTATATACTTTTCTATATATTTCTATGTATATAAAGTTCAATATCCTCTAATGTAATTTGAATAAAAGTTTGAATTACTCAGGAACTTATTAATTAGATACAGCATTATAGTTTACAGTGTAAAGTTGCCTTTTCATTAAACATGATACTTTCATAATCGGCATAAAACCGACATCCTAAATTTTTGCCTAATTCCTTTTTCTCGAATGGGACACCCTGTATGTAATTCATTATTTTAAAAAAATATGTTTTTCAGTCTCGATCTGTATTAGTATTCCCTATACCTATCTCTTTAAGTTTTCAAATAATATTAACTTTATACATTTTTGTTACATTAGGATTAAATTAATGTGACATGATAAGAATCTCATTAACCCCATCGATAATGTGTAAACAAAAACAAAAATCAAATCCCAAGCCTGGACCAAAACGTTCACCTTAGGCGGAGTTGGGAATGGGCAACAATGTTCATCTCAAATTTCGGCTCAAGCGTAAGCTGTTTAAGGACCATCTCAGGGGAATCGGCCAAAAATAGGCAAAAAGAATCCCAAAACAAAAGTGAAGCAGGTGGCAACGGATCCACCTCACAAAAAGGACAGGGACCGACAACTCCAGTGTGAAGCGCCTTCATCCAAGTACTTCCACGGAGAGCACGCCGCAAAAGCAGAAGAAGTCACGCAGAGGTAGAAATGCCTATGCCCCTTCCCAAAGCTTTGCGGAAGCTTAAGATGTCTTCGCTGGAAGACATCTTAAGGTCGATATTATAGAAAAGGTAAAACCGTACGGAAAGGTAACTGCTGACCGGGCAAGCCTTAACTGGGCAAACATGATTATATACTATTATTCAGTGCAACCTATTACTCAAAAAGTTGGTAACGGCGACACTATGACACCGCCTGAATGTAACGGAAGAAGAAATAGCACTAATTCAAGAACCTTGGATAATTAAGACCAAAATAACTGGTTTTTGAAATCTAAATTATCAAAGTTTTATCTTACCAAGCAATCAACAACCGAAATCAGCCATATAGGTTCCCAGCAAAATTAAAGCCTCTCCCATGGAGCATTTTTGCACCACAGACGTTACTACGGTTAAAGTGAAATGTCCATTAGGAAAGGGCAAAATAAAGAGTTGATACTAGCATCAGTCTACCTACCCTTACATGTAGCCACCCTACCATCAATAAAGAAGATGGAAGATTTTTTACACCCTTGTCTCAGTCAGAAGGATGAACTCATTATCGGATGCGATTCAAACTCTCATCATCTAGGCTAAGAAAGCAGCAGAGATGATAACGGTTGAGATAAATTTCTTTCTGACTATATTATTAGAAAATATTTGATAAATGTTAAACATAGGCACCGAACCTACGTTTATTATTGTTCATTGCCAAACAGTCATAGATATCACGCTAGCAACAGCTGAAATATTACATAAAATTCAGAACTGACAGGTATTGGAGGAAATCTCTATGTCTGACCATCGGTGGCTAATCTGTACTATTAGTGAATCTTTCAAATCTTGCGACCCTAGACCCTCTACAACTCTATGTAGAAAATATATGCCGCACAAAAGCTAAATCACAATTTCAAAACTTCCTAAGATGAAATTCTAACTTTTGTGGAAGTATTGCTTTTAACAGGATATCATCCACTACCATATCGTAGTTGTATTGGTCACGAGAGTTAAACGTTAATTGTTCATTAGTAGTCGATGTAATTTTCCGTAATCGTTTTGAAGTACTAATAAAGTATCTACATCTAGCTAATAAAGAAAAAAATCATAATACAGATTCTCTGTACAAAGTTCGACCCTTATTTGACTTCCTCAACTCGGTTTTTAAGCAGATTACTCCTGGTAATTATAAAAGTATTGATGAGAGTATTATTCTCTATAACGACAGACACAGTAACAAACAATTCATAAAAGGAAAACCAATACGCTTTGGAGTTAAATTATGGGTTGAGGCTGATCTGTCTGGATAAATTCATCATATGGAACCATATTGAGGCTCTTCTATGAAAATATCTGATACTGCAACAAGGTACAAAAATATATTTTAATAATTTATTCACGTCGGTTACATTACTGCAGGAGCTCACGAGAAGAGGCCTGGGTGGTACTGGAACTCTTCGTTACAACAGATTTAATTCTGCAATAAATGTACCAAATAAAAAAGATTTTAAAAAACCTCCTCGATGCAGCACTTCAGTTTAAATTACAGAAGAAATGTTATTGGTTCGCTGGAACAACAACAATGTGGTAACTATGCTCACAAATTGCGATGAATTTCGACCCATGAAGTCGTCTAAACGGCACAATCGAGCAAAGAAAAAGATAATTACTCTGGATATTCCTGTACCAATTTGTCTCAACTTATCAATCGTACGCGAATAAGATCAAAACAGTGGTGGCGGCCTTATTTTTCATAGACGGTTGATGTTTACTGTGCTTAGGCCTGGCTATTGTATCGGCGACTTGGTCACTTCAGTTACAATTTCGACAGGAGTGTGCAACTTATATCTTAAAATTGTTTGGAAATGGGAAAAAAAAATAATTTAAAAAAAATTTTAAAATTATTTTTTTTATACACTCAGGTGCAAAAAAATCGATCCATTCCTTATTTCTTATTTATTTGAAGTTGTATAATTTTAGAGACATTAAATTACGTATGTAAATTTAGGTGTACCCTCGTATACGAGAAATAAAATAATATTTTTAATATTGCTTTTTATATTTCTTAAAACAAATTGGTATTTCAGGTTTTTGTCAAAAAGGGTCTAAAGCAAGTAGATATTTATTGAATGTTGTTTTTAATTTAACAACCATACATAGCGATTTTATTTTCAAAACGTGTCTCTAAATGTCTCTAACTCCGACAGATGCTGCAAAGGCGGTGACTTTAGTTCAAGATGGTCGTACCCAATATTATGCAGCTGAAATGTTGGGTATTAGTCGATCTTCGGTTCAAAGAGCAGTTCTGCGTTTTAGCGACACCGGTAACTTCACAAGAAGACCAGGATCAGGTCGTAGAAGGGTAACATCCGAAAGAGATGATTGATTTCTGGTCTCATCATGTTTGAGAAATCGGCATCTAACTTCAGTTGAACTGGCAAATCGTTTAAGCGAAGTGAGAAATGTGGATGTAAGCAGATTGACAGTTCGTCGACGACTTGTAGAAGGTAATTTATTATCCAGAAGGTCAGCCCTATCTCCAATACTATCCATAGAACATCGCATAGCTCGCCTTGCTTTTGCAAGAGAACATGAAAACTGGAGTGATGCAGATTGGAGCAATGTATTGTTCTCAGATGAGTCCAGATTTTGTCTAAGGTCACCAGACGGCCGAGAAAGGGTTTGGAGAAGACACGGAGAGCGATATTTTCAATATAATATTGCGAAAATAATAAGTTATCGGGGGGCTCCGTTATGGTTTGGGCTGGTATCAGTTCAGAAGCCCATACTGATTTAGTTATTGTAGATAGAGGTTCTATGACTGCTGCAAGATACATAACAAGTATTTTAGATCAGCATGTGGTACCTTTTTCTCCTTTTATTGGACCTAATTTTATTTTTATGGATGACAACGCGCGTCCTCACCATGCTATAATCGTCAACCAATATATAGAGGAGGTAGGAATCGTGCGTATGAACTGGTAAGCTTGCAGTCCCGATCTCAATCCCATAGAACATCTATGGGATATAATGGGAAGACGTCTTCGAGCACGAGGACCCCGTCCAAACAACTTGGCTGAATATACAGCGGCTCTTCAAGAAATATGGGACCAATTGGATTAATTTGATATCCAGAGGTTAATTACCTCAATGCCTAGACGTGTACAGGCTGTTATAAGGGCCCGAGGGGGAAACACTAGATATTAATTTATTATCAATATTTTTCTTAATTTCAGAAAGTTTTAAATATTCTTGTATTTTTGAGTTTTGGCGTATGTCTCTATAAATAAATGATTTTTTTTTGATAATCTGTAAAAATTATTTTAATCTGACATATACATTTACATATATACCTGATTTAAAACTAATATCTTCAAACGTTTTCTTTTTTCAGCAAATAATACTCATGGATCGATTTTTTTGCACCTGAGTGTATTTAAAAAAAAAAATTGATCGAAGTTGATAAGAAATAAGAAATAAATTGTTTGGAAATACGCCATTAATAAAAAGCGTGCTATCCTCATTATAATATTCCTCTGCTCTTAAAAACTTGCGTAAAGATCGTACTGATAATACAATAGAGAAGGCTAGCTCTAAATATCGAAGTTACAGGCTATGCGAAAATTGTACTTGTGACTTATGTAAGAAGTGTGACACACCTCTGTACCCTGATAAATGTTTCAAAGCATTTTATTATGTTCAAAAGTAACCTACAATAAATAGATACTAATGTATTTCAACTTGTTTTATATCATATTATCATCTCCGTGTGAACTAAAGTTGCCAGTCCATAATGTATATAATTTTTAATGCCTTTATGCCAAAATTAAAATTACACCTTCTTATTCCTACTATGGAATTACGAGCTTTAGTGAGTTAAATACACGTTTGAACAGGTTAAACTTGATAGTGCAAATACCGCTATAACGCAAAACATTGAATTCCTTTTTTTAACACAATTTACGCTGTAAACTTTATTTTAAATAGTAAGAAGGTATATAGGATATAAATATTTCAACGCCATATAATAAAAAGTTATTGCAAATTTTCAAAACCTTATGCACTGATAGACTTGGCCCGTTCAATGGAGTGTTAAAAACATAATCTATTTTATTTAATTTACTTCTTTCTATAATTTCCATTGTATTACATTTTGTAAAATAGATTTATTTCCTTTTGATTTTTTAATTTTAATCGACCTATTTTGGGTCCGCCACTGGTAATTAACTCCATTTTGACGTAAAATGTGGGTTTAAACAAGGTAAAAATTCAAAAAATCTGCTACTAAATATGTAAGGGTGTAAATGCAATGTGTATGCAATGGCCGTAGCAGTACATACTGAGCAATTTGGAAAAATTGATTTTAATTTGTTATGTTGTGTATTGGATTTTAAATCTAGGTTTAAGTTAGTAATGTAAAAAGTAAACTGTCATTTGGGCATTATTCTACAGGACCACATAATTTGCTTTTTGTTACATATTTTTTTAACTGATTGAAATATACAAAGTGACATAGAAATCCGAACACCCAGTTTAAATGATTTTATTTCAATAAAATTTGGTGTAATTTATTTATCCTACTGAAAAAAACAAGGGATAAAGTTTTTAGCCTTATCAGTTGGAGATTCCGGTTTTTATACTTTTTGTTTCTAAATTCACTAACAATCTAAAAATGAATATTTCAGCCGCAGTAAAGATCCAAATTTGGAGGATTGTGGTTCTTGACATTTTTTACGATAGGTTACGATGCCTAGAGTACGGAGACCTGTACGATTTCGTCAACTTAGTGAGTTTGATAGGGGCTGTATAATGGGACTTCAAGAAGCTGGACTTTCTTTTCGGGAAGTTGAAGCTAGAGTGCAAAGAAGTGTAGACACCGTGGTTAGGTGTTGTCAGGCATGGCTTCAAGAAGGCCGTACGCAAAGAGCAAGGGGCACTGGACGCCGTAGAACAACAGACCGTGAAGATCGCCGCCTAAAATTATTGGCCTTAAGAGACCGTTTCTCCACTACCAGCTCCATTGCAAATGAATGGTTTGCAGAACACGGAAGACCTATTGGTATGCGAAGTGTTTACCGACGAATGAGAAGTTTTGGCCTGTTTTCATACCGACCACACTGGGCCCTCCCTTTAACTCCAGAACACCGCCATAATCGCCTTCAGTGGTGCAGAGAACGGTCACTCTGGAATCAGGAATGAAACAGTATTGTCTTTAGTGACGAGTCTCGATTTTGTTTAGGTATACACGATGGTCAAGCGAGGGTTAGAATGCGGCGTGGTGAAAGGAGGAATCCACAGTTTTTTGTTGAAAGACATGTTCATCACACTGTTGGAGTTACGGTTTGGGGTGCTATAGCTTATGGTTCCAGGTCACCTTTAATCTTAATCAGAGGTAACATGAACGCACAGCGTTATATCCAAGAAGTTCTAGAACCCCACCTTTTACCCTATCTTGACACCCTGGCAAATCCAACTTTCCAACAAGATAATGCCCGACCACATGTTGCAAGAGTCACAATCGACTTCTTTCAACATAATGATGTCACATTGTTAGCATGGCCACCAAGATCTCCCGACTTATTACCAATTGAGCACGTGTGGGATATGATGGGTAGGAGATTGCTCAATTTGCAACGTCTTCCTCAGACTCTACAAGCACTTCGAGAGGAGTTGGTGGTTGCCTGGAATGAGATACCACAAGAGGACATTGACCACCTGATCAGAAGCATGCCTAGGCGCGTTGGAGAATGCGTAACACATCGGGGTGCATCCACACATTATTAAAGGTAAAAGGGCTTTAAAGCAATGCAATCATTTTGAAATTTTAATCATTTACTTATTATGCTTCATTAAGTACTTATACAAAATTTTATTAAAATAAAATCATTTAAACTGGGTGTTCGGATTTCTATGTCACTTAGTATAGTTAAAAAAATAAAAAATAATGTCAATTTTGATTTGGTTCTTTAATAGTTTGGAAGCGTAGACATGCATGCTTGTAAAAAGTTGCTTTGTGTATAGGTACATAGAAATTATCAATGTAGCGTATTCGACTCATTCATACTCGATGCATTCATCATTGTACTTATGAACAACAACTTACCATATATTTTTGTTTCATATAACCAGTGCCACTAATTTCAAATAAAATTTTAACTGAATTAAATAGATTTGAGTTTGCACTATATAAAAGAAATTCAATAAACAGGCCTCTAGTCAAATCATCAATCCACTTATTTCGTGTGAGATAGTTAATATTAATAATGGAATTCGTTAGAGTTCTTCCCAATGTAGCAATATATCCTCCTCCTGAATATCTAGCGAAATTTCCTAAAATGTGTATATCATATTATACAGTGTAGGTAAAAGTTTATGATCGGTATGGACCTTACGTGAGATGGAGTGAGAAACACCTGTTTAAAAAGAGAGGTATATTAGGTCCGCCTAAAACTGGGGAAATTCAACGTTGCCAAACTTATTGGTTTTATTTGACCTGTTGTCTTTTTAGCATTTGAACAATGTTCTAAGATAATCAAATTTGGGCGAAATGGATTTAAATGGCAACTTACTGTTTTTTATTGGGAATATGCCACAATTTTACTTTACAATAAGTGTTATTTAACATTTTGATTTCCACTTCGGAAATCGTTTTATATAAATAAAATTTATTATTAATGTTTCATATTTTAAGTACGATTTCCGAATTAAAAATCTAAACATCAAAATAAGCTTATTTTAAAGTTACATTGTGCCTTATTTCCAATAAAATAATAAACTGCATTATAACGCCAACAATAAAAAACCTTCATACAAAATTATTTGGCAACGTCGCGTTGCAACAGCAATATCATTTCAGCAACAGCTGAACCGGTATTCGACAGGCAATAACTAAGAAACTAGAGGTGGGACGTTGACATTTTTATCGTTAACGAAACTGAATCGTTTTTCGTAAACAAGTAACTAGTTGATTGTTACCAGTAGTTTCAAATAAGCGACTACACCAGCAAACATAATGGATATTATCTCTTTATGTGTATATTTATTGAAGTGAAAGAAACTAATGAACAATATATTTATTATAACTTGAAAAATAAACTAAACAATACAAATAGTAAATCGTACATTTACATTTCACGTTATTATTAAATCGCGAATCGTCTAAATTGACATTTAAAAACATAAGTTTTTTTACTTTACTTCTTGTTAACCGTGTTCTTCTTTATTTAAAACTAAACCAAATTTTGAACATGTGTTCACATTTACAATATTTTATGAATATAGTGGTTACGTTAGGATATCCATGGCGATGGTTTTTTCACCATTGTAATGGACTCTCGATACAGGTGTACGTTTAGATGAGTCATGTACAATTAATTGATCAAAAATGCTTGTTATCTTTATCGGTTTCTTTTTCTTGTACTGGTCGATTTTTAATAGTATAATCTTCTTTTTCTTTAATTATAGAAGTAACCAGCTTCTTAACTCTTTCTTTTGTTTTTTTAGCTTCATTTTTTATCAGAAAATCCCTGCGCTTTAAATAAAAGAAGAACACGGTTAACAAGAAAAGTGGAAAAACTTATGTTTTTAAATGTCAATTTAGACGATTCGTGATTTAATAATGTGTAATGTAAATACATGGTGTAATGGAAATACATTAGATAATAAAGGGTGATTCATTCAGAGGTACTTTTTTCAACAAGAAAAAACAATGAAAAAAATAAATTTTATTTGAAAATATTTATCATCATACAAAAGAACCATTCTTTACAATTACTTCTTAGAGATAATTTCTTTTAAATGTTGGCCATGACTACGATTAAGTTGGTTCATTCTGAAGTTCCAATTCTCGATGACTCGTTCCAGCATTTCGATTGGTATTTCACCAATGACTCGAGTAATATTGTCCTCCAATGCCTCAATCGTATCTGGTTTATTTTTGTAGACTTTGGACTTTAGGTAGCTCCAAAAGAGAGAGTCTAGAGGTGAGATGTTACAGGATCTAGGATTGGTCCAAAGCGTGAAATAATTTGTTCACCGAATCATTCTCGCAGTAAAGATATGCTTTCACGGGCTGTATGGCATCTTGTTGCAACCAAATGTCGCCGAGACCACGAGCTTCAATTTCATGTACCAAATAGTCCGTAATCATGGCACGATAACGTTAACATTCTGGCCGGCCTCTGTTTTAAAGAAATATGAACCAACGATTCCATAGGCCATAAACCACACCAATCAGTTGTTTTTTCAAGGTATAATGGCAACTCTTGAACCTCTTTGGGTTGTTCATCACCCCAAATTCGGAAATTTTGTTTATTAACGTACCCATTAAGCCAAAAATGGACCTCATCTGAAAACAAAATTTTTCTCGAAAACAGTGAATTTTCTGAAAGCTTATCCAGAACTCATCGACTGAAACGGCGATGACTCGGAATGTCGGTCGGCTTCAGCTCTTGCACTAATTGAATTTTGTATGTTTTTAAACCAAGATCCTTACGTAAAATACGCCAAGTACGTGCTGAATGTGGTCTATTTGGTCGCGTGTTATCCAATAATGAAAACTGGGTTTCAAACTTACTAATCGTAAAGCAAATTGTACGTTTGGACCATAAATTGCTCTAAGCGCACGAAACATATTCCTCATAGAACTCCCATTTTCAAAATACATTTGAATATTTTCTAGACGCTGTGTCGGGCTGTCTTTCCATCATGAAATGTCAAAAAATACTGAACAAAAGCGAAATGTCAGTTTGACATTATTCATGCACGATCTCCAATCAAATCCACACCAAAAAAAGTACCTCCAAATGAATCACCCTTTATTAATCAAGTGAAGTTCATCGATTGACTCAAAGATCGCTCTCATAAAATTGGTTAAGATAATTAATTTGTTGTTAGTCACATACAGTTTTAAATTAAAAACTAGTTTTGTGAAACATACCAATATAATGCAAACTACCAGATCGCTTTGGGCTTATATATTTCCATACAGAATCCATTCGTGCAAAGCGGTCTGACTCTATGTTATCTTGCCAATTTTCACTAAAGTTTCGGTATTCGGAATTTGTCGAAAATTCAGGGATACACTCATTACGAAAATCATGCATCTGTGATACAACTTTACATCCTCTCGGATCAACTCTTTTTTGTCTGAGTCGAACAATACCAATGTATTTGTTTGTGTTGTCGATCGTCATCCCAGGGTCACTGTATACATACATTCCGTACCACTGTTGTGACTGTAGTGATTGAAGCAGTGTCTTTTGTATATAGCTCTCGATCCTAAAATATGATAAACAATATTTATCTATAATTTTTTGGTAATCTGGTAAAAGTAGTACCAAAATATTTGTAATAAAAATCTGAAATTTTTTTAAATAAAAATTTTTGAAGTTATACTTCTATACGCGCGGTCGACGTTGGAAATTTGCACGGGTGTGAATCGGTGAAATCCTTATAGTATTTTTCATATAAAAATGCGTGCACGTCACAATTTATATAAAGTGACGTCACTTATATTTAAAATTTCCAGAACGTCAACCTTAGAGTTGAAACTTTCTTAACACAACCAATAATACGAAACACATACGGAACTGCTCGATCTTTCATAGGCGTCAACATGGTATAATAATCAGAAAAATGTAATCATTATTATATTGGGAATTTTAGAATTATATTGATTAAATAACCAAAAACATTTTCTATTATTAATAATATAAATTTTATGAAATAACTCTTTAAGTCTAATATTCCACAAAATAATAATTTTAATTAAATATATTAGACAATTGTACGCAACTAATACAGGAGTACTTCAAATTTTTTTGACAGTTCAGCGTGTGGCAAAATTGTTTTAAAGGGTTGCCGCTGTTTTAGAGTAAGAATTTTGTTTATGTTTTGATTTCTTACACAATTTGATCATAATATATTATATATTAATATATTGTATTTATAAATACATATTAAATTTAGATTAATAGCTTTAAAAACTAATTATTGTTGTGTATTGTGATTGCGCTATGCCAAAACAACTAAATAGTCTGTAGAAAGCTGATAAGCTTTCATATAAGATAGATTATTTTGAACAAAAAATAATGGCGGGACGTTTTTACTAATAATGCTCTAAATAGAGGTAAGTTTAAAATTTAGAATGTATAATTTTGTATTAATGTTTTCTTATGTATATTAGTGTGTTGCAGTAGTCTTAAAACTAAGTATATTTACTCCTATATAATAGTTTGACAAATATATGACATTTTAAAAATTCCTCACTTACTAACTATTCTGATATTTTGGCAACGCTGTGGGGTTCTGACGTCGTAAATCTTGAATGACGTGCACGCATTTATATATGAAAAATACTATACATATGTAAGATATGAGTAAGAGAGAGACAGAAGATATTTTCTCTCTCTTTCTCTATCGGGAATAAAAATGTTCCTTTTGTATATATATTTATTATATATATATATATATATATATATATATATATATATATATATATATATATATATATATATATATATATATATATAGTATTTTTTTGGCCTGCGTAGCGCAAGCGGTAGGATGCTTGCCTCGCAAGCCGATGGTCCGGAGTTCGAATCCTACCCTCGGCAAGAACATCTAGACATTTTAGAAATGTCTATAGGCCCCAGGTCGACTCAGCCTGAATAAAAATGAGTACCTTGGGTAAAACCAGGGGTAATAATAGACGGTTGAAGCGTAGCACTGGCTATGTTACCTTCCTTGTATACCGTAGGCCCTAGATATAGCAGACTACCCTGCTATACTCCCAAAGCCGCGACAGCGGTATAAAACGGGAGACTATTATTATATACTATTCTTTATTGCACGTCATTCAAGATTTACGACGTCAGAACCCCACAGCGTTGATAAAACATCAGAATAGTTAGTAAGTGAGGAATTTTTAAGTAAATACACTTAGTTTTAAGACTACTGCAACACACTAAAATACATAAGAAAACATTTTAATACAAAATTATATATTCTAAATCTTAAACTTACCTCTATTTAGAGCATTAATAGTAAAAACGTCCCGCCATTATTTTTTGTTCAAAATAATCTATCTTATATGAAAGCTTATTAGCGTTCTACATACTATTTAGTTGTTTTGGCATAGCACAATCATAATAAGCAACAATAATTAGTTTTTAAAGCTATTAATCTAAATTTAATATGTATTTATAAATACCATTTATTAATATATAATATATTATGATCAAATTGTGTAAGAAATACAAACATAAACAAAATTCTTACTCTAAAAAAGCGGCAACTGTTTAAACAATTTTGCCACACGCTGAACTCTCAAAAAATTTGAAGTATTCTCAGATCAGTTGCATACAATTGCCTTCTTCTTCTTGTAGTTCCTTCTCCTATCGGAGGTTGCCTATCATCACAGCTATCCGTACCTTATTGGCGGCTGCTCTAAAAAGATCTACTGAGCTGCAACTATACCACTCTCTTAGGTTTCTCAGCCAGGAAATTCTTCGTCTTCCTATGGATCTTTTACCCTTGATTTCACCTTGCATTATGAGCCTTAATATCTCATATTTCGCACCTCTGGTAATGTGGCCTAAATATTCCAGCTTTCCTCAAATGATTCCAACTTCTTTATATTATCCACTTTTAGTGTCCAGCTTTCCATTCCATAGAACAAAGTCGACAAACATTGTTTTAATTTTTAAAAATGCTTGTCTTGCAATTTCAATGCGTGTCCTTATTTCTCTACCTGGGTCATTGATTTCATTTACCCAGGTTCCCAGATATTTGTAGTTATTCACTCTTTCTACTTGTTTTCCCTCGATATCTAGCCTTCCTACTGTATGTTGCTTAGAAATAATCATAAACTTGGTTTTCTTAACGTTCATTTGTAGTCCATATTTGATACTGACTTAATGTACTCTATTTACTAAGCGTTGCAATGCTTCTTGACTGTCTGCAAAAACGGTCTGCGGTGTCGTCTGCGAATTTTACCCTGTTGTTCCTCTGATATTGCTCCCTTAAAAATAGCTTCGCTGTACAAATTGAATAACAATGGGGACAGCACGCAACCCTATCTAACACCTCTTTTGATTTCTATTGTTTCTGTTTCGACATTTTCGATTCTAATCTTTGCTTTTTGATTCCAGTACAGATTGACAATATTCCGTATATCTCGACTATCCACATTATTTTCTTTTAACAATAAATGAGTTTCTGATGTCGTACTCTATCAAAAGCCTTTTGATAATCTATATAGCAGACATAGAGGTCCTGGTTCATATCTAGTCGTCTTTGCGCGAGAACGTTAAAAGCAAACCGAGCCTCTTTCGTTCCTAGTCCTCCTCTGAATCCAAACTGGGTGTCATCTATATCTTCTTCTATTTTTTTTATAGTCTTCCATGTATTATTTTGAGAAATATCTAAGGATATTGTTCTGTACTGGGAGGATTCTGTCGCATGTACTGTCTTTGGTAGTGTTACAAACGTGGATAGCAACCAATCTTGGGCTATTACTCCTGTTGTATATACTTTGTTGAACAATTGAGTAATATATTTAATTAAAATTATTATTTTGTGGAATATTAGACTTAAAGAGTTTTTATAAAATTTATATTATTAATAATAACAAATGTTTTTGGTTATTTAATCAATATAATTATAAAATTTCCAATATAATGATGATTACATTTTTCTGATTATTATACCATGTTGACGCCTATGAAAGATCGAGCAATTTCGTATGGGTTTCGTATTATTAGCTGTGTTAAGACAATTTCAACTCTAAGGTTGACGTTAAATATAAGTGACGTCACTTTACATAAATTGTGACGTGCATGCATTTTTATATGAAACATACTATATATATATATATATATATATATATATATATATATATATATATATATAGGCTTTTGTATTTCAAAATAATAATTACAATAAATCACTGTATGACTAAGAACTGTCAATTTTGAAAAACGTTAGTGTCATGTCTAATTGGCAAATTTCTTACGTGTTTGGTTTATACGCTGGTATGTGTGAGTTCGAATCCAAATATGAATTTCCTTTTTTATTTTTAAAATATTTTAAAACCCCACGTTGGTCTTAATAAATATATGTAATATACGCAAAAATGCTTGATTTTAAAATAAAATGAAAATTTACAACATAATACTTTGTGCCATTGTGTTGTATGGTCAATAAAACAATGTCGTAATCTGTATACTGAGAAAGAGTCATTTAACATCACACATACCTTTCTTCAGGGAAAACAAAGTGAACATCTGCTTATAATGCTAAAAACTCTCTATATCCAAACGCGTACTGGTTTACCTTCTAGAGTTATAAACGTAATATAAGATCGCCATACAAAACAAAATAAAGGACTTAAGGTGAAACATTGGACAATATTGGGTTCAAAACGCGGAGCCGATAAACGACTACCTACATAAAAGTTTATAGATCGAGCAGTACGAAGTAGAATTGAATATTTGCCTTCACTGAAAGGATTATTACTAATTTTTATTGTGTTAAGTTTTTGTATAGCCAAAAAAATCTCTAAATTCTCCATGAGAGAGTTGATGACTTTTATCTAGAGTAGGTATATAACCTTCTTGGTCGAGTCTGATAAAAGGTCAGATAAAAGAGATTTCATATCAAGGTCTCACGGCCAGAGGCAAGTACGGTCTCGTTAGATAAAGGGAGAAAATAAAGAAAAAGAAGAAAAAAATATTAAACATAGTTATGCTTGATTGCTGAAATTGAATAAAACGTTTCTTATATTATATTTTTTATAAATTAAAATTTTTTACTCTTTTCTGTTGTGCAAGTGGGTAAAGCTTGTCCTGGTATGTACTCCTTGAATTATATCAAGAACTTCTTTATTACTGTTTATCGTCATGGGGTCTTTATCTTTTGCTATTATAATATACAGTAAAATCACATAAATGCCAATCATTAACAAATCTTCTAAGATAACTAACACATTTTGTCGCTTCTCTGCCAAATATTTAAGTTCCTAAAATCATAGTTAGGTAAATCACCAGTTTAATAAATCAGTAATATTAGTAAATCATAGTTTAGTAAATTACAGTTTAGTAAATTACCAACAGGAATTGCAACTTGACCTGGAAAAAATAGATGAGTGTCTCAACTAAAAACACATTTTACTAGAGAATCATATATCAGGTGCCAAGGATATAAAATATACCATATAATACACCCAAATATTTCAACAAAAGGGCACCGCGAGTATTATAAAAGAAACTATTAGACAGAATCAAGAGACAAGATATTAGCCAGAAGAGTTTCAGACAACAGCTATCGACGTAACCACGAAAGATTATATACTTATCATTGTGGCATTTTATTATTCTTATGGACGTGTACTAAAAGAAGAAAGCTTTACAACCTACTTGATGGAACAAGATCAGAGACTTATTATACAAAGTGATTTTAATGCAGAACATTCCACATAGGTTTTAGATTGACTAAAATTAAAAGTAAAGAGGCGCTGAATGCAACGAAGTATTTAAAATGCGATGTTCTGTTTAAACGAAATCGCTCACATTGACCAATAGACAAAAACGGAATAACTGACTTAATTGACCTATATGTCGTAACAAGTATTGCGTCTAACTATATATACGTGAAAGAAGCATCGCAAGTATTGCAAGGTGAGCAGGATAACAAGCGTGACCAAAGCTTAATCTTATTAAAGTTGTTATATACCTATGTAAGGGCAGTATTAATTTCTTAAACCATCTAGAATTTGGGATATGTGATTGTATAGAAACGTATTGTGTTGTTGAGTGGTCAGCAAATGTTTGCCAAGAAGTTCTTCAATGATCTATTTGATTTCTTACAAAGATAAGAAAAGCGTCAGGAACACAAAATTTCCCATTTAGTAACATTTCAGCTAAAGAGATTCTTACGGTTTTAGCATTAGAATCAACATACTCATTATATTTTACACCAACATGAGCTTTCACCCAAATAAAATTACTAGTGTCATTTTTATTTTCAGGGTTGACAAGCATGTTCTTTAGTATTTAATTTGTAGTGTATTTACTAGTGTTGATTTGTTTGTTTAAGCAGTTTCAGACAGCCCTCAAAAAATCTACAAAAACACAAAAACTGCTTCAACCAACAAAAAAATTAATAAAACACTAACAAAAGGCGCAAACTACAAAAAAAAATACTAACAAAACAAAGCAAGATCAAGCAATACATATCAAAGAAAAGTCACTAGAGATAGCGGGAATGCGCTTACGCTGGTCTGCATTGTACGGGATAAGATTTCCTGCGCTTATACCCAGGACTCCCACATGCACTCCCATAAGCACTTTACTGATAAGACAGCCTTTACAGTGCATCGGAGTGCTATCGGGGGAAAGAAGATGGTTTGGAGCTTTGGGTCGGGGTAGAGTGATTCCTGATTACACGAGTTAATCCTCATCGCCTCAATGAATTGCATCACCCGAATGTCATTCTTAAGGGGTGACCAAGTGTCTCAGGTTAAGTTAAACACTATTGCTTGCTTGTTTGGGGCGAACATGTATATTGTTTTACGTAACCGAAATATTTAACAAGGAATAAATCTAGTCTACGTCTAATAAAATTATAAAGTAATTAATATTTAAATGGGAATAAGCCACAATTAAAGGTTAAAATACGTTTATTGACGTTTCAATTTCCACTTCGGAAATCGTTCTTATAATACAAACATTAGTAAATTAAACACATTTTGTTTGTTTGTTACTTGGTGAAAAATTCTTCTAATAAATTAATTTTATCTGACTTATTTATATTGACAATTCAGACATACATTATACATTTTAAAGTAGACGACTTTAAAATGATATTGCCAATATTGTTGAGTTGCGCTCCTGGAACGACTTTATTTATAAGATAGTTCATTCGATTACATGAAATCAACTTAAACTTGAGAATATCCGTCAGAAAAAAATCATAGGGTGATTATTGATTCCATAGTAAATTATGAGGAAAAACCAGGAAAAAAAAACCTCATAATACTATCCTGACATGGTAAGTATTTGGCCGTGCATTCAGTTTACCTTCAATAAACACCAAATTCTGATTTTATATATTTATTTAAAAAAAACATAGGTAAATCATGTATAATCTATATGTTACTGATTTACTAATACTGGTATTTTCCTTTTAATAACTTCTTCTTTCAATATGGGCAACCAGATCCTACTACATTCTGCCAAGGAATTTGCGACACAATTGGTCTCATTTAGCATAATTAGAGCCGCTTCTTTGATTTTTCTCTTTTTACCATCCGTTTCTTTTAGGACTATATTTGAATCATTCCATTGAACCCTATGTTCATTATCCCATGCGTGTTTACATATTTGAGATCTATCAAATTCTCTATTTTTAATATAAGATTGATGTTCACTTCACAAGGTATTTTATAAATGCTATTGTTTGTCCTTTCTTGTTCATTGTTAGGTTTGGTTTTAGACAAAATAGATCTCAACATGTTTTTTCTTTTGAATGTTGTTGAAATGTTGAATTTATTTCCTATCCTTTTAAGTTTTTCTGATAATCCTTTTATGTATGGTATTGTTATTTTCCTCATATTATTCCTTGTGTATGCTGTAGGATCTCGTTCTGCTCTATTCGATCGATTGTTGAAAATTCCTTATTTATAAACGACAAAGGATAATCATTTTTTAATAAAACAGATGTTAACAAATGGTTTTCCTCCAAGAACTAATTTTCGTTAGAACAAGTAATTTTGCCTCTATCGTATAAGGATTTAATGATTCCCTTTTTAATATTAATATTGTGATTTGATTTGAAATTTAAATATCTGTTGGTGTGTGTTGGTTTTCTATACCATCCAGTATAGAATGGTCATATCCAGTATTGTTCTTAGAGATTAAAACATCCAGGAAAGGTACTGTGTTATTATATTCCTTTTCCATGGTAAATGTTATTGTCTCTTCTTAATCGTTTATATCATTTAGGAATGTGTCCAACAGCTCTGATCCATGAGGCCATATTGAGAATATATCATCTACATATCTCCACCATACTGTGGGTTTTAAATTTTAAATTTTGTTTAGAAATAATGTTTGTTTAAAATCTTCCATAAATATATCGGCTAATAATGGAGATAAACTTGAGCCCATTGCTAGACCAAAATTTTGTTTATAGCATTCATTATTTATTTAAAAATATGAATTATCAGTACATAATGTTTTTTTTTGTTTAAATAATAAACATATAAAATCAGAATTTGGTGTTTATTAAAGGTAAACTGAATGCACATCCAAATACTTACCATGTCGGGATGTATTATGAGGTTTTTTTTCCTGGTTTTCCCTCATAATTTACTATGGAATCACTAACAGGAGAATTTTACTGTCATCATGACATGTGTTTGTCTTTTTAAAGACGAAAAGCATGCTATGATTTTTTTCTGGTGGATATTCTCAAGTTAAAGTTGATTTCATGTAATCGAATGAACTATCTTATAAATAAAGTCGTCCCAGGAACGCAACTCAACAATATTGGCAATATCATTTTAAAGTCGTCTACTTTAAAATGTATACTGTATGTCTGAATTGTCAATATAAATGAGTCAGATAAAATTAAATTATTAGAAGAATTTTTCACCAAGTAACAAAAAAACAAAATTTGTTTAATTTACTCATGTTTGTATTTTGAGAACGATTTCCGAAGTGGAAATGGAAACGTCAATAAACGTACTTTAACCTTTAATTGTGGCTTATTTCCATTTAAATATTAATTACTTTAAAATGCCACAAGAAAACAGCTTCAGAACAATAATAAAATTATAGTTACTAAAAATACATTATATCCATATTTACCTTCACCCAATTGTTGTCCAATACTTGATATACTTTGTTAAAATATGGTCTTAAAGCTAATCGTCCATATTTGCTATAAATCATATTTCTTTGAGTTTCAATATATTGCACAATCTCATCCTTTTTATTTAAAATATGCATTATCTACAATAAGGGCAATTAGTTAATATTTTTACACTTAAATGATAGATTCGTAGATACCCCCATAAACATCTAAGGGTATCACTTTGATACATAGCAATATCAGCAGATATTTTGTATACATAATTTGATCATTTATTAATCCTTAATTAATATTATAACAATTTTTGTCTTTGGATGGAAATAATAATATGAAAATACAATTTCGATCCTGTAGATTATGTTTGTTTGTCCGCCCAGTCTTAGATTAAAAAAAAAATGTAATTAATAAAAAAAACTGACGACAGATTCCGATTCAGCAATAACAATTCACATTTCGTATATTTCACATTTCACATGATTCATAGTTCTCAAAAATTGTCAAAACGGACATACTGACTGGTTTTGAGAAATTTAATAAAAACTGTATAGCTTGGCGCGACGACAGATACATTTATGTTCACGGATTCGTGGTCAGCGTGAAAAAATAAGTCTAAAAACATGTCTTGGTTAATTTTCGATTATAAAAATTTTTTATTCCGATGAAAATTTTTGTTCACTCCCGGTTATTCCGATCAACAACTTTGCTTGCAAAATAAAAGTTTCCACAAAAAAGATTTTAACACTGATAAAGATTTGCCCCCTTTCATAATTCATTTCCGTTGCTTTATATTTAGGCGCGGATGCCCTCATTTTTTCATGGCCCGGAACTGCCAAAACATCACTGGTCCACTGTAGAATAATCAATTACTTGGACTTTTGTTAAAGTTAGTCATGTTATTCAAATCTAAAGCAATACTCTTAACTATCTTTATATGTTTTTTTATTAATCATGTAACAATATTTTTTAAGATTCTAGGCATCATCTTGTTTTATAATAATAATAATAATAGTCTCCCGTTTTATACCGCTCGCGGATTTGGGAGTATAGAAGGGTAGTCTGCTATATCTAGGGCCTACGGTATACAAGGAAGGTAACATGGCCAGTGCTACGCTTCAACCGCCTATTATTACCCTGGTTTTACCCAAGGTACTCATTTTATTCAAGCTGAGTCGACCTGGGGCCTATAGACATTTTTAAAAATGTCTAGTTGTTCTTGCCGGCGGTAGGATTCGAACTCCGGACCACCAGCATGCGAGGCAAGCATCCTACCGCTTGCGCTATGCAGGCCCTAATCTTGTTTTAACCACCAGTTATTAAAAATGTTTAAAATTATTTATTCAGCTAAATCTAGAAGATTGTGTAAAATTTTATATGTACAACCATCCAAATCAAGAGCCGTGCTTCTTTTTTGCCATCTAAACCAAGAGTCGTGCTTTTGGTTTGTTTTTATGTCAAAATTAACTCTGAATAGGTAAAAGCTTTAGACATGATGTCGGAAGTACATTAAAAATGAGAATTATTTAGATTAGGATCTACATTGACATTAGAGACCGAAGGTGGAGCCAACTGATTAAAAACAGCCTCAAATAAATCTTTGTGCGATGGAGTTTTTTTTGTTGATGATTGCTTCTCTTTTCTAACCATGGTCTTCATTGTTGTATTTCGTGGTTCCATCTTTTATCCTTCAGTCGGGCATTGTGTCCTGCGAAGCTCCGTTTTTAATTTGACAGCATGTTCTCCTGCGTCTTTTACGTTGGTTTTGCTTCTAATCCATTTGTTTATTTTTTTTGTCTATAAGTCTCACCCCTAGCAATGATCTTTCTATATATTCTTTTTGTACCTTTACTATTTTATCTATATTATACTTGGTGAGTGTCTACGTCTGTGAACCATACGTAAGTATAGCGAGGGTACACTGATCGTAAATTCTGGTTTTCAAATATTATTCTATTTTAGTGCTTTTCAAGATCCAACTCAGTTTTCCGAATCCTGCCCACGTTACCCTTATTCTTCTGGTAATTTTAGCAGTTTGATTTTCTTTGTTAACGTTCATTATCTATCCCAGGTAGATGTATTCGCTTACTGTTTCTAAGTTTATGTCGTTCAACGTTATTTCTCTAATGTTCGGTGTACTTGTCATTATTTTTTTTTTCCAAGTTCATCTTAAGACCTACTTTTTCCGAAGCTTGAAATAGTTGCGTCATTATGGTCTGTAGTTCTTCAAAACTTATAGCGAATATTACAATGTCATCAGCGTATCTCAAATGACTCAGTTTTCTTCCATTAACATTTCTTTCTTTATCTGCCTAGTTAATGTCTTTGAACACGTCTTCCAGTCCAAGTGTATTAGTGAAAATCAATATTAGTAAAACCAAGTCCATGAGAATAAATGCAAGGAACAACACGCTATTTACTATCGACAATATGCAGATTAAAAATGTGGAAAACTTTACGTATCTTGGAAGTGTCATAACAGAAAACGGAGGTACAGAAGACGATATTCGTATGAGGATACGAAAAGCTCAACAAGCTTTCAGCACGCTCAACCCTGTTTGGAGATCTGGCGAGTATACTACAAGGACAAAGATCCGAATATTCCGATCAAATGTCATGTCTGTTCTACTCTACGGATGTGAAACCTGGAAAGTGACAAACACCCTCACAGACAAACTGCAGGTCTTTGTTAACAAATGTCTACGAAGAATTGTTCGTATATTCTGGCCTAACACCATCAGAAACGACGATCTGCTACACCTGACCGAACAAAAGAGGGTACAAAATGAAATTAAGTCCAGAAAGTGGGGTTGGATCGGTCACACACTCCGAAAAAATAGTTGCAGTATCGCAAAGACTGCCCTAGAGTGGAATCCCCAAGGGAAAAGAAAAAGAGGTCGCCCAGTACAAACTTGGAGAAGATCCATCATGGACGAGATAAGAGGCCAAGGAAAGTCTTGGAATGAGGTGAAGGCCTTAGCGCAAAATAGAACCCGATGGCGCGTTTTCACTGAAGCTCTATGCTCCACTTAGGAGTTCAAGAACCTTATATATATATGTTTCCTTTTTTGAAGAGAAGTATTATCAAACTTTCATTCCAATCATCTGGGAGTTCTCCTCTGTGAAGACATTCGTTAAAAAATTTTTCAATTCTTTGAGAATAATTTCACTCCCCTGCTTTAACATTTCTACAAGTATTCCATCTGAGCCCAGAGCCTTATTGATTTTTTAGTTGTGCCATAGTTTGTTTAATTTTAAAGGATTCTATGTTATGGAATATTTCTGAGTTGACATTCGTTACATTGACGTTATGTTACGTTGACATTAAAGAAGCAGGTATTGACGGTCTCAGTTCTATCCGTTGAACAGCGCCAAATGACGATGGAGTATCTTCTGGAAGTGATTGCGTTGCTGTGCTAGGCCTGGGTTGAGCAACTGAGAACTCTGTGGAAACAGAAGGATTTTCCAAAACGTTTGGGTCTGTTGAAATTACATCGTAAGCATAAATGTCGCAAGAAGCAAAATCCTCATCAGAAAAAACAAGTTTGTTTAAAGGGTGAATGCCTGGTTTCATAAATCCACTAGTAATGTTCTTTTCCGTGAATGCTTCAAAATATGCTAGTTCAGCAAAACTTGGTATCTCATATCTTTTAAAGGGACCAAATACCCCCACATCAAGTGGTTGTAACTTGTGCGAGGTATGTGGAGGAAACGATAAATAAACTATGCCATTTGCCCTAGAGTAATCGACAGCTTCAATTGATATATGCCATTCGTGGTTATCACAAGGCAGCAATATCGGATTTTCTCTTGAGCAGCAAGCATGTTTTTGGATATGTCGTAGTGCCAAGTATAACTCACAATTCATCCAACCAGTTTTCGTAGCGAGGTCTAAGCTTCCCTCAGGAGTATCATTTATGAAGTAAGGTTTATAATGAACTCGTGGAAAAATAAATATAGGGGTACAGTATTCCTATTATACCACAGAAAGTAACCAGCTCGCTCCTCTCAACAAAAACGATTTGTTCGACTTGTTTTTGTGTTCTCTCGGCTAAAATTTTGGGCGTCGTCATTACGGGTAATACCTGTTTCGTCAATATTAATTATGCGATCTGGTGTGAATGAGTATTTAGTAAGGACAGACTCATAATTTTTTAAGAATTTTGCAACTGAGGTTTTGTTGAATCCTACTGACCATGCGAGACGTTTTTTTTAACGTTGTGTTCGCATACTTCTTTTACGGAAACCTGAAATTCAGTCCTGCCCAGCTACTTTTGTTTCGTCCCATTTAGAAGGATATTTGCATTTCACTTGTTGGTAGAGAGTTAGATCATAATGCATCTTGCTCTGAAGGTAACTACATATTCATTTAATTTCTGTTCTTGATCTACCGTAAAAACTTTCTTTGAACATTATTTCGAAAAAAACTGCTGTTTTGGAATTTGCAGTCTATTTTTTTCAAGCCTGTGCTGTAATGTAGCAGGTTTTAAATTATATGTATTAGCAGCTTTTCTAATAGATATATTTTCTTCAACTACCGCTTTAATTGCAGAAGCTATAGCGTTTTCATCCAGATTTGCTCTATTGGTTTTTCTTTGATAATTTCTTACCACTGTTTCCTGAAACAAAAATAAAAATAAATAATGTAAAATAAGGCCTCAACTGTGCATCTTTTTAGATATATATATATATATATATATATATATATATATATATATATATATATATATATGTATATATATACATATATGTATATATAAATATATTAATATAAATATTTATATATATATATCAAACTACTCCAACGTGTACTGTATCAGTTCCCTACATGCATACTTTCTTCAAATTAGAAAAAATATCCAAAGCATATTTATATAATGATCTAAATATTCTGCTATTACGTAATATACAAACATACTTACCAGTTGGTAATGATTACGACGCAAATGATTGAATATAACTTATAAAATGACATCCTTTAAAACACTATTCAAATTTACTTTAGGTATACCAAAACACGTGTTATCACTTTGATAGCTAATTACTAGACTTCGGCAAATATGCAAATAAAAATGTAGAAAATATGCGCATAAATATGCACGTGTTTACCCGAAAATATGCAAATATTTTACAAAATATGCATACAAATAAATAAAAAAATCGTAAAATAGTAACAATTTTATTTAAAAAAAAAGTGTACATAACTAAATATTTCCTACTATTCATGGTATACTTTGGTATACCATGAATAGTAGGAGTATAATTATGGTAACAATAAATGACCAAGTGGTGTTCAAAATTTTCTAACAAAAACTTGTGGCTTCTGTCTGAGTACATATATTTATAAACTCCTGGACAAAATTAACGCACCACTTTAATTAATCTAAATATTTAATATGAACACAAAATAAAACTAAGTTACATTGAAATAATAATAAACACCTAAAAATAAGTCCAACATGACTTTATCATGACCTTAATTTGCCTTATTGTTTCTTTAAAAATTTGTTTTTGCAGTAGATAAGCTAGCATAACTCCAAATTGCAAAAAGAAAAAAATCAGTAAAGTAACATCAACAATAAAATGCATCTGGGTCAACACTAATACCGTATAGGCCCTCCTCTACTTCTTATGACTGCATTTATGCGTCGAAGCATGCTTGATATCAAATGCTCAACAAAAGCTGGCGGAATATTCTCCCATTCTTCAATAACGGCCTCAATGAGTTGGTTGTGATTGGCAATAGGGAGTCTACGACTTCGAATCGTTTTTTTGAGATAGTCCCATAGATGCTCTATAGGATTCATGTCCGGACTGTTAGGTGGCCACTCTAATAATGGAATATCAACATCATTTAGGTAGCCAATAACCTGTCGACCACATGAGGACGAGCGTTGTCTTGCATGAATAAAAAAATTAGGCCAAAGAAACGGAGCAAAAGGCATTACATGTTTGGCAATAATGTGGTTTAATTAATAATAGGCATTCATAGACCTCGTACGTATGGGGACCAACTCCGTACAAACTTCAAAACAAATTCCCCCCCAAAACATTTTAGAGCCACCACCAAAAGGTACTTTAGGAGAGATATTGCAGCTGACAAACCTTTATTCTCGCCTTCGCCAGACACGCTCACGACCATCTGGAGCTTTTAGGCTTACTCTAGTTTCTTCGGAGAAAAGAACTCGTTTCCAATCATCGATGGTTCAATTTTGATGCAATCTTGCAAAATTCAATCTCTAAACCCTGTGTTCCCTGGTAAGCAAGGGTTTTTTGGCCGATTTCCTGTTACTCAATTCTGCTTCATGTAAACGTTTTCTAACTGTTCGAGACGATATTGCGACATTTCGAACATCTGCTAGTTCATTTTTTAGCAAATTGCTGGTGACTCTCCTATCTCTGAGAGCACGTTGTCTCAAAAAACGATCATCAATTTGATTTCGAATTCGAAATTTGAACGTTTTCGCCCTTGCCCTGGTCTTCGATGGTACGACCCTGTTTCATTATATCGCCTCACCTTGCGACTGATGCTGGAATGATGTCTTCCTAAAAAATCTGCAACGTATCGCGTTGAATATCCTTCATCTAGGAGAGTCGATGCTCGCACTGCCTCCTCCATTGACAAATTTCTTTGGCGGTTCATTTTTTTATTTGATTTTTATGCAAATCAACTTCCAAACACGTATATGATGAAAAATATCACAATAAAAAGCTTGTTTCTCACGAGTACTTTGCTTTAATCGGCACTTTTTATGAAAAGTTTCTCATTTTTAGTCTAAAACGAAGTTTATTACAAATTATTGTTAAAACAGGACTATTATTAGCTTACATAACAACTGTCACTCTCAAACAAGGTTCATAGGCAACTTGTCGTACAGTAAATTATTAATAAATAAAGATTATTGAGAAACATATGAGTGGTGCGTTAATTTTGTCCAGGAGTTTATATGGAAAAACTTCGTTCAACATCAACTGATGTAACGGGAGCATTTTTCAAACTAACCAAAACATTTGGTTCTAAATTAATTGTTTCCGAAATATTTCCAGCTAGAACACTGACTACTTCAGAAAGAATATGGTAACCTTTATTTTTCTCCATAGTAGCTTCAAATTTTTTTAAAATATCTTTTCCAATATTACCTCTAACGTTCCGACAACATGACGCAAATTCTTTTATTAATGCTGTACTTTCGAACAATGACAGTTTTGGTGATTCTAACTGAGTAATTGTTTTTTGAACAAAACTAAAATTTGATTTTATAAATGAAAGTTCTTGTTGAAGCAAGTTACTCTGAAATGTTTGTTTAGAATCCAAAAGAGATTGGGAACTTTCATCTGTTAACGTATCAATTATGTTCTTTATTTTAACAAAATGATCTGCATAAAAATTAGCTGCTTCTAACCATGTTCCCCATCGCGTTAAAATAGGTTGTGGTGGAAGAGGAATGTTAGGTAGCATTTCTTTATAAAGTTAAATTCTTATAGGAGATTTAAGAAATACTTTTTTGACACTGGATATCATGGTATTTACAATAGGAAACATTTTTCGTATTTCCTCTGCAACTCTGTTTAATCCATGCGCTACACAAGTAACATGTATTAAATCTGGGAAAAATATTTTTAAATTTTGTCCTGCTTTCACCATATAAGGAGCAGCATCCGATAAAATAAGCAGTAATTTATTAGAAAGAATAGTTGTCGGAAGAAAAAAAGTTGCTAATGTTTCTTGTATAAAACGCGAAATTGTTAAAGCATTTGTTTTTTCAAGTTGCTGGCATGAAATAAGATGAGATTTTGGTAAGGTATCTTCTTTAAGAACACCAATCAATAAATGAGCAATATACTTTCCTGAGGAATCAGTGGTTTCGTCTACAGATATGTAAAAATAATTATCTACAATTTCTTCCTTAATATTAATTAACACCGACGAGTATAGCTCGTTCACATTATTTCTTCTTAGAGACCGATCACTTGGAACATTAAGTTTGCAATATTTTTTTAGAAACGAACAAAAATTTACATTTGCTAATTTTGAAAGCGGTATGTTTGCAGACACTAATGCGCGACACAAGTCTTCATTAAAAGTTTCTTGCTCATCTAATTTTTTTTAAGTAGATTGGAAACATTTAGCCATTGAAGTTTGATGTTTTCCTCCTATTTTTCCTTTTTTTGCAATGTGTGAAGCAGTTCTCACATGTTGGTCTATCTGAAATTTCTTCTCACATGCTATCTATAAATAAAAATAAAAACCTTTATTTTAACCCAACCTTTAAAATATAAAAATATACAAGGTGTTTTTGGTTGATCAAATAACTGGTTTGGAAAAAAAAACACTCGCTAAGTGTTTTAAATGCAGTATTAATCCACAAATTAGTTTTTGTTACTAACCATTAGTACATCATATAACTTATTTTAAAATTCAACAAAAGTTTTTTTTTTGTTAATTCAATTACAATAAAAATAATTGTGTTTTAGAATAGCTGACTTCATAAAAAAAAGTAAAGGTGAAAAATTTTTCTAAATACACACCATTGTATTGTACCATGGACAATTTTTTCTCACTAAAGGAAGCTATTTTTCATTCAAAAACAATCTACGAGTACTAAATTTCAAGTAAATACGTTTATTGGTTTTAAAGTTATTGTTGTTATTAACTAAAAGAATTTAATTTTTTTTAATTTTAACACCCTGTATCTCGAAAAGTAAATAAGTTTGACCCCTCATTAACTATATCGTTTTGTTCAATTTTTCGAGAAGTATCTACAGTCAAACGTTGTAAGTGTCATTTGGAAACACCCTGTATGTATGAAATATTAGATATTTAATAGAAAATATTAGATACTTACAATTTTGCCACAGACTGAACAGTAGATTTTTCCCATATCCATAGACAGCTCTTTATAAGGTTTAATCCAAGTTCAAGCACTGGTTGTTTTAGGCATTATAAAATCACAATCTTCCTTTTTGTTACGCACAACGAGTGTTTACGCTTTGAATATCAAAACAAAAATGATTTACAAATCTGAGCATCAAATTAGAAATGTTTAGGTACCTAATTCAATAAACTGGGAGATTTTGGAAAATCCCTAAATTAGGAACAAAACTATTAGCCGTTTACCTGCTGTTAAGATACAATAAATTGTAGATAGATTTGGGGATTAGATCATAAAATGCAAATGAGCGAACCCTTAGCGATTATCCAATAACTGAATGCCTCAGTGACCGAGACTTTCTAAGAATGTTGAGGGCTACTTAAATTGATCTTCTTTGAAATTGTAAATGTTTTGTACCTGTAGAGATTACGTACTTAGATCATTTCTTGATTAAAATGACTACAAAATTTTATACAAGAATTGAAATAAATTGGTATGTTTAAAAATTTTCAAATACAGTATAAAAATCTGAACTTTTATGCACTTTATGCAAACTTTTATACAAATATGCCAAAATATGAAATATTTGCATAAAATATGCACAATATGCAAAATATGCAATATGCATATTTGCCGAAGTCTACTAATTACTTACTGGCGCGAGTGGAAACTTTCTTGGTCGTTATAGTATCAGTAACGACACATACGGTAACAAGTAAGCAATAATTTGTAATATGATGTTTGAGTTCCCAGTGTATCAATGTTCCCAGTGTATCGATGGGCCCCCACTTCCTCTATAGGAAGCACAAACCATACATACTCATGTATGTATGTATGGTTTGTGATAGGAAGCTGGCTCACTGAAAAAGATCGCATATTACCCATTAAAATGTAAGGTTAAACCTCGTACAATTCGAATATCGTTTATTAGTCACATTTTTTAATTTCTTGTCAGAGTAATTGTAGGCTATCGCTTAGTGTCGTGGGATATTCTACTATTACTAATTCAATTATCGATTTTTGATCTTAAAATTTTTCTTTAAATTTGTTATATTGTGCTTACCCTAGTACTTCTTTGTTTTATTAAATTCCTTAATATTCTTCCCATGCGTTCCAATAACAAACCATAAACGATTAAACTTGATATTGAAGAAGTTAACCAGAGTAAACTTGTGACGTGTGGAACACGTATTCCAAATATTATGTTTATTGTCATCGTTACTCCAATAAAGAAACCCAATGTGCACCTTGAAAATCAGTAATATGTAAATTTAAATAAAATAATAATTATAGAATTAAGGTGTTTTAATTTTAGTAAATTTGGATCTAAGTTACGATAAAAAGATGAAATTGAATATGAACAATTCACACTGTCCGGAACGTATCGTTTCAGACACCTAACGTTTCGGTTCAGTATATTCGAAAACAATATTTTACTGATGCTGACGGAGTCGTAACCGGTTGATACGGATAATGTGAATTAGATGTCCGTCGTTTTCCCCTAGTTGTTTATTTAGGTATTTGTTTGATTTTGATACAGAGTATTTGAAAAAATAATTTTCGAGGCTATTTTGTCATTTATGCATTTTGTTTTTATTGCTTTGTGACAATTAAATACGAAAGTGATAAACAATTAGGACTTTTGCACGGTAGTGATACCTCTTCTTTTTTAAAAATACTCTTTGGTTTGATATGTATGGCTTCGTTAAATGTAGTATTTTGTTTTTTAACTAAAGGTGTAATTAAATTTAAAATATATTCTAACTGAATCCTGTTCATTCTAAAATGTCCATAATATTTTTCATCGTCATCAATTAATTCTTTGTATAAAGTCCAGTATTCACCTTCCTTTTTCCTTTCTCTTAGCGTTGGATGTACTTCAAACTTTCTTTTTACTACAGTTTTTCTTTCTTCATCGTTAAGTAGAAGAGCAATTGCACATATTTTTTGTCGAGAAAAGCGAGATCATATCTTCACCGAACCAAATTGAAACGTTCTATGTATGAAAATGTGAACGCGCAGTCCGATTGCTGGAGTGGAAACGCTACGTACCGGAAACTATACGTGCACGATAATATGCCGTGACCTTTTCCTTTTTTGTATGTATTTTATCCGGTGATTTCCCTTTTTTCTTCTTTAGAACCGACCATCCTACACCAGCCATATTTAATGAACATATGTACTCCATAATATATGAATATATTTTCTTTTTTTTTTCGATTCTTCTTAGTTTTTTAAAAAGTTCTTTTGTGTATTGACTTATTTTATCAGATGTTTAATTTTATTGACTACAAGATCTTTTATTGCGTCTATCAGAGCATTTTATATTTGGTCCTTTAATTATTCCAGTTCTATGCTCTCTAGATTTTGAAGCCCATGTTGCATTTATTCTTCGTATTTAGAAGGGTTTTTCCAGAGACGACTTTCAAGCTTCTACCTTATTATAAGTTTGTTTTTTTCTTTGTATGACAAATATGTTATCTGGTTCATTTCTAGTGACACGATATGACACAAGTGACACAAACTTTTTTAAAGGAGGTATTCTTATGTAGAGATTTTGTTCCATTATAAATTACAGTTATCGTGTATCTTTTCGTTATTTATATCTATTCCATAGCAACCCATTGGTAACTTTTCTTTATTTAATAGTTATTGCATTGGTAATATTCGTAGAATATGTCTACTTCTTTATCGCTATGTGAACATGTAAAATATTTTATGTGTAAAAAAGTATATTAAATCTAATGAATTATCTATTTCTTTTCCCTATTTTTATTCTTCTAACCATAATCAAAGATAACAGAACCAATCCTAATAAAACAAGGAATATGATAATGATGCTGCGTATCTTCAATACTTTTTATTATATATTTAGATTTCTTGATTTGGACACGGAAAACAAAAATATTAATTATACAATTAAGCAGTTGTTTCAATATCTGAAGATAACTTAGAAGAATTTATACTTTGATGCCAAAAAATACAACTTTAATATTTGCAAAACCAAAACAGAAGCCATGGCCTTTTACAGCACTGTTATAGTGACATAAAAAAACTTGACATAGAAAATAATCTAGCAATATTCAATGGAATCTGCGGCATAATAAGAAGAACGTTAGATAACAAATAAAGAAAAGATAACTCATTAATGTTTAATGAGACAGTAGCCGTACCGATACATCTGTCTAGTTGTGTGATATGGGTAATAGAAAGACATGTCACGAATCCAGGTAGCGGATATAAATTTTTTAAGAAGCTTCAAGGGATGTACAAAATTAGATCAGATCAGAAACACTGAAATCAGTAAAGAACTCGGCATATTCTTAATAAAAGAAACATTCACCACTACCATAACAACTAGTATTACCATGTAGATAAAATAATTGAAGATCGCATATCAAAAATAGCAATAAAATACCACCCACGAGGAAGGCGCTACATAGGACGCCCCCGAAAAGATGGACAGTTTAGCCAAAATAGGTCATAAGGCATAATCCGTAAAAAAGACGACGGCGATAATTTTTTCCTCCAATGAAATCCTTTTCATTTTTCCTCCTTCTTTTATTCATTAAGCGTTAAAGTTCCTAGGGTTTATAGCTAACGCCAGGCGTTTAAATTTCTATTCTTGTGTAAGGTGGATTATTTAACTATGCCATTTATAGCATTGCAGGATGTCTTTGCTGCTGCCGTGAATCTGTTTTAAAACTTCCTGTTTTTGTACTAAACTATCCAGTCTTTAACATTCTTCTTCTTCTTATTGCGCCGTCTACTTTCGAAGGTTGGCGATCCAAATGGCAATTGTAGCGTTGGAAATGGCTGCATGAAAAATTTCTTTGGATGAACGGTCAAGCCAGTTCTGGCGTCTTTCGAGTAATCTTTTTCCCTGCACTTTACCTTCCAATGTAATTTGGAGTAATTCATAACTTTCACCTCTCAATTTACATTCACCACTTTAACATTCATTGTTTTTATATCTTCTTTTGTATCATCCAGCCATCTGTTTCTAGATCTTCCTCTACACCTGGGCCATAGCGGTGTCCAGTTAGTTATCCATCTTAGCATATCTGAGTGTGGGCGTCTCTTTATATGTCCTATCCATTCTAAGCAAAGAGATTTTATGTATCTGACTATATTTTCTCCCTTTAATTCTGCTTTAATTTTGGCATTTATCTTCATTCTTCTTCTTTCTCCCTCTCTTGTTAGATTGGGACCCAATATAGTTTTCATTAAAAAAAATGTTTTGTTAAAATCCTTTATAAAAGGTATATAAATTAAAAAACCCTTTCGGTCTATGTCATGAAGACAAAACGTTTTCGGAAACCATGTCCCATCATCAGTGTCTAGCTGTACATGTTTTGAGCCACTAAATATCTGGGTTTAACGGGTTTTTACCCAGATATTTAGCGGCTCAAAACATGTACACCTAGACACTGATGATGGAACATGGTTTCCGAAAACCTTCATGACATAGCTTGATTGAGTTTTTTAATTTATATACCTTTTATAAAGGATTTTAACAAAAATTTTTTTGTGATACATGGTATACAGCCAGCTACGGGAACTTAGTTTCCTTGTGGAGTTATCATTACTTTTGTTTTAAATTTCAGAAGGCTATTTTCTTGTTAATCGTCGTTGTTTCCATTCCATATGCAACTACACGTCTTATTTAGGTCTTATATAGGTTATTCTTTGTTCTCTTACTTAGGGTATTGCTTCTCAGCATATTTCTATTCATTCCAAATATTTTTTGTCCTTCAGAATCCTTTATATGTTCTTTCTTTTTCTGTTTTTCTTATTGTTACTCCCAAGTTGCGAAAGGTGAATACAGTTTCAAATTTAAAGTTAATGGTTGCAAGCATGCTTAATCCTAACAGAAGCGATGTCGACTCCGTCAACCGCCTCCTTGGAGGTCATGCTTGACTTGCCCTACCTCTGAGAGATAATAAAAAAAATTATCCAGAGTGGAAAATAGTACCAGATGTAAAACAACCTAAATATACTTTCGAAAAACTGTTTACTGTTGCCTTTAGATAGCTCTTAAATCGATTAAGCAGTTGGAGCTAGAGTATATGGAGAAAAACCAAGACTAAGCATTAGTGAAAGCCTAGGTAATCACTCCATTATCTTCCAAGCAGAAATATATGCTATATAGATGTCATTGCAGAACGGATCTCAAAAATTTTGCTCGCATAGTCAGGTGGCATTAAAGGTACTGGAATAAAATCGGATTGACTTCAAGTTAGTTAGGAACTGTTTTAGAATCTGATTCGGATTGGAAAAAGTAATAAAGTAAGTTTATTCTGGGTGTCTGGACATACTGGTACTGAAATGAACGAAAAAGCGACATACTTACAGGAAGAGGGGCTAAAAAATAATCATAGGTCCAAAATCTTTTGTTGACATAGCAAAAAACATAAGAACAAAAAACGATATCGGACTGGATGCAACGAATGAAACGTAACCACTGGTACGAATAAATTGACATTAAACATTCGAAGGCTTTTATATATGAATCTCTAAAGAAGAAATCCAAAGATCTGCTAGATATGAATAAAAATGTTCTTTGCATTATCGTAGATCACTTAACAGAATACTGTAGCCCCAAGGGGCACATGAATATGATCTTAACAATCATGGTTGGTTAGCATAAGAATAATATATTTCAGGATCATCAACGCGAGTCCTACAACTTCGTAGACGTGTTAGCAAAGGCCATAATAGAATAGAGTTGAAGGAACAACTTTAACCTAGGGACAAGCAACAATAGAACTCTTAGGTCCAGTGGAAGGGTTATTAAGCGCCCACTTATATTGAACCTAATTTAACTCGAAAAAAGTTTATAATATTAAATACGTTATTTTATACATTTTGATTTATTCCTAAAAAAATATTTGACAATGTTTTTTACACTTACCAGCAAGCCAAGTTGTAATAGGGCATATTTTTTATTGTCTCTTTAGAATGCGTTATATATAGATTATGTTTATCTAAAAACCTGAAATAATATTAACTATTTATTAATCAACTACTAAATCCTCTGAAATGTTAAAATTTTTGAAACAATGAAATAAACTTGCTTTAACTTTTGTTGATAAAAACTCATCTCTTTATCGTGTTCTTATAGTTTTTGGAAATTGATTAATATAATATGTTCCACACTACAGTGTAATACAATACTAGCTATAAAAGTACATTGGTAAAGATTGTGTAAAATTCTGGAAAGCATTGATATTGAGAGTTATGCAATATTAACCCTTAACGGGCAAAATAAAAGAGTCTTTCAAAAATTGTATGTTTTGTAATATGAGTTTTGGGGATACAATTCACCAAAAATTAGTAATCACAGCATCATTTTCTGATAGTTTTTTAGTTTTGTGGAGGTATAATAATTTAAGAATGGGTGTTCACAGAATAAAAAGTTTTAACCATAAATAAAATTTTGATGGTGCATATCTACACCATTTCCAAAATACCTCATTGTCATGGAAAACAACAAGAAATTTATTATTATTATTATTTCGTATAAAGCAATATAAACAGTAATGTTTTTGAAAAAAATCTAATAACTTTCCTACTTACATACTAAAACACTTGTCGATTCATTGTCTATTTACCATTATATAAGATACCGTTTATTGGGCCAAACGATGTTTATATAAAAATGCTAAATCTACAAGGCTAACTTAAAGTGTAATGAAAGTGTTATGAAACAAGACACTTGTTGTAATAATAGATATGTGTGCTGTAGTTTCTAATTTTCGTAATAAAGTTTAGTAAACAACTATTTAATTTGTAGCATTTCTATTTATTTTCATACATGTTAAAACACCGAAAAATATTTTCAATCTTTTTGCGTTCCTGAGATTGATAATATAAACATTTTTTGTTTTGTTTATATAACACAGATGGATATTTCTTTGGTATTTCTTTGATGGTTCTCGCTTAATATTGCGCGTCAAATAAATATCCACTTAGGTTGGTGAGAAAGTTATGCGGGAGGCAAACGATTTTTAAAGATTATGAGATCACTCCACGATGAAACGCTCAAGCGTTTGGTTTTATTGTTTGAGTCCGGATTTTTTTTTTTAATTCGTTATTGTTTTTCGTGATTTGTTTTTTGTTATCGGAAATAAGTGTAAAGCGATTTACTCTGCAACAGACCACGATACAAGTCAGGTTATTGTTTAGTCCGAATTTTTCTTTTTTAAATTCGTAATATTTTTTTGTTATTCGTTTTTTGTCATCAGAAATTGGTTAGTAAGGAATGAAGTGTAAGTAAGGAAGAGATTGATTCGGAAGAAATAGCTTGCGGCGTGTAGTTTTTCAAAGCCGGCAATTTTTTTGTGGAGATGTGAATTTGTTGAGTTAATCACCGATTTCTTGTGCGAAGCCCGAAGCTCGAACCAGTTTTCAACTTCTCAAGAATTGTCTAATTTGTGTTCTATGGTCACTTTAGACCAATCGTAGCTTGTGTGGGACACAGTTGTGTGTTGTTTATAGTGTTTTAGTTCAATTCCGATTACAAAAACTTTCTGAAAGGAAATACATCAGGCGGTGATACCAGGTAATCTTCATTTAAAATTATTCAAAGTAAAAATAAACAATTTTTCATTAATAAAAAATTTGATTTCATGACAAACTAAAAAATTGTAAATAAATAAAATTATAAGTTTTATGGATTAGCTAATTATCATATTAGTTAAATCAAGTATTCCTGGGAAGGTATTTGCAAGAATAATAGACACAAGAATAAAAACCCAAATAGAATCAACTATGGAAGATACACAATGTGGATTCAGGAAGGACAGAAGCACGCAAGACCACATATTCACAATAAGACAAGTAAGTGAGAAAGTAATCAATAAAAATAGAGAAATATATATATATATATATATATATATATATATATATATATATATGCTTTATTGATCTGGAGAAGGCGTTTGACAGAATACAAAGAAAGGAAGTATGGAGGACATTAAAGGAAAGAGGAGTTGACAGGATAACAATTGATGTAATAAAGAATATGTACAATAATAATACAAATGCGGTAAGAATCAACAACGAGAAATCCGAAGAATTTACTACAAGTCAAGGCATCAAACAGGGATGCGTGTTGAGCCCACTGCTGTTCTCAGTAGTACTGGATGAAGCAATAAAGAAAGCCAAGAGAAGAATGAGAAAACTAACATTGGGATACTGGCAAATGAAACAGACTCAACTATCAGAGTTTCTATTTTCAGACGACATGGTTTTGGTAGCAGAAAACAGAGAAGACCTACAGAACAACCTTGAAATCCTAGAAGAAGAACTGTTAAACCTAAATATGAAAATAAATATAGAGAAAACAAAAACAATGATAATTTCAAATAGGAGAAAGACACACGCAATACAATTAAACGGAAAACAACTAGAACAAGGGGAACATTTTAAATACCTAGGAGTAATAATTGAATCAAACGGTAAACAAGACATGGAAATACATGAGAGAATGGGACGAACAGGAAGCTTATTTAACACTATGAAAACAACATTTTTGGGAAAAAAGAAATACCGGAGAAGGTAAAAACGGCAGTCGTTAAATCAGTAGTTAGACCTACAATCATGTATAATAGCGAGTCAGGGACATTGACTGGGAGACAAAAATCTCGAGTCAATGCTATGGAAATGAGGTTCCTGAGGAAAATAGCAAACAGAAAGAGGATAGACAAAATACGTAACGAAACAATCAGACAAAACCTAAAACTAGAACCAATAAACGAAAAAATAGTAGAGGGGCAACTAAGATGGTTCGGGCACGTGTGTAGAATGTCGAATGAAAGATTAACAAAACGAGTGTTTGAAACGAGAGTGCAAGGGAAAAACAAACGAGGAAGACCAAGAGTTAGGTGGGTAGACGAAATCAGAAAAGAAGTTGAGAAGAAAGGATTGACATGGGAAAGTGCACTAAATCTAACACAAGACCGGAAAGCTTGGAGACACAGCTCAAAACTTAACTCCACCAGCCTTACACCTAACGGTAGAAAGGCTTAGGACTAAGTAAGTAAGTGTTAGACGCATAAAAAATAGCTCACTTGAGAAAGATAGTCTGCCGAAACAGCTGTAGTGATAGTAAATTAGTAAATTTTGTGTAAATTTTGAAAACAAAAGTTTTCAGTATTTAATTTATTAAATTACTCGTAAGAAGTTTTATTAATCTAGAATATGTTTCATATAACACAAGTCTAATCAATTGAATAACTAAGAATAAGTTAGGAATAGGTATTGTAAAAATAAAAAAAATGCATAAGACATAAATACTAGTTTTAAACACTACTTACCTAAAAAGGATCACCACAGGACAATGTATTACAAAACTTATTATTGATCCTAGTGCGGTAATTGCAAATACTTCAGAATACAATTTATATTCGTAATAATCTAAGCTGTCCTTTGGTTGAAAAACTGGTACGACATAAAAAAATAAAACCACCATAAACGTAGTTAGAAAAATGGATAATAATATGGTTAATCTTTTTATTCTACTCAGCATATCTTCCTGTTCACTAAAATAAAAGATATTTAACTGTAAAAAATTCAAAACTAGAAACTAATTATTATCAGCTTAAGTTCATACCCCAACTATTTTCTGAATCTTAAAACAATATGCAACAAATTTATGACTAAAGTAAACACAGTAAACCACCTATACATTGTTTTTATGATGTTTTAATGATATTTAGTTAATAGTTATTACAAATGGCGAAGCACCATTTTGTAAACTAATTTTAAATGGTAATTTATGATAAATATTACTTCATTTAAAAGTTTTTATTAATAATATTGTAGCATTTTCAATTTTTTTCGTATGTATTGAAATCACCCCGTATGTATTAAAACACCGAAAAAGTATTTTCAATCCGTTTTGCATCGGTGAAGTTGATAATAAACGCATTTTAAAGTGTGTTTATATATCACAGACGCGTATTCTTTGGTATTTTCTTTTATCGTTTCCGTTTAATATTGCGTATGAAATAAACATCCACTTAGATCGCTGAAGGTTTTGCGGGGAAGAGAATTACATGACTCTCGCTAAGGCCGCTGTCAGGGACAGTTGGTTTCAGTGTTAGTCCAAATTTTTCTTCAAATTTGTAATGTTTTGTGTTTTTTTGTCTTCTATCATAAGAAAATGTGTACTGTAGTAGCAGTGTTAAATTTTATGTGTAGTTACAATGAAGGTTTGGAAGAATCTTTGAACAAGATGCTGCGAGTGTCGGCGTCAAGAACCGGCAAATTTTTTGAAAAAAAGTGATTTATACTCAATGTAATGTGTCAGTTCTAATAAGAGTACTGTTTTTGTTTTATGTCGTCTCTCACCTAAGAGATTTGTAGTAAAGAGATTTGCGGCGTTTCCAACAGATTTGAAAGGTACCCACATGTGTTTCAGTTTTTTCAGAAGCATAGTCTAAAATTTGCGTTCCAATGAACAACTTCTAGTCTCAATTTGTTTGTCCTAAGAAGTCGTTTCAGAATATTTCCGCAGTTTGGAGATGAATTTGTTCGTGTGGCAGAGAGTGTAAGTCCCGTTCCTAACGCCAGAAATTTTAGTGAAATCCAGGTAACTCTTTTGTGTTGATTTTTAAAGGAAAAATAAACATTTTCTAATAATAATTGCTTTCATAACAGTTTAAGAAATTGTAATAATTAAAATTGTAAATCTTTGTGTGTGGCTTAGCTGTCATATTAATTGTTTTCAGTTTTAAAATTTAATATTGACATCTGACACCTAGCTTTATTTTTTTGACATTTGGTAAATACCTAATCATAACTGATCTTGTTTTGATTTGTTTTTTTAGAAAAAGGTTAACCTCTATGCATAGTTTCACATAAAAAGATATTTATTTTATTTGTAATAATTTATTTCTACTACAAATTATCGCCCAGTAACAATTTTAAGTTCTTAAAGTATCTTCAACTTCAAGAGTTTGTAAACTGATAGAACATAGTAAGTTTGTTTTTGATATTTTGTATTTTATTGTAATTATTTATATTTGTAACTGTTTGTGATGAGACAACAATAAATATTTAATTTTTTTCCGAAACCATTTTGTTTATTTCTCTTAACTAACTCTCTAACCCTTTTTTGTGTTTTTAGGAAGGACGTCCCCATTTTAAATGGCTTGAGAACCTTCTTGTGTTTTGTTTGTCCAGGAGACTCATGTAAGTACTGCTTTGTTTCATTTTTGTAGTTGCCCCAATCCAATCCCTTTGTTTCAATCACTTATCCACAACCCAGTTCTCCAAATTAACCCTGAGTAGCCGTTCGCAAACGTTTCGATTTGTTTTGCTTGCCCTATCTCCACCCCAGTAATTTCTGTCCCCATATTCCAACCCCCTATAGTAATACTCTAGGGTCTTTTATTTTTTGTAATATTTGGTGAATAGCGATCGATCAGTTTTCAATGGCCTCTGAGTAAAAACAAGTAGGATCTGCCTCTAGTAATATGGGTTTTATGAAAAACGATCAAACAAATCATTTTTTTAAAATGAAGCTTGTATACTGGCGTTGTATTACTTTTTATTTATAGTAAAATACTGAGGCGAGCGTCACAGAACTAGCGCCACGAGAAGGCGTCACGAGGAGCGACAGGAAATAGCGGTCTTCTTTGCAACTCAACTAGTAGTGGATATTCTGGACAAGGTTGCCACCATAGTGCTCCAATAACAGATGGACCAGATAATGGTAATGATCAACCTTGATTTATTTTATGTATTAATTGATTCTGTTTTTTATTTATTTATATGTGACATAGAATATTATATATTACACTGAATATACAAAAAATAACATAATATTCTTTTCTAGAGTTCCAAAGTTATTTATATTTTTTACTTTTGAGAGGCAGTTTTCAAAGGATGAAAATATATAAAAACTATACAAATTTACCTCGATAAAAAGATATTATTGATAATGGAATAATATAAATAATGTATCAAATTTTATAAATATACCTGTAAATAAATTTAAGTGTTGAAAAGTTGGTTTTCAATCATTGGGTTGGGTTTCAATCATTAGTCCATTAATTTGTAATCTCACATTAATCTTAATTTCCTGAATTTGTATAGTTTCACCGTGTATATTTGTGAAACCTATCGATTAGTTGCTTAATTACAGTTTGTTAAACTTCCTGCAAACTATAGATTGCCTAATATGTATTGAAAATGATTGCAGGAAATACCTGAAATCATTTGCTCGGTTCAAATTATATTTGCTAGCTTTCAAAAGTCAAAAGTTCTTGTTATATGCAGAGGGCAATACACTTATTTGATTAATCGTAGCATTTTAGTGAGATTATAAATATAGCTTCGGGACGAGATTGGAACGCAGTCTGTTATAAATTTTAACAACTATAGTGTAATAATTCAGTAGCTGTCAATAAAACTATTTTTACTTCACGACTTCAACATTTTATTTTATCATCTTCGCTCGAGAAGAATCGGACACAAGGAATTAGAAACAATTCGAAATTATAATTACATTCGAATTTGTCTAGTTAAAGTGTAAAAATATTTCAGTTAAGATAAAATTGCGAATTGAATAAAAATAAAATATGAGACATTCACTAAATTGTTTTTTTCAATGTTTAAAATAACAAGGAAAGCTTTGTAGGGGGTAAATAAATCACAAAGGTTGCCAAATGATGAATATAATAATGTTTTTTACCATACTTATATTTTAACTGCCAGGTAAATTTAGAGAAAATTTTGTACCGAGTCTATTTGTGTTTGTTTTTAGTAAAACTCATTCAATCAGATTTATTTTTTGGTTACTTCTGTAAAAATTGCTGTGTCCTTTTATAGTGCATGCGGCCTGCGACTGTGAAATTGTTACTAATGTCCACATAGCTGCAGGCCATGAGTACCACAGATGAATACTGAATGTCAAATAGTCTGTTATTGTTAGTCACACGTTTCAATTTTTTATTGAATTAGGACGTATCGTCGACTTCACGATTAAAAAAAAAAAGTTAATATAATGCGCAATAGCAAACAACTCCGTTCTTTAGAGTTGGAATTAAAAACAGAAAAGGCTGCCGCTGAGTTAGAGGAGTTTAGAAAAAAAAAAATGAATATGAGTGATGTCTTTTCTGATTATTCGGATTCATATTTGGATCCTACTTATAATGTAGATGCAGCGTTGACGAGTGAATCTGACAATGAACCTGTAACAAAAGAAAGAAAACCCAATACTTCTGCAGGACCATCTCGTGTTCAGTCATCTCTAGTAATTGAGGAAGAATCAGAGAGTTCTTTAACTCAAGATGATAATTTTTTGGCAATACTGTTGGACCAGAAGAGAATTCTTTACCAGATTCAAACTGGAGACCTGTTTTCGGAAATTTTGCAATTTTAGATTGTCCTTTGAACTTTGGCATTCCTGAAAATGCAAAAATCGAAAAGGCTGGTAAGAATGAACTGTTATTCTTAGAACTGTTTGTCTCTGAAGATGTTATAAATATAATTGTTTACGAAACAAATAGGTATGCAGAGCAACAAATTCTTACTGGAATAGTAAATGAAACAATTACGAAAGAGTCACGTATTAACTATTGGAAAGAGATTAATTACAATAAACTGCGTACATTCATAGCCCTCCTTCTTTGGATGGGACTAGACTCAAAGCCATCATTAACTAATTACTGGTACAAAATTTCATTATATAAAGGTGATATTGCTAAATACATGCCCTGAAATCGGTTCAAATTGCTTTTGCGCATGTTCCATCTAGCAAATAATGACGGGCGTCCTGAAAATGACAGACTACATAAAATTCAATGTCTTGTCAATAAAATTTTCATCGATGTATGATTCTAGGCTTAACTGTTTGCATTGGTGAAATGATGATCCCATTTAGAGGCAAGTTATCTTTTTGACAGTATGTGAAAGGAAAAAGTCATAAATTTGGAATATAGCTGTTTAAAATTTGATTGTTAGCCCCATACAATTAAAATATATTGCGGTAAAGAAAAACATTAATGGAGAACCAGTTGCTGAAAGGGTAGTAATGGAAATGAATAAACCCTTATTTGATCAGGGTAGGACTCTTATTATGGACAACTGGTATACATCAGTTAACCTCGCTGAAATTTTGAAAACTAGATTCACTCATCTTCCCAAAGATATTGTAAAAGCCGAACTCAAGAAAGATCATTGCCAAATTAAACAAAAATAATATTGTAGGTATGAAGTGGCATGATTAAAGAGACGTACTTTTCTTGTCTAAGAAAACTTGCAGCTATTGACGAATACAATAACGCAAAAGCTTTTGTGGATATGTCAGATTAAAAGACAGTTTACTCAAATTGTTTACGATCGTTTGTTAAATGGTACAGAAAAGTGGCATTTGAGATAATTACTGGTACTTCACTGGTAAACGCTCTACTTATTTTCAATAACATCAACCAAAGAAAAATGCCAGTTTTGCTTAGGTTGATGTTATGTACGTATGTAGTGTATGTACAGTGAACGCCAAATAAAGTTGCGTTCACGTCAGCATTGTGAACATTTGTAGCGTTGTCAGATGGTTCATGAAGTATGAAAATTAACAGAAAAGATCTGAAGTAAACAAAGAAGGTGAAGGTAGCAAATTTCACACTATATTAAAAGGAATTTTGAAAATGAGTGTTTTTTTCATTTGTTTTTTGTTAATTACATTCATGAACAGATTTCACAAAATAAGGAATTCCACAATAAAAGTGGTAAGGTTATTACTGAGTTACCAAACAATAAATATAATCAAAATAAAACCACAAGCAATAAAATATTTTTTAATAATGAACGTATTTTCAAAGACAAAACATGATATTAAAAAAAACAACATCAACGAACTAAACATTTTCTGATTCTGATTCCACATTAGTATCACTCTCTCCACTATTAACATTTATTACTATTGAACTAATTTCTTGACGATCAAATATTATTTCTCTCTCATACCATTTAAATATTTCTCTTTCAGTATGATTGATAGAGTTTTTCCACATATCAGGAGTAATCATGTAAAGCGCCCCATGCCACATGTTTAGGCAGTTGTTAGCGCTGTTACCATCTCTACCAATGTCCCTACTGTAATAATTTTTGCTATGCCCAAATTAATTCAATAGGGTTGAAGACACAATGCTAAGCAGGAAGACGTAAAACTTTGTGTCTATACCGTTCTGCCATATCGTCCACTATATACTTGGTTTGTGGTTTATTAAAAAAAAAAAATGTTTAAAATAAATGACATTTATACGCAAGATTATATCTCTGAGAAACGATGCGCAACAGTTTTGTTTTGAACATCATATGGGAATAGGGAATGTTTTTTTTCTGTCAACCACTCCTCAAAAGCACTTTTTGACCATCCTGTATTCGAAGTTTTATGCAATAACATACTGTGATAAGGTGCATTATCAAGTACAATTAGAGAAGGATTCTCCTAAGTTTTACAGCAACTGATATTCAAACCATTTCAAGAAATTTGCCTGATTTATTTCCCCATGATAATCACTAAGTTGAGTTTTTGAACAAAATATTGCTTCAGCACCCTCTATAAATCCGGTTTCATTTCTAGCATTGAGTATAATATATCTGCAATGATATTATTTAAATGTTCATATAACAACTTATGTTAATACAACAAACCTTTTGCCGTCCTTTTTAGTGGTTTTAACACTCTTTATATTTTCATTTTGCCAAGAATTACCAATGATCCCATTTTGAAATATCCAAGTTTTATGGAGAAACACGAATTGGTATATACCTTCATCCTTCGCTTCTTTATAAGTTCTCAAGAATTGTACTCTTTTACAAACAACGTTAGCTAATTCCATAAGTCCTCGTCGTAGATTATCCTTCATCCACTCAAACCCAAGTTGTTTGAGCAATATTTTTAAAGAAGTGGTACTACCATTAAATAATTCTTTATCTTTAAGTTGGGGCCAGAATGATTGAACCGTTACATGCTGTTCTAAAAGCATACAGAAATAAAATTATGTTAAATGTATATTTGTTATATTCATACTTACTTCTCTGGTACATATTGTAAATGGTATCAAGAATAGAGCTTATATTTAAAGGTGTTTTATTTGTTACTCGTTTATTAGTGCAACGCTTTTTCTTTGGTGACTAGAACTGTTCGTCTTTTTTCTGCATTTGACATATGCTGCTTACTGTTCTTACACTGATTTTTAAAGCAGCAGCTAAACGCTAAAATAATACATATTTTTGTAAAGTAAAGTAATGATATTTTATTCGCATATTACCTCTTGCACAGCGTTTACGGGTAACAAAGGGTCATTTTTATTCCTTTCTTCTTTAAAATAGTTAATTAATGAAGTCACAAGTTCTTTGCATCGCCTATTCAGCTGTTTGGGCATTTTGACAAATAAATGAATGTTTTTCACAAGATAATTTCAAAAATCGATGATACCACGAGTACAAAAGTTACAGAACACTGATTGAAAACTCAACAAACGACGCGGCAACAAGACAATATTTCTGGTAGTGACTAATACTCCCTCATTAATTGGTGGTCTCTTCATGAACATTTCAACACAAAATTTTACAATGAGGAACGTCTAAATCCAAAAAAGCTATATTGTATATTACTTATTTTGCTACAAAAGTTTTTTTATTGATCGAGTTATTTTTAGAAGTGATTGTTTAGCAAACTAAAGTAACATACACTTTTCTATAGAAATGTAGCCACACATACAATAGAATTACGACCTTGAAGTGCACGCAACTTTATTTGGCTTTTACTGTATGTAAATGTGTATAATATGCTCTTCAAATTAGTAATTTACCACTTCCTGTACAAACACGAACTTACTCAAAATGATTTGAACAAGAGGCAGGTGCACGATTTGTTACAAAAAAAAACTGAACTATATGGTCGAAATTATGCTGTAAAAACACAAAACGAGTAACATGTGTATGCAACGGATGTGAAGGCAACGCTTTTATGTGTTTAAATGTTTCTTTGCTAACCATGTTTTCACAAAAAACTAAAACAAAACTAAAACATGTGCAATAAAATTGACTCTTAGTAAGTAATTTTCCAGTTAGAAAATATTACATTCTACGTTACTTTTGATTGTATATGCTGTACTGTTATAAAAATTATATAAAAAAAAGTTAATGTATAGTTAAGTTTATATAGACTCAATGATATTCCTATTTAAATACACGGTAAATGTATACCAACCACGAACACATGACCGAAACGCTGATAAAAACTATGACAAATATATAATAAATAGTTACCCATGACAGAGAACTAAAATTGACTGTGTCCATATATGGGACTCGTGGCAGTTAAAGTGTTAAATGCTCCAAGTAATAACTTTTTTGCGATAAAGTTTGTATCGCTCAAAATAATAAACTTATATCATAAAAGGTATTGTTGAGTTACAAACTTGTTACTTATAAGCGTATATTAAAATCAATAACAATATAAATCAATATGTAGAAAACAAAACTGGGGTAAAGCAAGTACCATAAACAGATCAAAAAAATTAATAATTTCAATCAAATTTACAGCGTCATATCTGAAATGTTCTTAATATTTTATGAATGAAATCTTACAATAAGATCAACAGATAACAATTTTTATCCAAGAAATTTCTACTATATGTTTAAAAATAAGACCAAACTCTCTTATCATTAAAATGCGCTTACTATAAGGATGTTACTATGCGCGTACTATGAGGATTTCACGTCGAGGAAGATTAAAAATACCTGACCCTTCGAAGCTCTGAAAAACCTGGAGAGTGTAATGTCAGCGCTGTAAAATTTTTTAATTTTTTAAGTTTTTTAATTTGACGCTTTTTTTAAGATTTTTCTTGTATATTTTTATAATAATAATGTTACCAACATTTGTCCCCTATATTATTTTTTTGTGTTAAATTTTGTCTTTTTTGTGTATATAAACGTAATTTTGTCTCCTAAATAAAGCATATTAATACATTTTTTACTTGGATGCTCGCCTTTGGGCGGCTTAAATTTAGAGAACGATCATTCATATTGCTCACCATTTCATTTATTGCTGAGCAAAACGTATTAAATCTAAAATACATGATTTTAAGTTAGCGACAAAAACCTAATTGATTTAAACCTAGTTAAAAGTAAATATTGTATTGACTATAGAACTTTATTAATAACACTATTTTTGACAGAAAGTTGGAGTTTTGTGTTCAATTTCGGAGTTTCCAATTTTTAAACCTTTCATTTTGTTGGATTTATCTCAGTTTACTTCAACATTGTGTAAATTTACAGTATTTTGCTCCATACCAATGAATTTATTTCGTTTTACTTAACCGTTGGTTCGATTTAGGTCATTTTGCTAAACAAGTAAATACCTTAAGGTAGAAAATAAAACACCAGTATACGAAAATACTATTATTTATTTAAAAAATAAAGCTTCTCAAATATGTAGGCCTGTTTCATCTTCTAGACAATCACATTCCTTTTCCATTTCATCACCTTCATTAGCGGTGTCATCTTCTCGGTTTTCTAGAATGTCCTTATACCATTTAAGGTTTTTTTCTTCTTCCCAGGTATTTCCAAATTCTTGTATCAGTAAATATATCAGTCTTCCTAATCTAGAGGTTTCTAGTGTGAACTGAGAGTCTTTTTTACCTTTCTTAAGCAACATTTTAGAAACTTTAGAGTTACTTTCGAGCCTAAAGTGTTCAAAGCAGGTAATGGTTATTGGTGAAGGATGATTTTTCTTTAATATAATTTGGGTGTTTTTATTTTGCCCTTCACATCCGCCACAAAATAAACGAACTTTCTGTTTTTTTTTTCAAGATTCAATGAATCCAGATGATAAAGTAGCAGTAGCAGATGATACCTCCATCGATCCTCGTCCAGCCATATCTTCTGTCCATGTGTAGATTACCGGTCTTTTAGAATGCATGTCGACACAGCATAAAACGTAAAAACTCACTTGTTGAGCATAAAAACATCATCAATAGGTGTTCGTGGAAGGAGTCGCACTTGCTGCACCACACTTACTGCATATCAAAGCAAAAGGTAATTGAATCCGGTGGCACTTCTTTTGCTAAATCATAGAAAGCCTTGCCTCTTTTATTATAATTTATGTACTGTAACATCAAGTCACTTTTTTCCTTGTCATCCTTTGCTATTTTAATTTCGTGCTTTAATCAAGTATACAGAGAACAGCAATTAGGTGCAGGGGAAGAAAAGCCGATATTAAATTTTATTCTAAAAATATTGGCAAACGTAGTCAAACTGGAGATATGGTTATTATCTGTACTTATATTGTGAGTTATATCTTCTTCTTAAAGTGACTATCCGTTCCGGATGTTGGCGATCATCACGGCTATCTTTACTTTGTTTATTGCAGCGCGGAACAGTTCAGTGGTAGTCGTGTTATACCACTTTCGTAAATTTTGAAGCCAGGAAATGCGTCTTCTTCCCGGTCCTCTCTTACCATTTACCTTCCTTTGGAGAATCAGCTGGAGAAGGCCGTAACGTTCTTGATTTCTCATTACGTGTCGTAGATATTCAAACTTTTTAGTTTTGACGGTCATGAGAATTTCACATTCTTTCTACATTCTACGCAGGACCTCCACATTAGTAACTCTGTTAACCCAGGATATACGTAAGATGCGCCTATAACACCACATTTCGAAAGCTTCGAGCCGATTCATAGATGCAACAGTCAGTGTCCACGCTTCCATTCCGTAGAGCAGAACTGTGAATATGTAGCAGTTCAATAGACGGCATTTTGTTTTATATGATATGTCTCGACTGTTGAAAATGTTTCTCATTCTAACGAACGCTGCTTTTGCTTTTATTATTCGCTGTTTAATTTCTGTTGAGTGGTCCCATTGGCTATTTAAATTGGTGCCTAGATATGTATATTGCTCGACTCTTTCGATATTCTCTTGGTTGATTGTAAGTTGAACGTTTAGTATTGGTTTTTTACTAATTGTCATAAATTTGGTTTTTTTTATATTAAGAGCTAGTCCGTATCTGTTGCTGACTTCTGTTATGCGATTTGTTAATATCTGTAAGTCATTCAGATTATCGGCAAAAACTATAGTGTCATCTGCATATCTAATGTTATTCAACCATTCACCGTTTATTAGGATTCCTTTCGCACAACCGTCTAAAGCTTCCTTAAATACCCATTCAGAATAAATATTGAACAACAATGGAGACAAAATACAGCCCTGTCGTACTCCACGTTCTATTGCAATTTTATCAGTTAACTGATTTTGAGTTTGGCCGTTTGATTGTAGTAAATGTTTCTGATAATTCTAAGATCTTTGTTGTCAATTCCAATTTCTTGCATTAGAGTCATTAATTTGTCATGTTTTACTCTGTCAAATGCCTTCTGGTAATCTATAAAGCATACGTATATGTCACAATTCACATCCCTGCATCTCTGAAATAGCACCTGTACAGCAAAAAGGGCCTCCCGTGTTCCCAGAGCATCACGAAATCCGAATTGTGTTCTTGTTAGTTGTGCCTCACATTTTGTATATATTCTTTCGTGAATGACCTTTAGAAATGTTTTAAGTAAGTGGCTCATAAGGCTTATAATTCTATAGTCTTCGCACTTTCTCGCATTGGGTTTTTTTGGAAGATTTATAAAAGTTGACACTAACCATTTTTGGGGAATTATGCCTGTATCATATATATTGTTAAATATATTTGTCAACCATTTTATGCCATCATAGTCTATAAGTTTTAAGAATTCTGAGTGAAAATTATCAGAGCCTACTGCTTTACCATCTTTGGTGCTTTTGATGGCATATTTTATTTCTTCGACTGTAAATGGTGGTCCAGATTCGCAATTGGTGTTTGTTGTAATACCAGTGTTACTTCGTATATCTTCAAAAGTTTTTTCCACGTATTTAATCCAAATATCCCTTTTATGCTCTATTTCCAGTACTATGTTTCCCTGATTATCTGTCAGGAATCCAGTGTTCTTGTGTTTATATAAGCCTGCCGCTTCTTTAACCTTTTTATGGAGGTTAAATGAATCATGTTTTTGTTGTAATGACTCTATCTCTGTACACTTCGAGCTAAACCAATTTTCTTTTGCTATTTTAATAGCCCTTTTTATTTCGTTATTTATGTTGTTGTAGTAATTCTTATTATCTTTAGCGTTTCTTCCGTCATCCATTCCTTTTTATTTGTTCTTTCAGGTTTTAAGTATTTCTCTGTTATTACTTGACTTACTTTGTGCAAATTTTCTAGTTCTACATCTGTGTTATGTTTCTGTACGAGCCCATGGTTTTTCAGTTCGAGCCCACGTTTTTTCTTTTAGGCGTTTTTGGACCTTTTCCTTTACTGTTTTATTTTTCAGTTGGTTAATATCGTACTTCTTAATTGTTGGTCTTTGAACTTTCTTTAAACTAAGTTTCATTTTGGCGATAAGTGGATTGTGGTCCGAATTTATGTCGGATCCCGGGTACGCTTTAACAGATGTTATAGAGTTTCTAAATCGTTTGTTAATGAGAATATAGTCTATTTGATTTCGTACTGTGTGATCTGGAGTATCCTGGGGAGATTTCCACGTATATAGTCGTCTTGGAGGAAGATCATAAAAGGTGTTTGTCACTACGAGCTGTTCTTCAGTTGCAAATTTAATCAAACGGTCTCCGCGTTCATTACGTTCCCCTAGAGCAAAGGATCCCACTAAATTTCCACTTTGTCCTTTGCCAACTTTGCCATTAAAGTCTCCCATTATTAGTATTATTTCATTTTTCCGAATCCTTTTGACAATATTAGTAAGGTCATTGTAAAATTCTTCTATGATTTCTTCTGGGGCGTCCGCTGTAGGAGCGTATAATTGAATAATGTTTGTTTTTATGGGAGTTGTGTTTAGCTGAACTAAGAGCATCCTTTCTGATACAGGTACAAAGTGACTGACACAATTGGCGATTTTATTATTCATAATTAGGCCCACTCCATTTATATGTTCGTTCTTAAGATTTCCCGAGTAGAATATTTTGTGATCTTTATAACTCGGTATCCCGTATCTGTCCAGCGCATTTCGCTTATTCCCATAATATTAATCGAGAGTCTTTCCATTTCTTGAATGGCATTATTGATTTTTCCCGCCTCGTACATTGTTCTAACGTTCCATGTACCTATCTTTATGGCTGTTCGCAATACTCTTGGAGAACCATCATCTAGAATGTAGTTTGGTTCGTCAGGATTTCTCTTGATAACGACCTGGAAGGCCTCACGGTTTGAGCTAGATTTACCTTCCCTGCCGGATCTTAAATTCCGATTTTCATGATCAGTAGTCGGAATCTTAAAGTTTTTTATCACCATGATAATTGTACTAGAGATACTTACAAGAAGTCTTTAATGCAGTGGTTTCTCCTTGCCTTCTGCATCCTTATGCCGTTCACTAAAAGTCTTAGTTCCTCCGCCTTCGAAGCCGATTTCTCAAACTCCAGGATAAAAGAGTGCCCTAAGATCGCAGTATCACGGCCGCTTAACTCATAATGTGGGTGTCGCCTGTGAGTATCTGGAATTAAGCCTACAGGATTTTTACTTCCCATCCAGTAATGATATTACTGCTTCCTAATGTCATAATGTGAGTTATATAGTTTATGTAATTTTGATATATTTCGGTTGGCCAATAAATAGATCCTCTTTGATTTTGATCTGTTTTAGTGACTTTCGCAGCCTTTTAGGTTTAAAATAAATTCATTAATATTTTTCTTTATCTTAATTGTTTTATGAGAAACTTTATCTCCCCCTCTTCGTTCTTTTAGTGCTACAGTTGAGAAGAATTTTAGACAAGCTCTTGTGGGTCTGGTACCCTTTATGGGTGTTACATGATAAAGAGGATTAAAAGAGCGAGAGCGTGGGTTTGGCTTGATACATTGTTTTCTTTCTACGGGACCAACAGTTATTATATAAGATAGTTTTGTATTATACTCTGCTTACTGAATGCTTACATGGCTTCTCAAACTTCTTTAGTAACGGATCTTTATCTTCATACCTGCAAATAATTTAAATCACCATTTAACACCGTTGAAAATAATAAATGTTTTTTTTTTGTTTTTACCTTTTACTTTTTTAACCGATCTTCTAGATACTTTAGCCATTTTTTTTTTCGACTTGTTTTGTTACCATTTCCTACACAAATACTAGATATAACGTCTTCCATTTTAGTAGATTTATATAATGTAGTGTCTAATGCAACTGTATAAACAAATCACTACCTATAAGCCAAATACATATTTACGCATATCAAAATGAACAGAACTGTGGTTGCCATCTTTTGGTAATTTGCGCAAACTGAACAAAACTTTCACAGAACTATTTTTTCAAGCATTTATTGCAGTTTGGTTAAATATGATGGATTTATATCAGTTTCTTGGTCTTAAAATCGGATTTAATGCATTTTTGTTTTTGTTTTGAACTATTCTCGTAGCAATATATATTGGACTTAAAGCACATTGCCTGAAATGAATAGTTCACAATTTATATTGAACTAAACCAAGTACTTTGTAATATTGACTTGTCAAAAATGTCTAAAACTGGATTTATTGCTCTTTGCTCAGTTGCTCCTCATTTATAATGAAAAAATTGCAATAAAAATTGAAAATTAAAAAATTATATAAAAATCTACAATTTTTAAACAATTTAACAACTGTTAATTTAAGAGAAAAGCTTACAAAATATTCCAAAAATGCGGACCGCTTAAGCTAACAGACAGCTCTTTCCAAAACAGTCTTCGTCTGGTTACATGTTTCGAGTCAATTGGAACACCAGAGTAAATATGTTGTTCTTTATCCTTAATTTGAAAGTTAAAATTTATTGGAAACCACCAGGATTGATCTTGTTGTAAATCTATAACTTCAATCTCTTCACAAAACCTATAATTATTTATTAATAATTTTAATTAATTATATAAAATATTGAACATTAAGTAAAAAAACATACAGATATATAAATTTTAAATAAAATCCATCGTCAAAAATAACCATAATATTAGCTAGAAAGAAGCCATACTAAAAATAATACATATTACTTTTAGACCAGGGTCGATAATTTTTGAAACCAAAAAAAATTATAGTAGAATGAAACCTATTGGAAAAGGGAGAGAATATGCTAAAAATGGAAGAAAAAATAAATTCCACTCCATCCGAGGTCGGGAAGTGGGAGGGGGTGAGTTTTTAAAGGTAAAAATCGGTTTATCGCAATTTTCGGCGAAACTACAAGTGCTATGGAAAAGAGTTAAATAGCAAAGTTGTAGGTAACAAAAAGATCTACAACTTTTGTATTTACACTTTTTTCACATAACCTCAAGTTTTTGGTATTTTATTTTTATCTTTTATAAAAAAAATTTTTTTTTTACGAAATTTAGTGAAAACTTGCTTTAGTATGTAACACATACACTGTAATTTTTTGGAATTGAAAAATTTATTTTTTTTACCTGATATTGATTTAATATCGAAACAGCACCCTAATTTTCAATCGAAAATTCACGCATCAAAATATCAGCTTTTTTAAAAAAGTCTTTTTTGGGCTTTTTGTTTGTTGAAATCTCTACTTTCCGATAATGTAAAAAAAATATACATTACTATGGCAAACGTTTTCAAAAAACGCAAAAAACAAAAAAACTCAAATCGAGAAAATTTTTTTTTCATCATTATGTACAATTTTGAGATATTTCTTATAATTAATACTGTTATTAGTCATGTAGCTTAAGATTTCATGATACATTGATAAACAAAAAAATTATAAATCCACAAAACATTAAAGATTGCAAAAAGACATGTGAAAATAGCTGTTAAAAATATTCAAGATAGGATTTAAAGGTAATTTCATAAAAAAAATGTGACTGCTATACGATTTTTTTACAATTAAAAAGCTGGTTTATTAATGTTTAATTACATTTTTGTCATGAGCAATCTTACAATATATATATATATATATATATATATATATATATATATATATATATATATATATATATATATATATATATATATATATAAATATATATATATATATATATATATATAAATTTATGATGTATATATCTATCATAATATTTTTTAGGGCATTCATTTTTGCCTCTTTGATGGCATTCCTTCGTCGCCTTCTGATTTTAGAAGATTTTCGAAATATTCAAGACCATCACCGTCTTCATCTCCAATATTGTTTCCTGTCTGCGTTACTTCCTCATCCACAATTTCATTAGAATCATTACCATTAATTTCTTCGTATGCTTTTTCCTCCACATTAGAGCATTTTTCTGAGCCGTGACAACTTGAACATAAATTTGTGCCTTTTTAACCATGTTTTCGGCAACCACATTTTAAATTGTTACATCCAGTTTCACAGCTGCAGCAAATAGTTTTGAGCAGTATTTCCGGGATCAATTCATTTTCTGTAAATTTGGGCATAATGCCTCGTTGATGTTGTTTCCAGCCCCAATCTGTTGCTGTCAGTTCGTTGCCCAGCCATGTTTAAAGTTGATAATATGCCCTGTAACAATGTTGTCCTGCTGCACCTTCTGTGGGTGGGAGATTTGCCAATACGAAAGATGATTTGATTTTTGCCAATTGATATATTTGAAATCGTAATTGATTCAGCGTTAGCTTATCCTTTTTGCACTTATAAATAGATTTGATTAATTGTAATCCATTTTTTGCGATATCTTGTTTATTTGCATCTTTTTCATAAAAAATGTTAGCCAAACTTGACAAATTTTTAGCGTCTAATAATGAATTTACGATAGTTTTCTTTCCTTTCCCGGCAAATCCAGATGTTGTATCGCAACAACCTGAAAAACAATACAGAAATGCAATGATATTTTTGCAAGATTCATATTTGAAACTATTCGACGGGAAAAATTGATCTTTTACAGTTCCAGAACCTGGTTTAAGAAAATAAATGTCATTATTATTTTCATTTAATTGAATCAAAAGGACCAAAAGATCAATATCTTGACCCACAACAATGACAGTTTTATTTGTATCTCTGGCAATTTCTATCGAAGTCTTAATTATACCAGCATCAGCATCTTCTTCTACTTGTTTACAGAAAAATCCTTGTGACTGTAATATTTCCATTAACGTTTTGATTATTTTGTCTTTGTTTTTCTCGTTTGATAAAAATTTTTCCTGCAAAAATGGTATTTTAGTATGGTTTTGATAATGAAACTCTGGTATATTGTCTGAAGTTTTTCTACGACTACGTTCTCCTTTTTTAGTTGAATGAGCTGCTGGTGCTGGTGTCACAGTTACTGATTTTTCAATTTCGGGATAGCCGTCAAAAACGAAATGGCTGCCTGCTGCATAATGTTTTTCGACATAGCGCAAATATACATTCATGATCTCTTCCACCGTTTCATTTTTGTGCCAAATTACTTTGTGCAGTAAAAATCCACCGTCGACGACATGCACAATGCCGTCAGAATGCGTTGGTCCCTTTGTACCCACAAATAAATCGTGGAGCGATTTAACGTTTTTCCTGAGACCATTTTCGGTAAAAAGTGACAATGGAAAAGGTAAGTTCGTATTGTAAATAAGTCTCCATATCTTTTTTACTGTCGATCGTTAGAGATATTCGTTAAAATAGCAATAACGGATCGATTGCTATAATATCTCCGTTTACTTTAACGGAAGATTAAACGGGTTTTAGATACAAGGCTTAGTTTTTTCTTTTAAATTTGACACTTCCAAAATTTATTCCCACAATAGCTTGTAAAGATTTTTTTGCTTCTTGATACGCTTCGTAATAATTTACAGAAGAACTGCCAATAATTCCAGAAAATATTGATATAATGTTATCAGTCTCTGGAAAAGGATCATATCTGTTGAAAAATGTATGTAATAGTGTTGTAAATCAGCTATATCTCTTTTTATTCTATATTCCCATGAATCAATGTGATGCTCTGTAGTTGCAAAAGAAACATTACAAAAATCTTCCATTTCATTGCAAACTTCCACAAGTATGATCATAGTTAATATGAATTTTGTTAAAACACTTTCAGACAAACCACGACCATGTGTAAGCCATAGTAATGTATATTTTTTTACACTATGTAAAGTAGAGATTTCAACAAACAAAAAGCCCACCGACTTTTTTAAAAAAGCTGATATTTTGACGCATGAATTTTCGATTGAAAATTAGGGTATTTTTTCGATATTAAATTAATATCAGATAAAAAAATAAAATTTTCAATTCCAAAAAATTAAAGTGTGTTTAATACATACTAAGGCAAGTTTTCACCAAATTTCGTAAAAAATTTTTTTTTTGTAAAAGATAAAAATAAAAAATCTCCCCCTCCCACTTCCCGACCTCGGATGGAGTGGAATTTATTTTTTCTTTCATTTTTATCATATTCTTTTCCTTTTCCAGTAGGTTTCATTCTACAATAATTTTTTTTGACTTTTTACCTTTTTTAAAGGCTTCAACACTGGTCTATTTAGAAGACATTCAAACATAATTATAGCATAAAGAACGAGAAGGAAAAGTAAAAATATTGTTACGTTTTTCTGTTTGTTTAGAGATTATCAGCCGGTTTCCGAAAGGCTGATCATTATCAAAATTAGGTAATCTACTGTTAACAGTCGATTAAATGCATTTTGAGTTGCAGAAACATCGATCAAACTTCATTCGATCACATAACACACATTAACTAATCTAACAAGCAAATAATCGATGATTAAAAGCCTGTCAGAAGTATTTTGGGTTTCCGAAACGCTAATTATCGTTTTATCTATGTCAAACCATGTCAAACTTCTGTCATACCAGCTTGTCAGGTAATCTGAGATTTTTGGACAATTAATCTTATAATCCTTGGTTATGTACCAATGGTTGTAAGTAAATAAAATAAAATCTTTGGTTACGTTGTAAGATACATAAATCTAAGGTGTTTTATAAAAAGCTGTTGTTTAGAAAGAACCCAAAAATATTGTTACAAAGGTTCATTTTAAGAATTAAAGATGATAAATGACAAATTGGTAAACATTAACGAACGACACAAAATTATTAGTTAGTTAGGTTATGTTTGTTTGTTGATTTTCAGAATGCAGATTACACATAAACAGGAATGATGGTAAAGTGAAACAGCAACATTATTTTCTTAATTTAGAGCAAAATAAAGAACAATTCGTACAGAAATAATAAACGATTACAATCGATTCTACTGTTTCCATGTAAAATCGTATGTCAAATAATCTATAATCGGTGATCACGTAATTATACCATAATTTTCGTTTCGGAAACCTGTCGCTTGTTAACAATTGATCAAATTTGATACTTGATTACATGATTGGAGATTTGAATAACGTTTCGGAAACCGTCCGTAAGTGAAGCACCACGTGGTTTAACTAACTTTATTTAACTCGAAAACTCACTTAATTATAAATATTACAGTTACTAATTAGTTAATAATTATCGCTTAGTAGAATTTTCACTGATGCGTATAATGGCCTATTCTAATTTTAGAGCCCGTTCCTACTGGCTTATATAATGGAAATGAACTGATTGGAAAACAGCTTACTGAATGAAGAAAACTCCGTAAATTCTCGAAAGTCATCTCTGCGTCGATAGAATTAGTTCGTGGAACATTTCAGCGGTGAAGAGAGACTTCTGCTGAACTTCTCTAAGGCACAGGGCCGCAATCAAGGGTATGTGATTTACAATATAAATCAAATAGGATAAGATAACACTCATTTTTTTATTAAAGTCAAAGCATGAATTTACATTAAATGAACAATACGATAATATACAATATTACACAATAATATACCTAAAATAGTATCAAATAAACAATTTTCCTTTTTAAAGTAGTAATAACATTAAAGTTATTATTACTGTGAATTGTTGACTTTTGGGTGAATAGTTTCATTAAACGGATTTATTATACTGAAAAACCGAAAAGAAACCAAATTTTAAATGCCGAAAGTTGAAAAAAGTATGAAAACAAACAAAGAAAAATTTGAAACTAGAATAAAAGTAGATATAGAGCGTTTCACGTTAAGAAAATAACATTGCGGAGATAGGGCCAAATATGGACGATAGAAGTGCAGTGATGAACACAAGCACGATTCAGGGTTGTATAATTTGTATTTTCGTTTTCACAGACATGAATTAAATTAATGTTTTTTAACGTAATTGACCAAAAGTGCCCATTCGAAACAAGAGATGAAAAGTAGGGAGAATGATTTTAATTAAATAAATAGTATTTAGAAAAGATAATTTTATTTTATCTTATTTTAATTATAGTAACGACAGTTTATTTGTTTTTCGGTAAGAATATCATATACCATGAATCATAGAAATCAGTAGAAAATATTGCTTAGTTAAATCATGCACTTTGCCGGCTATTAAAGATTTAAAAGAAAATAAACAGACCGCTTGGAATGCATATATCTAATTACTAATATTGCAACTTAAAATAATACGGTGTGGGTATGTCAGCGATTTTATGTCGTTCTCTAAGATTACATAATGATAATAAGGCTTTGTGCTTTGTGGTTCTTCAGTTGTTATTCTGACTTTAGCGTTAAATGTTAATTGAAAATGGAAATTCGAAAAATATATCGACAATCTAGTAAAGCGCATGCTTGAGAGTTTTGGCAACACTGATCTCCATAAGCCTAATGTTATTTTCTTAACGTAGAACGGTGTATAGCTTATTGACAATATTAACAAAATTGACAATATAAACAATTAATAAAATTAGTAATTAAGTAAATTATTATAATAATCTCTAATTTAAAACAATTGAAATTATTAACTGGTTGTTGATGTTAAATAAAGTAAAAATACATATTTATATTGTTAAATAGTTCAAATTTATTTAGGTTGCACATCGAAATTACCGTCATGTGCACTAGGTGAGTGAATTTTAGTCTAATAATGGGCTCTGGTTTGTCTCCATTATTAGCCGACATAGATATGGAAGATTTTGAAACAAATATTATTTCTAAACAAAATTTAAAACCCACAGTATTGTGCAGATATGTAGATGATGTATTCTCAATATGGCCTTATGGATCAGAGTTGTTGCACACCTTCCTGAATGATATAAACGATAAAGAATCATTTACCATGGAAAAAGAATATAATGACACACTACCTTTCCTAGATGTTTTAATCTCAAAAAACGATACTGATAGGAGACTCAGGTGTATAAAAAACCAACACAGACTAACAGATATCTAAATTACGAATCAAACACAACATCAATGTTATAAAGCGAAACATTAAATCCTCGTATGAGAGAACCAAAATTATTTGTTCTAACGTACGTTCTTAGAAGAAAAACATTTGTTATCATCTATTTTATTAAAAAATGATTATCCGTTATAAATAAGGAATTTTCAAGAATACACCGAATCGAATAGAACAACTCAGAACGTGATCCTATAACATTCGCAAAAAATAATACGAGGAAAATAACAATACCACACATATACATAAAAAGATTTTGGAATCACTTAAAACGATAGGAATTAAATACATTTTAACATTTTAACATTCAAAGCAACAGACACATTGAGATCTATTTTATCTAAAACTAAACCTAACAATGAATAAAAAAGAACAAAGAACAAAGAAACGATAGAGTAAGTGAACATTCTTTTATTATAAATAGAGAACTAATAAATCTCAAATAGGTAAACACGCATGGGAAAATAAACATAGAGTTCAGTGGAAAGATTCAAGTATTGAACTAAAAAAACAGATGGTAAATAGAGAGTAATATTTGGTGGTAACATTGAGAGTAAAATAAATACCATCATTGGATGTAGTTGTTTTTTGAAAGACAAATGACATATTAAGATTTTTCTAAAAGATATTCTAAGTTAAAAAGTCGTCTCAGGAAAGCAACTCAAAAATATTGGCAATATCAATTTAAACTCATCTACTTTAAAATTTATAATATGTCTGAATTTTTAATATGAATGGGTCAGATAAAATTAAATTATTAGAATTTTTTACCAAGCAACAAAAACAAAATTTGTTTAATTTATTAATGTTTTGTATTGTGAGAAAATATTTATCCGACACCCTGATAGGGTAAAAGGAAGTATTGTGAGAAAGTTTTTGGAAATAGAAATCGAAACGACAAATAAACTTAATTTTAAAGTAAAATTGTGGTTTATTCCCAACAAAAATAGCATATTGCATTAAGATGATATAAAAAAATTGCTTCAGAACAATATGCATGAGAAAAAACGAAAAAACGAAAAAAAAACTACGTTTATATACTTCCCGCCCAACACAAAACATATACCGTCTGAAGTATACATGTTTACAGATTTTAAATTAGATTTTTGTCTAGTATAAGAGAAAACAGAGATAAAAATTCTAATTGAGATTAAACTAAATAATTATTCATTTGACCGTCCAACTGAATAGACGTATTCAGAGCTCCGCTATCTAATCAGTGGTAATTAAGTATTAAGATATCATTAGTCGTGATATCAATGGCCATGGGTGTAAGCTATCACGATAAATTCAAGTAGACTTAGGTAAGCGAAATATGTATAATGTTTCCTATTCATACCGAAACGGACACACTACTAGCATAGTATAAAAAAGAAATATATTTGTGGTTAAACTGTGCTACTAGTTCAACAAAATAATGCTATGTTCGCAGAGAATACACAACGTTCACAAAACGACAAGTCGCTTTATAATACATGATGTCAGTCAAAAAAAAATGTTAAGAGACTTAATATGGATAATCAACGGTTGAGTCAAATAATCGCCGATGTAGAAAAGAGATAAGCACAGCTGGAAAAAGCCGAACAACATACGGGGTTATCCGCAGGTGCTGATGAATCACAAATGAAATTAAAAGCAGATAAACTTGAATACTGCACCGATAAAAAAGATTTAGCGTATGAAACGGGCTGGATAAGAACAGAAAACAGGAAAACTAACAAAAAACGTAAAATGGATACCTCGTTAACTCCTCCCTCTCCGCAAAAATCAAGTGCAGAAACACAAATTAAAGAACCAATCAAAAAACCAAAACCACCACCCCCGGTTGTAGTAGAAGGTTTTCAAAGTGCTATTGACCTGAGCAAGTTCCTGACTGAAGCTGGTATTACCTCCACTATACAAATCATAAACAGTGAAATTATAAAAATTAATACAGCCAATAGCGATCATTGCAGAGCTTTAATAGATAAATTAAATACGAGTAACCTTTCGTACCACACTTATGAAAATAAGCAAGAGAGGCCAATTAGAGTTGTTGTTAAGAAATTACATCACACATGGCCACCAGAGGAAATAGTAAAGGACCCACAAAAACGACAATATAAAGCCATTAAAGCTGACAAGAAATTCAAATGGAAAACTAAAAAACAACTAGATATGTTCATCCTAACATTTAGACAGGATGAAGATATAAATAGAATTTACGGCATAACAGTACGAGAGTTGAAATCGAGCCATTAAGGAGTTCCAGATTAATCCCACAATGTAAAAGATAGGACACACGTGGAAATACTGTAAAAAGGAGCCAAGATGTGTAAAATGTATAGGTAAATACCTTACTAAAGATTGCCAAAAACCACCAGAGGATAAACCAAAATGTGTTCATTGTGGAGAAAACCATCTTGCAAACTACCGCGGATGTTATGTAGCTAAAAAATTACAAACAATGAGAAACGAGAGAAAAAACAAAGACAATGATATAAAAGCGAGACAAACATGCAAGTAACAAAAAATGCAAGGAGACATATATCATCGCAACAAGAAAAAGAAACTGATATTACATTAAAAATGATATTGGAAAAGCTCACCAAGATTAATGACAAAATAACTCAAATCGATATCAGAGTTACCCGACTAGAGCATAGCGCTAAAGCAGCTATTCCGAAAATCAGAAATGACTAAAGACCTCTGAATAATGGCATGGTACGCAAATGGACTGTTACAACATTAAATCGAGTTGCAAGCAGTACTAGACATTGAGAAAATTGATCTGTGTCTCGTTTCTGAAACACACTTCACTAAACAGTCATATGTAAAATTTAGGGGGTATAGAGTATATTCTACTGTACACCCAGATAACGCAGCTAAAGGATGAAGCGCTATCATAATTAAAGATAACATCTTTCATCATGAGTAATTAAAATATGCAACTGAGCACATACAAGCTACAACAGTCTGTGTGAAGATGAAAAACACATACCGTAAATATAAGTTCAATATATTGTCCTCTCAGACACTCCATTAAAAGAGAACAATATAAAGAGTTTATAAACATTTTAGAAAAAAGATACTTCATCGGTGGCAACTTTAATGCAAAGAATACCCACTGGTTCTCTAGGCTAACTACAACTAAAGGAAAACAACTATTGTCAGCTGTTAAGGAACAAAAGGGTGAAGTAATCTCTACTGGTAGACCAACATACTGGCCTAATGATAGGAACAAAATTTCATACCCGATAGACTTCTTTATTTATAAAAATATCTCAGCTAACTATCTGGATATCAATGACGGCTGGGACATGAACTCTGATCACTCATCGATAATTTTAACTTTTAACTGTGAGTGATACAGTGATTAAAAAAGAGTTCAATTCAATATTGACTAATAAAAAAACTGACTGGGAGAGCTTTAAAATAAACCTTGAACACAAAATTAATCTTGCTGTGCCAATGAGAAACACGAGACAACTTGATGACGAATTAGAAGTTTTTATAAAAAATATCCAACAGGTAGCTTGGGAAAATACTCCCACAATAACTTCTAGAACAGAAGGAACAACTATCCAAAAGAAATCAGAGCACTCATACTAGAAAAAAGAAAGTTAAGAAAAAAAATGGCAGCTATACAGAGTTTCACGAGACAAAACTACTGAGACATACTGAGGCCAGTATGGGTATATGGGCGCCAAATCTGGGGCTGTACTAAAGCTAGTAATGTACATATTATCCAGAGATTTCAAAACAAAGTACTGAGAAACATTGTTGATGCTCCTTGGTATATCCGTAACAGCAACCTCCACTAGGACCTGAGTATGGAAATTGTGATCGAAATAATCAAGAGAACAGCAGCAAGTCACGAGCAGAGGCTGCATAGTCATGTAAACGTCGAGGCAATCCAGCTTCTTGACAACACTGAACTAAAGAAAATACTCATACGGACAAAACCATTTGAGTTAGTGTAAATGTGTAACAGTTTAGTGTAAAAAGCAGAGTATAGTGCTGTGAAGTTATTGCATGTTAGTTGTAGTGCATTAGTGGATAGATAAAATAAGAGTAAGCCATAGGGTAAGCCCTTAGATTTAAGTATTTGCTGTTTATTAAATTAGGTCAGAAAATAATTGATAATTGGTCATTTCCGACCAGATAGCAGTATACAAACACGGCACAGGTGTTATACAAAAAAAAAAATATTTTTTGATACTTGAAAAATACTTTTTTCCCAAATTTTATGAAATTTAACGGTATATGGTAAAAATCACTTTTAAATTTTTGTTGGAATACTAAGTTTGTTGCAATAACTTACCATGAGGGCCTGTATCCAATCGAATCAAACCACAATTCAATTTTTTGGATTTCACCCAGGTAATATTCTGTAGCTAGAAAAAACCAATCCTCATGACTTTTTTGTAGAATTTTTTTCTCGGGATCAGGATAATTTAGGATATGTTCCTAAAAAAATAATTTAAAAAGCATTAAAATCTTTATTAAACCAATATAAGCACTAAATATGAATTTAGTAAATTTCTACCACTTTTAATAAATATCTACCCAACGTCATCAGCATCAATGCCTATGAATCGTTTAGAATTATATGAAAGAAGCTGTAAATTATCAGTTTTCTTCACTCGAAATCTTTATTTACATTAAGTTATGAATAACATGCACTTTTTAAGGATGAAATTTATCATTTTGTAAAGGTTTTGTAAATCAAAAGTGACACAGCTGTTGCGGTATGGTTGTCCGGTTGATCTAAAGGTACTTTTGCCCTAGGACCCTTAAGCTAGCAGGGACACATGAGCGGAATCCAATTTAACCTACGTAATATTTTTTCACCCATTTTTCACTAATTTATTACCACCCTAATAATTTTTCACCACCAAACCAACCTTAAGGGGAGCGATTCTGCTGGCTTAAGATTCAAGCTAGCAGAATTCAAAAAAGAAACTTTTTGTTGATGGCATATTTTTTCACCCATTTTTCACTAATTTATTACCACCCTAATAATTTTTCACCACCAAACCACCCTTAATGGGAGCGATTCTGCTGGCTTAAGGTTCAAGCTAGCAGAATAATAAAATAAAAAATCTTTTTGTTGATGGCATATTTTTCACCCATTTTTCACTAATTTATTACCACCCTAATATTGTTTCACCATTAAACCACCCTCAAGGGGAGCCATTCTGCTAGCTTGCGGTTCTGCTGGCTTGCGGTTCAAGCCAGCAGAATTAAAAAACATATTTATAATATACCACAGTGTTTTGCTAGGTTTTTACGAATTTATTACCATTCTAGTAATTTTTCACCCCTTAACTACCCCTTGTGAAAAGTTAATAATTGTGTTAGATTAAAATTTAAGGAGAAATTTTTTTTCAAATTTACTGTCCACTACTTATAACTGAAATAAAAAAGTGTTTTGTTAAGTTTATACTAAACTTTGACCATCCTGATAATTTTGCTCCCATAAACCTATTCGAAAACTTTCCTACTAGCTGAATATTTGAACCAGCAAAATAAGAAAAAAACGTATTTTTGAAATACCTCAGTATTCTGCTAGGTTTTTACTAATTTATTACCACCCTAGTAATTTTTCACACCTAAACTACCCCTTTTGATAAGTCAATAATTCTGTTAGGTTAAAATTTAACGTGAAAAAAACCTTTTTTTACAATTTCACTATACTCTACTTATAACTGACATAAAAAAGTATTTTTACCCTGATAAGTTTCCATCTCTAAACCAATCTTATTTGGAAACGTTCCTGCTAGCTTAATATTCGAGCCAGCGTAATTTGAAAAAAATTATTTATGATATACCACAGTGTTTTGCTAAGTTTTTACGAATTTATTACCAACTTAGTAATTTTTTATCCCTCGACTAACCCTTAGTGGAAGTCAATAGTTCTGCTATGTTTAAATTAAAGGTGAAAAAGTTTTGTTTTATAATTTTACTAAATACTATTTATAAGTAAAATAAGAAACTCTCTGGTTAGTTTTTACTAAATGTTAACGAACTTCACCAATTCTACCATCTACACATTTACGCTGGTTGAATGCAAAGCAAATCTTTTCGGAAATATGAGATACTACAGTATTATGCTAGATTTGTACTAATACATTACCATCCTAGTAATTTTTCACCCTTCAACTACCCTCTATGAGGAGTCAATAATTCTACTACCTTAAAATTTAAGGTGATAAAAAATCTATTTTTATAATTTTACTGTATTCTACTTGTAACTGAAAATATAAATTGCTTGCCTGGTTTTTACTAAATTTGATCCACCCTTATAATTTTTGACCCCCTAAGCTAACAGAATTAAAAGACATATTTATAATATACCACAGTGTTTTGCTAGGTTTTTACGAATTTATTACCATTCTAGTAATTTTTCACCCCTTAACTACCCCTTGTGAAAAGTTAATAATTGTGTTAGATTAAAATTTAAGGAGAAATTTTTTTTCAAATTTACTGTCCACTACTTATAACTGAAATAAAAAAGTGTTTTGTTAAGTTTATACTAAACTTTGACCATCCTGATAATTTTGCTCCCATAAACCTATTCGAAAACTTTCCTACTAGCTGAATATTTGAACCAGCAAAATAAGAAAAAAACGTATTTTTGAAATACCTCAGTATTCTGCTAGGTTTTTACTAATTTATTACCACCCTAGTAATTTTTCACACCTAAACTACCCCTTTTGATAAGTCAATAATTCTGTTAGGTTAAAATTTAACGTGAAAAAAACCTTTTTTTACAATTTCACTATCCTCTACTTATAACTGACATAAAAAAGTATTTTTACCCTGATAAGTTTCCATCTCTAAACCAATCTTATTTGGAAACGTTCCTGCTAGCTTAATATTCGAGCCAGCGTAATTTGAAAAAAAATATTTATGATATACCACAGTGTTTTGCTAAGTTTTTACGAATTTATTACCAACTTAGTAATTTTTTATCCCTCGACTAACCCTTAGTGGAAGTCAATAGTTCTGCTATGTTTAAATTAAAGGTGAAAAAGTTTTGTTTTATAATTTTACTAAATACTATTTATAAGTAAAATAAGAAACTCTCTGGTTAGTTTTTACTAAATGTTAACGAACTTCACCAATTCTACCATCTACACATTTACGCTGGTTGAATGCAAAGCAAATCTTTTCGAAAATATGAGATACTACAGTATTATGCTAGATTTGTACTAATACATTACCATCCTAGTAATTTTTCACCCTTCAACTACCCTCTATGAGGAGTCAATAATTCTACTACCTTAAAATTTAAGGTGATAAAAAATCTATTTTTATAATTTTACTGTATTCTACTTGTAACTGAAAATATAAATTGCTTGCCTGGTTTTTACTAAATTTGATCCACCCTTATAATTTTTGACCCCCTAAGCTTGAGATAATGGGAAACATTCAACAAGATACACATTGACGCTAGGTGAATAAAAAATCTTTTTGAAAACACAAGAGTGCTCTGCTAGAATTTTACTACATTTTTACCAGCCTAGTCATGTTTTTCTCAACTACCCTAATTGAAAAACATTTTCAAATGTTATTCTATACTAAGTAATATTTATTTTTTCAATGTTTAAATATTAAAAATATGAAAACACTTTATTCCAAAAACTATAAATTTTACCCGTTTTAAAAAATTGACCCTGATTCGAGTCGTATTACATGGCTAAGCGAAATCGAATCGTTAGTCCTTTTTATGAATATAAAATAATTGAAATCAAGTTGAGTTTTAGTAAATACAATGGAATTTTTATATTTCACAGAATAAATTACCAGGTAAGAAATATTCAAATTGAAATAATTTTATTACATCTATTACATTATTTATCTGATTGTAAAGGAGGGTCGTCGGAATCGTGCGCACCTATTGCACCCTATTGTTAAAAGATTTGCATTCATTAGGTAGATGAAAATTTGAAAAATAATTTAGGTATTTAATATTTTAATATTATTTAAATAAGAAGAGTATTAACGATTGGTCAAAACATAATTTTAAGATTAGGTGTATAACATAAAGAATTTATATTGCAAAACATTTTAAGTAGGTATATTCAAATGAGACCGAAATTACCGGTTGGTAATTAACAGAATAACCAGAATAACAGATTAACAGGTAATAACCAGAACAGCTGATATAGATTATTTGCGTAGTAAAATAAATTTATATTAGCAGCATTTTAAAAATTTAAAGATATTTGTATTTTAATTCTTTGTCGATTTTTCATTCATTGTCAGTTGAATATAGGTAAAAATTAAAGGTTATTACAAAAAAATATTAACTTATTTATTTTGTTTATGGAAATGTTTGAAAGAATCGCCCACGGAGAGATCTGGTTTCTCGGCACAATCCACACACTCATAAATTGGGTTTTTTCTTATTTTTAGGATAGGACATACTCTGCATCTTTTCGTTTTCTTTTCGCGTTTGTCCGATTTATTAGCAATTATTTATAGGAGAATAGGAGATAGCAAATGTTCGCGTGCGATATTCCGTCTTTCTTTGCTTTTTTATAAATTAATTTACGAATTAATTCTAACCTTAATATCGTCTTTTATGTCTTTTGTTTAGTATATTGTTTAAAACTAAGTCTAACTTTCCACGGTACCATCGATTCATCTAGCGATAATTATTTTACTGGATAACGCAGAGCAGTCATTTTATTATTAAAAAGTCTATAACTGTTCTTATTCTATAAAACCGATCTTAAGAAATAACATTCGGTCCCATTGGATTATGTATGAAGATTAAGCACCTTAAAATTATAAGAAAAAGATCTCTTCCGATGTTCTGCAAAAAAGATTTTAAGTTGAATAGTGGATCTGTTTTCCAATAACCCTCCAATCTTGAAATCCGTATGTGTCAGTGTGGAAGATAATTCCCATAAATACTAGAAATTCAAATAAGGAAAGTAGTTTACATCTTTAAATGCTAGAATTTACACAAACACCAACTTTACCAACTTTTTTATATGCTAAACATTGCAATATTGTTGTTTTGTACACTACCTATTTTTTAACAAAATTTTACAACTTAAAAAGGGATCATTCCCGTGAGTTGGCTGTATATCATATAGTTAAAAAACTCGAACATTGAAGTAAAACACTGTTGTGATTGGTATATTTAATTAAATTTTAAAAATCCTAAAGGATTAAGTTCAAAACGTTTTCGGACTTATTAGTCCAGTGAAATTTGTAGTACTTTTAGTAAGTAATTAATAAGTAATAGGTAAGTAGTAATTTTTAATTAAATATACCAATTATTACAACAGAAGTGCTTTTCACACACACACACACACACTCGCACACACACACCGTGTAAATGTATTCAAGTATTTTTGAAAAAACAAATTTATTTAATTTTTGTTAAAGGGGTAGTAAGGGGTGAAAAATTACTAAAGTTGTAATAAATTCGTAAAAACCTAGCAGATCACTGTGGTAGATCATAAATATTTTTTTTAATTCTGCTAGCTTGAACCGTAAGCCAGCAGAATCGCTCCCCTTAAGGGTGGTTTGATGGTGAAAAAATATTAGGGTGGTAATAAATTAGTGAAAAATGGGTGAAAAAATATGCCATCAACAAAAAGTTTTTTTTTTTTAATTCTGCTAGCTTAAACCTTAAGCCAGCAGAATCGCTCCCATTAAGGGTGGTTTGGTGGTGAAAAATTATTAGGGTGGTAATAAATTAGTGAAAAATTAGTGAAAAAATATGCCACCAACAAAAAGTTTTTTTTCTGAATTCTGCTAGCTTGAACCTTAAGCCAGCAGAATCGTTCCCATTAAGGGTGGTTTGGTGGTGAAAAAATATTAGGGTGGTAATAAATTAGTGAAAAATGGGTGAAAAAATATGCCATCAACAAAAAGTTTTTTTTTTGAATTCTGCTAGCTTAAATCTTAAGCCAGCAGAATCGCTCCCATTAAGGGTGGTTTGGTGGTGAAAAATTATTAGGGTGGTAATAAATTAGTGAAAAATTGGTGAAAAAATATGCCATCAACAAAAAGTTTTTTTTTTGAATTCTGCTAGCTTGAACCTTAAGCCAGCAGAATCGCTCCCCTTAAGGTTGGTTTGGTGGTGAAAAATTATTAGGGTGGTAATAAATTAGTGAAAAATTGGTGAAAAAATATTACGTAGGTTAAATTGGATTCCGCTCATGTGTCCCCGCTAGCTTAAGGGACCTTTTTGCCCTCACAGTCCAGCCCAGCAAGGTTTTCACAGCTACCAGTCCACATCTTAAAATTTGCCTTCTTGGTGTATACGAGCTTTACTGCAATATCTGAACTATTAAATCTATAGGAGACATATTAGAATCTGTTTTCTCTGTATATATTTAGAATCCTAAGTTCTTCCATCCAGAGACCACTAAATACGGAAAAAATCGCTACAGATAACGGGTTAATCTAGTGTTTCAACTGTGCAGTTGTAGTTGTTATAACTCAACTTAACATCATAACAATCATGTTTTTATGCTAGTTTGCTACCTCCGAATGATCTATGCACAAGGTTAATCTGTCGCTTACACTGACCTGGTCTTACACTGGTCTTACCTAAGTGGTTCATTTTGATGCGCCAAGTTTGCACAAAAACATTTGTAGTAGCACTATTCGCCAGCTATCTAATTTATTTCTTGTGATTTATAATAAAGTAAACATAATTGACCACGACATTTTGATTGGTGTCCGATTTTTAAACAACGAAAACTAGCACCTTTCTCTGTCAATACATATATTCACTTTCTGGTCATAAGTTAACTTCTAAGCTTTGAAACAGTGGCTACTTTCTTGTGAATTTTCACAAAAAACACATCTACTTAGTGTACTATGAGAGTTCATTAAACCCATCGCAGAAGGAAACTGAGATGAATTTTCTTCAGTCATCTTTATTTTCAGACTATTGCATTTAAAATACCCAGACTTAGTACTAGGTACTTCGAAACCCTCGACCGCTTAGGAAACGTGCTGCTCATTGTCATTTCGATTTTCAAAAATTACATTAAGCTTTTTAGACGATTTTCTATAGTGAAGATTCCGGCAAAGTTAATGGAAACTTGTGATCCAATATCTTCACGCAATCGTTGACACACTATTAATAATATTTTTCTGAAGCTATTTTCTTGTGCCATGTTAAAGTAATTACTATTTAAATGGGAATAAGCCACAATTAAAGGTTAAAGTACGTTTATTGACGTTTCAATTTCCACTTTGTTCTCAAAATAGAAACATTAGTAAATTGAAATTTACTAATGTTTGTATTGATCTATGGCGACGCCATGATGACGCCATGTAACAAATTCCAACGGTAACTTGAACATCCTAATTTGTAATAATGTAACATAACTACAAATTAACAAAATTTAACGGGTTTTTACCCATATATTTTAGTGGCTTATAGCATGTATACTTCGTTACACTGATGATGGAATTTACATTCCGAAAACGTTCTGTAATGTAATTGTGATATTGCCCGTTTGGGTATTTTTTTATACACCATAATTATAAAGGATTTGAAATAAAAAAATTTGTGATACATGGTATACAGTCAGTACAGGAACTTAATTTCCTAGTGGATAGCAGTTAGAATAATCGGGCCTTGTGAATCTTCGACCGACACTGATGTGGCTTGGATGTTAACTTTACTAATTTTATTTGTTTCATGATGCTTAATGTTATTTCTTATAATAATTGCCGTACCTCTGTGGGCTTTACGTAATGGATATTGAGTTACATAGGTTGAATATTTGGGAATATAGAAATGGCTCTTATTAGTCATGTGTGCTTCGGAAATAAACATAACGCCTAGATTATGAGAGTGAATGAAATTTCACAACTATAAGAATTTTTTTATGTGAACGAATTTCAAAAATTGGGATAAAATAGCTTTGTTTAAAATTCTTCATTTTATTTCTCCGTCTGAGCTCGTTTCCTTATAAGGGTAAATTATTAAGAATGGCGCCCTTAAATTCATTTTCATTTTAAAGATAATACAAACAAATTGTATATGAATTTTGAAAGAACTACACCCAAATCTCTTCCTACACAAGCGAGGGGCCTAAAATATTTATGTAGGTAATAATATACATGGTGCTCTTAGAAATTTGTTCCTTTGGAATCTTTATGATAAATCAGTATATTCTCATTTTGGTAAATGGTTTGCCTACAAGCCTGTTAGATGGTCTTCTCAAAAATCTGTCCACAAAAAACTTTTACTGTCTAGGATACGCTGACGATATCATCATCAAGGTCAAATTTTCCTAGGTGGTATCTAGGGAGATGCAAGCAGCCCTAAATATAGATGATAAGTGGTGTAAACAAGAAATACTGATAGTCAATGCCCAAAAAATACAAATCTTCAACTTCCAATAAAGATAGCATTACAAGGCCTAACCCCACCGATACTGGAAGGAACAGAGATTTCACTTGCCAAAGAAACAAAATTATCAAACAATGGTATATTTTGGTTTTATCACAGGTTTACATGGAATACTCACATAATAAAAACCATGGAAAAAGCTACTATGTCCTTTATGCACATATAGTATTAGATTGTGTGGATGCCCTAAACAAACATTAGCAAAACGTAGCAAGATTACGGTAGCCTGGATATTGAAGCAAGAGGGACATAAAGGCAATAAAAAAGCAGACATAATGGCCATACAAGGCTTATCAAAGCCACTTGTTGGACGGGAATCCTTCTGCGGTGTTGCAAAGACAGGAACAAGAATGGCTACAACGAAATAGGTTGCTCACAAATCTCTAGAATTGTGGAGAAATTTACCAGTGAAATGACAGTCAAAACAGTGCATTACAGAACATTTGCCAAAACTTGCAAAATAACTAATAAGCAAAGGCAGAAAAAAAGCCACAGTTGAAGCATATATTGTCACCTAAAAGACGAAACAACAGAGCACATTCTATGCCAGTATGACAGGCTCACAAATATGCGGTTCTTTGCTTTAGGCTAAAGAGAGACATCGAATGATCAGTCTCTAAGTTATTGGACCTTTTAAAAAGGCTCAGGAACGAGAATGTAATCTAGGATTAGAGGATCACAATCAACCTAAAAAGGTCGTAATTAAATAGGCTAAATAACTACCTTATTGAATAAATTTATCTATCCATTTTTCTCTGACCACTACGATTTTCATCCATCTTGGACCAGTATGTATCTTTAAATCATTTGTTTACCCCAACTGTGGTCTTTCTTTGGGTCACTTTTACACTACTTATTTGTTATATCTATCGTCCTTCTGCCTGATTTTATGGCCTGCAAATTTCTACTTCACGTGTGTTGCTTTTTCTATAACATCTTTCACCTCCGTAAAATTCCATATCTACTCGTTAGATTTTCTGTGTTTAAAGCCTATTTCCAACATTCGCCTTTCCATCACTTTCTGGGTCCTTGTTAATGTGTCTATGTTCGACTTTGCCATTGTCCATGTTTGATATCTGTATGCCATTACTGGTACGACACATTAATCGAAGAGTTTTATTTTAAGGTATTGCAAATTCAACGTTTTATACTTAGAGTCTTATTTTCTTTGTTACAATTTATGATTTGTCACAAATATATGTAGCGTGAGACCTCTCTTTATGAAGAACGTCTAAACCCTTAAAGGATTATTTGGTAATTGAAAGTAAATATATGTTAGAATCAACCTTAAATATGTTACTATTATCACCAATAATCGTGAATTGTAACGTATGATGTTTTTTTTTTTTTGTTTTTTCCGGTTTTTTATAGCGTTTTCCGCCTTCCGGTTCCCAGTTTCCAGCTACGTCGGTCATTCCATTCGCCAGGGTGAAGGTTTCTTTCCGATATTGCCTTCTGAATGCCGCCCAGCCAGGATAGTTTTGGCCTTCCTCTCTTCCTTCTTTCTCTTGGCGTCCATTTTAAAATTTGGTTTGGCAGCCTGTCGTCGTCCATTCTTTTCACATGACCATACCAGAACAGTTGTCTCCTTTGAATTTCGTCAATGATGGTTGACTTGACTCCCATTATATTTCTGATATGGTCATTTTGTATTCTATCAAGCCTTGATTTTCTAGCTGATCTTCTCCAGAAGTCCATTTCCAATGCAAGTAGGCGTCGCTCAAGGGATTTAGTAAGTTGCCATGTTTCGCATCCATAGAGCACTATACTTTTAAAGATGGAGTTAAAGAGGAGATGCTTTCTTTGATTTGATAGTTCTTTTGACCATAGCATCGGGTTTAGGCATCCTATCACCCTTTTTCCTTTCACGATTCTTTGCTCTATCTCTTTTTCGGTACGCCCACTCTTGTTGATTGTTGTTCCCACATATATACGCATGATGTAAACTATTTTAATATCATTTTTATAATATTAATCAGTTTCGAAACCCAAATAATCGCCTAAAAGATGCTCAATATAAATTTCAATAAATTATCATCATCATCATCATCATCCAGCCTTCATTTATTACGTCCACTGCTGGACATAGACCTCCCTTAAACTCCTCCATTCTTTGCGATTTTGTGCTCTTTGTTACCAATTTTTCATGATACGCCTGATGTCGTCAGCCCAACGTGTAGGTGGTCTTCCTCTACTACGTTTGTCTGCTCTTGGCCTCCAATGTGTAATTTTACTCGTCCATCGTGAATCATGCATTCTCGCTACATGGCCTGCCCAATTCTATTTAAGTTCCGCTATGCGTTCCACAAGGTTCCACAACATCAGCAATACTCGTCCTTCTTCGCAGATATTCGTTTCTTATTCGGTCCCGCAACGTCACTCCCAGCATAGATCGTTCCATTCGTCTCCAATAAATTATAAATTTGAAAAATCTCAGCTGACTTATATAATAATATATTAGTAAAAATATTTAGAACCGAAACCAGTTTCCCCTAATAAAATATTAAATATAAAAACAACTGCAAACATTGACAAAATGCTTACCTTACTATCTGCTAAGTTTCCATATAATTTCACAATAATATTTGATGTTGTACCAGCATTAATTTGAGTAGCAGTCTTAATTATAAGAATATACCCAAATTTATAAAAGCTGGGTATGTCACTTAATAAATAGATTCTTTTAAATCCCTACAAATTAAAAACAAGTAAGTGTGTGGCAAAATAGATTATACTGGTTCATAATTGTATATTTCTAGCTTAGTAACAAAGTAAATCGAGCTCATGGTAATAACCATTTCTCATCATCCTTGAAAATTCTTTATTCCTTTATAACTTTAAAGAAGACTTTTAGTCCAAGAAATAAAAAATAAAATTTAAAGTAATTCATTTCAGAACCAATACTTGAAAGAATTGAAGTTTTGGTATGAAAATATGGATTTATGTCAAAAGTATCAGTATAAAATAACGGCGTCATTGTTTAAACATTGATTTTATAACAAAATATATACAAAAACATACGTATACACATAAATGGATAGCAAGATACATATACAAATAAATATATTATTACGAAAGACCTTTCGTAATAATATATTTATTATGATAGAAAGAAAGAGAGAGAGAGAGAGAGAGAGAGAGGCGTGTAGCAAAATTATTAAAATAAATTCAGAGTTTTAAGACTATATCAATAGGGGTGGTTTAAAATAGTTAGCGGAGACCGGCCCTGGCAAGGTACGGTTAAGTTGTACTGATATCGTACTCCTAGTTTAAAAAAAAAACAAGTGGTTTTATTAAATAGTTTTTTAAAATTAAAGTGTTTATCTACTAAATACTACTACGTAAGTCATCTATACCTAATTATTATTTTATTATTGTGAAAAGAAAACGTCAAATAATAAATATACACTACCGTACAATCATTTTGTGAGGTTAGCTGCGATAAGCAGCTTATAGTAGCATGCGATTGGTTTTTCATTTACCAGAGTCGGAGTAAGGCCTTCGCCACCGCAGCTTAAAATGACTTCACACAATGTAAACACACCTGCCGATCTAACCAGTCCAGTAAATCAACGTTCGAATATCACAAACAGTTATGCTTCAGCCGCTTCACATTCTTTTCCGAGTAAGAACCAAGCAATTGTATTTAGTTGTATCGATAATGCTAAACTGCAGGATTATCTCATTCCTTTGGGTACAATCATCAACCCAAAAAATATTATTTTTTCATCTAGATTATCTCATAATAGAATCTGCATGTATTTGGCAAACAAAACCGTAGTAGATAACTTCATGACACAACATGGCTCTATAGAAGTACTCGGCGAAGTTGTAACAGCACGAAGACTTGTCTCTCCAGCAGAAAGACTAGTCTTGTCTGGAGTCTGCCCGTCAATTCCTCATCAAGTATTAGTTGAAGAATTACAGAATATAGGTTTAAAGCTTATTTCCCCAATAACATTTCTGAAAATTAGCTCGACTCTTCCCGAATATAGTCACATATTGAGCTTTCGGAGGCAAGTTTATATAAGCCCTATAACATCACCAATTCCAGATTCTATTCTAATAAATTTCGACCAAACACCTTACCGCATATTTTTGTCACAAGGTACACTCACCTGCTTTATTTGCAAAAATGCAGGACACATATCATCTCAATGCAAAACCAGTTCAGTAACGGAATCAACTCATATTGAGTCAAACAATGAAGTACCAAATCAAACAGCTTCAACAAGTATACTACACAAGGTACCAAACACCCAGCAGTCATCAAGTTATCCATTATCAAATCCGAGCATATCACCTACACCTACAAATCTCCACGACAAAGAAACTACTAATACTCCTACTCATAGCAACACTTTTAATCAACCTCCTTCAGCGGCAATACCGTTTTCACAAACTTCGGAAGCAATATTTTCCAATCTATCAGCTCCTTTTCCATTAGATACAACTGCAGAAAATTCTAATAAAACTGATACATCACTACAATTTTTTGAAACAACCATTTCAACCAATCTTACAAATAAAACTACAAGCTCGACTTCTGTCACTACCAATGAGTTTGCTCCAGTACTTCCAAATGTAATAAAGCCACATCATCTAAGTGAAAACTCTAATAGCAATTGCAAAAACGCAAGTTCTTCCATAAAACGCAGTATTGGTGAGATCGACACGCCTCCTTCAGATTGAGCAATTTTATCAGAAAATCTGTTTGCAAAACCCAAACTCTCTAAACCAAAAAAACCACGCTCATCTAAAGTCCAATCTACACGGGAAACTCTTGAAAATTTCATTGATAATCATACCCCACCATTCGTTTTAAATTTCCACCAATTGTCCTTACTGATTGATAATGTCCAAGGCTCCCCCGACACTATTAGCGTCGTAAAAGAATTTACAACTGATATGGCTGGTTTACTCCATCTTTTACAAAGCAGCTATCAATATGCAAATGATAAATCTACAAAAAGCAAGTTTATAAAACTTCAAAAGAAACTACACAACCACTTAGGGAAAGAGATTTCTGACTTAGATAGTGACTCTTCTGTAGACAATCGTTCAGTATCATCTAACTCTCAGGTGTGAGGTTCCCTCACACGTCGGAATAACAGGAAATGAAGAAGCTGACAGGATTGCACGAGAGGCAATTTTAAGTGATTTGTCGGAGCCGATAGACAAGTGTGTTTCCAGTGACTTAAAAGCTTATTTTAAAAAGTGTTGTGTTTGTGGCGAAATGAGTGGTCTCAAACTAATTCCAATTTAAATAAAATCAAAAATAATGTGTCTCAGTGGTTTCCATCGTCGCGCAATAGACGAGAACAAATTGCGGTTGCGCGTTTACGTCTAGGACATACCAGATTAACGCACTCCTACCTTTTCACAAAGAAAAATCCACCTATATGTAATCAGTGTAACGTCCGATTAACAGTCAAACACTTTTTAACAATTTGTAGTAAATATGACCAAGAAAGACAGCGCTACAAGATCCACTCGCTCTACCACAGGCTTTAGGTCAAAACTGTTCCTGTGACAATATAGTGAATTATCTTAGATCCATAAACATTTTGTATCATCTGTAGGTGTTTAACTTTGTTATTTATATTTTGTTCCGTCGCTAATAACCTTTTGGTGGATGCGACATATTTTTCTAATAAAAAAAAAAAAAATAGTTAGCAGAGGGAATTATGGTTACACAAAAATCCCTAATCAAGTTTATAAAAGTCTAACCAAATTATTGTTGTTCTTTACTGGCAAATCTCATATTAGTAGGGTTCATATGCATCGATTCTCGTATGAGTTTGTCTATAGCAGATTAGCGGTTTTTATCTTGTATCACGGTACTATTTCTATTAGTTGGTCGTTATCACTAATATAGACGGCAAGCATGTCTCTTGTCTACGACAGGAAACTTATAGAGGTACGAAAAGAGCGTCTCTTCTGTACGAGCATCAAGATGAGAGGGATGAGAAAAAAAGTTCTCGACGGGCACAAAAATGTAAGTACGTGCGATTTTTGTTTGCTAGTTCAAAACGGTCTGTATAGTGTATATCGAAATGAGTGGAGTTAAAATTAGGTGTGAGGAATTATTATTAAGTGTTGGATTAAGCAATGGTTTTTAATATTGACATTGAGAACATAGAATTTGATACAGCGAAAAATATATCATTGTTTTACGCATGTGCAAAATTGAACAGACATTAAAATTATGAGTTTGATATTAGTAAAAATAAAAAATAAAAAAATAAAAAATTGTAATACAAAAAATAATAATTTATTTAGTTTTCAGAATAACAAATAACCTCAGATTGGAAATTTAAAGAAAAATATAAACACCATGTTATTTGTCTACTGATAGCCAAGTAATATATTTGTGAACAAAAGCACTCTTTTTTTTTCAGCAAAATATTTTTAATGTTTTTTTTATAATCAGAAGTTTTCATTTTTGTTTTTTTTTTGAAAGGTTATAAAAAACCGATTCATTTTAGACCTTCTAAATTAAATTTGGTCGATAATTTATTAAAACAATTGCGAAAAACTGCAAAAACTTGTAGGAGTAATAAACATAAAATGGCATAAATAAAAACAAAAAGTTACATAAAAATACGTATTTTAACACCCTTAAGGTACCCATAAATTATTGTTGAAAAATATTTAAAATTTATTCCAATTGTTTATTAGAAAGTTGTTTATTTGATAATGAAAAACGCGGTTGTTTCCTTCACCTTAGAATACCTTATAAAATCTCATTGTGTTCTTTTTTATCTATATTTTCAAGATATGTAAGTTGTAGGGTAGACCGGGGGAATCCCGATATACGGGGCAATACCGACACAGAGGGTTTTGATTTTATTTTTAGTTCAATACGTCACTGTATAGTGCTGCTGCTTAGCGAGTGACACCACAGTTAGCGCTCAGTTAGTTTCCGTCATCCAAGCAAACTAGTTATTTTATTCGGAATTGTTATATTTTTTATTAGTTTTTGATCTAATTATTGACTTCCCTACAAATGAAGGTAACTCTATAACAAATTATATTATTATAAAAACACATTTTAACATTCAGTCTGTAGATTTTTTTAACCACCATCTTGTCCGACAGGAAACATAATGTAATGCCGACACACCAATGGGGAGAAATATCGACAGGTGTCAGTATTACTCCATTTATTTTAAATTTAAATATTTTTATTAAAAAAAAAAAAATTATTTGATACCAAAGACGTTGCTTTTGATGTGTGTTAGATGGTGAGATCGAGAAAAAGAACAACGGAAAGGGGCAAATGAAACGAGGAGTTACTAAAAAGGGCACTTGAATTGGTTCAAAGTGAACGATCCGTAAAAAGTGTTGCCGTTAAATTGAATATTCCAAGAATTACGCTTCATGACCGTCTCAAATCTAATTCTACCGAAAAACCAGCATTGGGAAGGAAATCGTACTTTTCAGCAAAACAAGAAGCTATATTAGCTGATCACATCGAACAACTATCAAACCAGTTTTATGGCAATACTTTCACAGACTTACGGAGACTTGCGTATGATCTTGCTGAAAAGTTAAAAATAAAACACAAATTTAGTAAATGTACAAAAATGGCTGTAGAGGACTGGGTTTTCGGATTTCGTAAGAGTTACCTTAAGTCATAGTCAACCCTCAGCAATAAGTCTGAACCGAGCTATTGCCTTTAACAAATCTAAAGTGGATTTATTTTTTCCAATTTGGAAGCAGTTTACAAGAAACATCCTTTTAAGTCCACTAAAATATTTAATATGGACGAAACTGGTATATCTATGGTCCAAAAACCTGGAACTATTTTAGCTACTAAGGGCCAACATCAGGTCGGCTCTGTCACAAGTTAGGAAAGAGGCAGACACATTACGATTGTCTGTACTTTGAGTGCTTAAGGTGCATACATACCGCCCATATTTATATATCCTAGGCAGATAATGTAATTTCAGTTAGAGAAAGGTGGACCAGCTGGAGCCATTTACAAATGCTCCCATAAAGGCTGGTCAAATGAAGATATCTTCATGAAGTGGCTCACACATTTCAAAGACAACGTAAAACCAACAAAGAAAGATCCCGTCTTGTTGATCATGGACAATCACGGGAGTCACATCTCTCTTGATAGTTATGATTATTGTAGATCTAATCATATACATGTTGTCTCAATGCTACCTCACACATCACATAAACTACAGCCTTTGGATTTGTCGTTTTATGGCCCCCTGAAGAAAGCATTCAATATACAGTGTGACAGGTTCTTGAGGGAAAACCAATTTCAGAAGATTTCTATGTATGACATAACATCTATATTTAATGAAGCTTGAAAGTCGCAACGATGGACCAAAGAGTTTCAGGGTTTAGTGCTTCAGGGATCTTACCGTATAGCCCTGAAAAATTTACTGATATAGACTTTGTTACCGAGCAAGACACTTAAACTCCAGTCATCGTTGACTCTAAAAATATTTATGAACCAGCACTTGGTGCAACTCTTCATGAACACAATCATAATGTCACTGGGGAGCTTGCAAGCGCTAACGAGACGTGTCTCAAAACTTGTCAGATTTTAAAACATAATTTAAAAGATACTGTACAGAAATTTGAAACCAAGACAACAACCAGCTTAGATTTAAGTGGGATTTATAAAAATCCATTACCTGGTAGTTCGAAAACGAATGTTGTACCAAATTCATGTCTAAAATCCTCTGAGAATATATCTTATTTCAAATACATTTTGGAATCAGTATCACCTCTTCCAAAATCATTTAATGATGATAAACGAAATTTAAAAAATTACAGAAAACAACACTCATTAGTTATGACTGGCACCCCTATGAAATCGGTTTTGAAAGACACATAGAAAAAAAAAAAGAAATTAGGGACTTAGAAGCCAAGTATAGACTAGAAAAGATTACTACAAGATCCAAAGGTCAACCTGAATCTGAAGCTAAAAATGTTAAAGAGTGAAAAAAGTAAACAGTTAAAAGTTGAAAATAAAACCCAAATAAAATTGGGCGCATTAAAACGCAAGGTAACAAAAATGAAGAAGGTGTCGAACACAAATTAATTTTGAAGAATCGTCTTCCGAAGAAGGTAGTCTGACAAAAATGAAGAAGGTGTCGAACACAAATTAATTTTGAAGAATCGTCTTCCGAAGAAGGTATATAGTTCAGTTAAATTGTATTTTTGCTAGGAGAGTTTTGGGGTAGTTTCGATTTTTTCATTCCATATGTTTTTTGGGGTGCTTAATCCGAATCTGGGGTTTGCGGACAAAATTTCGTGACGCCACATTAAAAAAAAAACAGAATAAACCGTTTTTTTTTCTTTTTTCAGGTTTTTTGCTTAAAACTCGAAAACTATCAACTTTTGGTAAATGGTCTGTTTACAGAAATTAAAGTAATTGAAATTTTCTACAAATACCAGTAAGTATTAGTTTTTTTTTTCAGACGAATCGTTCGGTTTCTAGTGCGAGTTGAAAATTGTAAATTTTTAGCAGTTTATGCAAAACTCACTTTTTGCATTTCAATATTTAATTTTTATGGATGCTGTTATTTGATAAATGTCACCGGGTTTTCCACACAAGTAATTAAAAAGAAAAAAGGTAAAAATTATGCAAATTCAGTAGGTAGGTAGAACTCGTAACAAAATAAAACTTAAAATCTCGTTACTTATGATCATATATTATTATGATTATAAATTATAATAAGCAAAATTTATATGAGCCGTTGTCTTTTGGAAGGCCCTGGCTGAGGTTCTTCGATAACGATGAGTGCTGGTTCTGGAAAATAAAAGTTTAAAGTTAAGTCATTTATCAAAAAGAGATGAAGATTGCAAAATAGATTGTAAACATCTTCCATTGCTCTTTCAACATCATCGGCAAATGGACCCGTTTTTTTTTTACTTTTTTTGAGTTATTGGGCGATTGTACAGTTTTCTCATGCATAAACTATGATATCGACAGTCAGAAGCTACCAAGTCTGAGACAGTCAAAAGGCGTTTGATTATGGCTTTTCCATACTCATCACCACGTTCTTCTGCTCTTCTAATAACAGTTTCTTTGACTTTTAGACCTCGAAGCTGATACACCCTATTGCGATTGGCTTTCTTTTTTCTTTGCTGTTCCATAAACTCAGGTGTTATGACGAGACCACACATTAAACATTGAGTTTTAAAATTGAAAGGTGGTTCAGTAGAACGCCTTTGAACTTGCTCCCTACCCTCCTCAACTTTCTTCAAATAAGCGGTAATCATTTTTACATCATTGTAGTTTTTGCGACATTTCTCATGAACCTCAACTGCAGATTTTTTACTTAGCTGAACATGATGATCATCTTTCCTCTTCTTGCTCGACTCAATAAATGTTTTCAAACCTTTTTCCCGCACCGTTGTCACCTTTTCAACATCATTATTCAGTACTTTATCACAAATAAAACAAAGGTCAGAAGCCATTTTTAACACCACACGTAAACATAACTTGTAGAAATCGTATTATTGTTTATAAATAATACAAAGAGACTAGGCACGCAGTCACGCAGGTACACAGTCTCCGGCGCAGCTACTCCGAGCCCCGCACGATCTCAAACTGACTCGCGTAGGTAGTCGTATAGTGTGTATGTGTGTGTGCGGTGCCGAATGCCGACCGAGAGCCATCCAGTTTATAGTGCGCTAGTGTGCGCTACACGTACACACATACTACAACGTCTACAACAGTTTAGCACATTGTTGCCGTTTGGAATGTAAAGCGGCTTTAACTGCTTTTTAACTTTTTGTTATTTTGATTTTTTGCAATCTAGCTATAATATTTGAGTCAAAACGTGAATTATCCGTGTGACTCGGTCTTTATTTTAATTAACTTAAATACTAGGGGAAATTAACTGAAAACCTTTCAATACAAATCTAAAACGTGGGTTTTGCAGTCACACCGGTACAAATTGCCAATTTTCAACTTGCACTTGAGACCGAAAGGTTTGTCTGTACAATAACCAAAATAGTGACATTTGTACACAACTTTAAGTACTTTAATTTATGTAAACAGACCATTTACTAAAAGTTAACCGTTTTCGAGTTTTAAGCAAAAAACCGGAAAAAAGCAAAAAAATAACCGATTTCTTCTGGTTTTTTAAATGTTGCGTCACGAAATTTTGTCCGCAAACCTCAGATTCAGATTTAGCACCCCAAAACACATATGGAATGAAAAAATCAGAACTTCCCCAAAACTTTCCTACTAGTATCACTTTACAGTACAAATTTATTAAATTAATAGATGAATCAAAAATATGTGATGACAACGAGTTTGATGACAGTTTTGAATTAATTTCCGAAAACACTAAAATGTGTTTGGTTTGCGGTGAGTTTGGTGTAAAAACTGAACTATGGTACAGATGTGTGTTATGTGGACAACGAACTAACGCTGATTGCAGTGGGTATGATTGCCCTGAAAACTATCACTGTGGCTTTTGTTTTTTAAACTAAGATCTTTGTTGTAGAAACAACTTTTGATTTTTAATATACTCGTATATATTTATGTGTCTACTTTTTTTGTTTTCCTTTAAGTATTTAATGTTTTCGTATATAGCGATACCATTAGTTGTCTCATTATTTTCTTATTATTACTACTGTCGGCATTACACCAAACGTCTGTCGGAATTACCCCGGTGATCGGGGAAAGTAAATCTTTATTTTATTTTTGATGTTTTGTCAGTAAATAAGAACAAATGTTGCTCAGTTTATCTATGTCAGATTTTTTATTTATACAAGACGTATTGGATTTTATGAAACACATTTCCAAGAAAACACGTTTTCAATGGTTTTTTCCTTTACCAAAATACAGGAAACCCCGAAATTAAATTCATGTTTTAACGTTAATGCATGTTCTGTGAGCGCACATGCGTTTATTTTTTTGGTTTTTATGTCGCTGCGATGTGAGATCAGTCTACTGTGACAATTACGAGATGATTCTCCGAATACACGTTTTTACAATTGGTACACGGTATCGAATAAACAACATTCGATGACTCCTGTATTGTGAAAGGATTCTTTGTCTTTGTGTACAACTTCGATACCGTTTTCACATTCTTAGTTGCAATTTTTAAGCCACTAACATTTTTGAAAATGTTCATTAGCTTAGGAGTGAGAACTGGAATATAGGGTAGGCAACCATACGTTATTTTAGATTGTGGTAGCTCTGATGTGTTATGTGTCAATGTCAGTGTCAGTTGTCGGACCTCATTTTTGTTTTTGTTTTGTCTTTCTGTTCTCTATGGATCAGTTAAAACACACCATTAAAAGATGTCACAAATGAAATTTTTACTATCATAACTAAATTTTAAAATGTATTTTGTTGATTATTTTATATGTTATATTTTATATGTGTGTTATTAATGTTGAGTGTCATAGCTTTATATAAATAATCTCAACGACGAGTAAGCTGCACTGACAATTTGTGATATATCGGTAAATATTTACAGATTCTTCTAATTACAGTATCTTGAAGAAGAAATAAAACAATTCCGAAAGCTAGACCAAAAGTAAAAAGTCAAAAGGGTGTTTCTGTAACACCATGCCAAACCTTCTGACTGCAGCCCTATTAAACTGTGTTGTTATATATATATATATATATATATATATATATATATATAAATATATATATATATATATATATATATATGTATATATATATATATGTATATATATATATATATATATATATATATATATATATATATATATATATATATATATATTGTTATGATATGTAAAATCGAGAAAAATATTGGGTTGATTAAAATATTTCAAAGTTCAAAAACATTAAAATAATTCAGATAAGTAGGATAATAACCAACAAACATTTCGAAGAAGGAAAGTTATTAAATTCTTGGATTACCTGTACTAAACAAAAAGTAAGCTATGCATAAATTATTTCTTTGTTATACTTGGGTGACCCGCATAAGTTTAAGTGAAATCCAAAGACAATTGAACCGGGTTTTCCAAATACATTAATGCAGTGATTAAAGACAATAGAAGAGATTTTAGAAAGAGGTTTTTGTTAGTTTTTAAGAATTATAGAAAAATATTATTTGTAAATAAGTTTTAGAAAATTTTATAATTATAGGTAAAAATTTGTTTGTTATTGAAATGAAAAAATGGGGGAATTGTGACGAGTTTTGATTGGCTGAGATTGAAAAAGGTGGGATAGGTATGTAGGAATGAAAGTTTAGCTAGATTTAGGAGAGAAAAAAAATAATCAGTTGGTTTTCCAAGTCTGTAAGACGAACAGTGATTGTTCTCTGGCGGTTCCCGAGAAGTAGCAAGCAGTAGTGTTGAATGTTAGTGAGTTTTTGTGGAGTTAGTGTATCTGACAGAAGCTGAAGCAGAAAAATATTGTAAGTCATATTTTCCTACTTATATTCCAAGAGTCACTGTTCAGGCCAACGAGAGATTCAGTTTATCGTAAAGAGAAGATATTCCAAGAGTCATTTTTCACTCGGGCCAACGAGAGATTCAGTTTATCGAGAGGAGAAAGGCTATCATAATTTGAATGATTTGTGCTTTTGAAGGAGATCATTAAGGACGATATACTTGCAACAATCTGTTGTAAGATTTCTGATTACATAGGGAGCGGTTGAGAGGAGATAATATAGTCTACAAGGAACAAGGATTTGGACCACTCATCATCAGAGAGAGATATTTTTGTTTTCTGCAGTTTTTCTTTTATTGATAACACAATTTTTACACTTAATTTAGAAAGGATATAAATATTTTGATTAGGAGAGTTAGAATAGTTTGGGATTTTGAGATTTCAATTAATATTGTTTGTACCATTAATTTTGATTGTTCACGTACGTAGAAAAAAATTTTGAGAATCATTATATGAGATTTGTTTATTGAAAACTTTTGAGTGTGAATTATTTCATTATTTTTATTTCAATATATAGTGTTAGATCATATGTGTTTTTTATTATTCCGGTATTCTTTGGACCTTACCTTTCACATGTAATAGCATAGATATTGAAGCACGAATTTAACCCTGAGATAAAAGAATTAAAAATTGTGATAGAGTCATAATCATATCATTTAAATAATTTTAATTAATCAAAAAATTAATTAGCTAATTATTGCTTGGCGCACCAAGACTTTAAATATCACAATAACTGGCTTCCAAAACGTAGGGCTTGAAAATATCGCAGCTTTACATTTGAAGGAAGGGAAAGAGATCTGGAATAAGTACAGGTGATCCAGAGATAAAAACATATAACATTGAGGGAATTTGAATTTGAAAGTATTTTGACAATTTTTCCAGGGAATATAAATTTGATTTATTGATTGATCGTAGTTAGTGGATATTTACTGCTATTGAATTATTTGATTTTATTTTCTTTATCAATCGTACATTTGATATTTATTTTGAATTATTTGAATTTTACTGATTGCATATTTGATATTTGTCGTGAAAATTCAATACATTTGGGGAGAAATATTGTCGTGTTCTGAAACATATAGAGTGTTGTAAAATTTCACATTTGGCGGGGACAAAAACAGTAACGAAAAGAAACAACGTCGACCACAAGGAGTCAAAGTAAAACGCAAGAAAGGAAAGAGGATAAGATAGAAGAGGAAACAATTATTGATGAAGGATCGGATAATGAAGGAAATGCCACAATAATGGAGGAAAGAAAAGAAACAGGGATGCTGGAAAAATTATTAGCAATGATGCAAATACAGACACAAACAATAGAGAAAAACCAAATTGAAACATCAAAGAAAATTGATAGAAACCAACAAGAAACATCACTAAAAATGGATAGAAATCAACAAGAAACATCACTAAAAATGGAAGAAAACCAACGGAAAACAAAACAAACAATGAGCAATATAGAGCAGCGTCTGGAAAACTATGAACAGGAAATTAGAGGATGTGTTGAGGGGATAAAGAAAGAACTGATACAACAAATAGAAGAGATTAATGAAATTAAAAATGATATGAAAGAACAAGAAATGAGAATTAAAGATAATTTGGAGGAATTAGAAAGCAAACTTGAAAATGTAATGAAAGAAGACAAGAAAGAAATAGAAAAACAAATTGAGGATATCAGAAAACAACGAGAGACGGGAGACAGGAGAGAAGTTATCATCCATGGAACAAGCGAGGCGAAAATACAATTTGGCGGGGATATTCGGAAAACACACCCAGTACCGTTTGTTAAAAATTTGAAAACCAAATTACAACATATCAGATATTTTGACGATTGCAAAGAAACAATTAGAAACCATTTGAAAGAAGGAGCAGCGTTATGGTATAAAAGCAAGGAAGATGAGTTTGAAAATTGGACAGATTTTGAAAATAAATTTCTCAACTATTTCTGCGGAAAAAATAAACAGAGAGAAATCAACCAAGAGCTACAGAATGGAAAATATCACGAAAAAATGGGAATATCTGAAGAAAGATATGCTTTGCAGATATATAACAATTCAAAATATCTAGAATACAAATATTCTACCGAACAGCTGGTAGAAATGATCAGCAGACATTTTGAGGAAACGTTGGAAGATCACGTGATTTTGAGAAACTATCAAGATATTGATAGTTTGTGCCAATTCCTTCAATTAAAAGAAGCGAAAAGAAAAGAAATGAGAAATAGAAGACAACATGACCAATATAATGGACCGGAAAGAAGGTATTCATCAAATTATGACCAGAGAAACCGACATCCCAGATCAACAAACGAATATAGGCCGAGAAATTACAATAATTACAATAGACAACAAAATTACGATAACCGGAATGATACACAAAATAGTACAAATGAAAATCACAACAGGAATAGAGATGCACAAAATCCTCCTAATAGGAATACGAACGAACAAAGGGACGATAGAAATAATCAGAGATTCCAACGACAAAACAGAAGAGAGATGAATCATGTGGCAATAGAAAAGGAGGAAGAAGAAGTATTCAATGAATCCAGACAGGATTTTCAATAAGGCATCCACTAAACAAAAGTAAAAAACTCTCCGGTATATTTTGTCACCCGAGAGAGTTTATACAGTTGGCGGGAAACGAAAAACAAAATTCTAATTCCAATCTAATATTTTTAGATGCATTTATAAAACATAAAGCGATTAAAATTCTGATTGATTCTGGATCGGAAATTTCGTTAATCAATAAAAAACTAGTAAAAGAATTAAATATGGACAGATTTGTGTATAAGATTCCGAGGGTTGCTTTAGTGGGTGCAAATAATAAAAAATTGACGACAGTAAACGAAGGTTTAGGAGTACGGATCAGAGTGGGAGACCAATTCTATATTATGCAATGTGTGGTGATCGAAGATCTAAATCATGATATGATAGCGGGAATTGATGAATTGAGTGAAAAACATATCACCATCAATTTTTCGGAAAATCAACTGGAAATCAGAGCAGAACCAGACAACATAGAAGAAGAAAAGGAAACAGATAGGAGAAAATTTTCTGAAAGGATAAATGGACAAGAAAAACATAAAGAAATCAATATGACGGTAGAGGATAAATCGAAAGCTCAAGAAAAAAATTAATCCGAAGAGGAAAAGAGAAAAAAAAAAGAAGAAGAGTTCGAAGAGAAAGCAGGAAAAAAAAGAAGTTATAAGCAGAAAAATGGAAGGAGCCGAAACATGGTGCTCGGAATACCAGATAGAAATTAAAGATAAAGAAAAAATAGAAGAAGAAATAACGGAAGAGGACAGAGAAGAAATGGCAATTATGGACGAGAATCCAGAATTTTGTGAAGAAGTAATACGGACAGTGAACACATGTGAACAAACTGAGGATGAAAGAAAAATAATATGTGGAGAAAACATGGAGAAGGAAATAGAGAAGATTTTAGAAAATTATGGAGATCTTATTAATGAAGAAAGCCGAGTGGCTAAAAATTATGAACATTCTTTTAAGTTTAAAAACTTAGAAAATTTTAAATCGAAAACATATCCAATCCCGTATAAATACAGGCAAAGCGTCGGACAGGAAATTGAAAATCTGATCAAAGACAAGGTGATCGAAAGATGTGACTCTCCATATATCAACCCGATAGTATGCGTAAAAAAATCAAATGGTGATTTGCGATTTAGACGCAAGAAACATTAATTCGCACACAATCGCGCAATACGAAGCGCCTTTGAACATAGAAGCTATTTTTGGACGAATCACAGGATCACACATTTTCTCCAAAATCGATTTGAAACACAGTTTTTGGTTAATACCTTTGGCAGAAAAGTGTCGAAATTATACCGCTTTTTCTATCGACGGAGTGGTGTACCGATTTAGGGTAGTACCATTTGGACTACAAAGTGCATGCGCTGCTTTGGTTCGCGCATTACACACAATTTTAAATAGGCATGGAGAATTTGTTGTACATTACATAGATGATTTATTAATTTTCTCACCGGATATAACAAGCCATCTACGACATATTCATACTGTTCTCGAAGAACTTGATCAAGCCGGATTAAAATTAAATATTCAAAAGTGTCAGTTTTTCCAAAAAGAGGTATTGTATTTAGGATTCAAATTAGACACAAAAGGGATTAGTCTTGCAGAAGTTAGAATTGAAGTCATAAACAACTACCCTAGGCCAACCAATTTAAAAACTTTGCGGGGATTTTTAGGAATGGTAAACTATTTCAAAAAGCTGATACCAGACCTCAGTACAAAAGAAATACCGCTAATAGCATTACTTAAGAAAAATGTCAGATGGAAATGGGGAACTGAACAAGAAATCGCTTTCAAAAATTTAAAAGGAGCGTTTTCCACAGCTGTAAGAGTGCACCACCCAAGATATGAGCAACCTTTCATTCTCAGGACCGATGCTTCCATAAAAAAATTTGCAGGGGTGTTATCACAGATACAAGACGATATAGAGGTGCCAATATGTTTTGTTTCCCGTGTAACCAAAACGTATGAGAGAAAATACAGCGTTACTGAATTAGAGTTTGCCAGTGTGTTATTTTGTGTAAACAAATTACGTTTTTACCTACTTGGGGCAAGATTCACCATTGAAACGGACCATGCAGCGTTGGTACACATAATGAAAAATAGGTTGGTAAATAATAGAATTCATAGGGGCATTCTTTTACTCCAAGAATATGATTTTGAATTTAAATATATCAAAGGAACGGACAATATTTTGGCTGATGCGTTGACGAGAGATGAACAATTCCGCAAAGAGGATCACAAAACTCTCCACGTAGGCATGAACATAATGAGAGAAGAAGCAGGCTTATTTTCTTTGGCCAAAATCAGGGAAAATCAGGAAGAATTGAATGAAAGAGAAAAGCAAAGGGCTGAACAAGAAAATAACCTATATTTTAAGAGGGTCGATGGTAAAGAACTCTATGTAATCACGGAGCAAATGGCAAAAGAAGTTTTTTTAAAGTTACACTGTGACAGCGGACATATTGGAAGTAGAAAGGTGTGGCTTATGTTCAGGGAGAACTACATTTGTCGACAGGACTATACAATAGCCAAAGAGGTGACTCGAAATTGTGTGACATGCCAAAAGTGTAAAAGTAGGAACTTTAAAAATGAAAACGTCACAAAAAACGTCGTAGCTCGGAAGAAACTGGATATTGTTGCTATTGATATGTTGAGCGATTTGATACCAACAACTCAAAGGAATAAACACATATTAGTTATGGTGGATCTTTTCTCAAAATATGTTAAATTGTACGCATGCAGAACCACAAAAGGAATTGAAATACTTAGGAAGATAGACAATTTTATAGAAACGGTGGGAAGACCAGACAATATTTTATTGGACAATGCGACATATTTTAGGAACGAACGTTTTAAAAGGGAATTAAGAGAGACGGGCATCGATACAAAATTTATAAGCATCCGTCATCCACAGAGCAACCCATCGGAGCGTTTTATACAAGAAGTCACAAAATTTCTACGAATTGCCGCGGAAGAACATCATCGACATTGGGACAGAAAAGTGTTTGAGATCGAGACCTATTTGAATTGTGCTCCAAATACGGTTACCAAAGAGACGCCTTTATATATAATGAAAGGGACAATGCCTACAAGACCGTGGGAAGACACCGCCCCCAGACAATACGAAGAAGTGATCGAGTTGATTCAAAGAAGATTGAGACGAAGTGGAGAGAAATATCTCCAAAGACAAGAGAGAACCCGAAGAAGAAGGCCGATCAAATTCCAGAAAGGAGATAAAGTCTTAGTGAAGGCACTGAGGGTGTCGAATTTACAAAATGGTATTTATGCTAAATTGATGCCGATATTTGAAGGTCCATATAGGGTCAATACGGAAAATGGGGTAAATAGTTATGAATTAGCGCACATAGAGACAGGAAATATACGGGGTATTTTTAACATTCACGACATCTATCAATATCATGAATAGATTTTAATAACATAGTGAAATAATTTGATCCTAGAAAACTTTTGTCATTTTTAAAATTTAACAAAGAGTTTTCGGCAGATCAAATGGCGGGGATTTGTTATGATATGTAAAATCGAGAAAAATATTGGGTTGATTAAAATATTTCAAAGTTCAAAAACATTAAAATAATTCAGATAAGTAGGATAATAACCAACAAACATTTCGAAGAAGGAAAGTTATTAAATTCTTGGATTACCTGTACTAAACAAAAAGTAAGCTATGCATAAATTATTTCTTTGTTATACTTGGGTGACCCGCATAAGTTTAAGTGAAATCCAAAGACAATTGAACCGGGTTTTCCAAATACATTAATGCAGTGATTAAAGACAATAGAAGAGATTTTAGAAAGAGGTTTTTGTTAGTTTTTAAGAATTATAGAAAAATATTATTTGTAAATAAGTTTCAGGAAATTTTATAATTATAGGTAAAACTTTGTTTGTTATCGAAATGAAAAAATGGGGGAATTGTGACGAGTTTTGATTGGCGGAGATTGAAAAAGGTGGGATAGGTATGTAGGAATGAAAGTTTTGCTAGATTTAGAAGAGAGAAAAAATAATCAGTTGGTTTTCCAAGTCTGTAAGACGAACAGTGATTGTTCTCTGGCGGTTCCCGAGAAGTAGCAAGCAGTAGTGTTGAATGTTAGTGAGTTTTTGTGGAGTTAGTGTATCTGACAGAAGCTGAAGCAGCAAAATATTGTAAGTCATATTTTCCTACTTATATTCCAAGAGTCACTGTTCAGGCCAACGAGAGATTCAGTTTATCGTAAAGAGAAGATATTCCAAGAGTCATTTTTCACTCGGGCCAACGAGAGATTCAGTTTATCGAGAGGAGAAAGGCTATCATAATTTGAATGATTTGTGCTTTTGAAGGAGATCATTAAGGACGATATACTTGCAACAATCTGTTGTAAGATTTCTGATTACATAGGGAGCGGTTGAGAGGAGATAATATAGTCTACAAGGAACAAGGATTTGGACCACTCATCATCAGAGAGAGATATTTTTGTTTTCTGCAGTTTTTCTTTTATTGATAACACAATTTTTACACTTAATTTAGAAAGGATATAAATATTTTGATTAGGAGAGTTAGAATAGTTTGGGATTTTGAGATTTCAATTAATATTGTTTGTACCATTAATTTTGATTGTTCACGTACGTAGAAAAAAATTTTGAGAATCATTATATGAGATTTGTTTATTGAAAACTTTTGAGTGTGAATTATTTCATTATTTTTATTTCAATATATAGTGTTAGATCATATGTGTTTTTTATTATTCCGGTATTCTTTGGACCTTACCTTTCACATGTAATAGCATAGATATTGAAGCACGAATTTAACCCTGAGATAAAAGAATTAAAAATTGTGATAGAGTCATAATCATATCATTTAAATAATTTTAATTAATCAAAAAATTAATTAGCTAATTATTGCTTGGCGCACCAAGACTTTAAATATCACAATAATATATATATATATATATATATATATATATATATATATATATATATATATATATATATATATATATATATATATCTATATATATATATATATATATATATATATATATATATATATATACATACATAAATATATATATGTTCCGAGCAAAGCCCGAAATGGAACAATCCTAGCATTGTATGGAAATTATTGTTTACTTCTAGCATTGTACCCGCAAACTGTACAATGTTCGAAATGACCAAAATTAAAAATCGTTATCGAAACGCTCATCGATTCGAATCGATTATTATTGACAAGCGACACACCAAATCAAAAATCGAACATTTCTTGTTAATTATTTGATATTTGTATATTTTTTATTTATGTTACGAGCAATGTCCGATATTGGACAATCCTAGCATTGTACAAAAAATCTTGTCCACTTCTAGCATTCTACCCCTTTACTGTACAATCTCCGAAATATATATAATCGGCGGACTTTGTATAAAAGAATTGCTGTACAATGTTCGAATTTCAATAAGTAGCCATGCGTCAAAGTTTAAAATAATATATCAGATATCGATTCATATCGATTTTTACGATTATTCCCCATTTGTTATTAACGACAAACAAACGTCAATTGAGGTTATAAATCCATAATTAACCAGCGTTTTTGACTTTTGGGTTCGTAGAATTAAATTATTTTAAATTATCATACATCTCTCTTGAAAATCTAAGATGTTTTACAAACATCTTCCCTATATTATAGTGATGTATCTATGCTCTTGAAGCTTTGAAATGTTTCACTAACAATATCTCTATTGTAGAACAATTTCTTCTTCGATTCGATTTTTAAATTTTTGATTTGGTGTGTGGCTTGTCAATAATAATCGATTCGAACCGATAAGCGTTTCGACAATTATTTTGATTATTTCGGACATTGTATATTTTGGGGGTACACTGCTAGAAGTGGACAATAATTTGTGTACAATGTTAGAATTGTCCAATTTCGGGCTTCGCTCGTAACATTTATACAGAGAGTTTTTCGTTTTCAAATCGACAATGTGATCAACTGTGTCAAACTAAAATATAAATAACATGAAGGAATTATACATACTACAATGGAATGATAATGTTAGTAAAAATCTGTCATATTCTCTAAAACTTTGACGCATGGCTACTTATTGAAATTCGAACATTGTACAGCAATTCTTTTATACAAAGTCCGACGATTATGTCTATTTCGGAGATTGTACAGTAAAGGGGTACAATGTTAGAAGTGGACAAGATTTTTCGTAAATGCTAGGATTGTCCTCCAATTTCGGACATTGCTCGTAACACACACACACACACATATATATATATATATATATATATATATATATATATATATATATATATATATATATATATATATATATGCATACCTATATACGATCATAAATAGTAAATCTAACAAAATAGTGACCGAAAAAAAATGATTTTTTATTTCAACTGATTAGACAAATGGAACTAAGTTATGTTTTAAATAATCGTCATTTGAACGATATCGAGAGGCATTTCAAATGAATAAACTATTTCAATGATAACTCACATATACGTCTTTTTTTATTAAAAGATAGGAAGCAATTAAAGACTTTACTTACCATTTTTTCATATTTTGGTGAAACCGAAAATATTGTTAAAAATAAGCAATATAAAATCCATATAAATAATACACATCCAAATATGATATAGCACGCTTGAGCTTCTAATTTATGATCCATGTATAATGTGTACTGTTTTTTTACACGATTGTTCTCTAAGCGGCCAACCATTACTGAAGTATAGTAACATGAACATTCTATATAAGTGTTATTCGTATTTTTTGTAGTCTAAAAAACGAAAGCTTATTTAGCAAAAAAAGTTTAAGGGATTATAATTAATCAGATAACACAAAAATTTTAATATGTGTGTAAAGTTCCCAATTAATTGATTATCAAACTTTTCTTCTAGACCTGATTTCTGAGATAATCGATATTAACGAGTACCTATTTATACCAAACTTGATTTATTTAAAAGATCTACTAAATCATGGGAATGTGATCCATTTATACTAAATATAGCAGAAAAAAGTCTTATCAAATCTAAGCTCCAGTATGGTTTAATTGGAGTAGAGGATAAACACTTTTCTAAAATCCCAATAGAGAATAGGTCTACCTCAAGGAAGCGGCTCTACCCACTCGAACATGCTTTGCTCTCAATTTCCTACTGAGAGAAACCGTGACCCATCCCTTTTTCCTTCCAAAATCTAGTTACGTATTTCCTATCCCTCCCTGGTAAAAGACAGCGGCGATCATCAATATTGATCCTGGTCCGGCATAAAACTAGACAACCACAAACATAACTGGAGCAGTTTAAATGGCTGTGGTACTGAGATGGGGAAGGTAATGGGAAAACGTCCCCATTATGTTTCATAAAAATTTAAATGTTATACGAAAACAAGAAAATGGCTCACCCTCAGACTGGGTTACCCCTTAAATGGGGAGAGGGTGGCAAGAATCCTTGTCAACTACCATTGACATTTAAGGAAGCAAAGAGGAAATACAAATATATGAAAAGATAGTACGCATTACCAGCTGGGACATACGCACCTTATTTATGACCGTGACACTGTATTTGACTGGCAAACACTCAAACCGAGATGAGACGAATGAAATTAGATATCTTGGGGATGAGCGAACTAAGATGGTCTGGTTAAGGAAAACAAAAAACAGAAAAAGAATACATCTATTATGCAACCGACCTAGAACATCAATATCGAATGGCTATATTAGTATCGGACCAAATTGCACAGTCAGTTACATACTTCATCCCCTTAAATGATAAAGTAGCACTGTTGAAAGTAGAAATAATTCTTAGAAACCCAAATAGTATTTTGGTCTATGTTCCGACAAGTGAAAAGTCAGTGCAAGGTATTGAAGAATTTTATAACAACATAAATAAAATATTGCGACCTAATATATATATATATATATATATATATATATATATATATATATATATACAAACAACACTGTTTATTATGGTTGCAGTTAGAAAATTGGCCGGGATGTTAACGAAACACTCTTATGACTTTTGTCTAGCTTTCGGAATGGTTTTATTCCTTTTTCAAGACACTGTAATAAGAAAAAAAAAATGTAAATATTTATAAAATATCACAAATCTTCAGTGCAACTTACTAGTCGTTGAGATTATTTATAAAAGCATAGACACTCAACATTATTAACACACATATAAAATATCCAAAAAAACATCCAAACTAAAATTAATATCTACCTGTACCCACACAAATTACACTTATATGCATAACATGTTGCATACCATTAAGACAGGTTTAAAAATTAAAATCACCTAAGATGGGCCTCTAGTATTTCTTAAAAAGAAATATACCCAGTACACCTAATTACTTTTTAATCATAGGATTTTTTCTTTTTGTTCTTTTCTATGTGTCAGAGTTAAAACACACCAGTAAAAGATGACAAACTAAATTTTAAACTGAATTTTAAAGAATTTTAAAATGTATTTTGTCCACTATTTTATATTTTATGTGTGTGTTAATAATGTTGAGTGTCTATGCTTTTATAAATAATCTCAACGACTAGTAAGTTGTTTGTTGTTTGTTTGGGTTTATATGACTGCGGACACTAAATCCATTCGCCAATCTGACAATTTTTACTCATGTTTCATTAGTCATTGTTTCTTATACAATCTTATCCTAAATCTATTAATAAGTAGTATCGATCTACAATACATAGTCGTTTTTTTTGGTAATTTGTTGGTAGTTTTTTTTTATCAGGTGCTTTTTAGTTATTTATATATAAAATAGGTGATGAGGTCCTCAGAGTTCCACAGCAAACTCTTCTGCAGCTATCTACTTAATTCAATAGCTACTTTACTGTGGACTGTCGAAGTTCCTCATTTTTTCTCTTTTTTTATTTTTTTATTTTTTTTTATTTCTATTTTTTTTTATTTTTTTTTTAATTATTATTTATTTCTTATATTTTTTTATTTTACTTTTTTATTTATTTTTTTGAGTTTAATATCTAAAACATGTTTATACAATAATCTATATAAAAACTCATTGTTTTCTAATGTTAATAAATAATTTAAATTAATGGGATGGTGGACATCGGTAAAAGAAGACAGCGAATTTAAAAAATTATTAATCTTATTAGATATAAGAGAACAGTCCAAAATTTTATGTTGTAGGTTACCTATCTGACCACAAGTACATTGTGGACTGTCAGCTAGGTTCATTTTAAACATATATGATGGTGTAAGACAGTGGTTAAATCTCATTCTGCATATAGTTCTTGTCATATCCTTTGTCGACTCCATTTTAGATTTATCCGTAATATAGTTTCTGATTGCTTTGTAATGGTTTCCTGTATTTATATTCTCATTAATATATCTTTCTTTCCATTCTTTCTTAAGCTCTTTGTATATGTCTGATTCTATATCTCTAGACGTACAAAGATAATGAGTTAATATTCCTTGTGTAACCGCGTTTTTTGCCAATTCATCTACTATTTCATTTCCAGTTATTCCACAGTGTCTTTTAATCCATGCCAACTTAACTGTTTTGCCTTGTTGCTGAAGTTCTTTAATTTTATTTATTATATATAATTCAATGTAATTTACTTTTGATTTAGGATTTATGGCACCAATTTTACTTAAAGAACTTTTGCTGTCACTATAAATTATAAACTTTGAATGATTTATATTAGATAAATATTTTAGTGCTTCCAATATAGCTATTAATTCAGCTGTGTATATAGTCATGATGGAATTGAGTTTAAACATTTTACTGTTTTTATTATTGTTATCCCAGTATGCACATCCCACACCTTCAATACTTTTGGATGCATCTGTATATAGCATATAATAACCTTTGAACAATTGTGAACTGTCAGATATAAACATTAATTTTCTTAAAGATAAAGGTAAATTGCTGTAATCCCTTAAGAAGTATACCTGAACTTGTTCCAGAGTGTTAAAGTCAATATTGTAATTTGGGTTTAAGTCATATTTATATAGTTGTTTATCATATATTGTCATTTTTGAATAGAAATCTACTATATTTAGAGTTTTCTTTTTTATCCAATATTTTTCTGTTAAGTCTGCTAAGAACAGCTGGTGTATTTTGGATATTAAACTTGACTTTTTCTCGTATAATCTAACTAAAAGTCTGATGCCAAGTTTTTTTCGTTTTATATCCATTGGCATTTCTCAGCATTCGACTTGCAGGTTACTAATGGGTGTACTTCTTAGGGCTCCTATACACAATCTAAGGCATTTATTAACGATTTTGTCTATTTTGTTTAAATGACACTGTGATGCGTCACTGTATAATATTGATCCATAGTCGATAATATCTCTTATATTATTTTTAAATAATAACAAAGAAATATTTGGATCTGCTCCCCACCGTAAGTGTGACACGAATCGAAGAAGAATTATTCCCTTTTCTGTTTTTTAACTATGTTGTCTATATGTTCTTTCCAGAGAAGCTGTCTATCGAGAGTAATACCCAAATATTTAACATAACTTTGCACTAGATAAGAGATATTGTTTATTAAGATGTAGTTGGGTATCTCTTTTCGTTTTCTTGTAAAAATACATAATTTAGTTTTGGAATCAGATATATTTAGTCCATATAATTTACTCCATGTTTTAATATGTTTGACTCCTTCTTCCATGGATTTGACTGAATTTTCTATTTTAATATGTTCTTTATAAATGACTATATCATCGGCAAATTGTAAAATTCTTGTGTAGTTTAAATTTTTTACTAGATCAGCAGTATAAATTTAATATAACAACGGGCTTAATATTCCTCCTTGTGTCATTTTGTTATATAGTATACTTAAATTAACGTTGTCGTATGCTGATTCAACATTATTAAAAGAGCTGTTACTGAAGAATTTGACGTAAACGCTAAATTTATGTCTGTTACCAAGTGGCTCACTGCTTCCACAGTAGAATGATTTTTTCGAAATCCAAATTGTGTTTGAGATATTTTATTATTTTTTTCTAATCATCTTCCGAGTCTAAGTTTTATCATTCTTTCCAGTGTTTTTATTATGCAGGAGCTTAATGAAATACCTCTATAAGATTCTGCCGAATCAGAATTTCGATTTGGTTTAAGAATGGGAATCACCCGGTACTCTCTCCAACTATCTGGAATATCTTCTGATTGCCATATTTGATTAAAAATTTTTAATAATGTTTCTTTTCCTTTTTGATGTAAATTTGCCAACATAATATAATGTATATTATCTATTCCCGGAGAAGTGTTTTTCTTGTTCTTAAGACTTATTTCTAATTCGTATAAACTAAATGGCACTGAAAGTGGATGATTAGAGTTTTTCCTTTCCATTACATTAATTTTTGAAAATATATTATCTGGACATAATTTTCTCAAAAACTCCTCAACCCATTCTCCTTGGGTCACTGGATTTATTTGTGGTTTAAAGATGTTTTTTAAACGTTTGACTTGATTGCACATATTTTTTATTGGTGTATTTTTGTTTAAAGTTTCACAAAAATTTTTCCATGCATTACGCTTACTCCTTAATATAACTTTCTTGGTTTCTGCTACACATTTATTATAATTTATATAATTTTGTATATTGGACTGTAACTTTAACTTGCGCAAAGCAAGTTGTTGTTCTTGAATAACCTTTTTACAATTGTCATTCCACCAAGTTTTCCTAAATCGTGGACTAGTCCCTATTCTTTTCTCCGGTATACATATTTTACAATATTCGTTTAATTTATTTAAAAATTGTTGGTAACTTAAATTATTATCGAGTTCCATGAAATTATCAGTGATAGAAGAGAAAAGAGACCAGTCCGCTTTATTTATATTCCATTGGAATTTTGTATTTACACATTCAGCTTTATTAACATCAATATTTGACTTTATAACAATAGCAAAATGACTAGTAAGTTGCACTGAATATTTGTGATATTTTATAAATATTTACATTTTTTTTCTTATTACAGTGTCTTGAAAAAGGAATAAAACCATTCCGAAAGCTAGACAAAAAGTCATAAGAGTGCTTCATTAACATCCCGGCCAATTTTCTGACTGCAACCCTAATAAACAGTGTTGTTTGTTTATATTGACAGTCACTAATATCCAGTAATATATATATATATATATATATATATATATATATATATATATATATATATATATATAAATATATTGTACCGTTTTTAAATAAAACGAGCGTTTCTAATTTATATAAATATATGTATTTATAAGTTGACAGCACGATTATATCTTATCAACTAACTTAACACATAGAAGGTCTGCTTATATAAAAGGTATTATGTACTAGAATATTCTGGAGTAGTCCACCTCTAATTCGTTTGTTGGCCCAGGATGGCGGAATCTACAGGATTCTCCAGCTCTGCGTGAACCCCTCAGAAAGAAATAACAGTCTACTGTCTTTGAAGGACACGATCTCTTCGGATTAATGCAACACACAGTAATTCGTAGGCCGGCCTATCTTGGGCAAGGCCAAATTCTTGATGTCATTGCACACGATTTTGTTCAAATTAGTTAGAGCACGTCATATATCCTCGTAGCTTGCCCTGCCTGTATACGACTTCCTGGTCACCATATACAACAAAGATCGAGGACCATCTTCTAATCTCAGTACTCTTCAAACTTTAAGCTGCTGATTTTTTAACTCGTCCAAACGACCGACCCTCTTATAAAATACGGATGAGATTACTTAAGTCATCTCAAGATCTTGAGCAACACTGTGGGCTAGAGAGACGATATGTGGAACACTAAAAAGATCCTGCTGAACTTCTGTGGGCACGTCGAATCTAGCACTCTTTTTCTCTGCGTAATTTGACAAAAATTCATTGAAGATTGGTTGTCCGTCATCTCTGATCTCATGTTGAAGGGTTCGTGCTTCTTCTGTTTTATTTGAGCCAGCATATGGTGCAAGACGATTTATGTGAACTACGTTTGGTTTACCTTTCGGCAACTTCTTAATTCGGTATATTTCATCATTTATTTTTTTTTTAATTTCATACGGACCTTCCCATTGTCCTTGCAGTTTAGGAGGCAAGCTTCGACGACGTTGTGGATTATAAAGCCAAACAAGATCACCTACTTCATAGCTTTCATTCTTGCATCGAGAATTATATTGATCTTTCATTCTGTCACTGGCTAACTGGATGTGTTGTCGGGCATATTATATTTATTATATGTATCATAACGTTTCCCTGGATGTTCCTCTGAAAATACAAAAGTTTTCAAATTATTTCCGGTAACAGGTCCCCAGTCGGTTGATTGTAATATTTCTACGTTAATCGTAGTATTATCTTTGTCAGATTAAAAAAATACTGTATTTTGCTCAATAAGATCCTCGATAGACTTTTCAGTATCACATGTATTGGCATTTAGGTTTTAAATCTGTTATACATTATCAGGAAAAAAATACTATCCTGACAGATCCGCTTCTGCTACATTGTATGTCCGTTCAATTTCAAATATTGTTTTGAAGCTATTTTCTTCTGACATTTTAAAGGAGATACCATCTTAATGGGAATAAACCACAATTTAAGGTTAAAATAAGTTTATTGACGTTTCAATTTCCACTTCATAAATCGTTCTCAAAATACAAACTTTAATAAATAAACACATTTTGTTTTTTTTTTTACTTGATGAAAAATTCTTCTAATAATTTAATTTTATCTGATTTATTTATATTGACAATTCAGACGTGTTATATTATACATTTTAAAGTAGACGACTTTAAAATGATATTGCCAATATTGCTGAGTTATGTTTCTGGGACGACTTTATTGTAAGATAGTTCATTCGATTACATGAAATCAATACCAAAGTTGGAGAATACCCGTCAGAAAAAAATCATAACATGTAATTTGTCTTCATAAGAGAAACCACATGCCATGATGGCAGTAAATTTCTCCTGTTAGTGAATCCATTGTAAATCATAAGGAAAAAACCTCGTAATACTATCCCGACATGGTAAGTATTTGGTCTTACATTTAGTTTACTCCTAATAAACATCAAATTCAGATTTTATATGTTTGTTTTTTAAAAACCATAAATGATATATTCTCGATATCTTACTGACTTACTAATAGTGGTATTTTCTCCTTTTATTAACTTCCTCTTTTAATATGGGTAACCAGATCCTACTGCATTCTGCCGAGGAATTTGCGACATAATTGATCTCATTTAGCATAATTAAAACCGCTTCTTTGATTTTTCTCTTTTTACTATCTGTTTCTTTTAGAACTACACTTGAATTATTTCATTGAACCCTATGTCCATTTCCTATGCGTGTTTACATATTTGAAATCTATCAAATTCTCTATTTTTAATACAAGATTGATGTTCACTTATCCTAACATTTAATAGCATTGATGTTTCACTTAAATAAAAATAATCGCATTCACAAGTTATTTTATAAATACAATTCTTTGTTTTTTCTTGTTCATTGTTAGGTTTAGTTTTAGATAAAATAGATCTCAATCATATAATCCTGAAGCTGGATAAAATAATTCTAAATACGGGCGTTCTTTATAACACTAAAACTAATCGCTTGATCTTTAGTAGGAAACTTTTGCTGTGAGTCTGCTAAGGAATAAGATTTGCTCTTTAAAAAGACTTTCTGTCTCAGCAAAAAAAATACTGGTTGTTGTTTATTATTATTCTCTTAAACGAAACCCTTCAGCTATCGGTTGGTGAGAACTGTTTGATTTCAAAGTCATATCTTGTGTTTTAAAACGTGAATCCACTAACCTTTGACGTTTTTTCGGGGATATTGGCTCATCACAAATAGTTGAATCTGAATCACTGAATCACACAGTTGATATTCAGATACATCTTGTGAAAAACCAGACTCTTCAGAAAGTATTTCATTCCACAGTTTTTGTAGTTCTTTCTGTTCTTTCTCATACGACATTATTTTCGTTCACCACATAAATACTCAATTGCAATCACAAAAACACGACTCGATGGCCGACACTAATACATACAATAATGGAACTAAAAAGAGAACTGAACGTAGAATGAAATGTGTTGCCGATCAGGTGATATCAGGCGAGCATGTCTACCGCGGATGGTCGACGGACTTGTCATTATGGCCGCGGTGGGTTGAAGTTGAAGTTGTCCACCATTTTTTTGCACTTGTTCAAAAAAATAATGGTTTATGAAGAAACTAGTAATTATGTATCGTATTTATAAATATTTTAAATGAATTCCTGCAAAAAAAAAATGTGTGGCCATTATAGACAGCCAAGCAACATTCTCATGGTGGCAATCTATTTGTTAACTCAATTGAAGATATTAAAAAAAATCAATAATTGTTTACGACTTCATAGTGAGTGTTTAAAAAGCAAGGTTTACTAACCAATATTTTAGAAAAAAACATAGTTTATATCCAGCACACAAAAATAAACTAGGGTTGGCCACTTTTTAAAACTGTACTTCTATAATTACAATAGGATTGTTCGACATAAATTTAGTCATTCTGCTGACGTTATATTTCTTCTAGCTCGTAAGATTTCTCCTTGCACTTCAATAGAACCATATTTTTCTATCAATTAATCTTCGATGAGTTTACGATATAGATACATACATATTCTGATATTGAATAAACGATAAAAAAATAAAATATTTTTTGGATTAATCAAATTAAGTGATCAAATAACCCTAAAGCGGGATCAAGTTATCTTGAAGACGGGCGTTATTATTTTATAGCACCAATAATATTCGCTTGATCTTTAGTAGAAAACTTCTGCTATGAGTCTGACAGGGAATAAGATTTGCTTTTCAAGAGACTTTCTTTCTCAACAAAAAATAATACTGGTTGTTTATTAATAATTAATAATTTATAACTTTCCATATTAGCAATTAAACACAAAAATATCAAAAGCGAAGACAAAAGACAAACGTGCTGTGTCATTTAATTTTTGAACAATAAATTAGTACCCATTGATATAGCTAATCATTGGGTGCTAATATGGCTAGTTGGATCAGTGGAGTGACAAAAAGGGGATAATTTTGAGAAAAATTAAATTAGGGGACTACTAATACTACGACTACAACAAGACCTGGTAGAGGAAGTTTAGACAAGGCATGTCTGTGAAGGGGATTAATATTCGTCTAACTCAAGAGGGAAAATTAGAGAAAAATGTAATTATTGAAGCCGATTCCACAAAGGGGTAAATATATGTAGTAATTTATTTAGTATATAAATTAAAATGTCTTACGATGCATTTAGCTACCCATTTTCTTTTGGTAGAAACCCAAGTATAGCAAAAATAGTGGTACACCTTGAATTTAAAATTAACCATCTGTTTATCATCATGCGACGCTACTGCTAAATAACTCCAGTGGTCGTATGTTATATTTACTTCAACAAGAAAGGGACCATCACCTGGACTCACTATTTTGGCATTGCTTTTAAATTCAGTGAGAGTGGGTTTGTAATATTCTGCAGTATAAACCTAAAAAACACTAGATTTACAATAAAGAAAATACAATATTACGAATATTGTAAACTTAGCTGAGTAAATTTATTTAAAAATTTAAAAATTATTACAAAAAAAAAAACAATAAAATATAAGCCTGTATCTATCTATCGCCCGTTGCCAAATTCAAACGAATACCACCTTTAGTCGAGACAAATTATATTGCAAAAATAGATATTTTTTTCCTACCAAAAAATGAGATATTTTAACCACATAATGTTTTAAATTATGATGTTCAGAACAATTTTACACTCGGTTTCGCTAATAAACTTGGAAGTGTTGTTTTTAACAGTAGCGCACCTAGAATTTGCCTCTGGGGGGGTTTTGGTTGGTCACCAAAATTTTTTTTATGGTGTTACCTCCATTTTGAGTCCTTAAAATGTGTAAGTAACAGTGTCGGAATAGGGTTCTGGGGGGGGGGTTTAACCCCCAAAACCCCTCCCCCCTCGGAGCGCCACTGGTTGTTAAGTTATGAAATGAATAATTTACAATGAGTAATGTCATTGTTAAAATACCGGCAAGAAGTGCTTATCTTTAAAGGGACTGGACTTACAAATTTTTCGTTTAGGTGTCATCTTTGCAACGAGGTTGGAAAACCTAAACATCTTAATCTTAATTACTATTTAAATGGGAATAAGCCACAATTAAAGGTTAAAATACGTTTATTGACGTTTCAATTTCCACTTCGGAAATCTTAATCTTATAAATACTTAAGGAATTTGGTTTACGAGGAATACGAAAAAAATGTAAAACAAACAATTGATATTATATACGGCTGAAAGAACAGACGGCTGAAAAAACTTGGATTAAAATACCAAATCGTTGATAAACGAGTGGCCATTATGAAAAGTAAGAGTAAGTACATTGGCGTTTTTTACATTATTTAGAAAAATAGGTATATTTAGAAAAAATTCAAAAATATCGAGACCAAAAGTGAACAATTTATTATTTAGACGAGAAATGGTATGACACGCACAAAGGCGCTAGCAAGGGTTTACACGCACTGATGGTTTACTTAAGTGCCACGTAAAAGGCTTACCTTCGAACAAAGGTTCTTGAATGATTATTTTGCACTGTGGATCTTCAAATGGTAGGTTGCCAAATGAATTAAAGCTTTGCGGAAAAATATATAAAAAATATTTAGTGTAGATTATTATCGGAATATGAATTTTAGTATATCCGAAGACTGGTTTAAGAATACATTACTTTCCAATATATCATTCACCAGTGTGATAATTCTGGACAATGCCAGCTATTACTCAAGACTTCTAAAAACAATACCGAACAGTTCGTCCTCAAAAGATTAGATTCTATAAGATTTCCTCTCAGATAATAATTTGTATTTTGAAGAGAACTATAATAAGGAACAAATATTTGAAGTGTTTCGTACTAAAACTTATAACAAACAATATGTGGACACGATTGTAACAGAACATGGTTCATACTGTTTTGAGGTTACCACCTTATTTTTGCATTTTCAATCCCATATAGCTTATTTGGGAACAAGTAAAAAAAGAGTTCGGAGGAAAAATATTTTTCCAAAATTTGACGCGCAAGTGATTGATTTAATTCGATATAAACTATCAGAGATCACAAGTGCTGACTGGAAAAAAAGCAGTAAAACTATATATTACATGTGGAAAATAAATAGAGATACAAGTGATTTCAAACAGTGGACAATTTATTATTGACCGGTTGGATAGTGACAATGATGAGAGCTAGTTTGCAGAAGAAATATTTTAGACAAGGTTCGCTAATGTCGTGACTATTCAGTTTTTCATTATAAATTATTTACTTTTGTTTACAACACTATTTTCTTAAATGTAAAATTAAGACCTTTGTAACGTTTAGTGCATAAATGAATAGACACTAAATAGAAAAAAAATGGAATAGCCACATAAGCAGAATGGGGGAGACACGTGTGGTCAAAATAGCAAGAGATAAATCATTAATCGGTAGAAGAAGTATCGGCCGACCGCGCAAAAGATGGAGTGACATAGAGGTATTAATTCGCCAATGAACAAGCAGGATTGCTTATAAAGAGTAAGAAGAATAGGAAGATAAAATATAACTTTTATATGCCGAAATTTATTGGGACACCCTGTATATTTCAAAATAACTTTAAAATGTTGCTTTTATTAACTTACAAACTAATAATTTAAATTTTTTTTTAGTTTTTTTACTCTTTCGGTATACTCTTCCGTTCCGTTAGTGGTGATTTACCCTGTATACAAGGAAAAAATTTTATGTATGTAATTGTTGTTATTACTTGAAAATGAAAATAAAATTAAAGATGCACTTGTTTTTTTTTAGTTACATCTTATCTAAAGCGTTAAGAAACATGTAATGTTAAATAATAAAAAATAGAAAGCAGTTAGTTAAGCATAAAAAATGAAAATGTGTAAATGTGTATATAGTCATAGAGCAGAGAAATCTAATTTGATGACGTCACATAAATAGAACTATGGAAAAGTATTTTACATTTAAGAAAATATTGTTGTAAACAAAAGTTAATAATTTATAATGAAAAACTAAATAGTCACCACATTAGCGTACCTTGTCTAAAATATTTCTTCTGCAAACTAGCTCTCATCATTGTCACTATCCAACAGGTCAATAATAAATTGTCCACTGTTTGAAATCACTTGTATCTCTATTTATTTTCCACATGTAATATATAGTTTTACTGCTTTTTTTCCAGTCAGCACTTGTGATCTCTGATAGTTTATATGAAATTAAATCAATCACTTGCGCGTCAAATTTTGGAAAAATATTTTTCCTCCGAACTCTTTTTTTACTTGTTCCCAAATAAGCTATATGGGATTGAAAATGCAAAAATAAGGTGGTAACCTCAAAACAGTATGAACCATGTTCTATTACAATCGTGTCCACTACATATTGTTTGTTAAGTTTTAGTACGAAACACTTCAAATAATTGTTCCTTATTATAGTTCTCTTCAAAATACAAATTATTATCTAAGAGGAAATCTTATAGAATCTAATCTTTTGAAGACGAACTGTTCGGTATTGTTTTTAGAAGTCTTGAGTAATAGCTGGCATTGTCCAGAATTATCACACTGGTGAATGATATATTGGAAAGTAATGTATTCTTAAACCAGTCTTCGGATATACTAAAATTCATATTCCGATAATAATCTACACTAAATATTTTTTATATATTTTTCTGCAAAGCTTTAATCCATTTGGCAACCTACCATTTGAAGATCCACAGTGCACAATAATCATTCAAGAACCTTTGTTCGAAGGTAAGCCTTTTACGTGGCACCTAAGTAAACCATCAGTGCGTGTAAACCCTTGCTAGCGCCTTTGTGCGTGTCATACCATTTCTCGTCTAAATAATAAATTGTTCACTTTTGGTCTCGATATTTTTGAATTTTTTCTAAATATACCTATTTTTCTAAATATTGTAAAAAACGCCAATGTACTTACTCTTACTTTTCATAATGGCCACTCGTTTATCAACGAATTGGTATTTTAATCCAAGTTTTTTCAGCCGTCTGTTCTTTCAGCCGTATATAATATCAATTGTTTGTTTTACATTTTTTTCGTATTCCTCGTAAACCAAATTCCTTAAGTATTTATAAGATTAAGATTTCCGAAGTGGAAATTGAAACGTCAATAAACGTATTTTAACCTTTAATTGTGGCTTATTCCCATTTAAATAGTAATTAAGATTAAGATGTTTAGGTTTTCCAGCATCCGATCTTGTTTTTTTAATATCAGTTTTCAGAATGTCTCGAATGGTAGAATACTGAATTCCTGTTAGAAAGGCCGCTTTTCTCATTGTACTACCTTTACAACTATTTTCGGGATCATTTTGCAGATTTTTCTAAACGTTCATAAAAATTTTCTTGGATTGTTCATTCAAAACAATGTTTTTATTTGGAAAAAGTAAACTCTTTTCTACAGTTCCAGTCTCAGTGTCGTTGTTTTTTATATCTCTTAAATAATGATTGGCTATTAAACTTTCTCTACCACTACTTGGGGTCTCTTTCTCCTATGGACGAAAAACTGTAGGTGATTTTTCCCATGGCCCAAACATTTTCTTTATACGCAGATAGACAGTTTCAAAAAATAAACAACAAAAAAATACTACAATTATAACGACCTCAAAACAACAACATTCAACACAACTCAAAATTGGAGAAATGTAGTATACATCTATAGACAACCTCGTTGCAAAGATGACACCTAAACGAAAAATTTGTAAGTCCAGTCCCTTAAAGATAAGCACTTCTTGCCGGTATTTTAACAATGGCATTACTCATTGTAAATTATTCATTTTATAACTTAAAAACAACACTTCCAAGTTTATTAGCGAAACCGAATTTAAAATTATTCTGCACATCATAATTTAAAACATTATGTGGTTAAAATATCTCATTTTTTGGTAGGAGAAAAATATCTATTTGTGCAATATAATTTGTCTCGACTAAAGGTGGTATTCGTTTGAATCTGAATTGTTGTAGTGTCCCTGCCATTTTGTCCGTTCGAGAGACCTGATTACAGATATTAAATCTCCCAGAGGAAGTTGATAGATTTGCAGAGTGGATTTTTTAATTTTTGTTTTTTATACCAATATGTGCTTTTATCCAGCACAATATGATATTTTTGCCCGATTTCAAAGTTTCACTGTTCAGTGCAATGATGTCACTGATGATATAATTTTCTACAAAATTATGTATATTATATTTCAGTTTATGTACAATGCTTTGGCAGTCTGTAAATATAACAAAGTTTAGTTATTTGTGATTCATATATATTTTGTAGCCTTATTTCGCTGCTATGAGTTCAGCTGTGAAAGTTGTCATTTTGTCGGGTTATACTTTTTTGGGGGTAGAATATAGCATATCCAACTTTGCCGTCCATTTTTGAACCATCTGCATATAATTTTTGATAATTCCCCCAATGGTGTTAAACATAATGAAGGTGGTCTATTTTAGTAAGAAAATCTATGGCAAGAATATTACTTAAATGACAGTTAAATGGAGATAAATAAGCTTCATAATTTAATTTTCGATATAAGGTTTGTTCCATTTGGTATACGTCGTCTGTCTTCAATGTAACTAAAAACGTTGAGAAAACTTTCCACAACTAAAAGCTGCTTCGTTTTTTCCCAGTAATGATGAGTTAGGTATGTAGTAGTTAGTTCTGATTTTTCTATTGGCTGCAGATCACCACGTGTAGGTTTTTCATATTTCTGTTTCTTTCTGTTTATGTATTATCAATTTGTTGTTTTCGTCTTTAAATAATATAAGTAGAAAAACTACTGCAGGATTATAGGGAAGCCACAGTAATATACACGGACGCATCAAAAACAACAGAAGGGACTGAATGCGCATACTTTTTACCTGCTACAAACGTAGAATTCAAATATAAACTACCATATGAATTTTCAATCTTTTCAGCGGAATCAATAGCTATACTTGAAGCTCTAAAATATGTTAAAAACACCTGCAATAGACATATCTTAATTCTGTCAGATTGCCTTTCAGTTTTGCAGAGCATAAAAAACATTGAATTGCCCTCAACATTTAGCAACCCCTACATATTTGAAATAAAAGACCGATTGTATCATTTATCATCGACTGGAGCCAACATAAAATTTATTTGGGTCAAAGCACATATTGGTCTCAAACATAATGAATATGTAGATCACTTGGCTAAAATGAGTGTAACAACTGGCTCTACGTTGAAATATACGCTTAATACATCAGATGTTACTACGATTTTCAAAAAAAATCAGCAACTTAGATGGAAAGAGCAATGGAATCATTACTGTTCTACAAACCATAAAAGGTATACCTCTTTACAACCAACTATACCTCAAACAACCTGGTTTCAGAATTTCAAAGCTCCTCGTAAATATATTACTACTATAAATCGAATACGCTTTGGACATGCATGCTACCCATGCCATTTATTTAAAATTAAAGTCATCGATGATGATAGTTGCAAACATTGCGGCAAGCTAGGTGACCTCGATCACATCTTCTTTGAATGTCCTAAATTTATTCAGCATTTAAACTCCCTGTATATAAAATTAAGTAAATGCAATACATACGCTCCATATAATATACAGTCCTTGTTAGCTATAGGTTCTGTAACAATATATAATTTAATTATAGAATTTTTGTCAGACACATACATAGCTTTATAAATCTGGTACTCGTTCATGAAAATTTTCATGAGCGTGTATAGGGTTAGACTTGTACCCCTTGTTTATCCTATATGTAATAATACCTTATCCGTGGTCCAGTATTGTTTGTCTGTTAAAATAAATGTCTTGATGGACCCCTAGACGAGAAGCGAGTGTCCTTGTATTTTCCTTCGACGTGTTCTTCTATTAATTATTCTTCTATTTCGTTTTAGGGATATCGCTGTGCATTTGTCTGAGAGAAATAATCTGTACTTATCTGTGTACTTTTTTAAGGAATATATTATAACCTTTCGAGACTGGCTGAATGACGAAGAAGAAATAGATACAAACACGATTCATTTTCCAAAATACAAAAGACTAAAAAATAATAAAACAAATAGAAAAAAATGAAACAAAATAAAAAACAAATAAGAAATCTTAAAACTGCAAGAAATCTGCAAAAATTGCGAACACTGAAATATAATACATAATACATTTATAAATACCTTTATAATATAAATGCAACTGATACCTAATTGGATAACATAATCTGCAGTCATAAATTTGATTATAAACACAACGAATTCAATTTTGATTAAGAACTTACCTCCAAAATATTATCTATATCAAGAAACTCTATAAAATAATGTTGCAGTCGATATACATCGATTCTATAGAGGATTAGTTTATTAAAATCTGTTTCTTCTTTATCCAATGCTCTCCATTGAAAAAGTTCCGTCGAATCGTTGTATATATCATAACGAGACTCAGATATCTTTACGTTAGTAAAAGCAACTAAGTAAGGATCTTTAAAATGGTCTATCTGTTTCTTGCCACCAGCCTGCCAAAATTCTATAACTGCAACTGTTGTGTCGGTCTTTACTTTGTTTAACGGATATATTGGATTAGTTTTAATTGTACAAAGCTAAAAATGAATGCTCAAAGTAATCATACAATTTAAAATCTAATACTAACCACTGTTTAAACTTAAAGCCTATCTCAAAGCCCTGATATACAAACTCAGATTTATTATGCACCAAAACGAAGGAGACAGAAAACGGAAGTTTTCATAAAAATGAGTTCAGTCAAAGCCACCTATACTTCACAAGCTGTACTATTAGAATTAGCAAAATAAACAACTATGTAAAGCTAACAGTTAGATACTCATCTATGATTCCGATAGGTGACAGATCTACTTTAGAGGTGGGCCCCTGCCTACGCGAGCCTTGAATTATCTCCTAAATTAATAACTTTAGCAGTCTATAACATCTAAATTTGAAATAAATTAATTAATAATCTTTAGGATTACTGTTAAAATAATAGTAATCAATGATTAATCTTCCAAAGAAGTATACTTTAATATCAGTTTTTGTAAACTGTCATTCACACTTCATTAGATAATTGTGGTATTAATCAAAAGGCAAAAAAAGAAAGTTGGTTTTATACATTTTACGCTTTAAGACCAATATTTAGAAATAAGTAATAATATTATTATTAATGATATAAAAAGAGACCTCTTCTTGTGTAAAAGTTAGGGAAAATACTTATACATATATTATTGGGTAGATAGACTTATACTATACATTTAACATTACATTAACATTAAAAAATAAAATTTATTAAGTCGACGTTTCGATTTCGATTTAACATTTATTTGTGTCAGCAGAAACGAATGTATATTTAGAAGAATTGTGACGTCACTATTTTTGACTTTGATGCCGGTTATGTCGAAGATGGTTCAACATATCAAAATGCCGTATTCAGATTTTAATTCAGGAGACAAAAATATATATGAATCCATTGATAGATCGCCCCCAATATTGCATAGGTGACAACGCACAAAGGAACATACTTTGCGGATGTAAAACGAAAGGTTTTCTTTGAAAATAATGAAAAAAACTTTTTACTATTACATATATGTAATATCCAATTACGAAAAATAAGTACTGGAAAACTACATAGGTAAAATGAGTAAAATGGGTTACAGTTTTTCATTTTTAAAATATTCCATTTTGTTTATGTAATTTCGAATAATTTCGTATCTTTTATTTATCATTGCTACTCATTTCCACATCAAAAGCTAGATCCATCTTCAACCGGATGGGGGCCTTCTTCAAGAGCCACAACCTCTCTCTTGCTATAAAAGTAAGAATGCTGTGATGCTACGTCTAATCTGTTCTTTTTTATGGCGTTGAATCGTGGACCTTGAACGAAGATATGTGCAGAAAATTGCAAGCATTTGAGATGTGGCTGTATAGGAGAATACTTAAAATCCCGTGGACTGACTGAGTCACCAATGAGAAGGTCCTCAGAAGAATGAAGAAGAACCGAGAGGTACTGACCACCTTAAAATCTCGAAAGTTACAGTACTTTGGACACATTATGCGAAATGAATCCAGATATGCCCTTCTATAAGCCATCCTGCTAGGAAAAATATTTGGACAACGGGGTCCAGGAATTACATGATGGATTTTTCAGACCTGTCGGGAGTCCATCCAAAAATGCTTATCTTGATGAGGTGACTGACTTATCAATCCATGTTTTTCATTCAGTATGACCGGCGTTAATCAAAGTCTCATCTAAATAATATATTTTACGATTGCCATTCCTATAATCTTTTATCTGCCTTAAAAATTCTCTTCTCCAGATTACAAGGTCATCTCTGTCTGTAAGCATACTGTTCCTGCCACGTTTTTCAAATTTAAATTGAAGTTTTTTTAAAATCTTGTAAAAAGTAGTACGTTTGAAATCAGGTAGATTGGGTCGTCGTTGACCTGTTGTAGAACTCTATCTATCATGGGAATTTCATTTCTAAAAAAGAATTGATGCACTATTGTTCTTATCGCTCTAATAATTTTAAACACAGAACTATCCGATACTCCAACTTTATCGGATAGTCTTTTCTCAACAGCGGACAATATTAACGCCAGATTTTCTTGTAACTTGTGTTTATACACGTTTACAATCATTTCTTTAACGTTTACGCTTAAATGGCCTTTTTTCAATCTCTTTTTGGGGGGAGTTAAAGGTATGTTTACGAGTTCATCGGCAGAATCCGTGTCCGACATATTAATTTGTTTTAGTGACTGTGTATACAAACCTGCAAAATATTATTTACAGGCTAATATTCTAATAAAATAATAGATAATAGATAGATAATAGATAATTGAACAGATATATTAAAAAGGTCAATACTCAAAATCTTAATTTTCAAGGTGTTACAGAAGCGACCGATTTCGAGGCTTACAATATTTGCCTCATCCTCAGGCAAAGCAAAAAGTTTGTTTTGTTAAAAAACAATAATATAGATATCGGCAATAAGAAGTTTTCCGCTTACATCCAGGGTACTGTCTGTCTTCATCTTTTCCTTTATGACTTTATCTATTGTAGTGAGCTGATATGTTGATCATTATATATGTTGTTGTTATCAAAATTTTTTTATTATTAAAAAGGTAGGATTATCTTCTGGTTTGTAATAAAATTAAAAGTAGTTGAAGACAAATACACATACAGTAGAAGCTGCCACATCCGGACTTTATATAGTTTAAAAACTTATGGAAGATGGAAAATCACATATTATGCAGTATGATGTCCTTTTTTTGTTGTTTTTGTCACAGGTTCTTACAAGTTAAAGACCTAAGGCTCTTTACTTAGTAAGACCTTTTATTTACATACGTATATAATAATCAATATATCACCTCACTACAATGATAGTGTCATAAGGAAAATATGAAGACAGACAGTACCCTGGATGTAAGCGGAAAACTTCTTATTGGCGATATCTATATTATTGGTTTTTAACAAAACAATCTCTTTGCTGGGCCTGAGGATGAGGCAAATATTGAAAGCCTCGAAACCGATCGCTTCTGTAAAACTTTGAAAGTAAATATTAGATTGTGAGTATTAACATTTTTAATATATCTTTTCAATTATGGACTGACACATGCAACCCTTTTATCATCATAACAATTATTATAAATAGAGTCAAAATATTATTAAATTTACTTATTTCAGTTGAGAGAAAACAGCAAACATCTTAAAAATGTTCACAGTTCTAAGTTTATTTAAATAACACTTACTTACTTTACTTTATCGTGTCCAGACATGTCATTCATAAAATTTCGGCCCAGTATCGGGCTACGTCGGTTCCATCTTTGTTGGCGAGCCACAAATCTTCGACGGGACCGTTTCTACATGTAAGAAGATGTTCCATATTCTGTGTTTCTCCACAGTCACAGTTCACATCATCTTGGTCGATTTTTCCCCATTTTGCCATGTTTGATTTTACTGGAGCGACCCCCTTTTTTATCCTATTCATAGTTTTCCACGTTTTAAAGTCTAGGGATTGGCCGATCCATTGAACCTGGGGAAGAGGAAAATACTAAGGCGGTTGCTCCTGCACTGTTCCAAGGAATCTTTTCCTAGATTTTAGTCGCTTTCGTGGTGTTCGAGCTTTGTATAGGGCATGCCTCTCGTCCGCGATCTGTTTAATTTTCTCTATGTGCTCTGCAACGCCTCTGCGTGTTGAGGGTTCTGCAAAACCCGCTGCTTTATATAGATTTGAGAGTGGCGTCGGTTTCATGCACCCCGTTACTATCCTGCATGTCTCATTTAGCGCAGTATCAACTTGTTTGGTGTGGGCAGATCTTCCCCAAACGGGGCACGCATATTCAGCAGTTGAGAAACACAGTGCCTGTGCCGTTGTTCTTAAAACGCCAGGACGTGCGCCCCATTTACTTCCCGTTAGCTTTCTGAGTATGCTGTTCCTAGTTGTTACTTTCCCTTTCGTTTTTATGCAATGTTGTCTGTAGGTGAGGGACCGGTCCAGAGTTACTCCAAGATATATAGGTTGGCTTGTGTGTTCTAATGTATTACCATTCCACACAATTTGGAGTTTTCGCTTGGCTTCCTTTGCGCGAAGGTGGAAAGCGCAGACTTGGGTTTTAGAGGGATTGGGTCTCAGGGAATTCTGCAGGTAGTACGCTGTCATTGTTTTTAATGCAGTTTCGAGTTTCTTCTCCACTTCTTCAAAACTATTTCCTTGAGCACATATTGCAAGATCGTCAGCATAGAGGAAGTGCTTGGTTTCGGTCGGCGTAGGTTGGTCGTTTGTATATATATTGAAGAGCATCGGTGCTAAAACACTTCCCTGTGGAAGGCCATTTTTTTGAACTCTCCACCTACTTACTTTACCCTCCAGCATAACGAAAAAACGTCTGTTTTGCAGTAAGGAATATACGACCTTACCCAGATGGTGGTCATTTAGAGTGTCGTATAATTTGTGGAGCAATGTTTTGTGCCTTACTGTGTCATAGGCTGCTGTCAAATCTACGAAAGCAGCCCCTGTTATAAGTTTTTCTTCAAATCCCTCTTCAATGTGTTCTGTTAGTGCGAGGACTTGGCCGGTGCAAGATTTGCCGGGTCTGAATCCTCCTTGTTGTGGGATGAGGTGCTTGTCGACATTTTTTTCTATTCTGGCGAGTATGAGTCTCTCGTATAGTTTAAAAAAGTGACACAACAGAGAGATAGGTCTGTAGCTACTGGGGTTTTCTGGGTCCTTTCCTGGTTTTAGCAAGGCTATTACTTTAGATTTCCTCCATGATTTTGGAATTTCGCAGGTTTTGCGAATAAACTGCAAATAACACTATATTTATAAACCGACACACACATATATAGAGCTGTTAAAAGTAAAAATTATATTTATATAATTAAAACATAATTATATAATTATCAACAGACATAAATGTGATTCGTAAGGATTACTGAATCCATATCTGTTAAAACTGCAAATTATGCTTCTTTGTTTAGAGGTGTAGATTGTCGTTACTTGTGAGTTTCTACTTGTTACTTTTGATACGCTTTTGTATATAATTAGTTACAGTATAAGTGATTTTGTAACAAGGAGATACCTCTTCAGCATCTCTAGATTTTGGGAATGAATATATCACGCGTCCGTAGTGTTGATATTCTACTTTTCTGTTAGGCGAATATAATACCAGCTTTCCCTCAGCTCATATCCAAACTTATCAATTCGGAGTCATAACGGAACGGATCGCTACAGCTCGGAATTAAATATAGTAACGTCAGCTCAGTCAATGGAGTTATATATTTCACGGATGATGGATCCAAAAATTTCTATTGTCACTTATTTCTGTGCGGAAGAGGAACAACAAAATAAACTAAACGCTTAAATGGTTTATATCTAAATCTGGGTGATGGAATCTCTGTAAACGAAAGAATAGTAAATAACATAAGATTCGCTGATGACACAGTTATAATGGCAGACACCCTGGAATCGCTACAAGAATTGGTAAATAGAATTAACGATTATTGCATTAGATACGGACTAAAAATAAATAAGAGAAAAACTAAATTTATGATTGCCTCAAAAACGCAACATGGAAATGAAAGATTAATGATAGAGCAAACCCAAATAGAAAAAGTAGAGACATATAAATATTTGGGAACCTGGGTTGATGACAAAAATGACCAAAGCAGAGAAATCAAAGTCCGAATTGAAACTGCAAGGCAAGCATTTGTGAAAATGAAGACAATGCTTACCAACAGAGACCTTCAGTTGCATCTCAGATTGAGGGCTCTAAGATGTTACATATTTTCTATCTTACTATACGAAATGGAAGCTTGGACATTGAAGAAACAACACATAAGAAAAATAGAAGCGTTCGAAATGTGGTGTTACAGAAGAATATTAAAAATTTAGTGGGTTCAAAGGATTACCAATGCTGAGGTACTACGACGTCTAAATAAGGAGTTAGAAATTATGAACAGCATAAAAAGAAGAAAACTAGAATATTTGGGTCACATAACCAGAGGAGAAAAATATGAGCTGCTGAGAATTATTATGCAAGGAAGGATCCAAGGAAGAAGAAGCATAGGAAGAAGACGCATCTCCTGGCTGAAGAACCTTAGAGAATGGTTTAACTGTAGTTCACTACAACTTTTCAGAACAGCAGCCAACAAAGTGACCATAGCCGTTATGATATCCAACCTCCGATAGGAGATGGAACTTTAAGAAGAAGATCTAAGTCTGGATTTGTCTTGTTTTTTTACTTCTGGACGGAACAAGTACACCAGCAAATTGAGAAAACTAGTCGACACAGCACATCTTTTACTGTCCACAAGAAAAATGAAATTCCTGTAGTTGGCTATATACCATCAATTATCAATCAAAAGTTTATTCAAAATCCTTAATAAAAGGTATATAATTTAAATTCCCTTTCGGGTTACATCACAGAACCTTTTCGGGCTAAAAAGCCCATTATCGGTGTTTTGTTACCTGTAACAAGTATTACCACTTAATTTAAAGCAGACGTAAAGGTAAAATTATATAATAATAACGGATTTATTACGGCTGTCGCCGCTTCTCCGCCCCCAATTTCCATCTTTTTCTGTCATATGCAGTTGCCTCTTCTAAGTCTCTTGCCGCCATTGCTTCATCAATATCGTTGCGCCAACTTCTCCGTGGTCGTCCTCTCTTTCTTCTTTTAGGAGGGATCCATTCCAGTACTCTCCTAGGCCATCTGTACTCTGGCATTCTTTTAACATGTCCGAACCAGATTAATTGTTTTCTTTCTATGTCATCATTGATATTTCTCTCCATTTTCATTTCGTTTCTTATTTGTTCGTTTCTAACTCTCTCCAGTTTCGATCTACCGCAGCTTCGTCTCAGATAATCCATTTCTGTCGTCATAAGTTTGTTTCTATTAGCTTTGGTGACGTCCCATACTTCCGAACCGTAAAGTGTAATACTTTGAACTATTCTACCGTAAATGTGTTTTTTGGTTTCTCGTCGAATTGTTTTTTGCCAGAGAAGAGAGTTTAAGGCACGGGTCGCTGCTCTGCCCTTGTTTATTCTTTCCCTGATTTCATCTGCGCTATTTCCCTTCTTGTTGAAAATGACCCCCAAATATTTGCAGGATTGCACGCCTTTGATTTTGTCGTCTTCCAAGACTAGGTCACATATTTCATCTGTTCCCACTGAGAGATATTCACATTTTGTCATATTCATGTTTAGACCTGCCACCTCATATTCTTCTTGCAGTTTTCTTACCATATAGCTAAGATCGTAGCTGTCTTCGGCAATTACTACCTGGTCATCCGCAAAGAAAAGTGTATATAGCTTGTTTAAAGGTAAAATTATAACTAAGATTAAAAAAGCAATGTGGTTAAATACTTACTCAGTGCACTTGAGTCAAGCCACCAAATAACTGGGTAAAAACCCTTTAGATATGGGTTCTAGAATGGATTCGGTAAGGCAACTTATTAAAATGACAGTTTTTGAACGGATATATCAACAAAGCAGTCAATGTAACTTTTACTGTATGTCGTAATCTAACACTAGCCATCAACGTGTTAGATGAATATGTTAAGAAATTTAAAAATGTTATTGTATAAACTCTAATTTCACTATCTGGGAGAGTGAGTCATCGTTTGAAGGCGTAGAAGTGGGGAAAGACGTATGAAAATCCAGTGGCGTACACTCATTTTTATTTCAACGTTAATTATATTATATTGTTTAAATATTATTGTTCAAAATAGGCCACAATATATTTATCTGCAGGTTTTTACTGAAGTTTCTATCTCTATATCCAAAGACCGTTTTCAAAGATATAAATTATAGTTATATTTATTTTATTTGTTTATTATTATATATTTATATATTCTTATATTATTTTCTTTTTTTTTTCTTAGCTTTAAAAACGGTCTCTGTAATAGAGATCGAAACGTCAGTAAAATAAAAAAAATGTAAATATATGTATTGTGGCTTATTTCCAACATTCTCTCTAAAAATACGGAATGTCACAAGCAAAAAGCCACAGAAAAATAAATATGGCTATCATTTGTATATTTGAAAACGATCTCTTTATATAGAGATCGAAACGTCAGTAAATTCAACATTTCAATTAAATATATTGTTACTTATTCCCAACATTATTTCTAAATATACAGAACGGCAAGCAAAAAGCCATAGAAAAATAAAAATTACTATCACTTGTATATTTGAAAACGATGTCTTTATATAGAGATCGAAAAATCAGTAAATTAAACGTATAAATAAATATTTTGTGGCTTATTCCATACAGTCTTCTAAAAATACAGAATGCCACAAACAAAAAGCTATAAAAACAAGTAATTTCGCAGAAAGCTTACTGATGCCACCAGGCTGTCGCGGAAGTTACGCTAAAACGTCTTTTGACGTGACCCGTCCTTAAAGAGTTACACAATGAAATTTTTTTAAAACAAATTTTAAGACAGTTTCCACACCACCCGAGAGGTATGTCTTGTGACGCGTCACTTTTTTTTTAAATGGGTGTTCGCCAAGAGCCATATTGTCCCATTAAATAAAATAAACAAAACACTTAAACAGTATAAAACAAAACAAAATAAAATCCTATAAAACAAAATAAAATTCTATAAAAACAAAATAAAAATAATTTTGGATGTTACAAAACATTGTACTATTCTATTTAAACACAAACACTATACACACTTACTATGTTCTCGTTTTTTTTTGTTTTTGGTTTTTTTTATGCTGATGTTCCTACTAAACTATTAGAAAATATTATTCGCTGTCTAAATCTGAAGATGCAGTGCTGCTATCGCTGTCATTATCTTCACCTGGTGTAATTATAATTGGCTCTAGTAAAACTTTGACATGAGTGTCAAGTTCCCACATACGATATTCTTATTTAAATATGTGGCCTATACATTTAGCCCATTTCTCTGGAGTTACATGGAGGATTGCTTGCATCAAAAGTTCCTTAACTTCGTTTAATTTGAGCGTTTTGGTATTGCGTGCTACTTTTCCTTTCACTTGTGCCCAGATAAGTTCAATGGGATTAAGTTCGAAATGATAAGGTGGTAGACGTAGAACTTAATCATAATCATAATCTTTTGCAGTTTCATCCACAACATATTTAAGATATTCACTTTTCCTTAACCGTGCAATGTCAAGTAGTTGAATTTTGAGCATTGATTCTTCTTATGCAATCCCCTTTTCTGTAAGCCATTCTTGAATTCTCCCTTTCCGCCATGCCGTCGTCGGTAATTGTTCTAGTCTGCGGCTATGATATGGCGCATTGTCCATAACAACCACAGACCCAGATTCCAATTTTAAGAGATTCTCTTAAACCAGCGCTCAAATACTTCGGAAGTCATTTCTTATAATAATCACCTGTTTTTTTCGACCCAAATTGAAGCAAACCATAATCAAGGAACCCTGTATCACTTCCTATATGGGTGATGATTGAACGCCGTCCCTTTCCTGATGGAGCTTTTAATCCTGTAGACCAGCCTTCTATAAATGCTTCGCATTTACTTTTGACATTTAAATCTTGCCAAACTTTTCCAACTGTATGACCGTCGTTAATCCAGGTTTCATCCAAATCATATATTTTGCGTCCAGTGCTGCGAATTTTTTGAATTTCTTCTAAGTATTTTCTTCTCCACAGAATAATTTCATTTTTTTTCTGATAGCATACTTTTTCTGTTGCGTTTTACATATCGAAAGTTCATTTCGCGCATAGTTCTGATTAAGACCCTACGAGATATCTTGGGTAAAGAGTCATAGTTTTCGAGCTCTTGAGAAATTTTTTTTAGTGTTGGAATTTCACTCCGAAAATAAAATGAATGAATTTTTCGACGTATAATATTCCTTGTCTCGTCATCGAAAACAATGCTTTTCCTACCTCTAGTTTTACCTTTTTTCTTGCTTTTTATTTTCCGATGTATTTTTAAGTACACGATAAATACAGCTAACGGATACTTTTGTTAAACTGCTACAAATGTCGACCGCTTGGCTAACATTTAATGCCATTTTTCTGCCGACAATTCCTTTATAAACGTTTCGTATCATTACCTTCTCTTCGGACGTTAACATTTTCCGTCTCTTTTGCGGCTTTTTATTTTTGGAATCAACATCAGAATTTTGCTGTCTTCTCTTGGAACAACTCGGTTTTTCGTCCATTGTATTTCAATAATTTGTATATATACTATATATACAATAATCTCAACAATTCTGTATAAGAATATAACTAAAAATTTACTATAAAACGACAAACTATAACACTCTTTTTATCAATAACACGTTTTATCAATGCTACAATACAGTATTGTTAAAACAGTATTGACAACAATAAGTTTACAAACGTATCACATAAAATATACTCACAAAATGCACTACCCATAGAAACGCCAATGTAAGTCAACTATTTCTTCGGCGAAAAAATAATAAAAACTAGTTTTACGGCATGTCTGGGTCCGAATTGTAAAACGGAATTTCCTCGCTAATTCCAACATTGCCAAACGATTAAAAAATAATGTTTTAAAATATCGATTTTTATTTTATAAATTTAAATATGTAACGAAACGGAACATATAAATAAAATTTATTTCATTACAATTTTGTGCTTAATTTTTACTATTGAAAAAATCAGGTTTTTTTTTGTATTTTTATGACGGTAATAATCGCTGCGTGGAAGAATACAGGTTTTGTATGACCATAACTACTACTTGTGAACAAGAATTGGCTACACTGTACGACAACTTCTGGTCAAGTCTACTATAGACAAGCACAAATTAATATACTACTTTATATATTCTCTAATTTCTTATAAGGAAACGCAAATTGCAATCGAGAAAACAGGCAGTTTTCGAGGGCCGCTGTGTACATTTAAATTTGAGGATATTCGGCGTTTAAACTATGAAATCACTCTTCTAAATTGAGGGTTTCTACTATAGTTACTTATAACAGTAGCAAACATCCATATGCTGGGGCTATAGTGTAATATACTCTGAAAATTATGTTTAACTTTGTAAAACAATTGTATGTGTGGAAGGACATGAAAGTGTTGAAATCTAAAGTATGCAAGCATCAGTACGTGTACCTAATAGGTCGAGGATAAAAGAGCTAATGCTAAGGCACTTTATGTTATAAATTTACATTTGGTACCTGTAAATTAAGTGGAAGGTACACGTATGCTGTTGAGTTATTAATAAATTAACGAGGACAGATGGTTAAAATGTCTTGTATGTATACTGAGTGGGATATAGAAACCTGTTAAATGAAAGTAAAAAAGAATTATATTGTAATATATGATGTGTTTTGAAATATTGCGTTTAAAAATATGTGTAATGATTATTGAGGTGGAATGGCATAAAGTAAAATTTTTGGGTTGTAAGTATGCAATTATCATTACCCACTACCTCTAGTATTCTAGATAAATCTACTTAATTAGCAATAAGGCCCTGTGTGTGTGTGTAATGAATTTTTTTTAAAGCCCTTCTCTCTATTCGGATTGCCGAATATAGGCCTCACCTAATTCTCGCCATTGATCTCTGTTGTTAGTAAGACGTTTCCACATCGGTCATGCAGTTCTTTTAATATCGCCGCTCCAGCGCATTTGCGGTCTTCCTCGTGGTCTTTTTGCGTCATGTGGCCGCCAATTTCCGATTTATTTATTCCATCGGCCATCTTTAAGACGTTCGTTATGTCCAGTCCATTTCCATTTCAGTTTAGCTGCCTCTTCGACACCCTTTTTTACTTTTGTATTCGTAATAGAACGTCTTAATTGATTTTATATTCTTTGAGTGAGATACTCAGCATCTGTCGTTCCATAGCTCTCTATGTTTTGAGTTTTTATGATCTCCATGTTTATTTTAGTGAATGTCCAGGTTTGAGCTCCATATGTGAGTACAGGTAGGATTCTTCTTATTAACCTGCCCCATATCTAAGAACATTGGTGATCATCATAGCCCATTTGACTCTATCTGCAGCCGTTCTGAAAAGTTCTTGACGTTTTCCCACTCCATTGTCTCAGATTCTTCAGTTAGGACGTCCGTCTTTTCCCCGGTCCTCTTTTGCCTTCCACTTCCCTTGTATGATCAGCCGCATCAGTAGATACAGGTAGGATACAGGAATTAAACACATTGGTTCGAAGTCTTTGAGGTATATTTTTATTTTTAAGTAAGTATGACAGTCTTCTGAATACTAATCAATATATGGACTTCAAAATTATAGGGTAGGTATGCGTATGATATTAAGATGTTCATTGTTTATGATTGGGAATTAAATTGTGTATGTGTGGATTTATTGAATGTAGAAACTAGTGTTGCCCAAATGCAAAAACAAGACGAGACTTCTCGTCTTGTTTTTTGTTTATCTTTTCTATTCTATTCTATTTTGTTTTCTTGTTTATTGGTCTTGCGCCAATACACCTGGTCTTGTTCTTGGTCTTGGTATTGCGCTCCAAGTCTTGGTCTTGGTCTTGGTCTTGCAGCAAAAGACTTGCAAGTCTCGCAGTTATCCATTAGCCTATTGCTATTTATTAAACGTTACTTTAGATCTTACAACAAAGTAACAGAGTAGGTACATTTTAAGCTTGAATTAACATAGCCATAATAAAGACCAACCAAATTAATAAATGTCTAAAGAACTGACACTGTTTTTCATTTTTATTTCAACCTTTCTATGTTGGTACAATTTACACAAAGCAATTTGGGATGCATGAATTATTTTGAAAAGCTCATCAAATTTGCTTTTAGGTCTTTAAGATATATCACTCCAACTCTCATTACTTCGACTAGAACTATTTGAATCTTCGTCACTCATCTTAAATTGTAAAGTTGACACTCCGAGAACAACAAGGATTAGATGAAAAACAATTATTACATTAGACTCAAAGGAAACTTCAATTGGGAATTAAGTTTAGTGATCTCGAAAAAGTAACTACTCGTTACTTTATACTCGTTACTATCCAATACGCTAAGTACCGAATACCAAACCGAGAATTATATATCGCTACTTCGTTACTTTAAATAATCGATATTTTGTTTACACGGTAGTCAGCATTATCAGTTATTAATTTGTCTCGGTATTTTTGAATATTAGCCGCGCTCTTTCAGTAAATCTTGTTTAACCCAATGATCTCATCGCACACTAAGTAGAAGCGATGTTTAGGCCGATAAGATTTGTGATATTTAGATTCCTCATAACTAAATTATAATAAAGAAAAAAAATTGTAATTATTAATTGTAATTGTAATTAGTAGACTTCGGTAAATACTGTCTGAGTACATATATTTATATATGGAAAAACTTCGTTCAACATCAACTGATGTAACGGGAGCATTTTTCAAACTAACCAAAACATTTGGTTCTAAATTAATTGTTTCCGAAATATTTCCAGCTAGAACACTGACTACTTTAGAAAGAATATGGTAACCTTTATTTTTTTCCATAGTAGCTTCAAATTTTTTTAAAATATCTTTTCCAATATAACCTCTAACGTTCCGACAACATGACGCAAATTCTTTTATTAATGCTGTACTTTTGAACAATGACAGTTTTGGTGATTCTAACTGAGTAATCGTTTTTTGAACAAAACTAAAATTTGATTTTATAAATGAAAGTTCTTGTTGAAGCAAGTTACTCTGAAAAGTTTGTTTAGAATCCAAAAGAGATTGGGAACTTTCATCTGTTAACGTATCAATTATGTTCTTTATTTTAACAAAATGATCTACATAAAAATTAGCTGCTTCTAACCATGTTCCCCATTGCGTTAAAATATAAAATAGGTTGTGGTGGAAGAGGAATGTTAGGTAGCATTTCTTTATAAAGTTGAATTCTTATAGGAGATTTAAGAAATACTTTTTTGACACTGGATATCATGGTATTTACAAGAGGAAACTTTTTTCGTATTTCCTCTGCAACTCTGTTTAATCCATGCGCTACACAAGTAACATGTATTAAATCTGGGAAAAATATTTTTAAATTTTGTCCTGCTTTCACCATATAAGAAGCAGCATCCGATAAAATAAGCAGTAATTTATTAGAAGGAATAGTTGTCGGAAGAAAAAAAGTTGCTAATGTTTCTTGTATAAAACGCGAAATTGTTAAAGCATTTGTTTTCTCAAGTTGCTGGCATGAAATAAGATGAGATTTTGGTAAGGTATCTTCTTTAAGAACACCAATCAATAAATGAGCAATATACTTTCCTGAGAAATCAGTGTTTTCGTCTACAGATATGTAAAAATAATTATCTGCAATTTCTTCCTTAATATTAATTAACACCGACGAGTATAGCCCGTTCACATTATTTCTTCTTAGAGACCGATCACTTGGAACATTAAGTTTGCAATATTTTTTTAGAAACGAACTAAAATTTACATTTGCTAATTTTGAAAGCGGTATGTTTGCAGACACTAATGCGCGACACAAGTCTTCATTAAAAGTTTCTTGCTCATCTAATTTTTTTGAAGTAGATTGGAAACATTTAGCCATTGAAGTTTGATGTTTTCCTCCTATTTTTCCTTTTTTTGCAATGTGTGAAGCAGTTCTCACATGTTGGTCTATCTGAAATTTCGTCTCACATGCTATCTATAAATAAAAATAAAAACCTTTATTTTAACCCAACCTTTAAAATATAAAAATATACAAGGTGTTTTTGGTTAATCAAATAACTGGTTTGGAAAAAAAAACACTCGCTAAGTGTTTTAAATGCAGTATTAATCCACAAATTAGTTTTTGTTACTAACCATTAGTACATCATATAACTTATTTTAAAATTCAACAAAAGTTTTTTTTTGTTAATTAAATTACAATAAAAATAATTGTGTTTTAGAATAGCTGACTTCATAAAAAAAAGTAAAGGTGAAAAATTTTTCTAAATACACACCATTTTATTGTACCATGGACAATTTTTCTCACTAAAGGAAGCTATTTTTCATTTAAAAACAACCTACGAGTACTAAATTTCAAGTAAATACGTTTATTGGTTTTAAAGTTATTGTTGTTATTAACTAAAAGAATTTAATTTTTTTTAATTTTAACACCCTGTATCTCCAAAAGTAAATAAGTTTGACCCCTCATTAACTATATCGTTTTGTTCAATTTTTCGAGAAGTATCTACAGTCAAACGTTGTAAGTGTCATTTGGAAACACCCTGTATGTATGAAATATTAGATATTTAAAAGAAAATATTAGATACTTACAATTTTGCCACAGACTGAACAGTAGATTTTTCCCATATCCATAGACAGCTCTTTATAAGGTTTAATCCAAGTTGAAGCACTGGTTGTTTTAGGCATTATAAAATCACAATCTTCCTTTTTGTTACGCACAACGAGTGTTTACGCTTTGAATATCAAAACAAAAATGATTTACAAATCTGAGCATCATATTAGAAATGTTTAGGTACCTAATTCAATAAACTGGGAGATTTTGGAAAATCCCTAAATTAGGAACAAAACTATTAGCCGTTTACCTGCTGTTAAGATACAATAAATTGTAGATAGATTTGGGGATTAGATCATAAAATGCAAATGAGCGAACCCTTAGCGATTATCCAATAACTGAATGCCTCAGTGACCGAGACTTTCTAAGAATGTTGAGGGCTACTTAAATTGATCTTCTTTGAAATTGTAAATGTTTTGTACCTGTAGAGATTACGTACTTAGATCATTTCTTGATTAAAATGACTACAAAATTTTATACAAGAATTGAAATAAATTGGTATGTTTAAAAATTTTCAAATACAGTATAAAAATCTGAACTTTTATGCACTTTATGCAAACTTTTATACAAATATGCCAAAATATGAAATATTTGCATAAAATATGCACAATATGCAAAATATGCAATATGCATATTTGCCGAAGTCTAGTAATTAGTAAGTGGATGTCTCCAATAGTAGGTATGCTATCCTTATATATTTTTAATCAGCTAAGGTAATATTTTGAAAATGTTTGGATATGATATATCCGTGGGCGTCGCAACGCAATAAGATTATTTTATGATTAGAGGGGGCTATTCTCAAAATTTGGACAATTAATTTAAGAGCGACGAATCGTCTGCTGGTAAAAAATGTACAAAATATTTTATCTTTGAATTGTAATTATGACCTCTGAGTACGTGTCAAATGTAACAAGTGTTTTTTAAATGAATATTTTGATTCGCTACGTATGTTTATGGAATTGTTCGTAATGTGCATCCAATTTTCCAAATTTTTGTTACATATTTTTTTGCGTCTCATAGAGTATCTAAGCATATACTCGAACTACTATACTACCTAAAACGACCAGTCCTAACTGCAAGATGCAATAGTCTCGCAGATTAGTCTTGTTCTTGTTCAAATCTTGCACGGTCAGTCTTGGTCTTGGTCTTGCTAAAATTAGGCGGTCTTGGTCGTGGCCTTGCGAAAACGCAAGAACAAGACCAAAACTGCAAGACCAAGACTGATTTTGGGCAACACTAGTAGAAACACAATAAACAGACAAATATAATTTAATGAGGAGTATTTATTAGCCTATATATGGTAAGATTAGATGTTGTTAGAGTGTATATTTGCGGATTAGTTAAATTGTATAAACTTAAACTTTTACTAGTTATAAAGGAATTGATTTTATTGGAAACAAACGTTGATTAAGAGTTTCAGAGTACGAAATTATGTATGTATGTAGAATTAATGTCTGATAAGCAGTGCCGGTTTAACACAGTCTTCCACCGCCCGGTGCTGATACGGATGCCGCTCCCAGGCTCAAAAATATTTCTTAACTTTATTTCAAATTAACAAAACCTATTTTGAATACAAGTTAATTAAAATAAGGAAAACAATTACAGCTTTTTTTGGTTTCAAACTTAAATGAATACTAACAAAATACAAGAAAAAAATTAGCGAACTTCAAAAAATAAAATAAAAATGTACCTAATAACATTCAAGCAGGTAACATGAGGTAACTGTAAATACCTATTGACAAGCTTGTTTTTTTGCTTTTACTGAAGCGAAGTTTTCGATGATATCATTTATATTAATTATATAATTATATTAATTCATTTAGCTGTTCCTCGTTAATGGATAAAACTGCTAAGAAGTTCAAATTTTCTTGGAAAATTGCATTTTTTAAGTAGGTCTTTACCATTTTTAGTGTCGAAAGAGAGCGTTCGCAACTTGCATTTGCGACTATTATGGAGAACAAATAAGCATGCAAATATTAACCTTTGAAAACAAAGGAATTAAGTTATTTTCGTATAAAACCTGTACCAATTCTAAAGAAGTGTCTATTTTCAATTGGGGAAGAGACATTAACAAATGCTTTAAATTAACACATTCTTGGGTAAATTACTCATCAAAATCCTCCTTGTATTTTTGTTATAATTCAGTTGATAATGTGAAAATATCTTCATCTTCCGTAGTTTTTAGCTTAAACAAAAATTCAAATGCTCTTGAACAAGATTTATACCTATCAGATCGGCGAAAAGCTCCGACTTAAGATTGTCTATTATAAAAACATAATATTGTGTTCGCATTTTTTCTTTTTGGCTTAAACTTACCTCCGAATTAGTTTCTCCTAATTGCAATTTTTCTTTGATAATCCTCTTCTCAGCATAATTTTCATTCTCTGTTCACAACATTCCTAAGGCCTCGTAGTGATCAAAACTATCACGTAAGAAATCAAAGCAATCTGCTAAAGATGATAACAAATGAGCGGTTGTGCTTAAATCCATATTTTTCTTTTGTACTGCTTTATTAACCTCATTAACCCTTTGTAAAACGTCAAGCCAGAATGATAAAATTATTCCGTCTACCAACAAATCAAGTTTTTTCGATAGAGAAGCTGCTTCAACTCTTACATTTTTCTCATTTATATCCATTGCCATTTCAATCAAACATATTTTTCTAAGCCGTAATTGCTTTTTACCGCTTTTACGGCATCAAAACGAGAAGACCAACGGATTGTATTCACTCTTTTAGGTAACAGTGTCTGCCTCGACTCAGGCGAATTCTTTATTGCACGACATAATAACTCCCACCTGTGTGTAGACATGGAGAAAAAATTGTAGATAGCTTGTACCAACATAAAAAAAGATGTTGCTTCCAAACAACAATGTGCTGCATTTTGGACAGCCAAATTTAAAGAGTGAGCAGCACACGGCACAAAGAGAGCTAAATCATTGTAAAGTTTAATACGTGCTTGCAAACCAGAGTTCTTGCCATTCATATTACTAATATTGTCATAAGACTGGCTTTTACAGTTCTTAATATCTAATTTTAAATACTTTAACTGTTTCCCTAAGTTCTTGTGAGCTATGCCCAGTGTTTTTATAAAATCCCACTAATCTTTCCACAGGATTCACTTTATTGTTACAATATCTCAAATTTACTCTAAGTTGGTCATGGTGCGTTATGTCAGGTGTTGAATCTACACTTATAGAATAGTATTTGTTTGCCTTTATTTGCATAACAATTTCATCAATGACTAGATTGGACAAAATATTTAGTAATTCGTTACATATATTTTTTGATATATATGACATTGTGCCCTTGCCTTAATTTGCTTGTTTATTATTATGATCTTTTAAAAATGGTTCATATTATGACAATAGTTCCAATAAACATAAGTAGTTTCCATTCCGTTTTTCGCCAATTCTTTCATTAGTACCTCTAAATTCCAATACCCTGATAGTCAGAAACTTTATTAGACCTATATTTGTTTCTACTACTTTAACCCAATATTCTTTCGCAGTGCTAATTTCCTTTTCAAGTTCTACATCAACTCTTCTTTGCTTTAAGAAGCGAGTCGTAGACATTTTCAGATTATCTATATTATGATTGGATCTTTAATGTTCGTCAAATATTTCCTTAATTCTATTCCATAATGAAAATCCTGTTTTAAATTGGTTCTTTTTTATTCAACTAAGACACAATAAAGACAAAATATATTGCCAGTGCTCTCGGAGTAAGTTGCTCAATCGGGGCGAACCACTTCCCCATTAACCAGTTTTTTATAAAATATTTGCTTGCTGGCATAACTGTTTTGTTCGCCGAAATTTCTTTTTGACATTGAAAAGTCCATATCTGTAAGATTCTGATCGACCCATTTTTCTAGAATCATTTCTGCATAATTATAGCAATCTTGCCAAAGTGCTGGATCTTTAAAGTTAGGTAAATCCTGTTTAGGATCTGAAAAGAAATTAAAAAAACTATTTGTCATTGTCCTGTCTTAGTTACCATTTGTAAAGGCACCCATATCTTTTTGCATTCTAGTTACAAAAAATTTAAATATGCCTCATCCGAGTTACTAATGATTGCTTCATCATCTTCTAATACTTTTGAAACAGGTGATACCTAAGTGCTGTGGCACTGATTCTGAAGTCTTCAAAATAGGTTCAAAATTAATGATAACACAACATTTTATTATTACTATATCAAGTGGATTTGTATGCAAATTTTATTTCACCATAACCATATAATTTCGGAACAGCACGCGAATCACGCGTACCGCCCGGGAACCTTCAACCGCCCGGTGCTACAGCCCCGAAAAGATCCCTGGTTAAACCGGCGGCGCTGCTAATAAGGGAAATTCTTAAGCTAAAGCACGATTTGTAACTATATATTGGTATAAAAGATGATGAAATAATTGGAAAACTAAAAAAACGAGATTTCCAGAACTTCAACCACAGACCACATAAGACTGTGTAACAATTGGAGGGGCACTTTTAAACGTTTTTTTTAAGTGTATTATGACTTATTTTGGCTAAAATTATTTATTTTAGGTATCGCAAACAACATTAGCATATCTAATAATGTAACATTGTCTATCAAACTCACGAAAAAATTATCTGAGCATACAAAAACATTAACTTTACATATCATAACAAAAATTGTTCAAAAGTGCTCCTAATAGGGGTAGCTTTGTACTAAGAAGGAGCGCCATTGAATGACCCAAAAATACTATGAAATCAAACCTAAAAATACAGTTTATTTTTAAAAGGACACAATAAAATATACAAACGTGAAAACACACAATAAGTACCTAAGTGTCTAAGGTATAGACATCAAACAAGAAACTATTAGTTTTTAATTTACGTTGTTATTATCCATCAAATTTGAAAAAGAAATAAATGATTGCATTCTGCAAGTGGTATAATTTAAATAGTTTATAGGATGTTTCTTTAAAACTACATCTTCAATGGGGACTATCGAAATATCCTCCGTTTCTGGAAAGTAAAAAGTTGAACTTGGCCCTTTACCTTTAATTCTTTTCAAAACTTAAACTTAAAACTCTGAATCCACAGAAAATATTTCAGTGATCTGTCCTACATAATAATTAGATAGGTTTTTTATAACGAATTTCACTAAAATATAGTCATTCTGTTCATATTTGGCAATTTCTGTGAAGTCCTCTAAAACGATCTCTTTATCGGATTCCAAAGTGTCACTCTGTGGTAACTTCGCATTCTTCTTAGTAGTAGGAGTAGTCTTCCAAATGTTTCTTTTCATCTTATTTGCTTGCAACTTCTGTTGGTTTTGTTCTCTTGCTAGACTTTGTTTTTCAATTTTGTTTTTTTTGACGTTTCAGTTAAAACTCTAGATTTAACCTTTTTTCGTGCTCTAATATTTTCTCTCGGGGCAGCCTTTGGGAAAGGTTGTAAAATTACAGGTGCTACTGTGGTTGATGTAGATGTCTTCTTCTTCTTAAAGTGCCTATCCATTCCGGATGTTGGCGATCATCACGGCTATCTTTACTTTATTTATTGCAGCGCGGAACAGTTCAGTGGTAGTCGTGTTATACCACTTTCGTAAATTTTGAAGCCAGGAAATGCGTCTTCTTCCCGGCCCTCTCTTACCATTTACTTTCCCTTTGAGAATCAGCTGGAGAAGGCCGTAACGTTCTTGATTTCTTATTACATGTCCTAGATATTCCAACTTTTTAGTTTTGACGGTCATGATAATTTCACATTCTTTCCCCATTCTACGCAGGACCTCTACATTAGTAACTCTGTCAACCCAGGATATACGTAAGATGCGCCTATAACACCACATTTCGAAAGCTTCGAGCCGATTCATAGATTCAACAGTCAGTGTCCATGCTTCGATTCCGTAGAGCAGAACTGTGAATATGTAGCAGTTCAATAGACGGCATTTTGTTTTTAATGATATGTCTGGACTGTTAAAAATGGTTCTCATTCTAACGAATGCTGCTTTTGCTTTTATTATTCGCTGTTTAATTTCTGTTGAGTGGTCCCATTGGCTATTTAAATTGGTGCCTAGATATGTATATTGCTCGACTCTTTCGATATTCTGTTGGTTGATTGTAAGTTGAGCGTTTAGTATTGGTTTTTTACTAATTGTCATAAATTTGGTTTTCTTTATGTTAAGAGCTAGTCCGTATCTGTTGCTGACTTCTGTTATGCGATTTGTTATCTGTAGGTCATTCAGATTATCGGCAAAAACTATAGTGTCATCTGCATATCTAATGTTATTCAACCATTCACCGTTTATTAGTATTCCTTTCGCACAACCTTCTAAAGCTCCCTTAAATACCCATTCAGAATAAATGTTGAACAACAATGGAGGCAAAATACAGCCCTGTCGTACTATCAGTTAACTGGTCTTCTATTTTGATTTTGGCCGTTTGATTGTAGTAAATGTTTCTGATAATTCTAAGATCTTTGTTGTCAATTCCAATTTCTTGCATTAGAGTCATTAATTTGTCATGTTTTACTCTGTCAAATGCCTTCTGGTAATCTATAAAGCATACGTATATGTCACAATTCACAATTCTGCATCTCTGAAATAGCACCTGTACAGCAAAAAAAGCCTCCCTTGTTCCCAGAGCATCACGAAATCCGAATTGTGTTCTTGTTAGTTGTTCCTCACATTTTGTATATATTCTTTTGTGAATGACCTTTAGAAATGTTTTAAGTAAATGGCTCATAAGGCTTATAATTCTATAGTCTTCGCACTTTCTCGCATTGGGTTTTTTTGGAAGATTTATAAAAGTTGACATTAACCAATCTTGGGGAACCACGCCCGTCTCATATATACTGTTAAATATATTTGTCAACCATTTTATGCCATCATAGTCCAAGTTTTAAGAATTCTGAGTGAAAATTATCAGGGCCTACTGCTTTACCATCTTTGGTGCTTTTGATGGCATATTTTACTTCTTCAACTGTAAATGGTGGTCCAGATTCGCAATTGGTGTTTGTTGTAATACCAGTGTTACTTCGTATATCTTCAAAAGTTTTTTCTACGTATTTAATCCAAATATCTCTTTTATGCTCTATTTCCAGTACTATGTTTCCCTGATTATCTGTCAGGAATCCAGTGTTCTTGTGTTTATATAAGCCTGCCGCTTCTTTAATCTTTTTATGGAGGTTAAATGAATCATGTTTTTGTTGTAATGACTCTATCTCTGTACACTTCGAGCTAAACCAATTTTCTTTTGCTATTTTAATAGCCCTTTTTATTTCGTTATTTATGTTGTTGTAGTAATTCTTATTATCTTTAGCGTTTCTTCTGTCTTCCATCATACATAGAATCTCCTCCGTCATCCATTCCTTTTTATTTGTTCTTTCAGGTTTTAAGTATTTCTCTGTTATTTCTTGACTTACTTTGTGCAAATTTTCTAGTTCTACATCTGTGTTATCTGTTTCTGTACGGGCCCATGGTTTTTTTGTACGAGCCCACGTTTTTTCTTTTAGGCGTTTTTGTACCTTTTTCTTTACTGTTTTATTTTTCAGTTGGTTAATATCGTACTTCATAATTTTTGGTCTTTGAACTTTCTTTAAACTAAGTTTCATTTTGGCGATAGGTGGATTGTGGTCCGAATTTATGTCGGATCCCGGGTACGCTTTAACAGATGTTATAGAGTTTCTAAATCTATAACATCTGTTATAGATTTAGAAACTCTAGATGTTACAGATGTTATAGAGATGTAGATGTAACAACTTCAATTTCATGTGTTACTGGGGTTGATGTAGATAGAACAGCTTCCGTTGAGTTGTTTACATTATTTCCTGGTGGTGGCCGGTCAGTAACAAAAGCACAGTTAAAATCGTCATCCGAAAATACACGACGGCTTAGGGGACAAGTGCCTGTTTTCCTAAAACCTTCAACTATATTCTTCATGATAAATAAAGAAGTATATGCAGTGTTTGTTAAACTAGTGGTGTGTAAGAAACTGTATATTTCGTGTGTAGGAAGTGAAATCTCTAAAAAATCGACATGGAAGAAATTCCCCCGAAGCTTTCAGATAGAGGGAAATTTTATATAGAATTAGGAGAAGATATGATGATGGAATTTGAAGAATTAAAAAAAAATAGCAAAATTAGGGTAAATGATAAGGTAACAAATGAAAAAAGCCAAACAACTAGCACTAACGAGGTAGGTAACCAATTTGATTTTAATAACGATGCAACTTTGACCCACTTTAATAAAATAGATAAATCAGGTAATCCAAATTTAAATAAAGTTATAAAATTAAGATTAAATAATATATATTAATTATGAGATAAAGCACCATATAAATAGTACATATAGAAAATAAAAATGGTATTATCGGCAAATTACACAGGATAGTCACGGCCCGATTAATTTTACGTTCAGTACCTGAAATTGAAAATAATATCACACAAATTACGGTAGTTGGTAGGAATAAAATTAAGGTAGAACTCAATATCTTTGCTAGTGCTTATAAATTAATTGAATCTGAAAACTTAAAAAGCAAACAGTACGAGGCATATATTCCCACGTTTTTTACTCAAAGCAAAGGAGTTATAAAATCTGTAGATAAAGAAGAGGATGATTTGTTATCAATAATTAAACCTAGGTTTGGAATGAGGTTTGAAGTTTTACATGCAAAAAGAATAATGCGGAAAGTGGTACAAGAAAATGGATCTACTATCTACGTAAAAACTAGAACGGTAATATTAACTAAAGGTCAATCTATACCTACAAACGTAGTAATAGAAAAAGTGATATACGAGGTTAAAAATTACACACACAGAATGTTACAATGTTTAAAGTGCTTGAGATTTGGACCTGTACTTGCTTAATGTAGAGGACAAGATAGGTTCCAATCCGAACAATTTATTTTGTCTATTGTGCAAAGGAAAACATAGCCCTACTGACAAGGGAGCAAATTGTACGGAAAGAGAAAAACAGGAGTATATTAAAAAGATTATGAATACTGAAAATATAACATATTACGAAGCTAATAATAATTATAGAAAATATTATTCAACAGTAAGTAAAGAACAAGAAAGTACTTCCAATAAATATACAATCTGTAAACGAAAACGATCAAGTAGTATTGATTCTAGTAACGTAGACAGGGAAATAATGGAAGCGTACAGAAAAATCTTGCAAACAATAAAATTACAAAGCCAGCCTTGTTATAATTTTAGCAACCCTATTTATCATAATAAAACACGGATACAAAACGATAATCAAAGTAATATAGGAGAAATTATAGTAAACTTTATTTCAACAACTTTAAATCAGATTATTCATAATTTAGATGACAAAACGTTGGAATTACTGAAAAACAATATTTCACAATTACTATTAAATCGTGATGGCTAACATATCATTTCTTCAATGGAATGCGCGGTCAATTAAAACAAATAAGGGTTATTTAAAAAAAAATTTGTATGGTAATAAAATAGATATAGGACTAATATCAGAAACATGGTTAAAGAAAAGTAACTGTATTAACTTTACGGGTTATAATATCTTTAGGAATGATGGGGACGATGGATATGGTGGTGTGGCCATACTATTGAAAAAAAAAATTAATTTTTATAATAGTCCTACTTTTCATCAATCAATGACGTAATAGCATATCAATTAAAATTAAAGCCGGTAAAAAGATTAACATTTATTATTTATGTAAAACCAAATCTCAAAATTACGGTAAATGCATGGAAAAAGTTTTTTAATAGTATGGAGAAGCCTTTTATAATTGGTGGTGATTTTAATAGCCACAATTATGTTTGGGGTTGTAGTACCTACTGTAGAGACTATAGGAAAAAATCTGTTAGAAGCTATTGAGGACTGTAATCTCGTACTTTTAAATAACGGCAAAGAAACTTTGCTGCATAGACCTAGTAGTATTAATAAATCGGCAACAGACCTTACAATATGCCCATCAAATATGAGTCAGTGCTTCGATTGAGATATTATGGACAATTCTTTACGATCAAATCATTTTGCTATTATTATAAAGTCAAATATTAATGTTATAATAAAGCTGAATGTATAAATATAAAATTCTAATGGAATATAAATAAAGCGGACTGGTCTCTTTTCTCTTCTATCACTGATAATTTCATGGAACTCGATAATAATTTAAGTTACCAACAATGTTTAAATAAATTAAACGAATATTATAAAATATGTCTACCGGAGAAAAAGAATAGGGACTAGTCCGCGATTTAGGAAAACTTGGTGGAATGACAACTGTCAAAAGGTTATTCAAGAACAACAACTTGCTTTATGCAAGTTTAAGTTACAGTCCAATATACATGTGTAGCAGAAACCAAAAAAGTTATATTAAAGAGTAAGTGTAATGCATGGAGACATTTTTGTGAAACTTTAAACAAAAATACACCAATAAAAAATATGTGGAATCAAGTCAAACGTTTACAAAACATCTTTAAACCACAAATAAATGCAGTCACCAAAGGAGAATGGGTCGAGGAGTTTTTGAGAAAATTATGCCCAGATAATATATTTTCAAAAATTATTGTAATGAAAGGGAAAAACTCTAATCATTTAGTTTATACGAATTAGAAATAAGTCTTTAAAACAAGAATAACAATTCTCCGGGAAGATAATATACATTATATTCATTCAAACAATAAAATCAAATATGCCAATCAGCAGATATTCCAGATAGTTGAAAAGAGTACTAAGTAATTCCCATACTTAAAGCAAATCGAATTTCTGATTAAACAGAATTTTATAGAGGTATTTCATTAAGCTCCTTCAAAATAAAAATACTGGAAAAAATGATAAAACTTGGGCTCGAAAGATGGTTAGAAAAAATAATAAAATGTCACAAACACAATTTGGATTTCGAAAAAAATCATTCTACTGTGGAATCAGTGAGCCAGTTGGTAATAGATATAAATTTAGCGTTGAAGTCAAATTCTTCAGTAACAGCTCTCTTTTATTAGATGTTGAATCAGCATACGATAACGTTCATTTAAGTATACTATATAACAAAATGACACAAATAGGTCTTCCCGAATGTTTCTGTCAAAAAATAGTAAAACTATATGACTGTAGAAAAATTTATATATCGGTAAATGGTAACACAATTAGTCCAAGGCTAGCGATGGATGGTTCACCTCATGGAGGAATATTAAGCACGTTGTTATATTTAATTTGTACTGCTGATCTAGTAAAAAACTTTAAACTCTACAAGAATTTTACAATTTGTAGATGATATAGTCATTTATCAAGAACACATTAAAGTAGAAAATGCAGTCAAATACATTGAAGAAGAAGTCAAAGATAATAAAATATGGAGTGAATTAAATGGACTAAATATCTCTGATTCCAAAACTAGATTATGTATTTTTACAAGAAAACGAAAACAAATACTCAACTACATCTTAATAAACAATGTCCCCTATCCAGTGCAAAGTTATGTCAAATATTTGTGTATTACTCTTGATAGACAGCTTCTCTGGAAAGAACATATAGACAATATAGTTAAAATAACAGAAAAGGAAATAAATTTTCTTCGATTCGTGTTACATTGACGATAGGGAGCAGATCCAAATATTTCTTTATTATTTAAAAATAATATAAGATCTATAATCGACTATGGATCAATATTATACAGTGACGCATCACAGTGTCATTTAAACAAAATAGACAAAATCGTTAATAAATGCCTTAGATTGTGTATAGGAGCCATAAGAAGTACACCCATTAGTAACCTACAAGTCGAATGCTGTGAAATTCCAATGGATAAAAGACGAAAAAAAACTTGGCATTAGACTTTTGGTTTGAATTGTACGAGAAAAAGTCAAGTTTAATAGCCAAAATACACCAGCTGTTCCTAGCAGACTTAACAGAAAAATATTGGATAAAAAAGAAAACTCTAAATATAGTAGATTTCTATTCAAAAATGACAATATATGATAAACAACTATATAAATATGACATAAACCCAAATTACAATAGTGACTTTAATACTCTGGAACAAGTTCAGGTATACTTCTTAAGGGACTACAGCAATTTGCCTTTATCTTTAAGAAAATTAATGTTTATATCTGACAGTCCACAATTGTTCAAAAGATTGTTATATGCTATAAACAGATGCATCCAAAAGTATTGAAGGTTTGGGATGTGCATACTGGGATAACAATAATAAAAACAGTAAAATATTTAAACTCAATTCCATCATGAGTATATACACAGCTGAATTAATAGCGACAGTGGAAGAACTAAAATATTTATCTAATATAAATCAGTCAAAGTTTATAATTTATAGTGACAGCAAGAGTTCTATAAGTAAAATTAGTCCCATTAATCCTAAATCAATGGTAAATTACATTGAATTATATATAATAAATATAATTAAAGATCTTCAGCAACAAGGCAAAACAGTTAAGTTGGCATGGATTAAAAGCCACTGTGGAATAACTGGAAATAAAATAGTAGATGAATTGGCAAAAACGCGGTGACACAAGGAGTATTAACTCATTATCTTTGTACGTCTAGAGATATAGAATCAGACATATTCAAAGAGCTTAAGAACGAATGAAAAGAAAGGTAGATTAATGAGAATATAAATACTGGAAACCATTACAGAGCAATCAGCAACCATATTACGGATAAATCTTGGTTTTCTGAAATGAAGTCGACAAAGGATTTGACAAGAACTATATGCGGAATGAGATTTAACCACTGTCTTATACCATCATAAATATATGTTTAAAATGAATCTAGCTGATAGTCCACAATGTACTTGTGGTCAGATGGGTAACCTACAACATAAAATTTTGGACTGTTCTCTTATATCTAATAAGATTAATAATTTTTTAAATTCGCTGTATTCTTTGACTGATGTCCATCATCCCATTAATTTAAATTATTTGTAATTGTAAATATTATAGAGTAAGTATTTCTTTGTAATTTATTAGAATATAAAAAAGAATTAAAAAAAATAATACATAAAAAAATAAATTTAAAAAAATATAAGAAGTAAATAATAAAAAAAATAAAAAAAAATAAATAAAAAAATTAAATAAAAAAAATATAGTAGATAGCTGCAGAAGAGTTTGCTATGGAACTCTGAGGACCTCATTATCTATTTTATATATAAATAACTAAAAAGCACCTAATAGAAAAAAAACTAGAAACAAATTACCAAAAAAAGACTATATGTTAGATAATTACTAGTAATATATTTAGGATAAGATTGTATACGAAACAATGACTAATGAAAAAACGAGTAAAAATTGTAAGATTGGCGAATGGATTTACTGTCCGCAGTCATAAACACAAAAAAACAACAACAACTTATTTGTTAAGTATGGACTCTACATGTTTTCTTACAGTTAAATGTAAACTAATTAGCATTATTTTAATCTGTTTAAATTTAATATAGTGATAAGTACACTAGTGGCCAAAATTCTGGAAACTTTACAAAAATTATCGTTTTTTTAGCATGACTCGTCTTATGATCATGATTTATATAGTTTACCATTACAATTACATTTTTATTTTATTGTTTTATATTCCTGCATAATATTTTATGTATTTCGCCGAAACGCCGAAAATCTGAGATTTGTGAATGGCAACATTGGCAATACTGTATTGCGTCAGGGTTTTGCTAGTCAGTCAACAACCCAACTGAAAGCGGTTAGATGGCCTTTAGTACAGTTTCGTGCGGCTTCGAGTGTTTATGAGTGACATCGGGTAGTTGTTACTAAGGTGATATTGTTTAATTGTCGAAGAGGAGAATTCATCAGCGTCGATTCAACGAAAATGGCAACCAGAAACCCAAAACGTGTTGACTGGTCGCCAGGAAAGAGAGCCAAAGCAATTATCCTTCGAGAAGAAGGTTACACTTATCAAGAAATAGCAAACAAATTGGGTGGTGGCGCCACAAAATCACGTGTAATGAAAGTTGCAAACGTGGAACGACAAAATCAGCAAAAAGATCTGGCAGAAAACCCAAAGTTAGTCACTACGATGTGCGTAGAATATGCCGACTCTCTTTAGAAGTTGTGTGAAAATGGATTGCGAGCACGAATTCCTAGAAAGAAGCCGTTCCTGAACAAAAAACAGAGGCAAAAACGCATTGATTGGGCTTTGGCACACAGAGGGTGGACAGAAGAACAATGGAGTAAAGTAATTTGGAGTGATGAAACCAAAATCTCGATCTTTGGGAGTGACGGAGTGAAGTTGGCCGCCGACCGGAAAAAGACCTTTTGCCCCAGTGTACTACGGTCACTATGAAGCATCCTGTGAGTGTCATGGTATGGGCTTGCATGACCACTAATGCAGTTGGACGTTTAGCAGTAATAGAGGGCAATATTAATGCAAAAAAATATCAGGAAGAGATACGGCTAGCCAAACTGCTGCCGACTATCAGAGATTTGTTCGAAGGGGATGCCCAACAATGCATCTTCCAGCAGGATGGAGCGCCTTGTCATACGGCTAAAACTTCCATGGAATGATTGAGAAACCATGATGTTACTGTTCTGCCTTGGCCTGGAAATAGTCCCGATCTAAATCCAATAGAAAATTTATGGTCAAGGCTGAAAGTCTTAGTATCACGCCGAAACCCAAGCAACAAGAGAGAACTGATAGAAGCCATTATTCAAAACTGGTTTAGAGTTATTACACCAGAAGATTTGGCTCGTCTCGTCAACTCCATGCCTCGCAGAATTGAGGAGGCTTTGAATGAAAAAAAATGGAGAGAAAAGAAAGACATTAATTCCTTTTGGTGCATAATACGCCGCCCTCTATAATTTTATATTTATGTGTAAAATTTGTTTGTAATTCTAATCTATATTTTAATATTTACCTGCGTTTGAAAAGATTCGGTCTCTTGATTAAGAAAATCAACAGATGCTACTACGTGCACATTATACGAATCGATAGGATATTGAGGTAAATCTTGTCCAAATTTCTTTACAGCTACGGCATCTATATATTGGCGTTCAGTGTGAATGTCATCTTCATATGGAGAAAGCGGATGTGCTAACATTTTGGTAGTCTCTCTACATATTTTAACTAAATTTAGTTCGCTGTAGTCAAACTGAAATATAAATCATGACATAATCAGAAGAAAAGTACAACACAAATATTGGAAAAAGTTTTATATTTCTTATGTATGTGGACTTATTCTAAAGCGAAAACAAACGTCAAAAAGAAGATGTGAATATTTTGACAATTGTGTGGCCGAATTATTCTGTTTTTCCTCATTGTGATGGTTTATCAAAGTTCATGAAACAAACATAAACGTTCTTTCGGAACTCACAACGTTTTTGTAACAAACGGCGCATACAAAATAGTACCCCTCTAGTTCCTAGACTATTTCTAAATCTAAATTGCTTATCACACGTTCTATTTTCGTATAATTCGAAAAAGTATCTTAAGTGCATTGGCGGACTAAAGCTAAAGCGGGCTTTAAGTGACATTGTAATTCTAATTCTATTTTTCAGTCATGACATACTTTGCGTTTGGTAGTTTGCTTTTAAAGCATATCGCTACCTACCTTCTAATACCACGTATGAGAATTTTTAGACAAAATGAGTTTGACTCTGAGTCTATTGCGCACGCTTTACCGAATGATTCTAATCCCAAGTACCAGAACACATTATTTAGCACATTATGTATAAATTTGTAATAGCACGAATCAGGTTCTTTCGTAAATATATTCAATACCACGTATTCGATCAATTCTAATACTGTCACCTCGGGGGAACAAATAAGGGTCTAACCACCTTCTGATATCCCCGGGTGCTTTGTAGAGGGCTTCGAATATACTGTCGAGAGCTCCTCTACTTAAGTCCATTTTCGGGTTATGGACTTGTAAATATTTATCTTCGGTGTCTTGCCTTGAAAAAGGCAAGATATTTCTTACATGACAATTTCTTCGCCGAAATAAAAACACCAAGTTAAGTTGAAACAATTCTCAGCCACAGAGTATGGAAAATAAATGCAGGAAGCAGAGCCCCGAGAGCACTAAGATCTTGGAGAGCCCGTGAGGGACTGACCTGGCTGACCTGAAAATCGCCAATATTTATATGCGCTCTTCGAGCGATAAATAGGGATTTCCAGGCCAAGAGCCAATGGGAAAATTCGAGGCGGGGCGATGCGCATCGAAATGCGCACTAACTATGGCATTCGATGACATAAGTACCTATTATTTAATTTAATTTTTCGTTTGAATAGAAATATTTTCTGTTGATTTGTGGCTGTTGATTCTAAATTTTTATAACTGTTTTTATAACAATACTATTATTTCAGTATATATTTATATAATAATAATTTTTTATGTAAGCACAATGTAAAATTTCGTCCAATCAGCCAGTACATTTTTTTTGTATTTCAATCAGAATTCTTCCCTTTTTTTCTTTACATGAGCTCAGTGTAATACCCAAATCCACAAGGAAACTAAGTTCCTGTAGCTGGCTGTATACCATGTATCACAAAAAATTTGTTAAAATCCTTGATAAAAGGTATATAAATTAAAAAACCCAATCGGGCTATGTCATGAAGACAAAACGTTTTCGGAAACCATGTTCCATCATCAGTGTCCTAAAAAGTTAGGTGTACATGTTTTGAGCCATTAATATCTGGGTAAAAACCCGTTAAAAGTTATAGGTTACAATTTGGTTTACATTATTTAGTCTTATATATTAGGATGTTAAAGTTACCAGTGGATTAGATAACATGGCAACGTACGACTCCACATGAAGTTGCTGGTCCTAAGACAAAGTGTCTACGAAGACTTGATGATAGCAACAGTTGCTATGAATAAAATGACGTTTATATTATGCCATTTACAATCTAATTAAATATGAAAAATAATGTCATTAAGATGGTGACCATCAGGTTGGATGCACTTTTCGATCCTTTATGAAATCCTCCATAACACGCTTCAACATCGCTCGATCAATATCCAGGATTTCCTGGCGAATTGCGTTCTTTAACGCGATCAAATTACGAGGCTTGCTAACATATACACACGACTCTTTAAATACCCCCTAGAAAAAAATCATCACAAATTGACAGGTCTGGAGACGTTGGAGGCCACGGAAAATCTCTGAAACGTGAAATGAGTTGTGCTGGGAACAGTTTGCGGAGAATATTCATTGAAGCATTGGCAGCATATGCCGTGGCACCATCCTGCTAAAACCACACATTCCTTGGTTTATCTTTTTTCTGCGTAGTTCTAGAACCAAAAAATTTTGGATCATGTCAACGTAACGAATATGAACGGTGACGGTATGGCCAGCCTCTTCAAAAAACTATGGCTCAATAATGCCAGTCGGACATATGGCCCACCACACTGTGACTTTTTGAGAATGTAAATGACGCTCATGGAGATTTCGTGGGTTTTCAGGATTCCCGTAGGTACCTGTAATCCTGTTTATTAACGGTTCCGTCCAAATGGAAATCAGCTTCGTTGCTCATTAGATGCTAACCTAAGTTATCCTCCAAAAGAACTTGCATTCTTGTAGTGAAATCCTTACGTTGTTCAACATATATTTCCATGCAATATTCAACAGGTCCTTATGCAACATTTTTCTAAACGATTCCCGATTAATGTTTAGCTTAATTGAATGTTTTTGGGCGGACCGTGTAGGGCTTCTGACGACGGCATCTCTCACTCGCTGTATGTTTCCAGAAGTTTTTACTGTTCTATTCGGACCTTGTCACTTTTTTTATGATACTGCATGTTGTTCTAAAATTCTTTATCCATCTTAAGATTGTGTTGCGAGATGGAACCGCTCCACGCCTACCAATATTAAAGTGAGTGTAAAAAAGCCGCTGCGTAGTGATCACTGATTATTGATTCGTATCCTGTTAAAACGTGCAATGTTCTACCGTCTACTGCTCCATGTTGACTGAAATGGCACACAACTACAGAGGTAGTAACGCCACGCTTGTCCCACTCTCATCCCCTCAAGCTTCGTACTATAAGTTCTAAAAACATCCGACTCCCGATTTTCACCCTATATATATGTATATAGTGGCTCACAGCTTAAATGATGCAGTTGCTACTCAACAAAACTAGCTTGTGTCTGTGTCTCAATATTTATTAGAAAAAAATTACATAGTTAAATTAAATTACTGTCATTATCATCATCATCATCATCATTCAGCCTTCATTTATCACGTCTACTACTAGACAAAGGCCTCCCTAAAACTCCTCCATTCTTTACGATTTTGTTCTCTTTATTGTAAATTTTTGTCGTCAGCCCAACGTGTAGGTGGTCTTCGTTTACTACTTTTATCTGCTCTTGGCCTCCAATTTGTGATTTTACTCGTCCATCGTGTGTCATGCATGCTCACTACACGGCCTGCCTAGTTCCATTTCAGTTCCGCTATGTGTTCCACAACATCAGCAATACTCCTCCTTATTCGCAGATCTTCCTTTCATATTCGGTCGCGCAACGTTACTCCCAGCATAGTCCCAGGCGTAGTCTTGGTTAGAGTAATAGTTTTCGCCCCATAGGTCATGACTGGTAATACGCATTGGTCAAATACTTTTCTTTTGAGTCTAATTGGTATGTTGGCCATAAATGTGTATGGCAGTTTTCCTAAGGCTACCCACGCTAAAGTAATTCGTCTTTGGATTTCGCATGTTTGGTTATCTCTGCTGATTCTAATTTCATGACCCAAATATGTATATTCTTCCACCAGTTCTATTACTTTGTCTAGAATAGTTAAATGATTATTCTTCTTCTTCTTCTTCTTTTTTTTATATAGACATGACTCTGTCTGTTTTTCAATGTGCCTCCAGTAAGTTGTCATTCCATCGTTTGCGTGGTCTTCCTATTGATCGTCTTCTTATTGGGGAACCGTCTCTTGCCGTCTTTACTACTCTATTTGTTGTCATTCGGCTTATATGATCGTTCCATTCTACTTTTCTATTTCTTACCCACTTTTTGATGTTCTCCACCTTGCATCTATGTCGTATATCTGTACTTCTAGCTCTGTCCCATAGTGTCTTACCATCAATTTTTCTAAGTGTTTTCATCTATGCTGTTTCTAACATCCTTTTTGTTCTCTCTGTGTCAGGTCTTGTTTCTGCCGCTTATGTCATTATTGGTCTGATGACTGTTTTGTAAATTCTGCCTTTCGTTTCTTTCCCGATATTTTTATTTCTCCATATTGTTTCGTTTAGGCAGCCTGCGGCTCTGTTTGCTGTATTCACTTGATCTTCCACTTCGGTTTCGAGCTTTCCGTAGCTTTCCTTAAATGGTTATTGGGGACCATATTTGTCATAAACTTAATTTTGGTCAAGTTTATTCTGAGGCTCACCTTCGAACATGCAAAGTCCAATTCATTTAACATATCTGTGGCTTCTCTCTAAATTACTGTGAGTCTTCTAAAATAACGTAAGCTATATTTTGGGTTTAAAATACACCATACTTAAATAACAATAAATTATTATTATTTATTGTTATTTGACCTCAAATGTATTTGAGATCAAATAACAATAAACGTATAGGTCCTCGATATAACAACCTAGTAAATAACAGTCTTAATATAATACAATATGCTGATGATTTTCTTATATACTCATCTTCCAAAACATACGAAAAGTGCATACAAATTTTGGGAAAAATGGACGACTACTCCGATAGCTGATTTAAAGAAAATGGGTTCGAAATAGCACCAAGTAAATCTAGTATATGTATTTTCACGAGGCACAATCTTCCAAAAATAGACAAGTTAACAGTGAACAGTCGGGAATATAATTTCTGTTCTTCAATTAAATACTTAGGGATGATTCTTGACCGTAAATTAACTTGGAAGTTACACATTGACTTCATGTTAAATAGATGTAATACGGGATTAAATTTCCTTTTAATTTAATCTGCAATTTCTAACCTTTCAAAACTTGGTGGGGAGCCGATGTAGAAACTGCGTTACTTTTTTATCGATCGTACATAAGATCAATCATAGATTATGGATGTATTTTGTATGGTTCAGCAGCTAAGTATATCTTGGGGAAAATAGACGTATTTCAAAATCCAATATTACGTATTTGCCTAGGTACTATGAAATCAACTCCAACCAATTCGTTATATGTTGAAGCACTAGAATTTCCACTCAAATATAGAAGAGAATATCTTAGTCAAAAATTTCTGATTAATATTCGTCATAAAAACCACTCCGTTTACTGCAGTATTAGCAAACTTAATAATGCAGATTTAACAAATAAATATTGGATCCACAAAAATTCTCCTCCACTTTGTGACGCTTTTAGAAATCTCTCAAATTGCAATAACACCAACTCATACACATATGATAATTCAAACTTTGAAGAATTTTATGCTTTTTTGCAAACTATTACGGTAATTAAACCAAGGTACACTTCCCGTCATATAAAACTGGTACACTTTTTTTTTCCCAATGTAAACCTGTGTTCAGACTGGACACAATGGTCCGTGAATCAATTCGTTGTTGCCATCACAGATAACGAAATTGCACAAAATCTAAATATATAAAAAATAACGTTCAAAAATGTACAAAGTTTTTAAAACTAAATTCATTTAACAGAAAAGTAGCCGTCAACAAATGCATGTACAGATCACGCGAAACCTGATATTTATATAATTGTACAGGGTTGTATTAAGATTCTAGCAGTCTATAACATCTAAATTTGAAATGAATTAATTTATAATTTTTAGGATTACTGTTAAAATGATAGTAATCAATGATTAATCTTCCAAAGAAGTATACTTTAATATTAGTTTTTGTAAACTGTCATTCACACATCATTAGATAATAATTGTGGTATTAATCAAAAGGCAAAAAAAGAACGTTGTTTTTATACATTTTACGCTTTAAGACCAATATTTGGAAATAAGTAATAATATTATTATTAATGATATAAAAAGAGACCTCTTCTTGTGTAAAAGCTAGGGAAAATACTTATACATATATTATTGGGTAGATAGACTTATACATTTAACATTACATTAACATTAAAAAATAAAATTTATTAAGTCGACGTAAAGCTTTCGATACCATAGAACACACGGCCGTAATAAACGCAATGCAAAATTGTAGAATAGACAGCAGATATATTAACTTAATAAAAGAAACTATGAACCAAGCTACAGCTACATACTACCTAAATGAAAATGAACACACGAACCCTGTACCATTAAACAGGGGAGTCAAACAGGGAGATACTTTATCACCCAAACTGTTCACCTTAGTTTTGGAGGACGTTTTTAAAAACCTAAATTGGAAATATAAGGGAATAAACATCAATGGCCGCTACCTCAGTAATCTACGATTTGCAGATGACATAATCCTGATAGCTACTGACCTACAAGAAATGCAAACCATGCTTTTAGAACTACATACCAAATCTTCTAAAATAGGACTGAAAATGAATTTAAACAAAACAAAGGTCATGCACTCCGAAGACAGCGTGACAATAATAAACGATAAAGTTATAGAAAAAGTTGAAGAATATATATACTTAGGACAAAAAATAATACTAAATAGGGAAATTCAAACTGAAGAAATAAAAAGAAGAAGAAAGTTATCTAGGACAACATTCGGTAAACTGAACTATATACTCAGAAATCAACAAATTCAATTACATCTTAGATCTAAAGTTTTTGATGCATGCATTATTCCGGTATTAACTTATGCGGCACAAACATGGACAATCATAAAAAAGAATATTAATATACTTAGAGTCACTCAACACGCGATGGAAAGAGCAATGCTAGGTATATCACTTAAGGACAAGAAAACAAATACATGGATAAGACAGAAAACCAAAGTCACCGATGTGGTGCAAAAATCATTAAAGTTGAAATGGGAATACGCTGGACATGTAGCTAGGAGCGATCTAAACAAATGGCACAGATCAATTTTAACCTGGAGACCATACCAACACAAAAGACCCAGAGGCAGACCTCCTATGAGATGGACAGATGATCTGAAAAGGACTGCCGGGAAAAATTGGCTACAAGTAGCGTACAATAAAAAACAATGGAAAGGAAGACTTGAAGAGGCTTATGTTCAGATGTGGACGTGAATGGCTAGACAAAGAAGAAGAAGAAGAAGAAGTCGACGTTTCGATTTCGATTTAACATTTATTTGTGTCAGCAGAAACGAATGTATATTTAGAAGAATTGTGACGTCACTATTTTTGACTTTGATGCCGGTTATGTCGAAGATAGTTCGACATATCAAAATGCCGTTTTCAGATTTTAATTCAGGAGACAAAACTATATATAAATCCATTGATAGATCGTCCCCAATATTGCATAGGTGACAACGCACAAAGGAACGTACTTTGCGGATGTAAATCGAAAGGTTTTCTTTGAAAATGATGAAAAAAACTTTTTACTATTACATATAAGTAATATCCAATTACGAAAAATAAGTACTGGAAAACTACATAGGTACAATGAGTAAAATGGGTTACAGTTTTTCATTTTTAAAATATTCCATTTTGTTTATGTAATTTCGAATAATTTCGTATCTTTTATTTATCATTTATCAAAAGCTAGATCCATCTTCAACCGGATGGGGGCCTTCTTCAAGAGCCACAACGTCTCTCTTGCTATAAAAGTAAGAATGCTACGATGCTACGTCTAATCTGTTGTTTTTTATGGCGTTGAATCGTGGACCTTGAACGAAGATATGTGCAGAAAATTGGAAGCATTTGAGATGTGGCTGTATCGGAGAATACTTAAAATACCGTGGACTGACCGAGTCACCAATGAGGAGGTCCTCAGAAAAATGAAGAAGAACCGAGAGGTTCTTCTTCATTCCACCATAAAATCTCGGAAGTTACAGTACTTTGGACACATTATGCGAAATGAATCCAGATATGCCCTTCTATAAGCCATCCTGCTAGGAAAAATATTTGGACAACGGGGTCCAGGAATTACATAATGGATTTTTCAGACCTGTCGAGAGTCCATCCAAAAATGCTTGTCTTGATGATGTGACTGACTTATCAATCCATATTTTTTATTTAGTATGACCGGCGTTAATCCAAGTCTCATCTAAATAATATATTTTACGATTGCCATTCCTATAATCTTTTATCTGCCTTAAAAATTCTCTTCTCTAGATTACAAGGCCATCTCTGTCTGTAAGCATACTGTTCCTGCCACGTTTTTCAAATTTGAATTGAAGTTTTTTCAAAATCTTGTAAAAAGTAGTACGTTTGAAATCAGGTAGATTGGGTCGTGGTTGACCTGTTGTAGAACTCTATCTATCGTGAGAATTTCATTTCTAAAAAAGAATTGATGCACTATTCTTCTTATCGCTCTAATAACCTTAAACACAGAACTATCCGATACTCCAACTTTATCGGCTACTCTTTTCTCAACAGCGGACAATATTAACGCCAGATTTTCTTGTAACTCGTGTTTATACACGTTTACAATTATTTCTTTAACGTTTAAGCTTAAATGGCCTTTTTTCAATCTCTTTTTGGGGGGAGTTAAAGGTATGTTTACGAGTTCATCGGCAGAATCCGTGTCCGACATATTAATTTGTTTTAGTGACTGTGTATACAAACCTGCAAAATATTATTTACAGGCTAATATTCTAATAAAATAATAGATAATAGATAGATAATAGATAATTGAACAGATATATTAAAAAGGTCAATACTCAAAATCTTTATTTTCAAGGTGTTACAGAAGCGACCGATTTCGAGGCTTACAATATTTGCCTGATCCTCAGGCAAAGCAAAAAGTTCGTTTTGTTAAAAAACAATAATATAGATATCGGCAATAAGAAGTTTTTCGCTTACATCCAGGGTACTGTCTGTCTTCATCTTTTCCTTTATGACTTTATCTATTGTAGTGAGCTGATATGTTGATCATTATATATGTTGTTATCAAAATTTTTTTACTATTAAAAAGGTATGATTATCTTCTGGTTTATAATAAAATTAAAAGTAGTTAAAGAAAAATACACATACAGTATAAGCTGCCACATCCGGACTTTATATAGTTTAAAAACTTATGGAAGATGGAAAATCACATATTATTATGCAGTATGATGTCCTTTTTTTGTTGTTTTTGTCACAGGTTCTTACAAGGTAAAGACCTAAAGCTCTTTACTTAGTAAGACCTTTTATTTACATACGTATATAATGATCAATATATCACCTCACTACAATGATAGTGTCATAAGGAAAAGATGAAAACAGACAGTACCCTGGATGTAAGCGGAAAACTTCTTATTGGCGATATCTATATTATTGGTTTTTAACAAAACAATCTCTTTGTTGGGCCTGAGGATGAGGCAAATATTGAAAGCCTCGAAACCGATCGCTTCTGTAAAGCTTTGAAAGTAAATGTTAGATTGTGACTATTGACCTTTTTAATATATCTTTTCAATTATGGACTGACAGTTGCAACCCTTTTATCATCATAACAATTATTATAATAGAGTCAAAATAATATTAAATTTACTTACTTCAGTTGAGAGAAAACAGCAAACACCTTAAAAATGTTCACAGTTTTAAGTTTATTTAAATAACACTATAATTATAAACCGACACTATAATTATACCAACACACACACACATATATAGAGCTATTAAAAGTAAAAATTATATTTATATAATTAAAACATAATTATATAATTATCAACAGACATAAATGTGATCCGTAAGGATTATTGAATCCATATCTATTAAAACTGCAAATTATGCGTCTTTGTTTAGAGGTGTAGATTGTCGTTACTTGTGAGTTTCTACTTGTTACTTTTGATACGCTTTTGTATATAATCAGTTACAGTATAAGTGATTTTGTAACAAGGAGATACCTCTTCAGCATCTCTAGATTTTGGGAATGAATATATCACGCGTCTGTAGTGTTGACATTCTACTTTTCTGTTAGGCGAATATAATAATTATTTTTAACATTAACAACAAAAAACCGTATCTAATAAATTTAATAACCAGAGATAAGGTTGAGCTAATATCCAAAATGTTCGAAGGATCTTTAAACCTAGGGTATTGGCACAGGGAACATTGGAATGCATATACTGTAATTTTATACTTCAATTACCTACTGAATACGAGTTGTATTTTGTGTCAATAAGTTTAGTAACAGGCAAACTACCAAAATTAAATTATTATTTATTACAAGAACAATAAATGTGAAAAACTAACATTATACTTTTTTCAAACGCTTTTCAAAACGTGACAGTTACAATCCAATATCTCACTGATCACTGAAGTGTTTTATTAAAATAATTTAAAGTTATGTCTAGATTGATCTATCTATCATTATTTTTGAATTTAAATATTTTCATAAATTATAATAAAACACAAATCAATGTGTGGGTACTTAACTGAGATTATGTAAAATTACAATAGTAATAGGAGAATTTTTTAGGATGCATGTTTAAATAAATGTGGCTGACTGATAGAGAATGTTCGATAATGTTTTAGTTTTTAGTATACTCAAAACTGGCGGTCTGTCGCACAGCCCTGCTTTTAGCTGGTTTCATATAATATTTTCGTTGAACTGGCAACAGTGCCCTAGAAATTAGAATGACACATGTGACAAGACCAACGTACACAACTTAAAAAACACGGTTTTTGGTTATAAGAGTTGTACCAGTTTTTTATGACGCGAACGGTACCATGTAAATACTGCAATTAGCTACAATATTTTAAGGAAATTATTAGAAAACTGGCCAGCATCAACAGTTATTTATACAGACCCATCAAAGTCATCTCTTGGCACTGGATGCGCTTTTTATATTTCTTCAAAAAGTATAGAAAACATGTTTAATCTGGATCATCATTTTTCAATTTTTATTGCTGAAGCTATAGCAATTTATGAAGCATTAAAATATTTTAAGAATTCCAATGACAACTCCGCAATAATTGTATCTGATGCTTTGTCGGTTCTTATAGCCATTGAGACTTTATCTTTTCCTAACAAAAGCACAAATATTTACATCCTTCTAATCAAAAAATTATTTTTGAATTACATCAGGAACAAAAAACAGTTAGATTTTTGTGGATTAAAGCTCACATAGGGCGTGAGCTTAATGAGTATGTAGATATATTAGCTAAGAAAGCCATTGATTCTGGTGCGAAAACAGATTATAAGCTCTGCATCCCAGATTTATTTGTAACAATCAAGAATATTGTAAACAATCAGTGGAAACAAGAATATCATGAATACAGTCAACACTCTAAATCACAATATACACTTATACAACCCTCAATCCCGAGTGAATTTTGCTTTAAAAATTACTCTGTTAGATACGTAGATACATTACATCTATTATCAGAATGAAATCAGGACACGCATGTTATCCGGCTCATCTGGCAAAACTTAAAATTGTAAATTCCAATTTATGCGAAGTTTGTCAAAAAGAAGCAGATTTAAACCACGTTTTCTTTGAATGTACAAAATATATACAACAAACTGACGACTTAATAAAAAATTTAATCAAACATAAAATCCTTCCACCTTATAATATTTGTTACCTTTTATCATTAAATAACAAAAATGTATATAACTACTTAACAGAATTTATTTCGAAAAGTAACCTCAATTTGTAAGTTCGGTCAAAAAAATAGTAACCTTTGTTTTATCCCATTTGTTCTAAACCTACTATCCGTGACCCTGTCTAGTTTGTGTTTTAATTTAATGTCTTGATGGGTCCCTAGACGAGAAGCGAGTAACCATGTTTGTTCCATTGGTAACCAAATAACCAATAACAAATATATTGTGATCATTATTTTCTTTTTTTTCCTCTTTGGGAAGAACTTAAAAAGTTGTGACTGGCTGAATGGCAAATGCCTATGCCACAAAAAAAAATAACAATCAATATTTAATTATTTTATGTATGATTTTGAATTTTGATGTCACAGCTAAAATGATGAGGATAAGATGAGGTATTACTCAACTTATCAATTTAAAGTTTGCGTAAAAGTAGTCGTTACATTAAATTCATATTGAAGTTCATCCAGTATTTAAAAGTTTATAAAATATGAAGGTAAATAAATAAAGAGATAATTCACTTTTATAATCAACTTGTGATAGAGTTGCGTAAATTATATAAATAAAAGTTAACTTACAGTTCTTTTATATTTCGAAATATTCTGGTCATCTATATAATCTGGGTAATTTTCCACTACAACTGGAAATGTCAGCAACGGAAAAGGAGTTGTAGGTATTTCTGGCAGCGGCGGTGGTTTCATTATTTCAGTATTTCTCCCAGCTCCTACTTCCGCACAATCAGTGTATATTCTAAAATGTAATATTATGTAGCTACTGACAGAGTGTATTACTGTATTTTGTTACTAGTTCTAAAAATTCTTTGGACTTCGCGGTCTTTTTTAGATTCGCCAGATTTTACCGCACTCAGTTTTGACTTATGATGTTACTTAAAGTAAACGGTAAACATTCAACTGCAATTTTAGGAAATATATCGATTATTTTATTGGAATAATTATAAAAGCGGTTATTATATAGTTAGGAATGTTAGTCTCCATATAGTTAGGAATGTCTTAAGATAATTTTATAATAGAAAAAACAACTTGCAGGGAAAGTAATGCAATACAAAAGTAATACAACAATATAGTAAATGAAGGATAATCTCAGTAAATTTATATTTAGCTTACCACAATTAATTAATTTGTTGTTCATTTAAAGAAGGAGAAAATCATCATCATTTGGCTGTACAACTCTATGTGAGTCTTGGCCACGTTTACTATTTCCTCCATTGTTGTCGGTCCTGAGCAGCTATCCATATCTATACTCTTGTTGTCTTTTCTCTGCAAGGCCCATAGATAGTCCGCAGTATTTTTCTTTTCAGTACCAGTAATTTTGTCGTTTCTCGCTAGTTCAGAGTCCATGTCTCGCTTCCATACGTTATCGTGGGATGAATTATTGTCTTGTACACTCTTGTTTTTGCTGGTATTGAGAGTATTTTTGATTTAAGTACGGTCATTAATGATTAATATGCCCTGTTTCATGCAATAATCCTGGCTGCCACGTCCTTTTCATATTTATTTTCAGATGTTATGATCGCTCCCAGGTACTTGAATTCTTTGACGACTTCAAAGTTGTATTCATTGATTGTTACGTTTTGTCTAACCCTTGGTCTTGGGTTGTTCGTAACCACCATGTACTTGGTCTTGTGCTCGTTGACCTTCAGACCAACTTCCTTGGCTCCGTTTTCGAATAGGGTGAAAACTTCTTTTGCATCTCTGGTGGATTGTGCAATTGTGTCCACGTCATCCGCAAATGCCAATAATATTTTTGATCCTTGGGCGGCAAATCCGTTTGTCAGTTTTGGTTGAGCTTTCCTTACCACATGTTTCAGTGCAAAATTAAATAGCAGGGGGCGAGAGGATCTCCTTGTCTAAGCCCTGTGCCAATGAGGAATTCCTCCGACGTGGTGCTGCCAATCCTGATCCGTGCGGAAGCGTTCTCTGTGCTCATCTGTGCTAATCGTACCAGATTTCCAGGTACTCCCATTTCTACCATGGTCTCTTACAATGCTTCTCTGCTAACAGAATCATAAGCTTTTTTAAAGTCCACGAAGATTTGGTGTACATCGCGGTTGAATTCCCAGTTTTTTTCCAACACCTGGCGTAGGACGAATATCTGGTCTGTGGTCGACCTTCCCGGTCTGAATCCGCTTTGGTCATCATCAGTGGCATTACAGCTCGCTATGAGCCAAAGCCTTCTTCAGAATAATCTTCTATTCCCCCCTGTCTCTGGCAACTCTTCTCCATGCTTTTTTTCCGATGGATTTTAGATTATCCTCTATGTTATCTTAATACCTAAGTTTTGGTCTTCCTCTGGCACATCTTCACACTGGTCCTCTTCGGTCAAAAATTTTTCTGATCGTTGCATCTTCACCTCTCCTAATTACATGTCCTATCCATCGAAGGCGTGCTAATTTAATATATTTTACTACGTCGTTTCCCAAAATTTCTATATAACTCAAAGTTGTAGCGCCTACGCCACAAACCCTATTCTTGGATTCCACCATATATTTTCCTTAGAATTTTTTTCTCCACGTTTGTAAGTGACCACGTTTTTGACCCGTATGTTAACACTGGTCTTATTAGTGTTTTATATATTGTAACTTTAATTTTTCTGGCTAGTTTTGCGGCCATCTGTTTCCTCAAACCATATTAACACTTATTGGCAAGCACCATTCTTCAATTTCTTCGTTGACATTGTTGTCTTTGGTCAGTAGCGAGCCCAGGTAGTCGAAGGTGTCCACACCTTCCAGTTCCAGATCATTTAGGTATCTAGTTGCCTGATCTAGAACAATACATATACTTGGTTTTCTGTGCGTTTATTTTTAATCCCATTCTCAGTGCAGACGCCCTTAGTGATCGAAATGCTTCGATCCGACCACTTGTACAGATTTATTAAAGATGGTGCCATTCGTATTAATATGGCACTCTCGAATTACTTTTTCTAGTGCAAGGTTAAATAAGAGACAGACAGTCCATCTCTCTGTCTCAGTCCATTTTTACAATGGAAGGGTCTTGAAGAGTCGTTTTGGATTCTGACTACACTCCCTACGCCTGTTAGTATAAGTTCCGTTAGTTGAACAAGATGAAGCGGCATTTGAATTTCCACCATATCCTGTAGAAGTTTTTGTTTGTTGACTGAGTCATATGCGGCTTTGAAATCCACGAATATGTGATGGGTGTCAACTCAAGCGTTTTTTCAAGAATCTGCCTGACTGTGAAGATTTGATCCGTTGTTGATTAATTGTGATGCCCCTATAATTATCACATACCATCATATGGTGTGTATGTGTGGTTTCTTTCCATTGCCAGATTTTGGTTACTAATTTATGCATGTGTTTAAATAGGGTGTCACCACCATTTTTTAATAAGTTCGGCAGGAAGATTGTTCAAACCGGGAGCTTTGTAATTTTTCAGTTTTGAAATGGCTTTTCTAATTTCTTCTTCGCTGTGGGGCGGCTCTTGAGCGTTTTTATCCATTTCAGGCAAAGTAATTTCTAATTTCCACAAGGAAACTAAGTTCCTGTGTTTGGCTGTATACCATATATTAAAAATTTTGAATAAAATCCTTTATAAAAAGGTATATAAAAAACCCAGTTGGGCTATGTTAAATTGGCAAAACGTTTTCGGAATAAGTATTCCATCATCAGTACCAAGTTAATACATGGATGTAGCCACTAAATATGGGGTTACAAACCCTTTAAAAATTGCTAATTTAAATTTAGTTTACATAATGTCTGTTTTACAATTTAGATGGTAAAGTTACCGTTGGATTGGTAACATGGTGACATATGACTCTGCAATAAGTTGCAAGTCCTGAGACGGTATGTCTACGAGGACTTCAATAAAGCAACTTCAGTTGCTTTATTGAAGTCCTCGTAGACATACCGTCTCAGGACTTGCAACTTATTGCAGAGTCATATGTCACCATGTTACCAATCCAACGGTAACTTTACCATCTAAATTGTAAAACAGACATTATGTAAACTAAATTTAAATTAGCAATTTTTAAAGGGTTTGTAACCCCATATTTAGTGGCTACATCCATGTATTAACTTGGTACTGATGATGGAATACTTATTCCGAAAACGTTTTGCCAATTTAACATAGCCCAACTGGGTTTTTTATATACCTTTTTATAAAGGATTTTATTCAAAATTTTTAATTTCTAATTAGTCTTCTTCACGACTATCGCTAAGCAGTTCTTCAAAATGATTCCCCCACCTGTTTAGTATATGTTCTTTGTCACTAATTATGGAACCATCTCTGTCTTTACATGCTGTTATTCTGGGTTTGAATTCTTTTCTGCAGCTGTGTGAATCCGCTTTCGTAGTCGCCTATTATTTCCTCTGCGTATAGAGTTAGCCTTTTAGACAGTATTATAGATATAATTTTGTGCGTTGTATTGATTAACGATATTCCTCTATAGTTCCGACATATTTGAAGGAGAGAAGGAAAATATCAATACAAAGTAAAGTCAGACACGTTAAGCTCACTTCTCTTTAATGTAATAATAAATGAAATAACACAAGCAGTACGTAAAGGTCATGGTTACAGATTGGGGAATAAAGAAATCCAAATACAGAAGACGCCGCATTAATGGCCGAGACAGAAGACGAGCTCCAAAGATTACCACACATCTTCAATATAACAGCTAAGAAATACAATATGGTAATATCAGCAGAAAAAACCAAATGTGTATGACAACATCTAAATACATACTACGATGTAAAATCGGAAAATAATAAAGCAAAAAGCAAGGTTTAGATATCTGAAAATAAATATAACTAGTTATGGAGATGTTGAAAAAGAAGTACGACAACAAAGCTTAAATTTTTATTTTATAGGTCAAGAAGAACAAAAAACACTTTCAAAGTTGGATGATTTTCAATTAATTGTCAAAATTTACCTAAACGAGGAAAAAACTTGTGGAACCAGTAAATTAAAAGGATTTTTAAATACCTTATTAGTAAATTGAAATCCATGTAGTAAATTGGAAGATACAGCTGTTTAAAAATATAAAATTTTTTGAAAATTGCATTTTTTATCATTTGTAAAGTGATAGTACTTTTTCCTGACAATCTAAAATTGCATCAAAAATTTAGTTGAACAGTTGAACGTAGTTCTATATGTTTGCAATAATGTCTACTTACTGAACTTCTTGGCCCAGACATTTAACTATTTTTTTTGACCGCCTAAAATTTTATATTTTTACTTCATAAATAAGCCATCAGATTAGGTCGTAAATGATTTCTCTCATCTGTTTAATTTGTCAGCTATGTTAATATTTAACGAATTATTAAATAAGATAACAAAATCTAAATTTTAAGCGTTTAAATTTTAAGGGATCCTTTAGGTTGCCTAGAACCAAATGTATAACAGTTTTAATTTTCACTATATATGAGTATATACATGAATGCTAATTTTGGTTAAATTGTAAGTTTTTAAAAGTGACAAAAATTTTGATTTTAGGAAATGTAGAGGGCCTTATAATACTCATCGGTCTTTATTATATTGAAAAAAACTAAAATTATAAAATTTAGCAGAAAAACGAGAAAAGATAATCCAGCCTTGACATACAACGGAGTATTACTAGATATTATTGAGCATCATAAAGTCTTAGGACTGACCTTCGACTGCAGACTTACTTGGAATACACCAAGTAAAATCTTAAATCCTAAATTCTAAATCCTAATCCTAAAAAGTCTAGCACATTTCCAATGGAGAGCTGACGAAGAGGTATTATTTGCAGTATACAGATCCATTATTCGCTTCTAAAATAGACTACTGTAGTTCTGTCTATATGTCTGCCTCCAAGTCACATCTGAAAGCTCTCTTGACTCCATACACAATACAGGTCTTAGAATCTGCTTAGGTGCTTTCAGATTTCGCCCAGCTCAAAGCATATACTGTAAAGCTAACGAACCGCGATTTTGTTTAAGGAGACCACATCTTCTTTTGTCATATGCAGCTAGCTTATTAGCCAATTCACAAAATCCAGTCTACCAACTATCTATTCAACCAAATAATCTCATTCATCATTTTCATACCACTAGAGCTGCCCAATCTCTTTCTTGTATACTAAATTCTCTTCTCGATGGTTTCTATCTAGCTGCAACTTTACCCTTTCATATCACTACACATCCTCCGTGGCATAAGCAACTTCCTAAGCTCTTTCAATAAACATGATACTTCTATAGCTATAATTAAACAATCGTTCCTATACATACTCAATCGAAATCAGTTTTATAAACTTCTTTATACAGATGCCGCTAAAAATAATGTAGGGTGGGTAGTGCTGTTGATCCTCTGTCAGCACTACAAAACTAATCAGACTTCCTGCCGTTTGCCGAGGCTTTTCATATGTTTGAACCAACTGACCGCAATGTAGCGATTTGCACTGACTCCTTATCATCAATACAAGTAATGAAAAACATGATCTCAGATTATCCTCTGGTAGGTTTAATACATGGCATATATAATAAACTTACGAACCATGGAGTAATTGACACTATTGTCTGGGTACCTTCACATATAGGACTTGTAGGAAATGAGGCTGCAGATGTAGCTGCAAAAGAAGCTTCTACTTTGGATATACCTATATCAAATATCCAGCTGCATAATGATAAATGTTTAAAAGCGTATATATGACAAATGACAAGCTAATTGGAACACAACTCCGAGTTACTTACACCATATACAACCGGTTATACCTTCCTTAGATCTACCACCTATGCCCAAAAGATATAAGGTTATTCTAAGAAGATTAAGAATTGGACACACTTGACTTACACATGGCTTTCTCATGACATCTACCGATCCACCTGCATGCGGCCATTGCAGCAGTCCCTTAGCCGTCAAACATTTCCTTAAAGAATGTCCATATCTTTCTACTAAAAGAAAACAACACCAGTTGGGAGATAATATACAAGAAATGTTGAATGAAACTGAGAAATATGCTAGTCTGTTTAAATATATAAGAGACATTCAAGTGCCTTATAAATCTGAAGTGTAATTATATATAACGGTTAAATTTGTAAAAACTAAGTATTGTGTATTATGTATTACGTACTGTCAAAAGTGTATTTGTAATACCCTTATATTGTATTATACTGTCATCGTGTCAATGCTGGTCGTAAAACGAGGAGATGGCGTTTTTGTATCTTCCATGATATGATAAATATTATAAGTATTAACTCGTATGTTATTCACACCACAAACACAAAAACAAATAAAATTTTTTATCTCGATACGAATATATGGTTGAATTAGCTCATCTCGCCGGACCCTAGCTAAAAGAACGATTGGATATTACAACTTTACGTCGAAATCATCGAAAGCAAAACATTAAAGATGTCCTAAAAATTTCCGAAGAACTTGAACGTCCGTTACCTGAAGAAAAGAAACGCAAAGCATGTTTCCATTGTCCGAGTAAATAGAGGCGCATGACTACTACATATTGTAACCAATGTTATCACTAGAATTAGGCAAATATTCAAATAAAAAAGTATGAAATATGCGCATAAATATGCAGTATTTTATGCAAAATATGCATATTTATCTAGAAAATGTGCATGTAATATAAAATATTTACAATATTTTTGAAGTTATACTTCTATACGCGCGCTCCACGTTGGAAATTTGTATGGGAGTAAATCTGTGAAATCATTACATATATAAGATAATGAGTAAGAGAGAGATAGAACATATATTTTCTTTCTATTCCTCTCTCGAATATAAAAATGTTCCTTAATGTATAATTTAATATTATATATATATATATATATATATATATATATATATATATATATATATATATATATATATATATATATATATATATAAAAGGGGGTTGAGGTTAATTGGGTATACAGCTGATTAAAAGCCAAGTGTACTCTGTTTAACAATTCATTATATTTCGCCAATTTTCATTGGCATCATCAGATGAGAGCTACAATTATTTAAAACATGGTAAAATACAATTTAACAATAGTTTGTTGTTTATATACTTACTTAATTGAGGTTAATGGCAGTGCGATTTATTTTAATACCATCAAGTAAAAATTTTTTTGTTGGAATAATGTTGATTGTAGTTGATGTTGATTACAAATTAAAATATAGGAAACAAATACAATTTAAATTAAAAATAAAACAGACACAACGTTTAGTTCGGTAAATGTCATTAAGGTTAAGTACTAGAACTATCAAATATCGAATGTTATTAATTGACTTTTGTGAAGATGATTAGTTCCATGGTGTTGACGTAGTAGTTGTTTATTTGATTAATATTTACTGTAAGGTGTGTTATAGTTGAAAAATTTTTGAAATTACATTATGTGTTGTATTAATTATTTAATAGTTATATGTGTCTATTTATAATGTTTGTTTTTCGATGTGTAATAAATAAGCATAAATCTCACTCAGATGTTCAACATCTGATTTCTTATTTATTAAATTATCCATTTGAGTGATAAATGCCATCTCGAGGAAGAGTCTTTTATTGAGATTATTTTCCATTGCAAGAATCTTTGTTTCACTGTAGTTCATTATGTGGTGTTCATCATGTACGTGTTTTGCAAGGGAACATCTATCAGGATATAATCTGCTGTCACTCTTGTGGGAAGTGATGCGACTTTTTAGGTGTCTGTTGGTTTGGCCAATATATTGTTTGTTACAACTTCCGCACGGGATACGATAGACTATATTAGATAATTGATCAGTAGGTGTTTTATCTTTTAGTTTGGTGAATATCGAATTAATGTTTAACACTGTGTAATTAGCGATTTTTATGTTGTCGTCAACTGATTTGAAAATTCGTGTAAGTTTCGGTGTTAAGTCTTGTATGAAGGGTAATTTAAAGTATTTAAAAGGAGTTAAATTAGTGTTAGGGGTTGTGTCTAGTGTAGGTGTAGTGTTTTGTGGTGTGTGGTTAGAGATGGTTTGTGTTACAGATAATGTATCATTTGTTGTGTTGAATAGTATTTTAGTAAGTAATGTGTTTGGGTATGAATTGTCTAGAAAGAGCTGATGAAGGATTTTTAGGTTTTTATAATAGAGTGATTGATCTGCAATCTGTAAAATTCTGTTTTTCATTTGTTTTATAAGATTAATTTTTGTGCTATGCTTATGATATGACCAATAGTTAATGTATCTTCCGGAACTAATAGGTTTCATATACCAATCTGTTGTTATTATGTTGTTATTGTTACGTATTAGTTTGTTATTACAAAGTTATTAAATGTTATTATAGTGAGCTATCGACAAATTGTGAACCGATTATATTTTTAAACAGTTGTTTGTGTGTTATTTTTAAACATCTTCGAATCTATTAAATGAATTGTAATTTACTGGTAATCGTTTAAAAGATATTTAAAAATAATTTAATCTACCTGTTTATACAATTTTCTTACTCGTATGTTTAAATTTTGACAATTAATTAAAAATCATAAATTAAAAGCACTTATTAATTAAGTCCAATATATGATATGTTTTTGTTTTTAGCAAAATTAAAGCAAACTATGCTATTGTTTGTATTGTATGTATTGTAAAAAAAATGTTTGATTTTTAATTAATTACCAACATTTTTCTTGTCGTTATTCTTGATCTATAAAATAAAACTTATTTTTTGCGGTTTTATAAATTACTTCATCAAAACATTGACATTATAACAAATAAAAAAAGGAGATATAGCTTTTTAAATATAGGTTAAAAAGGGCTATTTTCAGGGTGCTTATTTTCGGGGGACACATCTTAAACCTAAAGGACTAAAAAAATATTTTTTTAAGGTACAATGATATAAAATTTGGTAAAAATCCGCAGACTAACCCTACAAAAGTGGTCGAAAAGTAAAAATATTGCTTATATATATATATATATATATATATATATATATATATATATATATATATATATATATATATACATTATATATTAAGAAGATATTTCTGCTAAGTACTTACTTTGCATGCTCATATATTTCATCTACAAAGCTTTGAATATATCTCTTCGGTGATAATTCTTTATATGTCATGGTTACTGCATTTAGACACAAAGTTGTACTTCTGTTGGCTATTTCTGGGTCCATCAATTTTAGATAATTTGTCACGTCAGCAGTTTTCACTACAATACTTGCTACTTGCTTGGCTGTACTTATCGTATTTAATGGGATCTAATTATAATATAAACATATTTCTGGTGTCATATTTCAGTATATAGTATTCAATAAACGAATTCGGCCATTGACCGAAGTTTATACCGACAATGCGTTGTGAATTTCGTTTATTTCTCACATCGCGTTTAGGGTGTTTTTGACGTGCACAGAACGCGTTTTAAATATAATGAGAAGACCCTCAATGCGAAACTACGATGACCGTCAGACACACACGACGATTTTTCGCGTTAAAATACCCACAAAGCGAAACTTCTAATTTTATTTAAAAATGCAGATAAAAATAAGTTTTAAACAAACATTTTTAGAACCAAACTTCTTCATTTAATTTTGCATGTCAGCGATTCATGACACTTTGAACTACATTGTTTGTTCCTTTGTTTACAGGAACATTTATTGTCACCATAAAACCTTTTACAGTTGCATCTAAGAAAACCTTGACCAGAGCCTTTGGATGACATATTTTCTGCAGTTCGCAAAGGTATTTTCTTATTACTAATATTATTTATCTAATAAAAATAGTCTATCTAGTGGTCTTTTTTTTAAAGGAGCAAATCTTTTATTTGACTCACATATTATCTTTGATGCCTAAATTCTAATCATTGTATGTGATTCTTTTCTCTCATTCAATATTCTCTTACTTCTTTGAGTTTACTGACCATTGAAATTGCCGCCAACTTTGCCTTCGTGTATATTGGTTGCATCTACATTATTTATAATCAGATTATTATTGTCCAGGATTTTTTGAGATTCATTTATATCTTGATTCTCTAAATTCTCTTGGCAGGGTTCTACACTGTTGCTTTCTTCTTCATTTTTTAAATAATAATATAAGTCTTTTTCATTGTGTAGTTTATCAAAGACATCTTTTTGAAGGTCTGCATCTTCCAAATCATTTGTTTCTCTGCTGACAAACATGCCCTCATAAGGGCTCCTACCAATTCCTCTATGAAAAGATCTGTTTTTCTTGGACTGTATAAATCTCAACCCTTAGGACCATTTTGTATTATTATTATTATTTACCCAGATAATAAACATATCTCGGACATCTTGATTAGCCCTCTCTACAGAGCCTTGATTTTGTGAGTGTCTTGGTAGACCGTGAACTATATTCAGACCAGGCCACATAGTAGTTAGTTCTAAAATAACCGAGTTGGCAAACTCACGGCCGTTATCACTTTGCAAGATATGTAAAGCACCTACTAGACAAAAATGTCAACCAAGTGGACAGCCACTATAAGCGCTGTTTTGGGTTTCAATGTTCTCAAAACCCAAAATTTAGTCAAATAATCCTGGTAGCTTAAAATAAAGTTATATGGACCATCGGGACCTAATATTTGACTCCACGTAAAGTTAATTCAAACCATCCTCGAATTCGTTTTTAAGTGTTTTGATTGATTCACCGTCACCCATTGTATTAGAAGTTATCAGAAACTACACTGAATAAAACTCATGTTACCGGTAAGATTCGATATGCGATTTCTGTATTTCCCTTTGTGGGTATTTATATTGACCATAAAGCGAACTTTGTCGTGTAATTCTGACGGCCTACGTAGTTTTGCATTGTGAGTCATTGTTATTTATCCACAACGCGTTCTGTGCACGTCAAAAATACCCGAAACGCGATGTGAGAAATAAAGAAAATTCACAACGCGTTGTGAGTATAAATTTCGGTCAATGGCAGAATTCGGTTATTGAGTACAACATGTATAGGTACTGCGCGGCTTAAGTTAGGGATATTGCTAATTTACTGGTAATGCCACTTTATTTTACATAAATTATTTTTAAGTAAATAATTAAAAAGTAATATAGATTTTTAAGTCAGAAAATTAGATTAGTGAGATGTTATATGTTCTCTACTCTTTTGTATGGTGTCGAAGGTTGGACTTTGACGGATACACTTCTCAAGAAACTGGAAGCCTTTGAAATCTGTGTGTCGGAGAATCCTACGAATAAGTTGGGTGGATAGAGTTCATAACGAAGTTGTTTTGCATCGGATGGTAAAGTTACGGAAGTCGTCAAAACAGTTAAAAATCGCAAACTTGAATATTTTGGCCATGTTATGCGCCACCCAGAGAGATATAATATACTATTTAATAATACAAGGCAAGGTAGGCAGAAGAAGGCCAGGTCAAAGAACGTCATGGCTTAGAAACCTGAGAGATTGGTTTAACAGAACCTTTGTATCTCTTTTCCGAGCTGCCGGCAACAAAATTACTATTAGTCTAGGCGGGATCTGTTTTGGATTGGATATTTTCCATAGGAAGCTATTTTTTGCTGGAATCACTTCAGGATGTGCCCAATATCGATAATCACGATATGCGCCAGTCGCAAACCCTTTGCTAAATTTTTTATTTAACACAATCTGAAAACAATTGAAAATTTCTCATTTTTTTGCTCCTATTTTCGTTTATAATTTGAAAATATTGATCCTAGAGAAAAAATTATAATAAGTTAAAAGTTTCTTTATTCAATTTTACACAATATTTAGTTAGCTAGAAATTGAAAATTTAATGTTTATTGTTGAAAAAATAGCAATAATTGTAAAAAAAAGTACAAAAAAATGAAGTTAATCCTTTAAATGTTTTCGACTTTCTAAACTTGACTTACAAGCTCCATATTCCGCCTAGAAAAACCTTTTAATATGTTTAAAACGTGTGCTAAATTTTGTTAAAATCGGTCGGATATATTTTGCATAATAATTTTGCAACCCAGCCTACTGGAAAAAAATCGTAAATTTTCAAATTTATAGTAGGCCTTAAATATTTTGTATTAAATTCAAATCGGTTCAATAAGAGAACCTAGAAAATTTTTTAAAGTTTTAAACATTTTTTATATATATATCCAAACATCCATAAAAAAGACAAATAAAAAACCGTTTTCGCGTAAAATGTCGTTCGGAATACATGAGACGTGGTGATGGGGGACATGTGAATCGGCGAGTTCAAAATCATAGCGCGCGCTAAAAATTGCATTATCCCGGCTTCTCTTTAACCAATTTTGCTCTTTTTTTTGAATCGATGTCTCGGGCGACAAGGATTTCATATCTTCAAATACCATTTTCAATTGCAAATTGGGAAATTTGCAATAAACAATTGTATGTTAAACAAGTAATTGCATTTTTCTTCATGCATTTTTTTGAGCTTGCAATTTATACATTAAAGTAAATTGTTACTTTTAGTAAACAAATATGTATTCGTAAACGAAAAAAATTTTTTTTTCATAAATAAACTTTATTTTGACTCAATCTTTAATAATTTTTTTTTAAGTCTTTTTTTTGAGGGATATGTTTAAAGCTCGTAAAATTATTTAATTTGTTTATAAGCCTAAAAAATGTTTAAAATTAAAAAAAAAATTCTAGGCTCTCCTAGTGAACTGATTTGAATTTTACAAAAAGCGTTTGAAAGTTTGAGCCTTCCTTTATATGTAAAAAAATTGATTTTTTTATGTGAGAGTTAGCGCCTACTATAAATTTGAAAATTTGCAATTTTTTTCCAGTAGACTCTATTGCAAAATTATTATGCAAAACCTATCCGACCGATCTTTCCAAAATTTAGCACACGTTTTAAACATATTAAACAGTTTTTCTAGGCGGAATATGGAGCTTGGAAGTCAAGTTTAGAAAGTCGAAAACATTTAAAGGATTAACTTCATTTTTTTGTACTTTTTTTCCAATTGTTGCTATTTTTTCAATAGTAAACATTAAATTTTCAATTTATAGCTAACGATATATTGTGTAAAATTGAATAAGGAAATTTTAACTTCTTATAATTTTTTCTCTAGAATCAATAATTTCCGAATTATAAACGAAAATAGGAGCAAAAAAAAATGAGAAATTTTCAATTGTTTTCAGATTGTGTTAAATAAAAAATTTAGCACAGGGTTTGCGACTGGCGTATATTGTGATTTTCGATATTGGGCACATCCTGAAGGGATTCCAGTAAAAAAATAGCTTCCTATGGAAAATGTCCATTATGGTCTGAATTTCTACAGATCACGCCTAGTCTATATAGCCAATTTGAGAGCCAACGCTCCATAATCGAGCTCGACACATAAAGGAAGGAGATAGATTTTTAAAATTGTTAAAATTTGATACCGTTTTAAGAGAATTAGACTAAAAACTAATCTATCTATTAACAAAGCACCTGTACAGGCATTTTATAAATTACCTTTTTACTCTCAAATGGATAAACAAATAGAATTGCTTAAAGTTACTTGACCGATTGGGCCTATCTTTTGCAAATATAGTAAGTACATAAAAATTCACATTATTAAATGTGTTAATAATAATTTTATTGTTTATTTTAGTAATTGAAACAATTAAAATTTTCTAAATTAAAAAACAATTTTTTTAATTTAGAAAATCCAATTGGGTTTTTTTTTCTGGTTTTTCCCTCATAATTTACTATGGAATCACTAACAAGAGAATTTTACTGTCATCATGGCATGTGTTTGTCTTTTTAAAGACGAATTATATGCTATGATTTTTTCTGACGGATATCTGAATTGTCAATATAAATGAGTCAGATAAAATTAAATTATTAGAAGGATTTTTCACCAAGTAACAAAAAAACAAAAGTTTAATTTACTAATGTTTGTATTTTGAGAACGATTTCAGAAGTGGAAATTGAAACGTCTATAAACTGTATATAAATTGTTTATTTACCATTTAAATAGTAATTACTTTAATTTTTTTGTTAATTTTCCCGACTTATTTGAGAGGGAACATAAGTCAATTATTATTACACAAATCAACACAACTTGTTCTGCAAAATTCAGAATGCCACCTCTCACATCCACCTCAAAACTGATCCATCCTGGTCTAAAACTACACTACTTAACAATTGATAATGATCCTAATTATTATTTTAAACTCTTTTTAAAGTTTGTTGACGTCGTAGTATTTTTCATTGGTTATAGTTAGAAAATACATTAATATTTTCATAAATATAAATAATTAAAAGGAAAAATATAATATATATTCTAACAACAAAAACAATTTATTGAAATAAAGTACAAAATCCAAAATAACGAGATAATTTGTCTACAAAACTTAAAAAAAAATAAAAAATTTTAATATTTTGTTGGACCTCCTAGTGAACGAATTAAACTTCTTACTTTATTAGGCATACTTTCAATGAATGCCTTCAAAAAAAATTGAAAGTTGTACATTCGGGTAGGTCGAAAAAACACTTTTTTATATCTTATAATATAGATGAATTATATAGACAAACAAAAAGAAAAAAAATATCAAAATCGGTTATTATCTTTCGATTGCGCATAGGCCCTAAATTTTGACAAAATTAAAAAAAAAACGTCATTTTGTGATTGAAATTGTTGATTTTGAAATTGTTGATTTATATGTTGTCGTAATGTAATATTGTTTTCGCAATGTCTTCAAATAGAGCCTATTAAATGGATATTATACTTAAACTAGCAATATGGAACGCCAACGGTTACTGGAAAATGCCAAACTATAAATTATATACCACAAATCATCCTGATGAGACTGCAGACGGAGGTTATGCCATAATTATCAAAAGCAGTATAAAACGTTACGAACTACAGGCAACTAAAATACCGCACCTGCAGGCCACAAACATAGTAATTAAAGACTGGATTAGGCCAATCACTATATCATCATTATACTGCCCCCCTAAGCACACAAAAACAAATCAACTTTCTAAATTTTTTAAATCAGTTGAGTGAACCTACATACTGGCCAACAGACAGAAGAAAACTTTCAGATCTCCTTGATTTCTCTATAAACAAAGTTATAGCAGATAATCACCTAACAAATAATCATGCTTCAACTTAACATCCGATCACTCGCCAATATTTCTCACCCTGTCTTCTGAAATAATTTATATACCTAAACCTTCTACGCTTTATTAATCAAAAACCAATTGTACTTTATTTAAAGAAACCATTACTAATAACTTAAACATAAACTTATGTCTAAAGACAGAAAGTGATCTGGATATTGCTGTGGATCATCTCACTACATGTACGCAGAAATCATGCTGGGAATCCACCCTACCAACCAATAATAAATCTAAGAAGGAGTTCTATCTCAAGGCCATTAAACAAAAAATTAGAGAAAAGAGAAAACTTAGACGGACATGGCAACATATACCACCTATCAAAACGAGTAACGGACATTGGGTACGCACTGATGACGAAAAGGCAAATATATTTCTCAAAAACATGGAAACTACGTTTACTTCATTTCCCTGTGAGTTTCAATCAGAGGAAGAGAAAAATATTCATATATATTTGGACTGCCAAATACAAATAAAAACAAAGCTTCTGGTTTGGATTCGTCATGTCAATTACCACAAAATGAGATCCTCTTATTAACACAATCACAACGCGGTATTAAGATTAGGATATTTTCCTACACAATGGAAAGTAGCTCAAATTACTTTAATTCATAAAATAGACAAACCTTTAGGATCCGTAATTTCATATAGACCCATTAGTTTATTACCAATTCTTTCTAAAATTCTTGAGAAACTAATAATAAAGAGGAAAAGACAGTTAAGATTTTATTTCACGTACAGGGAGCTTGCGCATCCGTTTATACGTATTTCGGCCAAATAGGCCTCATCAGAACGGCTTTCGCAAACGCTCTGAATGTGAAATAAATCTTTTCTGTCTTAGGAAGCAACTCTAACATGGCTTCGTATAGACGCAATGTAGCGACATCTGATAATAAAATCGTAGACCAATTTTTGAAACCAAATTCAAGAATTCCGCTTTAATCTGCGCCTTCTAAAAATTGCAAGGCAAAACAGACGTTGATAAAGATGTTAAGAGAGACATGGGGAATCTAAAAATTGCACACCACAACATATCTCCTCAACTAAGCAAAATTCTTAGCAAATTGGTTTCTAGTACTCGTACTTATGCGCAATCGGAAAATGTTAACCGATTTTAATATTTTTTTTTGTTTATCTATATAATTCGCAACTTTTCCGCGCTATTATAACCTCGAAATAAAAAAAAGTATTTTTTTGGCCCACTCTACAATAATTGTCCATAATATGTGCTTCACAGCTTCCCTAAACTTTTAAGGCATATTCACAGGACTATCTAACACATTTAGTTATCGTGTTATAGCGGCCCAGACATGTTCTATGCAGTTCATACCTGGTGACCGGGCTGGCCACCCCATTCTGCTAATACCGCGATGCTTTAATATTATAACAATTCTTGCACGGTGGAGAGGGATATTGTCGTCAATAGGGACAAATCTTTCTCCGATTGCACCCGAAAATGATACAATAATTGGTTCTACAACCACATATCTATATCTCTGAGCTATCATCGTAGCATTTGTCAGAACCACTAAGTCGGTGCGGCCATCAAAACAAATACCATCCTAAACGCAGTTGTAGGTATCCTATATTGTTCTTTATATATATATATCTCCTCGTTTCCTCTAAACCAAAATACGACTATCTGAATTATTTATATGAAATCTAGACTCATCTATAAATAAAGAGTTTCTCCATTCGTTGATTGTCCAGTTGGGGTGTTCTTCAACCCATAGTCCTCTTAATCCGCGATGTTCCCTGGTAAGTACTGGATACTTAATCCGTTTTCTTGCTCTTAAGCCAACCATATGAAACCTTTTTCTAACGATTTGGTTTAAAATAATTATTCTTCCAGTGGCGTTACGCAATATTCTGTTGATGCGAGAAGCAGTATGTGTTGGGTGCCTTTTAGAAATAATTCACATAAATTGGTCATCAACAGGGTTGATACTCTGTTCTCGCCCTCCACCATGAACATATGAGGCTACACCATTTGTGACAACGATTCCAAGCTCTGTGAAAAGCCACTTCACGTTGCAGTAACCCTTCGTTAATCCACCTCATAATCTGTTGCATATGGACAATATCTAAACGTCTTCGAGGCATAGCTTTTTTTTTTTTTTGAACCTATTCTCTAGCCTTGCATTGTTGGATGTAGGTCTCCCCCAGTTCTCTCCATCTTTCCCTATCTTAAGCTGTTCTCCGCCATGTGGGACCTCCTTGTTTCCTGATGTCATCTTTCCACCTCATCTCGGTCTCATCTGTGGTCTGCCTCTTGATCTCTCTGCATCATTGTATGGACGCCACTCTCCGATGGCATTGTTCCATCGTCCGTCTTGGAGACGTTCATTGTGTCCAGCCCATTTCCATTTCAGTTTTGCTGCTTGTTCTATCGCGTCTACTGTCTTTGTTATGATTCTGATCCACTGGTTACGTTTTCTATATTTAAGTAATATACCCAACATTTGTCTCTCCATCCCTCTTTGTGCCTTCCTTATCCTATCCAAAATGGCTTGTGTAAATGTCCATGTCTGTGCTCCGTAGGTGAGTACCGGTATTATACAGGAGTTATATACCTTGCTTCGTAAGTATAGAGGGATTGTTTGATGTTTTAGAACGTAAGAAAGTTTGCCGAAAGCTGCCCATCCCATTCTTACTCGTCTCGATATTTCGGCTGTTTGATTTTCTCTGTTAGCTCTGATTGCTTGTCCTAGATAGATATACTCATTTACTTGTTCTATTTTTTCTGTTTGTATTTTTATTGCCTCTTGGTCTTCCGTGTTTGTCATTACTTTTGTTTTGTTGAAGTTAATTTTTAGGCCTTTTTGCAGTGATTTTTCATAAAGTTCTTTCAGCATTAATTCTAGTTCTTCTCGTTTCGAGGAGATCAGGAGTATATCATCCGCATATCTAAGGTGATTTAGGTACTTTTCGTTAATACATATTCCTCTGTTTTCCCAATCTGTTGATTTTATTATATCTTCGAGGGTCAAGGTAAACAGTTTAGGTGAAATTATATCGCCTTGTCGGACTCCTCGTTTAACTTTTTATATTATCCGTTATTAATTTGTCGTCCAGAATTACGGTCATGGTTGCGTTTTGGTAAATATCATGTATCAATAATTGTCGGTATCTTGAATCTATGCTACTATTGACCAGAGCTTCTTCCACCGCCCAGTGTTCAATGCTGTCGAAAGCCTTTTCATAATATACGAATGCTAAGTACAGCGGAAGGTTGTATTCATTGGTTTTCTCAATTAAAATTTTAAGCGCATGTAGATGGTCGATTGTGCTGTATCCTTTCCTGAATCCGGCCTGTTCGACTGGTTGGTAGTTATCAAGTTTATAGGTTAGTCGGTTGTTTATTATTCTTGTGAAGGTTTTATATAGTTGTGACAAAAGGTAAATAGGACGGTAGTTGTTTAGGTCTGTTCGGTCTCCTTTCTTATGTATAAAGATTGTGTCGGCATTTCTCCATTGTTTAGGTATTAAAGCATACATAGCTTATAACTTAATAATAAATAATAATAAATAACTTAATAATAAAAATACTCCACTATTTAAAACAAACTGTGTTGATATCAAATGAAAATATACGGCTTTAATATTCAACTTTTTGCTGACTATATAAAAAAATCTTAAAAACAACGGGTGGCCACAACAGTAAAATTTATTTTATTTTATTTAAAATTGATAACAAATTCGGGGTATTAATATTATTTAAATTGTATTAAATTTTTAAACAAGTCAGACTATTTCTGGCGTAAAATATTACTTTTATCCTTATCAATTTTTGATTCATAGATCCAGTCCAGCCGAAAGTCTTCGCTGTGAAACAGGTGAATTTATGCTTCGCAGGAAACAACTTCATCTGACATACTTTGTTAGAGTGTCTTTAAATCAAAACAACCGTATATATAAGCTACTATACAAACCCAATAATTGTGAGCCTAATAATAAATACCAGACATTACCTCAAATTTTACTTTCCCTTTCACGATCTGTTTTTTCAATAACAGATATTTATATACTATCATCAACTCCTCCTTGGATTAATAACATACCAAAAATTAACCTTTAGCTTAATAATTATCACGAAAATGAAGCCAATAGCCAAATTCTGAGGCAATCTTTCCCAGAGCTAGTCAACACAAACTCATATGACGAGATTCTCCACACAGATGCATCTAAAACTGAAACAGGTATTTGATATACTGTAACAACTTCAAATAGTATCATTTAGAAGTTATGCCTTAGACAATCCACCTCTATCCATACAGGAGAGCTGTACGCCATCCATCGAGCAAAAAGACAAAAGAGGGAATGTAAAGGTAGTGGGGGCAAAAATATTGTTAGACAGGAAGTGCCATCTTGAGAGGCCAAATTAAACAAGGAAAGAGAGTCTTTCCTTGTTTAAGAAATCAAATTTAGTTGGGTTATGTTATTATTTGTCCCAACTGTCACATGAAATCTTATTTATATTGAAGTTTTTTAACAATTGTTTCACATTTTAGACTGTTATCGTTAATATTTGATTAAAATTTTCTCGCCTAAGACACATTCTGAAAACTATTTTATAGCTACTGTTAATAAGTGTCGGAAAATTTAAATTTGGCGCATTCGCATTTCCGGATATGTCCGCCATCAGAGGCCACTTTTTTGGTCGCCTTTTCATAACGATTAGATTCCCTCTTTTGTCTTTTTGCTCGATGACGCCATCCTACAAGCATTAAAAGGCTTATGTAATCAAACTAAAGCCAAGAACAATGCAATATATACAGACTCGATGTCCCCAATCGACTCGATTAAAAATATATAATCCGAACATCCATTAGTTCGTGACATACATGAAGCAACAAACTGTCTCATTTCTTCTGGAACAAACATAACATTAATCTGGATTCCTTCATACGTTGGCATTTTAGGTAATGAGACTGCTGATACTGCTGCAAAAGAAGCAATTACAACCAAATCAGACATCAAATCTGTTCAACTAGCATCATCTAAAACTACTTTTTAGGTTCCAAATTAAAAAAGTCCTGGCAAAACCAATGGAAGAATTCAACCTCGAAATTACACAACATACAACCTACTATCGAAATCTTTCAGCTACCTAACTTAAGTAGAAGAGACAAATTAATCGTTCGCAGGCTAAGAATTGGTCAGACACGGCTGACACATGGACACGTGATGGCTTTGGAGAAATCACATGTTTGTGAAAAGTGTAGTAAATCATTAACCGTTTAACATATTCTTACAAAGTGTACCAAATACGAGCAAGAACAAAGAAAAAATACTCTATAAAAGGTCTTACAAATGTTACCCTCAGCCAATCAGAACTTGTTCAGAATGTACTAGATTTTCTTCGAGAAACGTATTACACAATTTAGTGTATTCGTTTTATTACTTTCTCTTTCACATATTCTCTTTATTGTAAATTATACCTAATGTAATGTAAAATGTATAGCAACAAAATTAACCCAGTGTCAATAACCTTGTTGTTGTGTAACAATAAACTAAAAAAAAATTGTTGATTCATAATCCCAATTAATATCCACGCTGACTAAACTGCCAAGTCGTATAAATAGTAATTTCATAGCCTCAAATTCTTAAATTACCATTTTTTTAATAGTTCTGTGTTATGTTAAGTTACAGCGTTTCAGCAGGTGGTTTCACTAAATTAATAAAAACTACTTTTATGTTTTAACCATTGGTTAACTTAAATAATAAAAATATCCTTATTTTTTATTAAGCTATGGTTGTACCTATTATTCGATAGAAGACGGCACATCGAGAAGAAGTAGATTTAAATAAAGTTCTTAATAACACGTGAATATAATTGAACCATGCCTTTGATCCTAACTTTACTTCATTATTAATATTAAGTAATATTAATAAAATTTTGAATTACTTTGTTTAAAACTTTTAAAATTTTGATTTTCTGCTCATTCACCAATGTTGTCATATTTTTATTATCAGCTAATAGTACCAATTCGTCAGCGAAAATACTCAGCTTCTGTAAAAGATATACATATTTGTCAGCTCGTAGTAGGTTAAGAATTGACGTTTTATCTCTCTTCTTAAAGTATCTTTGGTCTATATCATATGCCATTTTTTCTGGATCATCTACAATGACTATAGGGTCCTCTACCTAAAAATTATAATACATCACTTAACAAATTTTTATTCTAAACCTTTTAACGTTTTTCTTATACTATACCCTTAAAATTTTGAATATTATCAAAAGTTCTAAAATAAATACTAAAAAAAAAGAAAAAGGCAAATTGGGAAATATAATGATGAAACCCCGTTATATTTAAATTTATTGTTGCTGATATGTATTTATGTATTTAGCATGGAAACTAGTCCATGTGCTACAAATTTTTAAATGAATTATGTTATGTCTAAAAATTAAAACTTGATTGTAACCAATTATATTATACAGTGTGGCGCACCGAAAACGAAACAGAGGTATTTACTGGCAGATGATTCCTTTTTTGAAAAAACGCTCGGACCCGTCGATTTTGTTTTCGAGGGGGACACAAAATTGGCATAAAATCACTTTAACATTTGCAGCCCCTTAAGCGGGGGTGGCATCATCCCTAAAATCTTAAATGAAAAGGGGGGTCGAATGATCCATTATTTGAAAGGTCTTTCAACTCCCTTTATAATGATAAAAAATTCATGTATTCAATTAAGTAGTTTTGGAGATTTATTGATTTAAAGTTTAAAGTAGACTTTAATAGGTACATCAAATTAGTTTGTACTTCTTTCAAAAGAAATTTGAGTAAAAGCATTTTCTTAATAAGTAAATGCTTTTATTTACTACGCCCATGGTTTATTAATAATAAAAATAGCAATTGAAGTGTCCTTTGTGACAAAAAAAGTTGTTTCTTGAAGAAAGATAAGTAGAGAATGCCACGTACTTATTTTAAATAGGAAATAGTACATTAGTTTGCGATTGATTTGATCAATCTTTGTTGTTAAAATATCATTTATTGCTTTATACATAAATTAACCATGGTATATTCCACGGCAGAAAGGGTTGAAATTATTGAAATATTTTTCAGGCTAATAGAACAGCACAAATTTTTAATGAACGACATGAGAACAATAATGTGTACCGAAAATATGTTCTAGAACTTGTAGCTAAATTTCGGGAAACTGGATCAGTCGCCAATAAAAAACGTAATATTGAAAATCCTATAAGGAACGAAGCAACAGAAGTGGGGGTTTTAGGGCAAGTTATTGTAGATCTTACATTAAGTACCCGCAAATTGCAAACTTCGTGTGGTGTTAGTCGACGTACTATCCAACGGATTCTAAAGGCCCATAATTTTCGTCCGTATAAAATTCACCTTGTACAAGAACTTAATGAAGACGATTTTGATAAGCGATTAGAATTTTGTGAAGTTATGAGTGAACGAATTACAAACGATGAACAATTTTTATTTAACATTTGCTTTTCCGACGAATGTTCCTTTTTTTTTTAAATGGCGAAGTAAATCGTCATAATTGTCGATATTGGTCGGACTCTAATCCCAGAATTTACCATGAGGTACACACACAGCAGCCACAAAAATTAAATGTTTGGGCTGGCATTTTTAGCGATCATTTGGTTGGTCCTTTTTTCTAACCTGGAAATTTGACTGGTGAAATGTATTTGGAATTACTGCAAAATGCCATAGATCCTGCGCTAACAGATATAATTGAAAATCAGAATGATGGTCGATACGTTGAGAATATGTTGATGTTCCAACAGGATGGTGCCCCACCACATTACTCATTAAGAGTTCGGCATTATTTAGATCAGACCTTTCCAGGTCAATGGATTGGTAGAAGAGGTGCCGTTGAATGGCCCCCAAGATCGCCAGATTTATCACCTTTGGATTTCTTTTTGTGGGGTTACTTAAAAAGCAAAATCTATGCTACTCAGCCAACATCCTTAGAAGATTTACGACAAAGAATTGTGAATGAGTGCCATCAAATTACTCCTCAAATATTGCAAAATGTCCGGCAACGTTTTTAGCAAAATCTTTATTATTGCATGGAAAGTAATGGTGGTCATTTTCAACATTTACTCGGCTGACAGGTCAGTTCATTCTTTATTTTTTAACAACTTTGCTGCTATGTATTGATCTCCTCTTACGATGATGTATTTAAACTTTAAATCAATAAATCTCCAAAACTACTGAATTGAAGTACATGAATTTTACATCATTGTAAAGGGAGCTGAAAGACCTTTTAAATGATGGATCATTCGACCCCCCTTTCCATTTAAGATTTTAGGGATGGTGCCACCCCCGCTTAGGGGACTGCAAATGTTAATGTGATTTTATGCCAATTTTGTTATCCCCTCGATAACAAAATCGACGGGTCCAAGCGTTTTTTTTTTAAAAGAATCATCTGCCAGTAAATGCATGTTTCGTTTTCGGTGCGCCAACCTGTATATCCGGATAGTGATTACACACGAGTTCTTTTATTGATTTCTAATTGAGGGACAGCAGGTTAGTTATGTTTAGTGAAAGTTGCACATTACTTTTGACCATGTTTTCATAAACTGTAGCTGAAAGTTCTTTATTTTTATTATATCCAAACAGGATGTGATTGACATCACACTGGGAAATATTATCGCATGAGAAATTTCCTGATTCTATAATGTTTAATATAGCTAGGTGAACAGGGACAGCACCGTCACTGGTTTTTAATCTTGTGATATTTGCCGATGATCGTTTAGGTATGTCATAATGGAAAACATGTGGTAACTCTGTTAGAGATGATAACGTGGGATAAATCTTGTAATAATGATTATTTCCCACCTGCCTTGCCTGTTAAAATTGTATTTTTGATTATACAATTTGATTAAATCTGTTACTAGAGTTAGTGTAAATATATTCTTGTATACCAGAATAAGTAAAATCCTTAGCAAGTTCGTCTACTATTTCATGACTTTTTATCCTGGTGTGACTTTTTGCAAAATAAATTTTACATCTTTGTTTCTCACTTTTTATTTAATGTCACATATCAGCTCATATGTGACAACCCTGTGTGGGTGCTAGCCTCCTTAAGAATTTCTCTCCAGTCGTCCCTATCCATCGCCTTTCTCTCCCCCAAGCACGTATACCCATATTTCTCATATCTTTATCGATGTTATCAAGGAACCTTGTTCTGAGTCTTCCTATTCTTCTATGACCAAAGGGTCTATCAAGGAGCGTTTTTCTAACTGGATAAATTTATTCCATCCGCATTACATGCTCTATCCACCTCAGATATCCTATCTAAATATGTTTTACAATAACTGGTTCCTGGTATATTCTGTAAAGTTTAAGATTGTATCGTCTTCTCCACACTTCATTTTCATTCACTGTTCCATAAATACGGATTAAACTTTTCTTTCGAAATATCCTAACATTACTTTTTGTTATAGTCTCTGAACAATATGTTAGGACTGGGCGTATTATTGTTTTGTAGAGTTTTATTTTTGTATTTCCCAATATAACTGATAATTTAAAAAAGGGTTTGAGCCCAAAATAGCATCTTTTGGACGTACAAATTCTGCGGTTTCTGCGGTAGTATTCTTTTCAGTGTTAAGAAACGCTCTCAGGTATGCAAATTTGTCCACTGCTTCGATGACGTCGTTTTTTATAACAAGTGGTCGTACGATTTGTGATTGCATGCTTATTTTCATATACTTCGTTTTTTTGCTGTTTATTAATAATCCTATTTTTGTAGCTGCTTCTTTTAATGCTACAAACGCCTCCCGTACAGCGTTTTCCGTTCCCTTAATACTATTGATATCATCAGCATAGGCAAGAATTTGCACTGATTTATTATATATTAAACCAATGGTTGTGATTTGTGACATAATTATTACTTTTTCTAGAGCCAGATTAAACATTATACAGGAGAGAGGTCTACCTGGCGCAGTTTGTTATTTGTTTTAAAAGGTTCAGACAGTTCTCTCTGAATTCGTACTTTACATTAAACTTTTTCAAGAGTTAGTTTTGTTAAATTTACCAACTGATTTGGTATTCCTAGCTCTTTCATTCATAAGAAAATGAGGCTGAAGATAGATATAAGACTACTAAAAGAAAATGAAACCCAGAAAAAATTAAAAACTGAGATTAATAAGAATTTTGCGAAAATAGTTGAAGACACTATTAGAGGCATAGAAGAACAGTGGAACGAAATGAAGACATCTATTACCACAATTGCGCATGAATATCTAAAATCAAAAAGAGAAAATAAGCAAGAATGGATAATAGATAAAATATTGCAGATGATGGAAGAGCGAAGAAAATTAAAAGGTAGAAATGACAACGAATACAAAAAGTTGCATAAGACTGGCATGGCTGACGGAGAAATGTACGGAGGTTGAAACACTATAACGCAAACATGACTTTCCATATGCACAAAAAAATTAAAGAGGTACAGAATACCAGAAAACAACGCAATACAGGCATAGTTGTAGACATTGAAGGCCAGATTTTGACTACCATTGAATGTTTTTCTTCCAAATCATGAATGTGTTGCTGATATAAGTCCATTTTAAAAAAGGTAAAAAAGAAATAATTAGACTTACTCACAATCAGTTTAATTTTACTACCCAAGACGACCGGTTTCGCTTTCTAAAATTTGCAAAGCATCATCAGGTCGGTGGTACAAAGTAAATTAAATGCTGAAATTATAAAAAGCCCATATTAGGGTGCTTTCTTATAAGGACATAGATCAAAAAGTTATAGATCAAAAAAGTTTTAGTAATTATGCCAATATTACATGTCTGTGTTAATTAATATGCATAAATTGCATTAGCAGACAAATTGGTAAGAGAAAAAGTCTGTTGGATTGTGATACATTAGAAATAAACAAAATACTACTTACATTCCGGCACAAGAATTACTATATAGTGATTGGTGATTCATACTTCAAACTATCCCTTATTACTAATAATGAGTGATCTTCGGTCAATGTTGTAACTGTCTAACAACTTAGAAGGAAGTTTCTTGTGGGGATGGGTGTTAACAGATGATGTAGGAGTAAGGTATATGTTATTGTTTGTTAAAAGAAAATGTGATTATTATAATAATAATAATATTAAAATATAAAACATTATTTAAATTATTATAGTTATTTATATTTATTGAAGAGATATATTTTGAAATGTGTGTTAAATTATTGAAATTTTTTTATAACTGTCCTCTTTCTTTATCGGTCGGTTAATCTGCTGATGTTTGGTTCGGTCTTTGTTTTTAAATGATCTGCGGTCGTCAATCATTGATAATATTTCGTCAGTCATCCAATTCTTGTTTTTGTACTTTTGGGAAGTGATCAGAGACTTGGTGGTGGTTACAATAGCTTTTTTAATACAATTTCATTTGTCTTCTATACTGGCCGGTTGTTTAGATCTTGCTGTGATATGCGCTATTGCCTCATTTAATTTTTGAGTGACTATATTTATATATATATATATATATATATATATATATATATATATATATATGTATATAATATATATATATATATATATATATATATATTTATATATATATATATATATAATATATATATATATATATATAATATATATATATATATATATATATATATATTACCATAACCCATCCAAAACATTTATATATTTTTTCCAAACGAGTCACAAGTACTTCTTTTTTCTTACTCTTGTAGAAATATATATATATATATATATATATATTTCTACAAGAGTAAGAAAAAAGAAGTACTTGTGACTCGTTTGGAAAAAATATATAAATGTTTTGGATGGGTTGGAGTCAATAAAAGGGTTAACTATTTATTATCTCGAGCTTTCAATTGTGTTTACAATTATTATCAAGAGCTACTAAAAAAGACAAAATATCTTACAAAGTTGAACTAGAAAGAAAAAAAAATGTTTGTTAACTCACCAAATAAAATTAGTTTGGTTAATAAAATTGCTGCTAACATATTTCAAAAAGAATTACTATAAAAATGTCCTTATCTAATAAATGTTTCTCTGAAATTTTAATACAATTTTAAAAACATTTTTCTTAACGCAAAAACAATTGAATTTATCAATAAGTTAGAATAGCGACCAATTACAATTAAGCCTCAATGTCATAAATGCCAACTTAAAATTTTTATTTTTGACAATTATATTGCCAAAAATTAAATTTTGTTTAAAAAATCGGTTGCCTGTAAAGTCGGTTTTACGGGCGAAGATTTTACGTGACAACGTCTTTTTCTCGGTAGAATATTTATTGATATGAATATTATTAAATTGCACAATAGGAACAAGGAATTGAATGAAAATAAGAATTGCACAAATTTTAACTATAGAAATATATTTTGTTTACTAAAACATTGTACATGTAAACTTAAACTTAACTAATTTCTATTTGAGTGATTTTGTTGAGGATAGGACGATGATAGGAGAAATATGAAATGAAAGGAAGTGTTTCTGCTGTAATGTGTCTTGAACGCCAAGAACGCTCGAGAAAGACAGAGACACAAGCACGGAAGCACGCACCGATTCAACGCGCCTAATTCTCTAGTGCTGCGCGCGCAGCGGACCGATCATGTTTGAGTGGGAGAGAGACGCAAGGCATTCGCCGGTCCGGCGGGCCTCTCTCTCGTTCGGTGACTCACTGTAACAGACGTGAGCGGGCGTTACACTTTTTCATGAATGACTCCGAGCCACAACCTAATTTAAGACGTTGTCACGTCAAAAATTCTTTTTTGTTTAGTAGGTAATATAGGTAGGTAAAAAAAAAGACGAAGATTTATTCACTATTGATAGATGTCTGAAAAAATGTAACAAATATATGAAAAATGAAATCAAAATGTGATATTTTACACGTTTCATATATAAACTACAAAGAAATAATATAATTATAAATTTTGCTTAGAATTTGAATTTCTGATCTTTTGTTTAAATTATTATCACTTTTGCTAATACAAATATTTCCAAAAAAGTCCTTTTGAATTTATTACTTTCACTGCATAAAATTTTAATGTTATCAAAATCCATAATATGGTCTTTATCGATTACATGCTCTGCCAAAGCACAAGATGGTTTTTTAATTCTGTAATCACTTTTGTGAAAAATATAAAATAATAATAATAAAAATGTCAAATCGCATTATTTAAGTTGACATTTACGACATTGTAGGCTTAATTGAAATTGGTCGCTATTCTAACTTATTTATAAATTTTTTGTGTTAAAAATGTTTTCAAAATTATATTAAAATTTTAGAGAAACATTTATTAGATAAGGACATTTTTATAGTAATTCTTTTTGAAATATGTTAGCAGCAATTTTATTAACCAAACTAATTTTATTTGGTGAGTGTGAGTTAACAAAAAAAATTTTTTTTTCTTTCTGGTTCAACTTTGTAGGATATTTTGTCTTTTTTAGCAGCGCTTGATAATAAATAGTTAACCAATAGCCCTTTTATTGACTCCAACCCATCCAAAACATTTATAAATATATATATATATATATATATATATATATATATATATATATTATATATATATATATATATTATATATATATATATTATATATATATATATATATATATTATATATATATATATATTATATATATATATATATATATATATTATATATATATATATATATATATAATATATATATATATATATATATATATATATATAATATATATATATATATATATTATATATATATATATATTATATATATATATATATATTATATATATATATATTATATATATATATATATATTATATATATATATATATATATATATATATATATATATATATATATATATATATATATATATATATATATATATATATATATATATATTCGTATATATATATATATACGAATTTTGCAGAGAATCAGAAAATAAAAATTCTATTCAAATAAATATTCTATTCAAAATATCAAAGTTGGTGCGTTGTGGTGTACGTTTTGTAACACTGGAAGTAATACCAAAGTGGAAAGGTGCTATTGACATACTTACCGTGGGATTCAAAACTTTTTCCCCCGAAAAACCATAATCATCTATTATTTTCACCTTAACGTCAGCTCCGGCAGGTAATATAAAGTCTATATTTCCAAGTCTGACACTCCTGTCTAAAAGAATTTCTTTTGTGTTAGCCACACTGTAAATTTCAAAATAGTATGATCCTTTGGGAAACGTGCAGCGTACCGCAAAATATGTTTTTAAAGCTTTCCCCTTCTCAGGTTTCACAGAACATTCGGTTAAACTCGGTGGTTTATGAACGTTTATTTTAACAGCAGTCTTTCCTTTTAATTCATCTACAAATAATTACTAAATTAAAAATGAATAAATAGGAACGTTTTAATATTGAAAATATTGTCATAGATATTGAACCAAAGACTAAACTGTAAATAGCAACATTGCAATTAGCATGAAAGAATTGAAGTTTAACGAAATGTGAGACTTTCAAGGTTAGGTAGGTAAGCGTCTCAAATAACCTCTCTTACTCAAATCTAAACCTCACCTGTATGTGCTACTACCCGTTAGACTACCAACGATGCATTGACGATGGGAATATCTTCTTCTTGTTTCTCCTCCTTATAAGAATTTTGCTTGTTCATTGGCGGAAGATTGTCACTCTATCTTTTGCGTGGTCGTCCCATACTTCTTCTACCAATTGCTGATTTATCTCCTGCTATGTTAACCATACGTGGCTCTCCCACTCTTCTTATGTGGATATTTCATTTTATTTTTCTGTTTACTATCCATTCGTTTATACACTGTAAGTTTCATTTTATTTTAATGTCTTTACTTCTCTTTCGAACTCTCAGCATATTTTCTGTACCTACTTCTTTTCAGTACCCTCATCTCTGCCGTTTCCAGTAGTCTATGTATTGTGGCTATGTCAGGTCTTGTTTCTGATGCATATGCCATTAATAGTCTTACACTGGCTACTTGATCTCTCAATTCTTTGTCCAGGTCCTCATAGGTGGATAGTATAATTCTAAGGTATTTTATTTCCATTACTTCTTCAATACTGATGGTCATCGATTTCTATCGAACATCTGATTGGCTTCGCTGATTACTATTTTTTAGGTTTTCTGAGCTGGGATAATCATTTAAAATTATTTTGCTCTTATGTTAAATCTGTGGACTAGTCTTTGCAGAATATCTTCATTTTGGGTATCAATACTGCGTCGTCTGTGTAATAGAGTATTTTTACTTCTTTGTTGACCATTCTGTATTCTTTTCCTTTATTGACACTTTCGACGATTTCATCCTTGATTCAATTGAAGAGCATATAACTCAACAAGTTAACCTGTCTTATTTCTCTGTCCATGTTTATAGGTTCTGTAAGTTATCCATTCTCTTATTATTATTACAGAACTTATTCATGTTCTGTAAGTCTGATTGTCGGAAGGACTAAGGTTCGGACTACACATTCAAAAGACGGTAGAGAAGGCGAACCGAAATCTGGAGTCGTGGCGTAGCGTACTAAACACTGCGAAATACGCTAAGCTAATGAAGAATTTTCAAAGGCGAATGCTCCTTAGGGTATCTAGCGCGTATAAAACAGTTTCAAATGAGGCTCTATATGTCATTGGAGCGGTGATACCGATCGTTTTGTTGTGCAAAGAGCGAGCGAGGGTGTATGCGAGGAGGATGGATGTAAATATAGATAAGAATGAGAGAGAAAGAACGATAGTAGAATGGCAGAGAGAATGGGCGAATGATAGCGGAAAGGCAAGGTGGATGAAGGAGCTTATTCCGGATCTGAGGCCGTGGTGGAAATGTAAGTTCAGGAAACTAGACTACTTCCTGATACAGTTTCTGACCGAACATGGTAGTTTTGGCACCTTCACAAATAGAATAGGCAAATCTTTCTCGGCAGACTGTACTGTTTGTGGGGTACCACGCTAGACGCTCCCGCCCACATTTTTAACTGTCAGAGATGGGCAAATGAGAGCGAAGTTTTCGAGAGTTGAATGGGTTTCGGGCTGGATGAAAGAAACGTTGTAAACATAATGTTGAGAGTAGAGAAAGAATAGTGAGAAGTACACTGTCTGATTTCTGGGGCGATGAAGAAAAAGGAGCAAATTTATGATTAATATTATTTATTAGTTTATGGCCTAACGTCTGAAACATTTTCTGATTTACGGTAATAGGTATGGTTATTGGTGGATGGATATTATACGATATAATGTATTAATATAGTCAGTAAGAATATTGGTTTTAATGGAAAAATAATTATGAGGATGATACAACAACAAATTTACTGGAACCAAGGAGCAGAGTTAACAATTACCAACGGTCTATATTCAGAACAAGTAGAAATTGGTAAGGGCATGAGACATGGCCTGTGTATTTTAACCTATGCTGTTTAATTTATATATATACATATATATATATATATATATATATATATATATATATATATATATATATATATATATATATATATATATATATATATATATATATATATATATATATATATATATATATATATATAGAGCAGATTTTTCACAGCAGAATGAAAAAAGTTAGCAAAATAAATGGAATTTCTGCAAATAATTTGTGATATGTTAATAACAGCTATCGTATCAGACAGTGGAAGATCTCATCAATAAAATCAACAAACGAAATTAATGATAATCTAATTATAATAATGATAATACAATGATATAATAATGATAATTAATGATAATTAATGATTAGTCGACTTTTCAAAGTCGCAGCCTTCTTTGGTTATTTTGTTTAGTAGAAGTTGGGGGTCGTTTGCGTTGTCTGCTATTACCGCTGAATCGTGAGTGTATCTTATATGGGATAGCGGTCAACCATTTATCTTTATGCCGTCTCTAACGTGTTTTAGTGTTCTTTGAAACATGCATTCTAAATAGTCATTAAACAGAATGAACGATAGTATACATCTTATATATTTCTCTATATATACATCTCTATATATTTCAGTATATAACAGTATATTATACTCACTCAGAAAATACAATCTACATAATAACAAAAAGTACTTAAGCAGTCCTTCTACAAAGACTACCTAATAGTCCTAATAATTAGTTACAAACTAACTTTTCTAGCTTGCTAGGAAAGAAAGCTGTCAATAATTTCGGTAATATTAATTTTTTCTATAGAGATAATCTGTAAATCTTTCTTATGTCATATTATTCGTTAAAAATTTTTTAATAATTTGTACTAAAACTTTTTGCGCCTGAAGTCACAGAAATAGGTTAAAACTTTCTAAATGTCAAAGCAAAATTTAAAAACAGAGAATAGGATTATTCTTGATATAATCTAGTTGCTGTTTTTCACCTGGAACAATATCTTTGAATAAAGTTATTTCATTCAAGAGTTGTTTACTGTTACTTCATTTATGATATGTTCTTTCTGCTGTACCTTTAATTTAATATTTAAGTCGATGCAGGCTTTCATAAGGGTATCATTAGCAATGTCATGAAACTTATAAAGAAAGAAGAATATTAAATAGTACGCAGATAATAACGTCAATCTTTCAGTTACCGAGGAGATAACCTGTTCAAGAATTGCAAAGGAGAAAACAGTCTTAAACTGCCAAACGAGACTTGAAACTGGTTCATCATTGTCCTCGTTATCAAATAAACGGAGCTTTTACTTAAGAATCGTGATAAGAAATTCAGGATCAATACCTAAACCTCTAAAAAGTATTGTAGCTTATTAGACAAATATTTTCCAAATATTTTTTGAAAATATCTAAGCTCCAGGAGTTAATGAAAAGAATCACAGAAGAAAGTCACAGACATGGATTTTCACTGAACATTAAAAAACAAAACGTATAATGATCTCTAAGAAGGAACAGCAAATTGAAAGAATCAGTGTGAATAGTCAACCAATAGAAAGAGTAAAAACATACACCTACCTTGGTACAAGCGTCAATGAAAATTGGGATCATTCCCTAGATATTAAATATAGGATAGAGAAAGCCAGATCTGCATTTAAAAAGATGGTTCAGTACCCATAAAAATCACGTTACTACGATGTTATATCTTTCCTATACTGTAGTACGGAGTTAGGTCGAGGACCCTCACAGACGCTACCTGCAAGAAAATTGAGGCTTTCGAAATGTGGCTTTATCGTCGAATCCTGAAGATATCCTATACCAACCACATTACTAACCAGGACGTTTTATTAAGAATGTAACAAGGAAAAGAGTTGTTAACCACAACAGAAACAGCCAAAATCGAATTCCTCGGTCACATCATGAGGTACAGCGAAAGATATGGTTTACTGCAATTCATTTTATAAGAAAAAGTAGAAGGAAAATAAGGACCAGGAAGGCAAAGAATTTCCTGGCTGAAAAACCTACGAAAGTGGTTTAACACAACAACCACAAATCTTTTCAGAGCAGCAGTTTGCAAAATACTGGGTGTTTCAATAAGGTATGTCATAAATTAAATCATGCATTCCGGGGCCAAAAATAAATTGATTGAATCCATCTTACCTTAGTAAAAAAGGGTACACAAAAAAAGTTACAGCCCTTTAAAGTTACAAAATAAAATTTTTTTTTGCATTATCTCCTAAACTACATAACATTTTGTAATAAAAATGGGAAAAGTTACTTTCTTGTTCTGAAACCATTATTCATAAAAAAGAAACATCAAAATCTAAGCGAACATAAAAATTTTAAGGGGGGTATGTAGCTCTAAATCCCCCCAAACTTTTGAGTACGTTCAAATCAAATGAATTTTGTGGCATCATTAGTTTAACACATTATTTTAAAAAAAAATTTTGCCTCTTATCACTTTTTTCAAAAAACAGATTTTATTAAGTTACGGCCCTTTTCATTAACCTTTAAAAAATTACTTGCAACTAAATAAATGGCTTAAATGAATTAACAAGGACAAAAAATGTCTATAACTTCTATAAATATGATATTACAATAAATGTTCAAAATGACCCCCATTTTCTTCAATACACATTCGGTATCGTTTTAATAAGGAAAACCTAATGCGCTGAAAAATCATATTTTTCTGACAAAATTGATTTGCTGCTACAATTATTTTAACTCTCAATTGTTGTTCGTCCTCTATTGTTACAGAATACACTTTCTCTTTCATAGACCCCCAAAAGTCCATGGGGTTAACACCAGGACTTCTGGGTGGCCAAGAAATAGGTGTGTCACGACCCCTTCCAATCCACCGACCAGTACTTTATTCCCGGACTTCATTACTGTAATGCAGTGGAGCGCCATCTTGTAGAAACCACATATTTTGCATTATTGCAATATTCACTTTTTTCAAATACCCTTGTAAATCGTTTGCCAAGAACTACAAATAATTATCAGCATTTAAATTGTTGGGAAGAAATACTGGGCCTATTAGATTGTTATCCACAATTCCTGCCCAAACAATAACTTTGAAAGTCCTTTGGTGATGAGTCGTTTTTTTGGCGTGAGGATTTTCGTCGATCCAAATGTGCTCGTTATGATCGTTTGTTATTCTATTTCTACTGAAGGTAGCTTCGTCAGTAAAGAAAATATTTCCAATAAAATTAACATTTCGAGTGTTTTCCATTAACAACTAATCGCAAAATTCAATTCTTTTAGGATAATCTTCAACCAATAACTCTTGCACAATGTTAAGTGATAGGGTTTAAGCAGCTGATCCTTTAAAGGCCTCCAAACCCTTACGTGAGGAACATTTAGTTGAGCAGCTTTTACCCTTGTACATATTCCGGGGACTTCTTCAATGATTTCTAAAATGTCTTCATCAGTTGCATCCATTATTGGACGACCACTATTGCCTACAACTTGCGGTTGGAATGTACCCGTTTCCCGTAAACGACGATCAATGGTTAGAAATAATCGTCTATCGGGTGTATTTCGATTGGGGTATTTTACTGCATAACGTCTTGCGGCTGTTACACTATTTCCTTGACATTTACCTACGATAATCCCGATAGTTTATTGAAATCATAATTTAATCTGATCCAACTTACCCAAAGTTAAATGCATATCTTTCATTTCCTGAAAGGTGTAGGCCATTGTAATATCAAAAGTTTTAATATTAATCTTATTCACACAATAAATAATAGCTTCAAATTATTGACCATTATTGATGGAAGTGTTTGTAATTATTGTATCCGTAGAAACGTTGTAATTTTATGGCCACCTAGGAAAAAACTAGTTTTTCGAAAAAGTGATAGGGGGCAAAAAAGTTTTAAAAATAATGTGTTAAACTAATGATGAATAATGTAAAAGAATGAAACATTATTGCAGAGTATGTGTAAATTTTTTTTTTGCATTTAACTCCTTTCATACATATATGAAAATAAAAATATACAATTTCATCAAAATACTGATTCAATCCTTCATTTACTATGCTTTTATTACAGGTCAAATGTTGTTTATATACAGCAAACGATGCACCATATACCTATATACCTAATTATGTTTCTCTTTCTGCTCTCTCTTACCTATAGCATTACATATGTAATGATTGTGCAGATTGATTCCCAAATAAATTTGTAACGGCGAACGCGTGTATGGAAGTATAACTTCTACCGGCAGTCCCTCTGGACTGCCACACCCGTTTTTTTTAATTTTATTTCTATTTTACATAATTTTTTATTTCTATTTATCAAATAGAAATTTGATTAAAAATATTATAAAATTTTAAAGAGAATAGTAAAAACAGCAATTTTGTTAATCAATATAAAGCTTCGCGCTAGTCTACAGTACCACCTACTAAACCGTTTTTTCTAGATTTTTCGCAAAACACACAGACGTTTGAAGGAGGTGATATGTTATAGTTAGTTTCATATTAGTTTAAATCACCTCCATGTACTACTTACAAATAGACGGTTGCGCACTAGATTTCTTAGCCCTGTTCCAGCCAATATGTACAGCATTGCAAAAAAAGTAATCTATATAACGATCCGAAACTCGAAAATGGGGCCAAAGTTTTACAAAAATTAAAAATTATCCCTGCTTCTGAAAACCAATATGTTTGTACGGCATTAGGTGACAGGTCATTATTTTTGTATTACCTACCTAAGTTATAAATGCCGTACAAATATGTTTGACCAAAAAGTCCCATTCTTGAGTGGTAAGTTTACCCTACCCGTGTACTCACCTGTACCCATAAGAATTTACGGCATAGTGTCTAAAGTGGTTATTAAATATTGTAGTATTGATTTATATGTTATTTACACTGGGTCAAATGACCTCTTCAAAATTTCTAATGGGCTTAGTCTGTTAGTATTTTGAGAATGATTTTCGATATTGTAGGATTGCATTCGTTATCAAATACTTTCCGTTACCAATTTTTAACTTTTATTTATCACGAACCGTGAGCCGAAGGACAGGTAGCATTGCTGAATAACAAAAAAAAAAAACGCTGTAGATAGTAGGTCGACGGGCACTCGAGTACACAGTGTAAGTAGAATACTAGGAGGTTATATGCATAAGACGGCATCTCATCTCTAGAAGACGTACGAAGAAAGCTGTGTTCATATTTTTGCTATTAAGCCGCGGGCCTATTTCAAGTTACAGTTATTGTTTAGTTATATTAGTTGTATAATCCTGTAATTTACGAGTTAAACAATAAAGTGTTTGTTATAATTCGAATCGACCCGTGGCCTTTAGTTAAACCCTAGACATCAAGAGAAAAACCCTACAATATGGAAATTGAAACATCATTTAAACTTAGTTTAAAGTAAAATTGTAGCTTATTTCCAGTAAAAATAGTAAATTCTACGATGTAGGTTTTTTGAATATAGTTGTAGAGTTTGACTCATCAGACTTGTCAGACAGAATTGTTTACATTTACTGGTGTTAAATTTTTGCAGGAATGAAAATCGATTTTAGCCAATCTTTCGGCAGTTCTCCTGGTTGATATAATTTTAAGGACAAGCTCAACTTATACATCTATATCATCTGTATTTATGAGCTTTAAAATTTCTGGAAATATTAATTTAAGTCTGTCTCTTTACCCGTGTTGATTTCTTTTAGGGCCTTAAACATTTCGCTTTTCATTATATGTGGGCTAGGTTCATCTTCTCTGTTGCTTAGTTGGATCGTATTATTATCACTAAAAGGTTTTTCTACATATTTGGTCCATTCTTCTTATTCTTATGCTTAATTAGTACAATACGAGACTTAAGTGTTTAGTCGATTGCCCGGTAACTTGATTAACTTTTTTGTGCATATAAAATGGATAATGTTTGTCTTATAGCTGATAAATTCCAATGATTTTTTTTTTCATACCCCTATCGCATGTCTGATTTTATATTTTATGATGTTATTTACTTTGCGATACTCTGTTTGGTCTTTGTTCTCTGTTTTATAGTGTTTTTCTTTGATTCGTTAATTCGAGAACGTTAATGGTCATATATTCTTTTCTTATGGATTTATGAATTGGTTTCAGATAATTGTCTTTATGTCGTTTAAGACATCTTTAAGTTTACTCCATATGTTTTCAATTTGATCTACGTTTTCTCGTTTTTTTTTTCTATGATAGTTGCTCTGATTTTATCTTAGTTTGCTTAGAATTGAGATATAACAGAGACGGGAGGTACGTTCTTCAGCTTTTGAGTTTTTGACAATTTAAATGTTTAGTTGTGATGCTATATTCTATAAATGCCATTTTTGCCATTTTTTGAGATCCTCATACAGTCAATTTTTTTAGTTTCATTATCAGTTTCATTTCAGTATCACTATGGAATTTCCATTACCCGAGCCTAATATTTAAAACGTTTAAAATGAAATTTCGATTTTCACTTTTTTCGACAAACTTTAAGCATTTGAATTATGTCTAATAACACTCTACTTTCGCATTACAAATGGTATAAACATTTTTAAAACTACTTTTTTCGATTGCATAAGTACGATTTTCAAAACTTCACCGAAAACATCGCGCAACGTTCATTTATTTAACAGCTTTATAGAAAGTTACTTGATTTGCAGAAAAATGTAAACGTTGCGTACAAAATCTGTTTTCTTTAGCTTTAAAAACGCACTTTGGTTTTTGTCGATAAGACACTCTTTTGTCAATAAAACAATATTGAACTTTTATTGTCAGGTTGATACATGTTTTAGGGCCTGCGTAGCGCAAGCGGTAGGATGCTCGCCTCGCAAGCCGGTGGTCCGGGGTTCGAATCCCACCGCCGGCAAGAACATCTAGACATTTTAAAAATGTCTATAGGCCCCAGGTTGACTCAGCCTGAATAAAAATGAGTACCTTGGGTAAAACCAGGGGTAATAATAGACGGTTGAAGCGTAGCACTGGCCATGTTACCTTCCTTGTATACCGTAGGCCCTAGATATAGCAGACTACCCTGCTATACTCCCAAAGCCGCGACAGCGGTATAAAACGGGAGACTATTATTATTGATACATGTTTTATTTAAAAAATTGATTTCGAGTGCGTACTGGCATTCAAAATTGCCGGTCGTTTCTGTGGGAACGGTGAATTTTACAGAAAAAGTGCTAATAAACATTTTTGTTCAAAATTATCTCAACTACATTTTTTTATTAAAACATTTTTTGCCATACAAATTCTTGGTAAATCAATTTTTTAAAACAGCTCAGACAAAGACAAGAATGGAAAGGTAATAACAGAAGAAAACCAAATAATGGAAAGATGGAGAGAACCTTTCAAAGAGCTAACTCATACAGACGTAGACAACATAGTGGAGATACAAGAAATTAATGAAGAACAAAAAGTAGAACCCATAACAACAGAGGAACTAGAAAAGGCAATTGAAAGAGTTAAATTAGGCAAAGCACCAGCCAAGGATGATATTACCCCGGAAATGATAAAATTCATGGGAATAGAGGGAGTGGACAGCATGATAAAACTAATCAATGATATCATAAAGAGAGCAGAAATACCACAGGACTGGAAGGAAGACATTATACTACCAATACACAAAAAGGGCGACAAGAGAAACTGTAATAATTACCGAGGTATTACTATATCAAGTATTCCTGGGAAGGTATTCGCAAGAATAATAGAAACAAGAATAAAAACCCAAATAGAACCAACTATTGAAGATACACAATGTGGATTCAGGAAGGACAGAAGCACGCAAGACCACATATTTTTTACGTGTTCCCCCCTACGAGGAGTTTTTTAGAGGGAAGCCCGGGGGTAGGAGTGACAAATTTTTTTTTAACCTTTTTTGGGGTACCAAAATTAATATGAAGTAAGTAGTTTTTCAATTAGTTGGAAAGTCAAAATGAGATGCGACGAAAATTATTAATTATAATTAAGCTATTAAACTTACCAATGTCAGTTTTTAACTCTACAGATATTACGTAAGCTGTATCCACGTTTAATACTTCCTTTTGTATATAAAATACAGTGCCTTCTCTTCCATACCGTGTCTTATCGTACGGAAAATCATCTTTGTCAACAGTCCAAGTATATTTTGTGGGCACCAATATAGTTTCACAACCTTTTTTGCATTCTACTGTAAGTATAACTGGATCTTTTGGATTTGTTACCAGAACTTTTGGCATACAATTTTTTTCACAACTAAAATTTTACAAAAATTAAAAAAATATATTGTAATTTGCAATTCTAATGAAAGAAGCAAAACTTCTCGAATTTGCTCACTCCTTACTCACTCTTAACGCATATGCATCAACTTAGCAAACATCAAAAATTTTATTTGAAAATAACCATCATTGGACCTGATGAAACTTCTTAAGGGATACATTAGGTGAGTATTCTTGGGGTTTTACAAATATGACTTAGCTGACAATTCATTTATTGCTTTAAGACTTGGTTAATTTGTGAAAATAAAATTTGGTGGGTTTTAAGAGGTAGCTACTGCGCATTTTTGACATACAATTAAGAATTTATATTTTTAATTGCTCCATATACGGTTAATGGACTCAATTTTTTTAAAGGAAAAATTGTACACTACTGAGTTATTTTAAATTAAAAATAATTTTTGAATCTGCCGTTTAATTTGTAACAAAATTAAAAAACAAATCTCTCACCTTTTATTACGGAGGTGCAGTTTTGTATGCCAAAAATAAAACATCTAAACGCGTATTTGTTATTTTTTTAATACATTACCAAGAACTATCCGGTTCCGAGGCTATACATTGTTTCTTTGAGCAGTATTCATTTTTACGATTTTTGCTAACCTTGCCAATCAAACTACATATTTTATGTAGACTTGGAATCAAATGTGTTAACCGCAAAGCTACTCAATCTACTAAGCAATTACCTCAGGCAGTGTTTTAGTCCCCCATAATTACCTCCCATAGTTGCCTAGTGTGTAATTCTATCTATCTATACAGCCCTTGGTGTCCAATTTTGGACATAAGCCTCCTCTTTCTTCTCCCACGTCGCTCTATTGTGGGCAGTTTGTGTCCACTTCGGGCCTGCGTGTTTCTTCAAGTCATCTGACCATCTTATTTGTTGTCTTCCTCTTTTTCCTTTGTAACTATATGGTCTCCAGTGTATAATCATCTTATTCCATCTGTCGTCTTTCTATCTTATGGTATGCCCAGCGAACTTCCACTTAAGTTTTGCTATCTGCTTTAACACATCGGTCATTTTTGTTTTGTTGCGGATCCAAGTATTTCTTTTCTTGTCTGATAGCCTGATGTTCAGCATTTGCCTTTCCGTGGCTCTTTGGGTCTTTGCTATTTTTTCCATGTTTTCCTTTGTAAACGTCCAAGTTTGAGAACCGTAGGTGAGAACAGGAAGTATAAATTGGTTGAAGATTCTTGTTTTTAAATATTGGGGGTATTTTCTATTTTTTAGTATATAGGAAAGTTTTCCGAAGGATACCCAAGCCAACCGTATCCTTCTCTTTATTTCTCCGGTCTGATTTTCTTTATTTAATTTAACTAGTTGTCCCAAATATATATATATATATATATATATATATATATATATATATTCTTTTACTTGTTCTATAGTTGTTTGTGCAATTGTAATTATTAATTCTTCTGGTTGGTTCGTCATAATTTTCGTTTTATTATAATTCATTTGTAGACCGATTTTTGTTGATTCGCTATTTAATTTCATCCATCATATTTTGTAATTCTACCCTTTTATCTGTTATTAATACGATGTCGTCTGCATATCTTAAGTGATTGTAGTATTGTCAATTTTTGTTAATACCCCGTTTTTACAATTGTAGTTGGTAGTACCAGATGGATATTGTTGCTTGATCGTATATATTGGAAATTATTAGTCTATTCTCCCATTAAAGACTTCTTTACTGCCCAATGTTCCACCTTATCGAATGCTGTTTCAAAGTCTACTAATTCCATATACATTGGGATTTGATATTCTTTGGCTTTTTCAATTTATATTTTTATCGTAAGCAGATGGTCGCTTGTACTGAATCCTTTCCTAAAACCGGCTTGCTCTTTTGACTGGTAATTATCTAACTTAGTTGGTAATCTGTTTGTTAGTAGTTTAGTTAACAGTTAGTGCATTACATCTACTAATAGTGTTTTTGCCTCATTCCATGTGGTGAGTATTTGTTTTGTGTTCAATATTTTATTCATTAGTACATAAAGGACTTCCACTGTAGTTTTCCCCCCATTTTTTAGCATTTCCACAGTTATTCCATCTTTCCCAGGAGATTTGTTAATCTTTATTTCTTTGGTTGCCTTTTTTTATTTAATTTTTACTGATTTCTGGTTGTAGTCAGAGTTAACGTCCTTTATTTTCAATTGTAACTAATTACGGATTTTTTGGGTTGGTTTTTGTTCTGTTTATAGAGATTTGTATAATATTTGTGCGTTATCTGTAAAATTTCTTTTATATTGTTGGTTTTCACTCCTTCTTTGTTCTTTATGGTATTAATTTGTATGTTTCCCAGGTACTGCTTTAAGCACTTCATGTTTCTATTTTTTTCAATGGTTTTCTCTATCTTTTCTTCCTGTACTCTCCTGTTTTGTTTATTTATTTGTATTCTATTTTATTTCTATCTCCTTGTTCTAGTAATGTTCTTCTTGTTTTCATAAGAATCTTTTTTCCTGGGATATGAAACTTTCTTTTTAGAATAAGATCCCAGAGCGATCAGACATAACTCTTATTTTCACACAGATGAAACCTTAGAGTCTTAGTAGCGTCTCGCGTGCTTTGAATACCTGCGTATTTATGAAACTTGCTGAGTGACACCTGGGCAGGTACCAGGTGAGAAAGGTAACTAAAAATAAAAGCTATTTAACTTAAATTTACATAACTGATTTTTATACATATTTTGTAGAATAATATTTTGAAAATACTGTAATAAGTGTCAGACATTTGTCATGGACCAGAACTTTTGTCAGACGCTTTAAAGCTCCGCTAAAATTAAATGAACTATACTTACTTTTATATGTTTGATTTTTAAATATGTTATTAATGGAACTATAATAAAGTTATATTTAATCAGTCAGACAAATTAGAATGACCAAATATCCTTCAAACACAAAAATTAGTTAACCAGAAGTATGAGCGCGAGAGTGCTGTGCTTGCATTTCAGAGTGAGTGAGACGTCTATAACTCGGTTCTCCTTCTTTACCTCACAATCTGTTTCACTCTATGTTATTTTTGATCAATATTTCTCTCCTTCGATCAAAGGCTACGAAAGAGGCCTTCGTCATGAGTCTACTCAATTAGATTTCAACATTCCTATTTCCGATCAAGTTAGACCGTCAGATTTTTCGCAATAACTCAAAAATATCAACTTCGAACAGACCGTCTTTGATTTTTTTATTCAACACTGGACATCTGATGAAATGGTGCCATTTTTTGAGAATAAACGGATATTAATTAATTCTAAACAATGTCATTCTTACATCGTTGATAATAATACAGTTTTATCGAATGTTGATGACAATTTATCGTGTCCTGAACATGAAGAAGCTGACACTAAAATTATTTTTCATATTTGTAATGTAGACGTTAAAGCAAATTTTGATATTGGATGTTCTGATACTGACATTGCGATAATTATGTAACGATATATGCATAATTTAAAAAATGATGATTCGAATGTAGGGTTAAACGCAGGCACCGGAAATAACCAGGGATACATTAATTTGACAAAGGTTTACGAGTACTTGGGACCATCTTTATGTAGAAGTTTGCTAGGGTTTCACGCAACTGGATGTGACTTTTATCTTGCCTTTTTTAAAAAGGGTAAACAAAGACCATTCAATATATTAATGAAGAAACATAATTATCAGTGAGCTTTCATGCAGTTTGGAGAATCAGAGTTGTTTACCGATGAGCGCACCCAAAAAGATATTTTGAAAATTATCCAAAAATTTATCTGCGAAATTTATAGTTTTACTGATACGTGCAACATTAATGCTGCCCGACTTCAATTGTTTTTAAATCATTACAGCGTATCTAATAGGTATTAACGAAGAATTCAATCGCAAAAATTTAAAAAAATTTGATGCTAGCAGTTTACCACCATGCTAAAGTGAGTTATTCCAACAATTCCGCCGTGCTAATTACATTTTTGGCATATGGAATAATGCAAATGCAAAACAACCAACCATTTTAACTCCTGAACACAATGGTTAGAGATTAGAAGAAAACCAATATCACTTTCATTGGTTTGATGATGTCCAATTACCAGCAAACGTTAGTGAATTCCTTCAAACTTCAGGTATTATACTTTGATTTCAGGTTTAGAATGTAGTATGTTTGTGATTTTCTGCTTTTTAATTCTTTGAACTATTTTTTGCAGAAGAACCAGCCAGCAACAACATAACTGATAATGATGAAGATGATGACTTGGATAAGCAGCATCATGATTGGTTGAATGATGAAAATTGTAATAATTGCGACAATGAATATGATGATTAAAATATGAAAAATGTTTGTTTCAATCAATCCCAGTTGAAGATTTTTTACAAAAATTATTTTTTTTTTAATTATCCTAACTAGTATCCTTTTACAATAAAGTAAATATAATTACTATTTAAATGGGAATAAGCCACAATTAAAGGTTAAAGTACGTTTATTGACGTTATTAAAATGCCACAAGAAAATAGCTTCAGAACAGTAAAAAGTAAATATAATTTCTTATGAAACCAAATTGCTCCAATTTAATTAATTATTTCAAACATATTCAATACATTAATTTATTTTAATATTTATCTTAATGCTAGAGTTCATGATATTAAAATAGAGATGTAAAAATATTTAATCGGATCGAAAACAGTAAGTATTCTTAATATATTTGAATTTTTTACTCTGAGGCTCATACGCACAGCACTCACAATTTTTGTGTTTGTGGGATGTTTGGTCATTTTAATTTGTCTGACTGATTAAATATAACTTTATTATAGTTCCATTAATAACATATTTCAAAATCAGACATGTAAAAGTAAGTAAAGTTTATTTAATTTTAGTGGAGCTTTAAAGCGTCTGACAAAAGTTCTGGTCCATGACAAGTGTCTGACACTTATTACAGTATTTTCAAAATAATATTCTACAAAATATGTATAAAAATCAGTTATGTAAATTTAAGTTAAATAGCTCTTATTTTTAGTTACCTTTCTCACCTGGTAACTGCCCAGGTGTCACTCAGCAAGTTTCATAAATAGGCAGGTATTCAAAGCACGCGAGACGCTACTGAGACTCTAAGGTTTCATCTGTGTGAAAATAAGTTATGTCTGATCGCTCTGGGATCTTGGACTATTTTTTGTTGTTATCTGTGCTATTTCTTTACCCACTTTGGTTAGAGTTTCAGTATATATCATGTTTATTTTATCGATATGTTTGTGTTCTATATCTTCCTTGGCAATATTTACTTTATTCTCTCTTCGTACGTATATTTTCCTTGTTTTAGTTTTTCCATGTCCAATTTCCGATTATTTTCCATTTTATTTCTTGTTTCAAATCTACTATCAGTGATCAGCTTGGCTTGGACTAGTCTATGGCCGGTACCAGTTGAGAAGCGATTTAGGGCTGTTATGTCTTTAACTATGAATTTTTGCGTTAAAAGAATATAATCAATTTCATTTTTCACCATTGTTTTAACCATTGGGACTAATCCATGTCCATGTTCTTTAAGGTTTTCTTAAAGAATATATTCATTGCATATAGTTGCTTCTCTCCCAAATAATTCATCAATGTATGTCCTGTATAATTTCTTTTGCCGTATCCATGGCGTCCTACTTTTTCTTTTTCTTTATAAAGTTATTTTCGTATTTTGGCATTGAAGTCCCCGATTATTAGCATTAATTTTGATTTCTTTTCTTCCATAGCTGTTGTTATGTGTTCGTAGAAATGTTCAATATTTTCAACGCTGTAGGTACTTGTTGGAGCGTACATCTGTATGATTTTTCAGGACGTTCGTTTTAATTTAAGCGTCGTGTATGCTACTCTATCTGATATGCCCTTGGTAGATTGTATGCGTTTAACTATTTTTTTTTATTTAATATAAATCCTACTCCATTGTTGGTGTTTTCTTCATTACCTTTATAGTATAGCAAATTTTCTAGCTGTATTTTTTGTTCTTCTTTTTCTCTTACTTCGGATATGCCAATAATAGCCCACTGTATTTTAGTCAGTTCTTTCTCTAGTTCGTGGATTTTAGTGTCTTCGTTCATGGGAACTGATGTTATACGTTCCTACATTTATTTTTGTCGAATATTTGCCTCCCCCAGAATCCTTGAGGCGGACCGGTTTCCCGGTGTGGGGGGATTCCGTAACTCTACCCACCTGGGGTCATATTCCGTTTGTTTTATAATTAGACATGTTCCCTGAAGAGGGTTTTTTGGCATTAAAACACCTCGCTTGCCAGACGGGTTGGTGAGTTCTGTATCAGCCGCCCACTCTGAGTCAAACGTTGTTCGTAGCCATCTACTCTGGATCAGACGCTACTCTTTTGCTAGTTTTTGTTCCACACCGGGTATTTCATTTCCCCGGTACTACCCATATCTGTGAGGTATTCCCCTATCCGCCACCCGGAGACGCGCCCGACGAGAGACTATATTCCACACAGGGATGGGAGTATATAATTACCCCAGAATAAATAACACATTTTTTGACCACCAAGATCAACATAAATATACTTTAAACACCCGTGGACAAAGATCTATGATGGAATATTTTATAACCAACAGAGATATACATCCATCATAAATAAGCCAAATGAGCCAAACGAGGCCTACCATAAGTATCGACCATATTATGTAAAATAAGAATTATCATGAAATACTTCACATCCAAGAGAGCGGTGCAAATACAAACAAAAATCAAAGTCGAAGGACTAAATACGGAATCCACGCAATACTTATACAGAAAAACAATATAAGAGAAGATTTGTGGGAATAAAATATTAGAAAACGATAACATCGAGGAAAGCTGAGAAAAACTCAAAAATGTCATAATTAACGCAGCAATAGAATTAGTTGGAAAAAGAAAAGTAATGAACACTAGCATATAGAAAAAAATCACTAGGTATTATAGAAAAAGTGAAGAGAAAATGTGAAGAAAAGAAGAAAATCTTTTTACAATTCAAAACACAACAAACACAACAGGTATACAACCACTATAAAATAATCAGAAATAAAACGAATACTTTGGTTAGATAAATAAAACATTGGCAAAACTTCTCAAAACAGATGGAACATTATAACTACGGAGCACGGAGAAAGAAAAAAAGAGATTAGTGAACTAATAAAAACAAAACACATTCAAAACGAAACATGGGCAGACTATAAGGTGACGATAATGAACCACCAACACCAGAGTTAACGACAAATGAACAACAAATATTGACGAAAAGGAGGTATAGCAATCATGAAGAAAGTTAAAAAATAGATATATCTCTCTTTAAAAAGGGAGACAAATCGGACCCAAAAATTACAGAGGAATTAATTTATTAAACACAACACTAAAATTAACAATCCAAGTAATAACAAATAAATTGAATAAAATTATAACACTAGCAGAAGAATAACAAGGTTTTACGCTATATTTATAATGAGGTAAGTGCAAAAAAAAAATCATTAAAATATATCAAACCGGCATATCTATATTTCGTTGACCTTAAAAAGGCACTTGACCTGTACAAATTAAAGACATTATCCACTTATTGTACGCAAGGGAGATACTTCTAATAATAATCAAAAGGATCGAGAATATTTACCAAAAAAACACAATAAAAATAAAAGTATAAGAAGAACTAACTGATCCTTTTTTGAAGCTGTCAATGGGATAAGGCAGAGAGAGTCCTGTATTGTTTAACCTGATTATGTATGAAATAACAAAAAAGAATAAGAACTGAAAAAGAATACCAAATAAAAGAAAAACAACTTAAAATAATCTGCTATGCAGATGACGCAATACTACTGTAAATATAACCATCAGAAAATTTAACATGTTCATTTTCCCAAAAAAGACAAAATGTCCGGTTATAAGAGCAAATTTAATTAGATGTAAATAGGAGCTGGAAGGTTAGCTAATAAAGCAAGTGATGGAGTTTAAATATCTAGGCATTACATTATCTAGATTTGGAAAGTCCGATTTGTCGCTTTCTATAAAGTTTTTTTTTTTTTTTTATTTCGAATTAACGTGTCTCAACATCTTAGGTCATTGACACGGGAGCAAAGGTTTACAATAGTAATTACAAAGTTATGATACAAAGTTTACAATTGTGAAGAATAAAAATATTATGTAAATTATATTTTGTTAAACAATTGAGAAGTCTTTAAAAAGTCTATTAGGCTCTTGAGTCGGCTTGAACAGTTCAGAAGTTCTTCTAGACTATGGGTTATATTGTTGGCAATGCAGGTGGCCTGGTAGTGCTGACATTCTGTGAGGATGTGTTTGGCGGTGATAGGAATATCGTTGCAGTTAGAGCATAACTGTTGGTCTGTAGAGGACATAAGATGACCGTGTGTCAAACGTGTGTGTCCTATTCTCAATCTTCGTATTGCTATCTTTTCTTTTCTGTTCAGAGATGCTAGGGATAAATAGCTGTAAACATTAGGTTGTATTTCTCTGAGCTTTGTGTTTTTGGTGATCCAAAGTTTCTGCCACTTGTGTTGGATATTCCTTTTGAATTTTGATTTTAAATCTTCTTGGAGCTGTATGTTGTAGACAGGTAAGTTGGATGTAGATGCTTATACGCACCCATATTATTGTTATTGAAGTCCCTCGGGAAGTGAGGAGATGGATCGATTCTAATATTTTTTGTACTAAATGATGTTGATTGTAAATATTTTTTAATGAATGAATTGCGGATAAGGAATCGGTACACAGAACTACACTTTGATGATTGTCAAAAGGGAACTCGAGAGCTTTTGAAATATTAAAGAGTTCTCCTGAAAATACGCTACATTCGTTTGATATTCGGTATTGTCGCAGCACTGTATCAACTGTAGTGACAGAGCAGCCAACTCCATCTGCGTTTCGAGATGCATCGGTATAAAGCACCTTATCATAGTGGGATGTATTCACAATATCTTTGAAAGCTTGTCGAAAAAAGGTATTATTTGTTTGTTGCTTATTAAATTTACAGAGAGAAGTGTTTATAAAAGGAGGTGTTCTAGAACATGGCGGGGATTCTGATCTTATAGATGCAATTGTTTGAGATAATTTTATGTCTTGGCACAAGGGTTGTAGGATTTGTGGGATTGAAAGTATACATCTGGGCGAGATTACGAGTCCAGGTCTTGGCGAAGTCAGAAGATTAAATACAGGGTTAGTCGGATTCGACGAAATTCTGCTAGCATAAGATAGGAGTAGTTGCTGCCTCCGGAGGTAAAGGGGGAGTTCATGAGATTCACAATAGAGACTTTCAGCGGGACTGGATCGAAAAGCTCCTAAGCAAATTCTGAGAGCAGTGTTGTGAACAGAGTTTAAAGATTGTAATAAATTATTGGATGCAGACAAGTAAACTATAGTCTAATTTGGATCGGACTATAGCTCGATATATTTTGAGTAGTACACTTTCATCGGCACCCCATTGGTGGGGACAATGTCTTTAACAAATTCATTCTGCTTAAACAGATGCCTTTTATTTCATCGATATGACGTCGCTAGGTGAGTTTGTTATCGACAGTTAGTCCTAAAAACTTGTAATGATCAATTGACTCTAAACTTACTCCGTTTAGTGTTCTTTTGGGTATTTCTGTGCTGTTGTATCTCCTGGTGAATTTAATTATTTTGGATTTATTGGAAGAGAACCTGAAGCCAGTTTTCTCGGACCATGTAGTAAGGGACTCGACAGAATTTTGTAATAAAGATGAGGTTGCAGCTGTGGATTTTCCTTGGTAGTATACAATAAGGTCGTCTGCGTATAGGGCAAATTTAACAGGAGATTTTATATGAGAGCAAATATCATTGATGGCTAGCAGAAAGAGGGTAGAACTCAAAGTAGAACCTTGAGGTACACCATTTTCAGTGACACATTTGTCGGATAATACTCCGTTAACTGTGATTCTGAAATTTCTGTTATTTAAAAAGTTTTTTATAAAGCAAAATATGTTGCCCGTAAGATTATTTTCCACCAGTTTTTTAAGGATTACCGACTTACATGTTGTATCGAAAGCACTTTCTATATCAAAAATTACTGCAATTACGTCTTGCTTGGAGGCCATAGCATTTGCTATATCTGTTTGTAGAATCACTAAATTATCAGTGGTGCTTCTATTAGGTCTAAAACCTGATTGAGCAGGGTTAAGGATATTGTTTTTTTCTAGATACCAGATTAATCGCTTACTGATCATTTTTCCAATAATTTGCAAAGGGTACATGTTAGGGAGATTGGCCTAAACGAGTTTGGAGAGTTGGGAAGAGAGCTGCTTTTTTTGATAGGAAATATAATGGATTCCCTCTATTTGGAAGGAAATTCTTGTCGGGACCAGATTAGGTTACAACTCTATTATATATGTGTAAGCACCCTGTCACTAGTAACCGTGAACGGAACTAGAGACAGGGCCAAGTAGTTGTGACAGTTGTCATTCAGTAGTCCTTAGTTTTGGTCGATTTTAGGGAATGGCCATGTTTGGTTATTGTATTGGAATAAACGTTAAGTTGTAACCAATCTGAGTATTATTAATACATAACATATTGGCGACGAGGATGGGATAAAAAGGAGGATAATCCCAAAGTGTTTTTTTTTGTCAAAATAGTAAACAAGTCTGTACAACCGTCTGTGTGCACGTGCACAATCCATAAGTGAAACAAAATGGCGCTAATTGGTTCAATTGAGGCATTTAAGCCCAAGGAAGATGATATTACTAGTTATTTGGAGAGAATGGAACAGTTATTTGTGTGCAACGAAATCGGGGAAAATAAAAAAGTGCCCTTATTTTTGACGTTAATTGGGGGAGAAGCATATGCGGTGATAAAAGATTTGTTGTCACCTGAAATACCTAGTACAAAAAAATATGCCGAACTGGAGAAAACATTAAAAGATCATTATAGTCCGAAAAGATTAATTATTGCGGAGAGATATAAATTTTACAATTGTTCGCAAGATAATTCAGAAGATCTAACTTCTTTTATGGAAAAACTAAAGAAATTGTCAAAATATGCGGAGTTTGGTACATTCCTGACAGAGGCGCTTAGGGACAAGTTTATCTGTGGTTTGAAATCGGAGGCGATTAGAAGGAAACTGTTATCAGAAGAAGATTTAACATATGGGAAAGCTGTCAAAATTGCACTAAGTATGGAGTTAGCTGAAGGCCAGGCAAAGGCTATAAGTAGTTCAGAAGTCATAAATAAAGTCTCTAGTTATAAAGGTAAAATTAACAAGTATCCAGAGGCATCCTCAAGCGTCCCTCATAATAAATTCCGAAATAACCAGTCAGAAAGACAGCAATTAAAATCACACCAAATGGGAAAAAGTCCATGTCAGAGATGTCTTAGATTTCATAATGACCCAACAAAATGTCCAGCAAAGTCTTGGAGGTGTTTCACATGTAATGTGATGGGTCACACAGCAAAATCACCCCTGTGTAGAGGAAGAGTTCATTTTATGGAAGAAGAAGAAGACACCCTGGAAAGAGAGGAATTTGAAGTTAAGTGGACAACCCAGGTAGAGGAAACAGTTAACCAATTAGTAGGCAGTCCAAGATGTGAGCCTATTATGTTGGAATTAATTATAGAAAATAAGGTAATGACTTTTGAAGTAGATACAGGGTCTGATAGCACTATAAAATCATTTGAAACTTTTAAAAAACTATTCCCCAATGTAGAATTAGGTAAATCGAATATTAAATTAAAAACTTTGTTTGGTCAAGTACAGGACAATGTTTTACATGCTAATGTAAATGTACAATTTGGTAGTATTGCAACAAAATTAAATTTAAAAGTAGTAGAATTTAAATCTCAAGTTTGTTTACTAGGTAGGTCATGGTTAAATGTATTATTACCAGAATGGAAATCCTATTTTAAACCTGATAAAGTATTTAAAGTACATAAAGTAAATATTGAAACTAACATCCTATTGGAGGAGTTATTAAAAGATTATAATGAAGTATTTAATAAAAATCATTGTATAAAAGATTTTGTTGCAAATATTAAAATAATAGAAGGGTCAGTACCAAAGTTTAGTAAACCATATAGAATTCCCTTTGCATTGAAAGATAAGATGGAATTGGAAATAAATGAGTTGGTCAAAAGTGATATTTTAGAATCAGTGGAAACATCTGAGTGGGCTAGTCCTATTGTTATAGTACCAAAAACAAATGGGGAAATACGTGTATGTGGAGATTTTAAAAATACCATAAATCCTGTTGTAGAAAATAATTATTATCCTTTACCCACAGTGGATGAAATATTTGCTTGTGAATAAGGTTGTGTATTTTCGGTAATTGATTTAAAGAATGCATATTTTCAGTTAAAAATAAGTGAAGATAGTAAACGTTACTTAACAGTCAACACACCTATTGGTCTGTTTAGATATAAGAGGTTAGCATTTGGAGTCAAAACTGCACCTCACATATTTCAGTCTGTAATTGATCAAATACTAAAAGGTATAAAGGGGGTACAATGTTATTTAGATGATTGTCTAGTATCCGCTAAATCAGAGCAAGAAATGTATGATAAGTTGAAGGTAATATTGAATCGTTTTAAAGAATTTAATGTTAGAGTCAATTTAGATAAAAGTAAATTTTTTGTTAAAAATGTAACATTTTTAGGCCATTTAATATCAGAAAAAGGAATTGAACCCTGTAATAACAAAGTTGAAGCAATATTAAATGCACCAAAACCAATTAATAGACAACAATTACAATCTTATCTTGGCCTATTACATTATTATTCAAAATTCATCCCACAATTGGCTGAAAAAATGAAACCTTTATATGAATTATTAGAGAAGAATAAAGACTGGGTATGGACCAAAGAAGCAAACAAAGCATTTGAAAATAGTAAACGATTTTTGACTAGTTCAAATGTTCTTATGCCTTTTAATCCTAAATTACCCATTATAGTGTCATCTGATGCATCCCATTATGGCTGGGTGCTGTGTTAGGTCATCAGTTACCTGATGGGACCGAAAGACCAGTTATGTTTGTATCAGCAACATTGTCTAAAACTGAGGTTAATTATAGTCAGTTAGAGAAGGAAGCGTTAAGCATTGTTTTTGCATTAAAAAAGTTTCATAATTATATATATGGAACGCATTTTACTTTGTACAATGATCATCAGCTATTGCAGTCTATTTTATCGCCGTCAAAAGCATTGCCTCCCTTAGCTGTAGCAAGGGTACAACGCTGGGCAGTACAATTATCAATGTATGATTATAAATTGCATTATAGAGAAGGTAGAAAGCTAGCAAATGCTGATGCACTATCCCGGTTACCCCTAGCAAGTCAAGAATCTGGGGAAACAGTAAAATATTTTTCAATGGTTCAAGAGTTACCTTTGTCATATAAAGACATAGCTAGGGAAACTAATAAAGATAAAGTCTTAAACAAAATTGGGGAGTTTATTAGGCAAGGTTGGCCTAAGGTTGTTTCAGAGGAATTCTGATCAAAATTGTTGATCAAAATTGTATCATGTATAATAACAGGGTTGTTATACCTAGGCTATTGCAGGCAAAAGTTTTAAGACTTTTACATGACCAACATCCCGGAATTGTTAAGATGAAAATGTTGGCTAGACAATATGTCTATTGGGATAACATCAATAGGGATATTGAGAAAATTGTAAAAGAATGTGAATGTTGTCAAGTAAATGTTAATTATGTACCCAATGCTCCCTTGACATCATGGTCCTGGTGCTGGAAAAAATGGCAGCGACTTCATATAGATCTGGCTAAGAAAAATGATAAAAATTTTCTTATTTTAATAGATTCGCATAGTAAATGGATTGATGCATGGATACTTAAATCTACTAATGCATCTAATGTTATATCATGTCTGAGAAAATCATTTGCAGTTTTTGGATTGCCTGATGAAATTCATACAGATAATGGTCCGCCATTTAATTCGGAAGAATTTGTAATATTTTGTGTGAAAGTATCAAAATCTCCACCTTTACACCCAGCCTCGAATGGTACAGTAGAACGCTGCATCCAAACTTTTAAAAATAATTTTGTAAAACAAATTTACGATGATAAGTCCAATGTTCTGTCCAATCAAGAAAAACTAGACAATTTTTTATTCTATTATAGAAATATTCCAGATAGCACCACACAAATGTCTCCAGCAGAAATCATGTTGCGACAAAAACCTAAAACTAAATTTTCACTTTTAAGACCAAATTTAAATAAGAAAATTGAAGATGAACAAACTATACGGTTGACTAGAAATGGTAGTGATCCTTTGAAATTTAAAGAATTTGAGATTGGGGAAGAGATTTTTGTTAAAAATGTAAGAGGGGAAAAGGATAAATAGTCCAAAGGCATTGTTAAGGTAAGAGTCAGTCCTGTTACTTATATTTTGATGGTAAATGATCATGTTCGTTTTGTACATGTAGATCATATGAGAAAAATTTATAAGGGGGGGAATGACTCTACCTCTGATGTTTGTGCAATTCCTGAAATAGATAGTTCGATAAACAGTGACAAGCTATCCATGAAGGAACCTGGTGTAATTCGCGAGTTTAGTGCTCCTGACGTTAGTGAGTCGTATGATACGGACAATAGTGCATTTAATACACCAACGTTATCTAAGGAATATGAGGAAATAAAAGATAGTGACGTGAATAAGGATAACATTGCGGAAACACCGCAATTAAATATTGTACGTAGATCAGAGCGAGTAAAGAGAAAACCGGCTAGGTTTTTAGACTAAGTAAATCTATTGTAAGTTGTAGTTAAAAGGGGGAGAAATATTATATATGTGTAAGCACCCTGTCACTAGTAACCGTGAACGAAACTAGAGACAGGGCCAAGTAGTTGTGACAGTTGTCATTCAGTAGTCCTTAGTTTTGGTCGATTTTAGGGAATGGCCATGTTTGGTTATTGTATTGGAATAAACGTTAAGTTGTAACCAATCTGAGTATTATTAATACATAACAAACTCAAGCAATTTGTTTATGGTTTCTTCATGGAGATATTTGAGGAAAATTGAAGGGATGTCATCAGGGCCAGCAGCTGAGTTTTTTGTAGGGGATAGGGCTAGAGTCAATTCTTGTTTAGAAAAGGGTAGGTTTATTGGGTTGGAAATATCGTTAGTTTTACCACTTGCGATGTTAAAAGAGTGTAAAGGAGACTTATTTTGGTTTAGCGTTTTGGATTGAAAGTGACGCGCAAAGATCTTGGCAATACTTTGACTTTGAGTCACTATTTTGTTGTCATGAATTAAGGCGGGGATTTTGTAGGCGGTGCTTTGACCTTTCATATATTTAATTTTGTTCCAAACTTGGCTTGGAGGTGTGTCGGAAGAAATAGAATTGATATAAAGGTTCCATGAAGTCTTTTTGCTTTCCTTTATGATACGTTTTGATTTAGCTTTAGCTAATTTAAACTTGATAAGATTTTCATTAGTTCTTGTTCGTCTATATTTAGAGCTTTCTTGCATACACGAACTGCTACAGCACTGGAGTCATTCCACCAAGGAACTGATTTTCGTGTAGGTTTAAGAGAATATTTTCCTATATATTTTTGAGCGGAGTTAATTATGCAATTAGTGAACTGATCAACTAAGTGGTCTATGTTATATTCATATTTAATTGAATTGACTTGATCTCGGACGTTTTGACTGAAATTCATCCAGTTCGCTTGTGCAATACGCCATTTACTTATTGGGTTGTACGATTTGGGTTTATTGTCTAAAATTAATATAGGGAAATGATCACTATCGAACAGACTATCTAGTGGACACCATGCTAGAGATGGACCTAGTTTTGGATCACAAAGGCTGAGATCGATATTTGAGAAAGTTCCTGAAGATATATTGAAGTGGGTGCTACAACCAGTATTGAGTAGAAATATATCTTCATTGCTAATTATGTTTTCTATAATTTTTCCTCTGCCAAATGTGGTGTTAGATCCCCACATTGTGCTGTAAGCATTAAAATCTCCTACGAGGATGAATGGGGATGGAAGTTCTGCTATTATGTATCAGCCTAAAATTTGGAAAGTGAATCTAATGTTAACTAGATGGCGATGCATGACTTTGAAATGACATTTGTTTATTAGTTTTCAGCGTTTGGTCATTTGTTTCGTCTGTATATACTATATTATTTATCTATGCGTTTGGTTTAACGATTTGACCTAACCTGTTTTTTTAGTTGAGTGTTTACGACGGTAAACGACGGTGTTTACTATTTTCAGTAAAAATGGATCTCAAATTTGAGCAAGTATATTTTTACTATTTTTTTGTTATTATCTTTTGTATAAAGTATTTTCAATTAAGCTTAAACTAATGTCTTTTCTTATTGATATTATAAATTTTTAGAAATTTTTTCCTAGTTTTGTAAATTATTCCTTTTATTTTGGTGTTACATATATGTAACGCTAGGAACGTATGCGAGCAAAAATATGAACTTTTAGAATTGTAACGTATTTTTTTTCAGAAAGGGGTTTGCTCTTCAAGAAACGCTAAAGATGATTGATGCCGATGAATCTTTAGACGTTGATGCTATATATACTGAACCCCCAGAATGTGCTTACAGACGAGGAGTCTGGTAACGAGGAAGATTATGATTTATATAGGTTGTCCGGGAGAATTATTAGGGCACCTGTTAAACTTATTTTACGAAATAGTGAAAGAGATTCCGAAATATATAATGAAATCGACGAGGCTAGGCCTTCCAGATCATCAGCAAAAGTTAAAAAACAAGTAGGAAAAGATGAAGTTTTTCTGGACCAATGGTGATTTGATAAGTTAAATCGCAGCTTTTTCTTCCGCTAATTTTTCATATTTCTCAAACCTTTCCCCAGTTGAAATTTTTGAAAACTTCTGGGATGAAAATATAATTTCCCATATTACAGATGGGTCTAGAAAGTATGCTTTTTTAAAAACGCCCAAGACCCAAATATCACTAGAGAAGAGGTAAAGTTTGCTCTTGCTATTCTAATTTTGAGTGGATACAACCATAAGCCAGCTAGAAAGCACTACTGGGACTCAAAACGTGACATGGGCAATGATTTCGTGAAAAAAAAGTGTATGAATTTTGTTTTAAAACCTTCTTCTATGTACATCAAAATCACAAAAATAAAACTTTAGAAACAAGTTAAAATTCAGGAACTTAAGGGTTAAAAAGAATTTTAAATTTTAAATGGTATTTAACAGCTTAATTAGTTGATTTAGTATGGCAATGGTTTAGATTTTAGTTTCTTTCTTTGGTCAGCTTTTGTTTTTCTCTTTAAAGCATTAATTTGTGGCATTTAAAAAAGTTTATTACTATTTTTCCATTGCAAAAAGGGTAAAGCATTTCGTTGTATTTTATAAACAATAAATGTGCCAATTTAACTCACCCACTTAATTAAAAAATAGCAATAAAAATACGACAGTAGAAAGTAGATAGGTTTTGTGGTTGGTAAAAAAAACTCCTGGGAAAGCTGGGAATATGAGTAAAAAAACGAAAAACTAAAGGGTCTGTAGTTAATGAACCTAAAGAAGTTACAGTATTAGGACATATTCACCTAGATTCCATGTTAAGTAGGACGCAATAGCAGCTGTATCTGGAATCAACTGAACTAGAGCCCAAGTAACTTTAAAGAAGAAAAAATTCCATCCATATAAAATACACTTAGTACAGGAAGTTAATGGAGATGGTTATGACTGCCGAGCAGATTACAGTTTTGTGAAATAATCAGCAGTGACCGATCCACAGCTTCACTTTAATATTTTTTTCTCCGATTAATTTACTTTTGTTATAAATGGTCTGTATATTGTCAAAATTCCATGGGACTTTTTGAGAGAATTCGTTAAGATATATATATATATATATATATATATATATATATATATATATATATATATATATATATATATTATTGTGATCTGCTTTATGATGTTTTATTATTAATTAACACTAATTTAATTAATCCAATTATTTAATTAATTAATTCACTAATTTATGTAGAATCATACAAATCAATTACTATTAAAATTTCTCAGGGTGCCTTTTTAATTTTACTTTAATCAGTTTACTTTATATATCTCTTCTAGTGGGTTCAGTATCTCCTAGTTGCTCATAATCGGGATAGAACAGGAAACGGAACTAACATTAAAACAACATAAATATGCACACAAATTATTATTTATTTTCAATAAGCAATACGTTGAATATTAATAAATAACTTTTGTGGGCAATTATCTTTCCCAACAAACTCCTATACTCTAAATTTAATTTTAATTACAAACTATCTATTGATCTGTTTTATAATAATATCTACTAAAAAAAATGACCATATAAAAATATAATTTATTCACAAAAAAAATAACTCTTTGAAACTTGGAATCTTAGTTCGTATGCTTATATTTGATTTTATCTTTAGAATATCTTAGATTTTTCTTTCATTCAAATTATTTGACTGACCTTTATTTTTTTACACCAATGATGTCTCCTCTCGATCAAACCACAGTTCTTTCCTTGATTGATTATGTCCGGCTACCATCAAATCTTTCCCGTTCTCAGCATCGATCCAAACCGCATACCAGCAAACTACTCCTCCGAAAAAACACAAGCCCAATCCTCTTTTGACCGGTACTCTTTACTCACAAATTCTCCTTTCTTTTTCAATTATATCTCGTGGACTATGCAGACTCAAAAGAGGTATTAATCTTCTCGATTTTGATCTGCTCTCAGCTTCCACCTTTTTCACTAACAAACGAAAACACTGGTACTCAGATTGACTACACGAAAACACGTCTTCATTTCTGGTCTGCCGGTAACATAATAATTCTTTTAATCTCTCCCAGACAACCTTCTCAACTCTCTCATTTCCACCATTCCTTTTTAACCAATCATAAGCATTCATCTTTCCCACTTATTTTCGATTTAGAAAATTTCCAACATGATATTTAAAACAAATTAACTACTTTCACTCAAATTACTTTTCAGAAACCATTAACAATTTTACCTTTTTCAACAGAAATAAGTTTCCAAATTCTTGTTATCTCATATCTAAATCTAATTCTTATTTACTTTCGAAAAATGTCCACCGCAAAATACAATTACAAAGTTTATTCCTTAAATCTATAATTATACGGGTTCCATTGTCCTTTCAGTATTCACTCAGTCTTTCACGGAACAATGTTTTCTCTTATGGTCTATTTCAAATAAGTACAGGGTTGTATTTTAACTTATATGCCCGCGGTATATTAAAATAATAAAAAAACTCTTTATTCTATTTCTGATCGATAAACTGATCCATAACAATATATATATATATATATATATATATATATATATATATATATATATATATATAATAATTTAACATTTATGTTAACGAATTGTCAACAAATGATTATGAATAACTCCGCAAATGCTTTGGATAACAAAATTTAATTCATTTTTTTTAATAAATTAAATAAATAACTGTACCGAATTTAAAACTGGATTTTCAAACGATATCTTATTTGACCCCCATTAAGATGGGGAGAAAATATTGGAGTGATTCTTATCCTGACTTAGGAGTGAAAGTAAAATGATTGAAAACATTGAAAAAATGTCTTTACCTTTAATTAAGAATTGATCTGTTGCTGGGATTTTAAAAAAGGTTGTCGTAGTTTGTGATAATAACTCTGGTTTGTTTTCGTACGGCCACCCTGTATGTATAGATGTTACGATTAAAATATTAAATTTATGACGTAAATATGCTGCAAAATAAAATTGGAAAATAAATAAAATACTACGCTTATATATAAGTATATGTTCAGTAAGAATATTCCCTTTTGAAACACTTTACATTTAGGGGGCGTGTATTTTAGAATTTCTACAAATTTCACTGACGCTCTCGCCAAAACTGAAATCGATAAAAGCGCTCCCGCCAAAATTTTAACGTAATTTCTAAAAATTTACGAAAACTTAATTTTTACCATAACGTTGGAAAATCACAACACGTTCTATCAACACGTATCGATTTTGATGAGATTTTAAAATTACCTTCTATTTGCTAACTTCTAAATCTACCCTATGTCGAGGTGTGCTTTTACCTTGGGGGTGGAATACTTATAACTGATTGTTTCACATGTTATTCACCACTGTGTATTCCACATAACTGATATACTCGTTAAATATGTTTTCGAAAGTTCACGTTTAAGGCCAAATAACTATGCAACAAAAATCAGTTATCTACTACAATCTAAGTACAATTTACAGTTGAAGGGATTTCTTTCAAAGCTGCAAAATTTATATAGTATTAAGATTTTTCAGTCTTCCGGAAAGGCCTTCTTTAGTACTAATAAGATACTCCACCTAACTGTGAAAAGCTTAAAGTGGAATAATAACTCTATATTGGAATACAATGTAATTTTAAGTCTGATTTGACCCAAGTTTGATTTTAGTATGGGAAATGCACTCCAAAAAGTTTTTTTAACTGTTTTTATTTGTGTTTTTAGTCCATTTTAATTATAATAATAACTCTTAAGATTTGAAACTAGCATTGTCTATAATAAAAATAATAATCATTTTTAAGATTTGAGACTAGCATTGTAAAATTTAATTAGAAAACTTTTATATTAGATACAAAATTATTCGGAAACCAATAGTTCTTGAGTTATATGCGAAAAAAGAACGAAAAATATCGAATGTTTTGAATTTTTGAAGTGAAGCTTCTATACTGGAGTTGTATTACTATTTTTCTCTACAGTAGAATGCTAAGGCGAACGTCATGAGAAGGCTTCGTTACAGGTAGCGTCATAGAATAGTGGTTGTTGACATCAATTCACTACTCTCGATCAAAACTGCATATAAAATAACTTACACAATATAGACATTAAATAAGAAGTAAAACATTAAAAGAATATCTGTCACTAAAAGATTCGATTCGTAACGGTTGTCAAAATTTAATAAAACTTACATACTCCTGTGGGGGACAAGTTGGAATTAGGCTTATCTTACCTCCCCCTTCAAAAGTTATATATGCGCTAGGTGAGCTTTTTATTTTTAAGAGGTGAAATCACCCCCTATTGAAAATAATGAAAACAATTTATATTAAGGCATTTTATGGATTTAAATCGTGTTAAATTAGGTAATTGAAATATTGTCAATTATAATAATGGATATTGTGTACATTCTCAACCCTTAAATAATATTAAAAACCACCCCTTTTAATAAAAATAATTGAAAAAAATCGTTTAACAGGTTCAAACGCTTTTGTAGTGCATTTATATCATCTACAATGTAATTCTCTGCTTATATAAAATAATTTTGGTTGATTGCAACACTTCAACCCTTAAAACTACCCCCTATGTCAAAATATATAAAAAAATCTTTTTAAACAACTTCAAAATTTTTAATGTAGATTTATATTCAAAAATTCCGTTCTTATCAATAAAACATTTTTTGATTGGTTGCTTATTTTCAACCCTTAAAAACCACCTCTATGCTTTGGTAAATGTCTAAATAAAAAAATTAAGTATACTCATGATGTTTTTATTGTAAAAAATTATGCATGAAAATACTTTACATTAGAAAGTATACAAAATATATTTACAAAAATAAAAATTATTTACAATATATCAAATTATTCATTGTCTGAAACGTCATTCTCGTCGTCTTCTAACTCCACCTCTTCGTCTATTGCAGGGCAGTTTTGACAATTGTCGCCAGAGCATGTTCCACACGTAGCATTGCAAAATAGACCTAGTCTACGACAGCCACACGCTGAGCCGCAACCCTTTTTGCAATTGCAAAAAATCATCTTCAATAGTTCTTCTGGTGCAGGTAAACTTTTCATTTTTATTGGTTGTAAAATATCATCACTCTTGAACCATCCCCAATCCGTTATATCAATGTCTTTGTTTCCAAGCCATATCTGAGTTTGTAAATAAACTCTTTTGATATGCTCATCCAGGGCACTTACAGTTGGGACAAGAGATGATAATTTAACTGCACTATTTTTAGTTGTGGCTTTAATAAAGGATTCGTATCGCATTTGTTCAAGTAATGATAAATAATCTTCGACCTTATTTATTTTGTTCATGTAAGTGTCTTTGGCAAGGCCATACAGCAAAATTGTACAGTATCTCCCAGCTTCTAAAATGTCTTCGAGATCTGAAGTACTCCTGTCATTGGCACTCATTGGCGGTTTGCACACGCAACTTCAAAGGAGTGTCGCTTCTCTGTGTTCGTTATATATATATATATATATATATATATATATATATATATATATATATATATATATATATATATATATATATATATATATATATATGTATGTATGTATGTATTATATACATATTTGTGTGAGTGTTAGTGTGTCTGTTACGTTTTTCGAATATACTTGAATAAAGCATTTATATATACAGAAAATAAGTTGATGCTCCAAAATATAAATAACATGCTCCAAAATTTTTTTGGAATAACTCAGATAATTTTTAAGCTACAGTGTCCATTACAAAAATATTTTGAAGGTAATTTCAAAAGTTACAACACTAAGTAGATTAAAATATGTTAAAATTCTTTCTTTTTAAATAGTAAAGGGCCAAAGTGCTGATTACAGGTGTGTCAGCCGCTGTATCTCAAACTTCAATTGGCTATATCTCTATTATTTTTCGAGCTACAACAAAAATAAAAAAAACCAATTTTTTGTTAAGAAAAAAACTACATTTTGGTATAGAACCATTTTTCACGTATCTCGTATAGTTTTAGATTTATTTTGAAAAAATGTAAATTTTTAGATAATTAAAAAAAAAGATTTTTTAATTTAAACATGATTTTTTCAAAAAATACGCATTTTAAACAGGAAAAACTTTTAAAACTTATAAATAACACTAAAAAAATGAATTGTAGAAGATATACGTTTAATTTCAATTCTGATCGAAATAGTGTTACTTCTCGTTTTTTTTTAAACGCTAGAGTAATTCAAATTCTTTCTTTCGTATTTCGCTTTGTTTTAATCGAAATGGCTTTTAATATAGCTCATTTTAAAGGTTTTTTCTAGCTCTTTAAAAAGTGTTGTATGAGTTTTTATCAAAAAAGATGTCCATTTTCCGATATTTGATGTTAAATGCATTGAGTATAGTATCCCAAAAATAAAAAGTCATCTTCAAACAATTATAAATCGCTTAGTATTGTACTTATAAAACTTAATAAAAAAACAATCTCTTTGTCTTTTTATAAGCTTTATTTTTGTTCATTATAGATTTTTCAATAAAACGCTTTGTTTTTGAGTTATTCGTACAAAATCATTGGAAAACATGTTTTTTTTGCGAAAAGTTTACTTTTTCGAGTGCGTATAACTCAAAAAGTATTGATTTAGCGACATTTAAATTTATATGACATTTTTTGTTTAAAATTTGATTCTCTATCAATTTCCGGGGTTATTTTGAGTGTAAAAAGTTCAACCCCCTAGATGGGGTGCCAACCACCCCAGGGGTAGAAGCACATATCGGCACCATATAACTTATGTTTTTTGAGTAATTTACTACCCACTGTAAAAATTTCAGATAAATCGGTGCAGTTATAAAAAATTTAAAGGGAAATGCCACAGTAACTGGACTAACACATGTTACCTGATTAATAACAACATTGAACCATCTGTTTAAAATATTTATAATTCTCGTTTTAAGATAATTTTATATAAATACAATAACTACTTTTTTATATATTTAGTTTATATAATAAATAAATTTACTTCATTTAACGAATTTTTTTAAAATACAAAAAATGAATACATAAAAACTTTATTTAATTTTAAATATATTATTTATATTTTAAAAATATAAAAAATATACACTTATGGACAAAAATATCGAATATTTTGGAATTTTCCAAATTTTTTTTGTGGTCACTATTATTTCAAAATAATTTTAGATTACTGATAATACTCATGTAGTAGGCTGATGTACTCAACTGGTTTACGATATTTTGATGTTTATTTTGACGTTTATTTAGTGTTTAGTGTCATTCGTACATTTCATCGTAAAAAACCTTCTTCACATAAAGGAAAAATCTTAATCTTAACTTATTCGGTTATTTTTAGTTTAATTTATTAGGTTTAATTAAATACTGCCTGGATTTAACCAAGTTTAAAACAAGTATCCCATCAATTCGACATTCCGATGAAGTTCAAGTAGCACATATTTTAATTTTGTACGAGGAAGGATATGTAGAAAAAGATATCGCACGACGTCTCAGCAGAACTGAATCTATAGTTTCGAATACTCTAAAAAGATACCGCGAAACAGGAAATTTTATACGAAGGACTGGTCAAGGACGCCCAAGGTGCACAACCGCAATTATTGACCGTTTTTTGGTTCTTAATTCTACACGGAATCGTTCAGTGAGATCGATGCACCACTTCAGAAATGAGCTATTAAATGTTAGACAAGTTAATGTGAGTTCACAAATAGTTAGACGAAGATCAAAAGAAGCAAACTTAAAGACCAGACGCCCCGCCAAAGTTCCGCGTCTCCTCCAAAATCATAAAGCTCGTCGTTTCGAATTTGCAAGAACACATATTTAGTGGAATATCGACAACTGGAAAAACGTTCTTTTCACTGATGAGACCAGAATCCTATTATGGAAGCCAGATGGTCAAATCTCCTCCAAAATCCGCGTCTCCTCCAAAATCATAAAGCTCGTCGTTTCGAATTTGCAAGAACACATATTTAGTGGAATATCGACAACTGGAAAAACGTTCTTTTCACTGATGAGACCAGAATCCTATTATGGAAGCCAGATGGTCAAATCTCCCTCTACAAAAGAGTTGGAGAACAATTCGCCAGCTGCAGTCTCGCCCAGACTGTTAGTTTTTGAGTTGCTGGCATAATTCTTTGGAAAGGTATTAGTTGGGAGGTACGTACCGCACTTGTGAAAGTGTTTGGACGGATGACTGGTGATTCTTGACGTTTAAAACATCCTGTAAGATTATGTTTTGTCATATGTTGGTTACATTGGATATGAAAGTTTCACGTTAATGCACGATAATGTTCGACTACATGGTGCTGCCATAGTGAGTAATTATCTTGATGAGTTTCAAATTCGAAGTTTGGATTGGCCACCGTTTAGCCCGGATTTAAATCCAATAGAGCACATGTGAGATCACCTTAAACGCAGCATACGACAAAGAAATCCCGTTCCAAATAGGATAGAGCTGCTTCGGCTTGCTGCACAGGATGAATGGAATGTAATTTCTCAAGGATATGTCCAAAATTTACTTGCAAGCATGCTAAGAGAGATGCAAGCAGTAATAAGAGCTAGAGGAGGAATACTCGTTACTGATAATGCATTTCATTAAGTGAAAACGACTTGTTTAAGCAATTTAAATTATCATTTAAGTTTAGATTAAAATAACTTTATTTACCTAATATTAAACATTTATTTTTTTCGCAATTTTCTCCGCATAAAAACTTAAAATTGTTCATTAAACATTGTTAAAATAAACTTCTATTTTACAATAAACGACATGATTGACCATAATTTATTTTGAATATACAAAAATTAGAAAATTCCAAAATATTCGATATTTTTGTCCATGAGTGTAGTATAAAGCTTCACCCTAATCTGCTGTACGGCGTACTGTTCCACTTTTTTATATAACTTATTATTTTTTTAATTTAATTTACTATCAAACGACATTTATTTATATATTCATAATTTCATATGAATATAATTTCATACACATACCTAACAAGGGGTTGGCCATTAGGTATACAAAATGTCAAAACTGTCCATAATTTGTTATTTTGATTTTTGAAATGTTAATTAATTTTTTTTAAATTTGTAAATACAGAAACATAGTATAAAGTTTCGCGCTATAGTCCGGTAAAATAAGGATGCAACCTCGGAATGAAAGATAATAAGCTGAAAATTTGCATACGTCTTTATTTTGATGGCATAAAACTTACCTGAAAAGTCTTATATAATCACGTGTCCGCGACTTAAGATATTTAAGGTCAAAGGTCACGAAAATGAGTTTTCAGCAAATATCTCGTTTCCCTTACACTTTATGACATTTAAGGTGGTAAGAAAAATTGTAGAATGGAAAATTCTCTTCAATTTTTGTCTGAGGTACATTTATGTACCTTCAACCCTTCTTAAGATAGAGCGCAAAGAGTGGGGGACCGCTTACCTGTGTATACGGTAACGCGAAGTCAGCCAGTAGGATTCAATAAATAATAAGTTATATAGTTAATTATTCACTTAAAATACTATTCCGTCCTATATCTATTCCGAGCTCGTCCTATCAAGATAACTAGCAAATCAATATCTTCTCCTACAATGACGGAAGTTTTTCCTACATGTTCAGACTCTGCAATAGCTGTTTCTACAATGAGAACATCAGCATCATCTCTGGCTTGTTTTGTAGTGATATTAACAGCTTTTAATTTGTCGATAAGCATGTCTATAAAGATTTTTTTATTAGATGTGTTCGATAAAAATTGTTCTTGGCTGATAGGCACATTCATTGTTTCATCAAAACGGAGTTCGTAAGATTTTGAAATACCGGCAGTTCTTCTTAGTTGTTCCATTGCTTTAATGTTCTTAGTGTAGTCTGAGTAACCATCAAATACAACAACGATACTTGAGCCATAATGTGTTTGTAAATATCTGACCTATTTATGTAAAATATTACAGAAAGTATCTTTATTCCATACAACGCCGTGCAAAAGAAATCCTCCATCGATAATATATGTTGTAGTATTTAAATAATTTATATGACCGTCATTTCTTTCAATACTTGCAGTTTTTAATGTTTGTAAGCCACGCACAACACTCACAGAGACACCTTCTGATATTAACTTGTTACAAATATAATACAAATCAGCCATTGCAATTAAAAATATTCACTTAAAATTATACGTCTGTCGATGCTAAGATGTCGTTTTCAACTGAACGATAAAATAATTTTTTTTCGGTAAAGAAATACTAAAGCAGAGAAATAGCTCTACCCTACCATTCCCATCATCAAGTGAAATATCCCTCCACCGCTATTGTGCGTATATACATAGAAGTCCCAAACTACTTCGCCACGGTGTGTAGAAAGTCATATTAAAAAAAACCGGTTAGGTCATACATAACAAAGGAGCATCTGCTACAGCTTCGCAGAAACAGCAACCGCCGTACAAGAGATTTGTATTTCGAGATATAATATTCGTAGTAATATGGACGAAAAGTATTTTATTTAATATTGTATGTTTGTTAAAAATAAAATAAATATTATATAAAAAATATATATTTTATAATTAATATCTATAAATATAGTTTATTAAATAATAAATAATAAAAATTTAATGATAATAATAGTATTTTAAGTGAATAACTAACTATATAACTTATTATTTATTGAATCCTACTGGCTGACTTCGCGTTACCGTATACACAGGTAAGCGGTCCCCCACTCTTTGCGCTCTATCTTAAGAAGGGTTGAAGGTACATAAAAGTACTTAAGACAAAAATTGAAGAGAATTTTCCATTCTACAATTTTTCTTACCACCTTAAATGTTATAAAGTGTAAGGGAAACGACATATTTGCAGAAAACTCATTTTCGTGACCTTTGACCTTTAATATCTTAAGTCGCGGACACGTGATTATATGAGACTTTTGAGGTAAGTTTTATACCATCAAAATAAAGACGTATGCAATTTTTCAGCTTATTATCTTTTATTCCGAGGTTTGCCCCGTTTTTTGCCTTATTTTACTGGATTACTAGTCTACAGTACCACCTACTGTACCACTTTTTTTTCATATTTTGATTAATGAAAAGTTAAGCCCACATTTTACAACTCACGCATAGTGAAATTATCGTTTGTAGTGATATTTTGGAGCGATGTATGCTAAAAATTAAGTGTATATGCTTTACACCCAAAAATTGTTATTTTAATAAGATACCATTTGGACCATAAATTATATTCTATGTGATAGCCCATGTATATCGAAATAATTATTGAATTGAATTATTAAAATTTTTTCAACAGCATAAAATTATTTAGAAAAATTTACAGTTCGAACTTATGAATATAGTATAAAGAATCTATGCTCTATAACTATATAAAATAAATTATAATGCACTTTGGGCAACTACATAGGAACATCTTATAACTTACACAATTTCTATAGTAGCAGCTCCTGAGAAAACATAAATTTTTTGACTGGTTTCTTCCCAATCAGATTGACTGCCCTTTACTTCAAGTTTAACAGTGTATTCTACACCTTCAACAACGTATTGAGCTGGTATTACTATTACTGGTTCTAAAAAAATATATCTGTATTAAAAAACATTATCGGTAAGGGACAAAAAAAAATTTAAGTATAAATATTAATGCATTGCTTTATTAGAAAATGTTTTGTGTCACATTCCCACAAGGAGTGTTTATTAGGTTTTTAACCCTAGAGTACTAACGTACGTAAATTTTACGTACCGATTTTAATCTGACAGCAAAAGTAGTTTTGCTACAATATCTAAAATTTGGAACTTGTTTATTGAAAACTGTGTCGAAAATTATAAAGCTAGTTTATAATATGTGACAATCGACGAACAACTCCTAGGATTTCGTGGCAGGTGTCCAATTCCAATGTATATGCCAAACAAACCTAATAAATACGGCATAAAAATACTTATGGTTTGCAATGCCCACGGCATTCCTTTAGCAGAACATTTTGTCACAAGCCTGACGAGACCTTTACATGAAAGTAGACGTAATGTGACAATGGATAACTGGTTTTTCAGCATCCCTCTTGCGAATAAATTATTATCATCCTCTTACAAGTTGACAGTGGTCGGAACACTCCGAAAAAATAAAGGAGAAATACCCCCTGAATTGCTCGATAACTAAACTTGAAAGTGTGGTTCAAGTATGTTTGTGTAAGATGAAAACATTAATTATGAAACAACAACAACAAATCCAAAATAACCCATACATATAATTCAACTAAAGGGGCTGTAGATACGTTTGAGCAAATGTCTCAAAACATTTGCTATAATAGGAAGACTAGAAGGTGGCCGCTATGCATATTTTACAATATGATGAATATTGCAGGAGTAAGCGCTTTTGTAATCTGCCATCACAATGCAACTAAAAACAAACAGAAGCCATTATCAAGATTAAGTTTTATGCTGAAACTTTATGAACAATTAACGAAGCCGTGACAATAAATAAGACTCCAAACAGTACCAACTTTATCAAGAAGTCTCAAAGAGAGTCTTTACATGCTTTTGAATTTGAAAGTTTATCGTGTACATATTACTACAAGATTCTGTTCTGTGTTAGAAGTATATATTTTATGTTGTTTATGTTTGGATTATTAATATTTCAATGTTTTTTATTTGTATCGTTCATAAATAAACTTCTCTTGATAGATAAATTAGATATGAAATAAAAAGAAAATACTAGACCTAAATCAATGAGTACGTAAAATTTACGTAGAGTTAGCATTTACGATTGTTAAAGAAACGTTAGTATTCTAGGGTTAAAGGCCATAACTACGATTTAGCCATAAATGGTGTTTAAATTAACGTTAATTACTAATGCAAGCAAACAATTTCCCAAATATCTTCTAACCCAATTAAAAAAAAAATCTGTGTTAAAATACATGTATAATATTATATTAAAAATAGTTATTAGTTGTTGAACTTTGAAATTTAAACTAATGACAATTTAACACCTCTGACGTATTACAAATAAGGTAAAAAAATATATTAAAATAGTAGAAAAATGTTTGTATCCAGGATCCTATATATGCAAGTTGACGAAAGAATGTGTTTAGTACATAATAATCAAAATACTTAAAATGATATGAAATGAAATGAAAGATAAAATGAAAAATCAATAAGAAAGTGATGTTTAAAAAATTAAAAATTAAAATTAAAAAATTTATTTTATTATATTAAAAATTTTGTTTAATTAAACAACCCCGAAAGTTGCATATATTCTTTCTAATTGTTGATCGTTCTGCTGTATATCCACAATGGCATTTTATTACTCTGTTTTTTGTAACTTTTTACAACCTTTTTCGTATTATTAATGTCATAGTGTCATGTTATTTCTCTATACCTTTTACAAATTTGTTAGTGCCTCTTTTTATGTACTGCTATTCCCTGTATTATCTGTCAGTTCGCTAATATCTTCTCTTCTTTCCATATATTTTTCAATAGTATTAGTATTTTCCCTCTGCTTTCTTTTTCCGTATTTTAAGTTTCATGTTATATTCGTTTTTACCAGGAACTTTTCCATTTTTGATCCTCTATATTACTTCCCTCAATTCCTCTATTGTTGACTTTTTTGAGCTTTCGATGTGTGTTTTGTCTGCTTCTCCTTTGTCCTCTGTTTCCATTTCCTGGTTTGTTTCTTCTCTGGTATATTACTCCGTCGAGTTCTTTATAGTGATCTGCCCATATCTGCTTATATTTATAGTCCTCTATTATAACTATTTCCTCTTTATTCTCTATTCCATAAAAATGTATTTTTTAATTTGTTCTTTATTATTGTTACAAAATAATTCGGTGTTTCTATTTGTTTTTTCCTATTCTACTCCTTGCATTTTTTATTTAAACTTTTCAACTAAATCGCAAACGTACACGTGACTTACGATTTTGTCCAGATGACATTCATAAAATATTTGAGCTGTTCGTAAATAACACTGGTTCTGGGAGCCAAATATGAAAATGACATCCACGCGTTCAGGTATATTATAAACCATCGTGACAACTACAGCTAAATGACAGTACCGATCGTACAAATAATGAAAAATGACATTTGAAATTCTCAAATAAAACAAAAATTATTGAGCCCAAAAAACAGATATTTTCAACTTGTTTTGCAAAAATGGCAAAAAAGTCCGAAGAGCACTTATTATTTAAAATAAAAGTTCGGAAGATAGCATTACAAACACAAAAGTTATAGTAAGCTGGGTGATATTAACACCCTGTGTAATTACTAAACAACATTTATACAGTGTCATTAACAGAATCAACAGAAACTTCGTTAAATTTTTCATTTAAGCCAAAGTTTTACAATTATTGCTCCACCCTGTATAATTATTATTTATACCATTGAATAGCATTATTTTTGGTCTTTCAATGATGTATCACAAGTAGGGGTTTACAATTTAAACTTTTTTGGTTGTGGTGGATGGAGCCTAGAGGGTTGATGGGGGAGAGTTTTCTTTCATGTCATTTTAATTCGCCCTTACTGTCCTACAAACGGTATACATATATATATATATATATATATATATATATATATATATATATATATATATATATATAAGAAAAAGTAGTCCAAAGTTTTTTGACTAGTTTGGAAAAAATATATGTAAATACTTTTTTCTTTTTGGGTGTGGTAGTCAATAAAAAATAGAGCTTTGCTAAGGCGTACTATTTATTCTGAATCCAAGCTTTCGGTGGTTTTTTGCCACCTTTATCAAGGTCTACAAAGAAAATTACTATGTTGTAACAAACTGAATGGTGCCAAAAAGGCTGTAAAAAACTATAAAAAACTTACCCGAATGTAAGATTCGTGGCTTAAACAACAACGTTAAATAACATGATAAAACTGAGGTTGCAACTAAACTTAAAAATGTTACAACAAAAAACATTTTTAAGTTTAGTTGCAACCTCAGTTTTATCATGTTATTTAACGTTGTTGTTTATGCCACGAATCTTACATTCGGGTAAGTTTTTTATAGTTTTTTACAGCCTTTTTGGCACCATTCAGTTTGTTACAACATAGTAATTTTCTTTGTAGACCTTGATAAAGGTGGCAAAAAACCACCGAAAGCTTGGATTCAGAATAAATAGTACGCCTTAGCAAAGCTCTATTTTTTATTGACTACCACACCCAAAAAGAAAAAAGTATTTACATATATATATATATATATATATATATATATATATATATATTATATATATATATATATATATATATATATATATATATATATATATATATATATATATATATATATATATATATAATATAATACGATTCTAAATTAGTCCTATACAAACCTTCTCTGAGATTTCCTTTACAAAATTTCGACAACGTCTCTTTATTTACTGTGCAGCTCCATTTGTATTCAAGATTTCCAGTAGAATTAGCTGGAGATTCGGTATCTATGGAGTCACTTCCATCCAAAATGATGTCTTTATTTATTTCCCAAGTTAACTCTAATCCGCCTTTTATAATGGGGATAGGTGTTTCTTTCTCGATTTCAAAGGTGCACTAGAATAAAATTAAATTGTATTATCGAAAATACTAGAGCCTCTGGAATAAAAATACCGCGGATTGTGCTTTTAGACACTAGCACAGACTGACATAAATAACCTAATTTATTGTTTACAATTTTTTAAATATTAATTTCATTGCAACATACTTATACATCGATATAATATACCAAAGAATATGGAACCTATGAATAAATAATTGCGTCCAAAGGAGCTAATAGAAATGGCCAATTCTCGTTTGCCAGATGTCAGTGGTGTACGAAAAAAAATTCTTTTAGTACATATGTATCAACAATAATTATTTATTTTCGGTTTTATTTACATTTGAATCAAATATATAATGACGTGTAACATTACAAAATTAAAACAATGAGTATTTTTATACCATGTAAACATAAAACACATATATTTTACAGGAACGTAGTTGCGCATCGCACGCCACTGATGTGACTGATAATTTATTAATTTACCAAAAAGAATACATTTAATCAACGATTCTAAACGTTTTACCATTTGCGACCCAATTTTCAATAATCATTTTCACAGCGCCTTCCCTCGTACAATAACAGTATATTATCTATGCTTTTTTACAGTAAAATCTTAATTGACGGATCTACAAGTAAAGGCTCCCCCAAACCAACGCGAATTATTCGCAGCGGATTCGTGACGGAAAGTTCGCAGTCGAATTCCTGACGGAATTCGTAAAGAACTTCATATTGAAGCGAATATATTCGCGTCATACTCGTATGTGTCTAGTATTGAGAAGAGTTGGTGACAATGAAAAACAAAGAATACTACTCAGTGATCTCAATTCTTCACAAAAATGTATACATCATCAGATGAAGAAGAAGCTCTTGTAATGTTAGCAATGGAGGACGACAATTCAAGGTAAAATTATTATCTATAGTTATCCTAAAACAACAATATGGACTATATTATGAATTTAATCTTAGGAAAAGAAGAAAATGGGTTCATGATATCAATCTAGAAAGACTGAAATGTGGGGAATATCACACGCTGATGCCTCAATTACGAAAAGACGATAAAAGATGCTACATTTATTTTAGAATGACAATAGATTGTTTCGATGAACTGTTGCACCTTGTAGAAAATGATATTAGAAAATCAGACACGAATTTCCGAGAAGCTATTTCTCCCGAAGAACGGTTGGCCATAACATTAAGGTAAGAAACTGAAAAAAAACTGCAGGCATTGTTTATATCATTAATTTACTACAGTAAAAGAGAATAAGGATCAAAATAACTCTAAAATATACTTTATGTATTGTAAGGGTCAAAAGAATTGACATAGTTGGAAACTGATGGATTATGAGAAGCTGCTTGGTTGCAACTCTGCGCCAAGTTGTGTAGTGTAACATAATTATTTTCACAATTCACTTCATAGAACCCAGAAGTATTCGATTGTTTAGGTAATGCAGTGTCATTTGGTGAAGGTAGGGATACAACCGAAATACTTCCAACGGAAGAGGGGTTTTGATAGGTGTCTGTACTTTCAGCTCTAGATTGATGGCTATTCAAAGAACTTTCCTCCAATTGAAGCAACTCCTGCTCCATGATAAATCTTCATTTTTGTTTCAATTTGCCTTCTAGGAGAGAAATATTTTACCGTAGAAGCATGAGCCAAAAACAGTTGATCGGTAGCATCATGCACTACTCTCTTTTTGCTCTCAAAATAACTGATCATATCTTTCACAGATGTGGAGGACTCAGAATTGCGTTTTCTGTTTGTTCTGCCTGTAGAAGGAGTTTCATTTGAAAGAGTAACCCTAGGAGCTTCATTTCGAGTAGGTTTCGATGAGAAGGGTTGAATCTTATTCTGGGAATCATCTGTCTGAGTTGTTAGTAGATTTTTACTACACGTTGGTTTCTGTACTGCGGAATTTTCATCCGTTAATATATTTTCGGGTGATTCTATATTTGGGAATGCTTCAGATTCTTGTGTATCAACATCTGTGACATTGGATGCAGTCTTAGCAAAATTTAGGAACGGTTTGAACGATTCCATATGATCTGCCCATATCCATTTTTTTTTATCGCTTGCCGCTTGTCCAGTTCTAGTTTTATTAGTTCTTATGTACTTAGCGTACGTATCGCGCAGATTCCTCCATTTTTTTTAATCTCATCCCCTGAAACAAAATACTCTTTTTTAGGTATCTGGCTACCGGAGATACATTTTATACAATAGGCCATAGTTTTAGAGTCGGGTTTTCGACTGTAAGTGCCATAGTTGTAGAAGTTTGTGAAGCTTTATGTAGAAATTTGCAACATATTTACTTGCCCGAACCAACTACAGAAATATGGAAAAAATCTGAGGAAGGTTTTAGAAATACCTGGCGATTCCCAAATTGTATTGGTAGCATCGATGGCAAGCATGTTACTATCAAGTGTCCAGACAAAACAGGATCTAATTATTGGTGTTATTTGAATAAGTTTTCTACAGTATTAATGGCTATTGTTGGCCCAGATTATAGATTCATTTCAGTTGATATTGGCGGTTTTGGTAAAAACAGCGACGGTGGAATATTCGAAGCTTCCAACATGGGAAGAAGATTTGAAACAAATCAGATGGGTGTACCTGAGCCGAAAAATCTCCCAGGCCAGAATGAACTTTCCCCCCATGTCTTAATTGGAGACGAAGCCTTTGCACTAAAACCATACTTGTTGAGGCCCTTTCCATACAGTCAAAGCAGAACAGATATTTTCAAGGAAAATTATAATGTGAGGCTCTGTAAAGCGAAAAGAGTAGTAGAAAACGCTTTCGGAATATTGGCACAAAAACGGCGTATATTCTACAGACCAATGGAAACAAAAATTGATACTAGTATTCTCATTGTGAAAACTGCATGTATTTTGCATAATTTTCTAAGGACAAAAAAATGTGATGATAGATTCATAGAACTTTTAGATCCACCAGAGCCTGAACTTGGAGCATTTCAAAATCTGGACAATGACCCAAGGAGAGCTGCAAGACTGGCATTTTCTGTTCGAGAAAAATTTGCCACGTATTTTAATTCAGGACTATGAATAGATTGTTCACGATGAAAATAATGGACTCTTCTTGCAGTAAATATAGTATTGTTTAGGCCTCTGCTTTTCTTTAGTCTTAGATGTAGAAAAATAAACCAATACAAATCGTAAAACTACTCACCATTTTCGCCTATTTCTTCTCCTATTTTAGTCCAAATCTTGTCCTTTTTCCTTACATTTTTATAATCTTCATGAGAAAGGTCATAGAGAATAGGATACTTTCGAACCAACTCAATAATTCTCTCCATTTCAATTTTTTCACATGCGAAACCACTGCAAAACTGATAAAAACGCTGTCGAGTGCGAACTAAGATTCCGGACGAATAAATACACAGACAAAACGCATGCCCGAACGACGAAAATTGTACTTGTCTGAACTTGTATACTTACCACAGTGGAAACAATTCAATGCGAATCGTATGCGGTACGGAATTCCGCAGGTAATGCGAATTTTCCGCGTTGGTTTGGGGGAGCCTTTAAACCAGCAATCTCCACTTTGACAAATTTGCATTTTATTAAAGTTTTATGTTGCTTTGTTATTTATAATTATTTGTACATTGGCTTGAGTTATTCACCAAATTAACTTAGTTATTTCATTAAATTTTAAGTAATTAACAATTCAAGTTTGTGAGATTTCTGGTTTTGCTTTAAACAGTTGGATATTGCCGATTTTGCCACAGAAAAAACAATATATGAATGCAAAAAACACACATCTTCTTTGAAACTAAATTTTTATTGAAAAAACCTTAAAACAAATATTTATGGAACAAAAGAGTTTAAACAACCAAATCTCAAACTTCGTTATAAGCATAAGCTTCTCCTTCAATATGTTCAATAAATCCTTCATTTTTTAGAATCAATAAGTTTTTTCACTCTTCTCAAAAATGTTTTGTTAACATACTCGTTTGTTGAATGATCCTTTCTACTGTACGTAAAGATACTCTAGTATCTTCACTTACACTTTGTTTAATACTGGTTCGATTATCTTCAGGAAATAGAATTTGCATATATTTAAATACATTGTAAACTATTTCTTTGGATTCTGGTGTCAATCTGATCTGTTTACTCGTACTACACTTAACCATCTCCATTCTACAAAATAGTTCTAATACGCGTGGTAGCACCTTTCTTGTTGAGACTCGACAATATAATGAGATTAAAGTACGAACTCGTTTGAAATCCAGTGAGTAGAAATTTTTGGAAATAATTCTTATCAGTTCTTTGTATATCATTAACCTGTCGTTAAGGACTCATTAATAATGACTTTATAATTACGGTTTTAAGGTAACTGATACTAAATCAGAAATTAACTTTTACCAAACTTTATAGAGTATCAATTATTAAAGATGGTATTAAAAACAAACAAAAAGTTTGGTATCTATAAAACAATCTGTGTACAATCAAACTTTATTTATTATTTAAGTGAGTAATAATTTTGTAATTAGTGCGATTTCAAATAATTTAATTTGTTTAATATTGCAACGCCATTGCATGGGTCTGATTATAGATATTCTATTGTCTGCGCGATTAACTATTTCGTGGAAGGGCTCGCCAATGATTTGAAATAAGCTGTACCTGTTTAACATTAAAATATCTGGTAAAACTATATTCACGTTAATCACCTGTCAAATTCATGTGGGACATTGTAGCTAATAATGTGTATCAGTTCCGTCGTTTATCGGCTAACGTAAAAATATTAACATGTTCCATATTTTGGTATATTATATCGATGTCACTATAAATAATGTTTCCCTTCTTCTTCTTTAAGTTCCATCTGCTATCGAAGGTTGGAAATCATCATGGCTATGCGGACTCTATTGACTGCCGCTCTAAAAAGTTCTGCACTACCGCATTCAAAACATTCCCTTAAGTTATTAGGCCAGGATATTCTTCGTCTTCCCACATTTCGCTTTCCTCAGATTTTGCGTTTCATAATGTTTTCCTACGAGTAATATAGTGTGAATATTATCTTCTTTTTTGATTGCCTTCTCCTACTAAAGATCAGCCACAATTTTTTTCTGTCTTGCGTCTTCCGCAGCAAACCTTTTGAGTCCAAGTATATCCAATCTAGTCAGTAGGAAGACGCCAGAACTCGTGGCTGAAAGACCTGAGGAGATGGTTCGACCGCTCATCCGCAGAGATCTTTCGCGCAGCAGTTTCCAAAACTACAATTGCCATTTGGATCGCCAACCTTCGAAAGGAGACGGCGCAATGAGAAGAAGATATCCAATCTCATATATCTTTAAACCAGGGGCACTGTCTATATCCTGGTCCACATCTACCTTCGATTCTTACCTTTTCTTATGAACTGAAGGAAGTGATATATATCGTGTCTTATGATCAAGACATGCTAATTTCCCCTTTTTAATTTTATTTCAATGATCTCAGGTTCCCAAAGTTAAGTTAAGTCGAAGATATATGGAGAACTATTCGTTGTACCCTCACTTTAATTCCCTTAAGTTTATTCAGGCTGCTTATTTTTAGCCTCCACGGTTTAATCTTATGCAAAAGTATGGGATATATATGTAGCACTTTACAAAATTGTTTCTTATTTTTAAATTGAGATATCTATTCCTTTTCACATTTTACATATATCTCCATTATTGGAACCAATTATAAAATAAGTTTTAACCTAAATTCTCAAAGTGCTCATTTGCGAAAAATAGTGCAAAATAGTTATCGACAACACAACATACACCTGTATATGATAAGAGTGGCAGTGGCAGATATGAACGACGTCATGACAACTCTAACCTCAATACAAAGGTAACTATAATCACTAATGAACAAGTGCGAGATGCAGTTGAAGCAGCGAAGATGTATAACAAACCCATTACTGGAACAGCTTCTAACTCTAATTTATCTACAGAAGTGAAGACAGTTCCAAAACTTGGATTTTTAAGTGTTTATCAACTGCATCCTGAAACGACAACCGAAGACTTGACTAATTATCTAAAGGTAAATGCTCCAAATGTCAGTTTCTACTGCAAGAAGATAAAGGTTACCGAGTACCAGGCTAGTTTCAAAGTTTCATATCCATTACATTACAAAGATGAAGTCTTCAACCCCAGCATCTGGCCTGAGGGTTCGATGGTCCGCCGTTTTAACTTTAAATACAAGAATTTTACCAGCCGCGGTCCCCAACAAAATAAGAAATGATTGTTACGAATCCGGAATTGGGCAATCTAGATGCTACAAATAAGTTTGGAGGCAGAACCAATCAACTAGAGATCGTATGTATAAATTCTCAATCTATTATAAACAAAATAAGTCTTATCGAATTATTGCTTGAAACTGAAAGTCCGGATTTGCTATGTATATCTGAGTCATGGTGTAGTGACAACAATATAAATCTTCCTAATTATCTCTTAGGTTCGTACTATAATCAAAGTGATCATATACATGGTGGTGTACTTATATTTGTAAAGGTTAATTTTAAATTTAATATTCCAAGTTTTCTCACGAACATCTGTCAAGATTTTAACTTTGAGTGTTGTTGTATTAGTTTTAGATGTGACTCAAAAAAATTTTGTTTACTCCATGTATCGCTCCCCTAATGGGGATATTGATATTTTTATACATAAATTATATCATGTATTTAATATTTGTTACGTTAAATATGATTGTGTTATTCTTTGCGGTGATCTTAACATCGATTATCTTAAAGAGTCAAGGAAAAAATCTATATTGATGGATTTCATGATTAGTTTTGGACTTAACTGTAAAAATACTAAACCAACTAGAATATTTACAAACAAAAACGGTGTAATTTCACGATCGAAACTAGATTATTTTCTTACCAATATTCCTCAATTATACAATGAGGCTGTCGTGAACTACAATTTAGGTGATCATCTAGGACTTCATTTTAGTTTAAACATATCTGAGAGTAACAATACTGCTACATCCCAGATAGCTACTTATAGAAACTTATCAAAGAATTGTTTATCTAATCTTTTGTTGAGTCTTGATTCTGAGAATTTCGAAAATGTTTATTAATATTCAAATGATGTAGATGATGCATATAGAGCTTTTTTGAACACTGTCTCATATCATATTGATACAACATGACCTTTAATATCAAAACGCATAACTACTAATACCAACAGAAAATGGATCAATACTGAAATTCTTCAGCTTAGTAAAAAGCTGAAGGATTTATTTTGGCTAGCAAATGTTAGTGGTAATCCAGATTTAATGTATAACTATAAAATACAAAAGGCCAACTTTATCCGTAAGGTAAAGGATATAAAAAAAGCCTCATATCAAAGTTATCTACATAATCAAAATAATAATAAAAGAAGGAAGGAGATATGGAAAACTGTGAATCGTCAAACTGGTAAAAATAAAAACAATTTTGAGTGGAGCATTACTGACAATAATAAATTATTGATACATCCAGAACACACAGCAAACAAATTTGGTGAGTATTTTTGTACATCAGTCAAACGCACATTATTAAAACATTTCAATAACTATACCTTTAACGATTTCACAACTATGACAATTAACAACACATTCTTTTTTTCTGAGGTCTCACCATTTGATATTGAAAATGCTATATCTTCCTTAAACTATACCAGCTCAGTAGGTATTGATCAAATCCCCACTAATATAATTAAATACATTTCTTCATATATATCTCCTGTTCTGTCTCACATCATCAACCTATCTGTCAAGGATGGCAGGTTTCCAAGTGACCTTAAAACGGGAGTAGTTAGTCCAATTTTCAAAAAGGGAGATCCATGTTTGGTTGATAATTACAGGCCAATCACCGTAACAAGTGTACTCTCTAAGATTATCGAAAAGTGTATTTACAGTAAAATGTTAAATTTTCTGAATAAATATATTATCTTAAATAAATGCCAGCATGGTTTTCTTCCTAATAAATCTACAGAGAGTGCTTCTATTTCATTATTTAATTATATCCACGCCGCTTTGGATCGAAAAAGGTATGTGGGTGCACTCTTTTTTGACTTAACTAAGGCTTTTGACTCTATTGACATTGAAATTATACTGCATAAATTAGAAGCCCTTGGTTTTCGGGGTCATTTCTTGAACTGGTTAAGGTCATACTTACAACATCGTAAATTCCTAGTAAAGTCGATAATAAGAAGTCATCTATTTTTAAACTTGATCGAGGTGTACCGCAAGGCTCCGTATTGGGACCCTTAATATTTCTTTTATATGTCAATGATTTGATAAATTTTTTAACTGCAGACCATACAGTTCTTTATGCAGATGATTCAACAATTGTAGTTGACGAGTCAACTGAAGTCGAACTCATTTCAAAAATGAACTTAGTAGCACAGGAATTTATAACCTGGTGTAAAAGGAACTCTTTAATGGTAAATGCAAAGAAAACTATTTGTATGCAGTTCTACTCGCGCTGTAAGCCATCCCATGGTTATAAAATCACAGTCAGTTCTGAGGAAATACCCTTTAGTGATACAACACTATTTCTTGGTAGCATTCTAGAAAGTAATATGACATGGGATGAAAATGTCACTACAGTCTGCAAAACAATGAATAAGGGTTACTATGCGATCCTTCAGTTGAAAACTCTATTTAACACCAATCACTTGATAAGTGTGTATTATGCATTGGTTTATTCATATATGGTCTATAATGTTGTCTTGTGGGGAAACTCTAGAAACTATTCTAGAGTTTTTATAATTCAAAAGAGAATTCTTAGATTGATATTCAATATTGATAATAGACAATCATGTCGTAAATATTTTATTGAACACAGACTGTTGACTTTTCATGCTTTATATATTTATAAGTGTATTATTCACGTCAAAACTAAATTTCAAAATTTTACTCTCAACTCTGACTTTCATAATTACCCGACAAGACACGGGAGGTTGATAAGCGTGTGTAAACACTCCACAACTCTCTTTGAAACTAGCCCTGATTTTACAGGATCTAAATTTTACAATTGTTTGCCACTTAATATAAGAAATGAAAATAATATTCAAAAATAAATTAAAAGCATGCTTGATCCAATTATGCGTTTACAACCTAAATGATTATTTTGACTTAATAAAAGACTACAGGGAATGAGGACCGACGGGTTCAGAGACGCTCTATATCGCATATCTTTTTTTTTATATTTTATTGATTTTGTTTTATGTAATTGTCCTATATAACTTGTTGATCATGCTTTATGTACTATATGACTTGTGATGGGATGGGATCCCAATGTGATCTGATGGGATTAATAAATAATATTCTATTCTATTCCATCAAATTTACCAGTTCCGGGAAAAAAATTTTCCATTTTTTTTCCATGTCTGCCAATTTTTAGGGAAAAATAAATTTTCGTTAAAAATTTATAGCACACAGAGCAGTTATACTTGACCCACTACATAAACTATTAAGAAAATATGTTAAGTTCATCTGAACAAAATAATGTCAATAAGCCTTTGATATGGTAAAAACTTGTGTGATGTGTTAACAACCAATTATGAAGATATTTGTCCCAAATGTTTCAATTAAAATCGACACAGATGCATGCATGTGTCCTCGACGCATCAAGGAATTTGGATATCGGTTAAAATACTTGGGAATTCCAAGGTTGGCCAAATCCAAATTTCTAATTGATTCGATGCAGGGAAATTCCACTTTCGCTACGTAAAACAAAGGATTTGTTTTACATAAAAGCAGGTAGATTTTCTCTCATCGGTCAGTCGAGCTTGCCTCTTCTACTGTAGACCTAGTCGGTGCTATTATTGTACCTACTAAGTTATTGTTTTATTTCTGATTTCCTATATACCATTTTTATTTTAGCAATATTGTATATTCAGACCTTTTCAGGTTAGAATATTACATTAATCTATATTTGTTCATGTACTGATTGTTTGATTGTTTATTTTTCTTGTATTTTGTGTCTAAGTTGTTCTTCCGTAAGTTAAGAACACTTAGAAATATTTATCTTGCTTTTTCTATTTTATATTTTGATTTGTACTTTGTCTAAGTAGTTCTTTCCGGTAAGTCAAAGAACTCTTAGAAATATTTCTCTGAATATTTGACTTGTTATTTTAATTGTTTGCCTAAGGCGTTCTTTTCCGGTAAGTCAAAAGAACACTTAGAAATATTTTCATAATCATTGTTGCATTATTATTTCCGATATTTTATCTAAGATATTTTCTTCTTTAAGTTAAGAAAATACTTAATATATTTTTCTCTTTCACTTTCTATTTTATGCTAAGTTGTTTCTTCCGTAAGTCAAGAAACACTTAGCAATATTTCCACATCTTTTCTATATTTGATTTTTCTTATTTTCTATTATAAGTCGTTCTTCCGTAAGTCAAGAAACACTTATTTGTGCATTTATTTTACTATATTTGATTCTATTGTTTATTTTCTGTTCTAAGTTGTTTCTTCCGTAAGTCAAGAAACACTTAGACATATTTCTATAATCTGTTTCATTTTTGCATTTCTCGTTTTATATTTTGAGTATTTTATTTTTCCACTCTAAGTCGTTTCTTCCGTAAGTCAAGAAACACTTAGAAATATTTCCATATTGTACTCTCACATTTACATATTTCATTTATCTATATTTCTGTCCTAAGTTGTTTCTTAAGTCAAGGAATACTTAGATCATTTTTACCTATCTGTTTTCCATTTTTGCTCTGTTACTTTGTAACTGTTCCTTGGAACCGTTACCTATAACAGATATTTGTCACTGGAACTGTTATTTATAAAAGCGGTGGTATTTAACCTTTCTATCAGCGACAAACCAAAGATGGTGAATACCCGATCCAATTCCGGGGATAGGAAGAAGCCCGAAGAGCCGGCGATGGGTCCTACAGGCCCAAATGCCCCCTCTCGGCAACATGGCGCCCAACCCACAAAATCCGAATCCACGACCCCAGGACCGTCTTCAAGCCAGCCTTCCACAGCTGACTTTATCTCTGCCCTAATGCAAGCGATGACGGCCCTATCCACTACTCAAGGCACTACACCCCAGATGCCTCAACCTGAGCCACCGAAGCCCAGGATTACATATATGAAGCCCCCTCAATTCTCAGGCTGGGACACTGAAAACCCTCTCAACTTCCTAACCAAAGCTGAGAATTTCCTAACTAAATATGACGTAGACGAGGACAACTGGATAGACTATCTCATCGACAACTCACTCCACGGCGATGCGAAGAAATGGAGCCAGAAGTTTTCATACACGGACCTGCCATACACCACATTTCGAGACCGTCTACTAAGGAGATACAATGACCCTGCCGCAATTTCAACCCTGACGTCGAAGCTTCATGGAGAACATCAACGTAGAGACGAATCCACGGAGGAGTTCATTAACCAGAAATCTGCCTTATTCAGACGTCTCATGCCACATACCCCCGAGGACCAGAGGTGTATAACGATAGCGAACTTACTGAGACCCGACATCGCGATCTGCCTGAGAGCGAACATCCCCAGAACCGAGGAAGACCTTCTGACAATCGCCCAGGGCATGGAATGTGACATCCGCCGGACCGGCAAACCCCAGCAGCAGCAGCAGCAACAACAGCCGTACCGTCCCCTACGTCAGGATAACGCTCCACGACACCCTGAGGCGATAGACCAGTGGAGGAAACCCAGCGGACAGTACAGGATGCCATCAATGGACCAACCACCACCTCCAACCCCACAGAACCAGGGAAACGCCAATCGGGGCGCCAACTGAACCCTGTTGTAAAGATGGTGCCCCAACTGAATCCTATTCAGGTACAACCCTCGACAGCAGGCCTCCCCCAACTCTATGGAAGGATCAACGGGCAGCAAGTGAAGATTTTGGTCGACACCGGTGCCTCCGGGAACTTCGTTCACCAGAGGTTGATCCAGAGACGGGACCTGCAACGAGGACCAGGACTGGTTCAGCTGGCATGCACGGGCAGCACATCCCGCACCCTAGGGACTGCTGCAGTCAATATGAACATTGACACTCTGGACACGACTGTAAACTGCATGGTTATGGAGGATTTGAACCACGACGTTGTGTTAGGGATGCCTTGGTTGGAGCAGGAAGAGGCCAATGTAGACATACCCCGAAAATGTCTACACGCTGGTACTGCCTACCGAACCACCATCTACTGGGCGAACCCAGCAGAAAGGCAAGCCAAACCACAACAGCTGGAATTCCATCAAACCCCATCCCAACAAGCAGAGCAGTCAACCCAAGAGGACAATGAAATATTAGACAACCGTCCACGTCAGCCGACCACTGAAGAAACCGAAACAGCGGACATCAGTACAGGCACACCCGAAGAAGAAGAAGAAGCCTACGGCGTTCAATTACTAGAGACGATGGAGGACGTCGACGAGGAGGAAGAACCTAGCCTGACAGCAGATGACATGCCAGACGCCGAATGCCTTCTATTGATAGAGACAATGGAGCACGGCGACGAGGAGGAGGACACCGACCCCATCCTCGACGGTCCGGTCGACATACCACTCCGAGAGGAAATCCGGAGAAGTCACCGGACACACAAGAGAAAGAAACGACTTCGAAGACGCGAGCAGCAAACCTCCGAAGACGTACCCAGGAGCGAGATTGAAGAGAATCTCCTCCAAGAGTTCACGATGGTGGACGATGCCAAAGATGAACAAGGATAAGGTCCCATTACGACACGTGGAGATATCAAGGTGAATTGAGTAGCCTTATATCTTCACGACGTCGTAGGACCTCCTCAGGGTGAATAAAGTAGTCCTGACGGAAGCAGACGAGCCACCCGGCACACCTGGACCACCTGGGCCTACTGGACCATATACAATTAAGTTCAAATATCTTAAGTACAATATCTTAGTTTTTTTTTTATCTTAAGTCTTTTACATTATATTTAAAGTAAAAATTTTATTATTGTATTTTTTTTTATTCTTAAATTGTATTTTTCTATTGTTTTAATAAATTTTCTTAGCACCGTTAGGTCTTTCAGAGGAGGGGGGATGTCCTCGACGCATCAAGGAATTTGGATATCGGTTAAAATACTTGGGAATTCCAAGGTTGGCCAAATCCAAATTTCTAATTGATTCGATGCAGGGAAATTCCACTTTCGCTACGTAAAACAAAGGATTTGTTTTACATAAAAGCAGGTAGATTTTCTCTCATCGGTCAGTCGAGCTTGCCTCTTCTACTGTAGACCTAGTCGGTGCTATTATTGTACCTACTAAGTTATTGTTTTATTTCTGATTTCCTATATACCATTTTTATTTTAGCAATATTGTATATTCAGACCTTTTCAGGTTAGAATATTACATTAATCTATATTTGTTCATGTACTGATTGTTTGATTGTTTATTTTTCTTGTATTTTGTGTCTAAGTTGTTCTTCCGTAAGTTAAGAACACTTAGAAATATTTATCTTGCTTTTTCTATTTTATATTTTGATTTGTACTTTGTCTAAGTAGTTCTTTCCGGTAAGTCAAAGAACTCTTAGAAATATTTCTCTGAATATTTGACTTGTTATTTTAATTGTTTGCCTAAGGCGTTCTTTTCCGGTAAGTCAAAAGAACACTTAGAAATATTTTCATAATCATTGTTGCATTATTATTTCCGATATTTTATCTAAGATATTTTCTTCCTTAAGTTAAGAAAATACTTAATATATTTGTCTCTTTCACTTTCTATTTTATGCTAAGTTGTTTCTTCCGTAAGTCAAGAAACACTTAGCAATATTTCCACATCTTTTCTATATTTGATTTTTCTTATTTTCTATTATAAGTCGTTCTTCCGTAAGTCAAGAAACACTTATTTGTGCATTTATTTTACTATATTTGATTCTATTGTTTATTTTCTGTTCTAAGTTGTTTCTTCCGTAAGTCAAGAAACACTTAGACATATTTCTATAATCTGTTTCATTTTTGCATTTCTCGTTTTATATTTTGAGTATTTTATTTTTCCACTCTAAGTCGTTTCTTCCGTAAGTCAAGAAACACTTAGAAATATTTCCATATTGTACTCTCACATTTACATATTTCATTTATCTATATTTCTGTCCTAAGTTGTTTCTTAAGTCAAGGAATACTTAGATCATTTTTACCTATCTGTTTTCCATTTTTGCTCTGTTACTTTGTAACTGTTCCTTGGAACCGTTACCTATAACAGATATTTGTCACTGGAACTGTTATTTATAACAGCGGTGGTATTTAACCTTTCTATCAGCGACAAACCAAAGATGGTGAATACCCGATCCAATTCCGGGGATAGGAAGAAGCCCGAAGAGCCGGCGATGGGTCCTACAGGCCCAAATGCCCCCTCTCGGCAACATGGCGCCCAACCCACAAAATCCGAATCCACGACCCCAGGACCGTCTTCAAGCCAGCCTTCCACAGCTGACTTTATCTCTGCCCTAATGCAAGCGATGACGGCCCTATCCACTACTCAAGGCACTACACCCCAGATGCCTCAACCTGAGCCACCGAAGCCCAGGATTACATATATGAAGCCCCCTCAATTCTCAGGCTGGGACACTGAAAACCCTCTCAACTTCCTAACCAAAGCTGAGAATTTCCTAACTAAATATGACGTAGACGAGGACAACTGGATAGACTATCTCATCGACAACTCACTCCACGGCGATGCGAAGAAATGGAGCCAGAAGTTTTCATACACGGACCTGCCATACACCACATTTCGAGACCGTCTACTAAGGAGATACAATGACCCTGCCGCAATTTCAACCCTGACGTCGAAGCTTCATGGAGAACATCAACGTAGAGACGAATCCACGGAGGAGTTCATTAACCAGAAATCTGCCTTATTCAGACGTCTCATGCCACATACCCCCGAGGACCAGAGGTGTATAACGATAGCGAACTTACTGAGACCCGACATCGCGATCTGCCTGAGAGCGAACATCCCCAGAACCGAGGAAGACCTTCTGACAATCGCCCAGGGCATGGAATGTGACATCCGCCGGACCGGCAAACCCCAGCAGCAGCAGCAGCAGCAACAGCCGTACCGTCCCCTACGTCAGGATAACGCTCCACGACACCCTGAGGCGATAGACCAGTGGAGGAAACCCAGCGGACAGTACAGGATGCCATCAATGGACCAACCACCACCTCCAACCCTACAGAACCAGGGAAACGCCAATCGGGGCGCCAACTGAACCCTGTTGTAAAGATGGTGCCCCAACTGAATCCTATTCAGGTACAACCCTCGACAGCAGGCCTCCCCCAACTCTATGGAAGGATCAACGGGCAGCAAGTGAAGATTTTGGTCGACACCGGTGCCTCCGGGAACTTCGTTCACCAGAGGTTGATCCAGAGACGGGACCTGCAACGAGGACCAGGACTGGTTCAGCTGGCATGCACGGGCAGCACATCCCGTACCCTAGGGACTGCTGCAGTCAATATGAACATTGACACTCTGGACACGACTGTAAACTGCATGGTTATGGAGGATTTGAACCACGACGTTGTGTTAGGGATGCCTTGGTTGGAGCAGGAAGAGGCCAATGTAGACATACCCCGAAAATGTCTACACGCTGGTACTGCCTACCGAACCACCATCTACTGGGCGAACCCAGCAGAAAGGCAAGCCAAACCACAACAGCTGGAATTCCATCAAACCCCATCCCAACAAGCAGAGCAGTCAACCCAAGAGGACAATGAAATATTAGACAACCGTCCACGTCAGCCGACCACTGAAGAAACCGAAACAGCGGACATCAGTACAGGCACACCCGAAGAAGAAGAAGAAGCCTACGGCGTTCAATTACTAGAGACGATGGAGGACGTCGACGAGGAGGAAGAACCTAGCCTGACAGCAGATGACATGCCAGACGCCGAATGCCTTCTATTGATAGAGACAATGGAGCACGGCGACGAGGAGGAGGACACCGACCCCATCCTCGACGGTCCGGTCGACATACCACTCCGAGAGGAAATCCGGAGAAGTCACCGGACACACAAGAGAAAGAAACGACTTCGAAGACGCGAGCAGCAAACCTCCGAAGACGTACCCAGGAGCGAGATTGAAGAGAATCTCCTCCAAGAGTTCACGATGGTGGACGATGCCAAAGATGAACAAGGATAAGGTCCCATTACGACACGTGGAGATATCAAGGTGAATTGAGTAGCCTTATATCTTCACGACGTCGTAGGACCTCCTCAGGGTGAATAAAGTAGTCCTGACGGAAGCAGACGAGCCACCCGGCACACCTGGACCACCTGGGCCTACTGGACCATATACAATTAAGTTCAAATATCTTAAGTACAATATCTTAGTTTTTTTTTTATCTTAAGTCTTTTACATTATATTTAAAGTAAAAATTTTATTATTGTATTTTTTTTTATTCTTAAATTGTATTTTTCTATTGTTTTAATAAATTTTCTTAGCACCGTTAGGTCTTTCAGAGGAGGGGGGATGTCCTCGACGCATCAAGGAATTTGGATATCGGTTAAAATACTTGGGAATTCCAAGGTTGGCCAAATCCAAATTTCTAATTGATTCGATGCAGGGAAATTCCACTTTCGCTACGTAAAACAAAGGATTTGTTTTACATAAAAGCAGGTAGATTTTCTCTCATCGGTCAGTCGAGCTTGCCTCTTCTACTGTAGACCTAGTCGGTGCTATTATTGTACCTACTAAGTTATTGTTTTATTTCTGATTTCCTATATACCATTTTTATTTTAGCAATATTGTATATTCAGACCTTTTCAGGTTAGAATATTACATTAATCTATATTTGTTCATGTACTGATTGTTTGATTGTTTATTTTTCTTGTATTTTGTGTCTAAGTTGTTCTTCCGTAAGTTAAGAACACTTAGAAATATTTATCTTGCTTTTTCTATTTTATATTTTGATTTGTACTTTGTCTAAGTAGTTCTTTCCGGTAAGTCAAAGAACTCTTAGAAATATTTCTCTGAATATTTGACTTGTTATTTTAATTGTTTGCCTAAGGCGTTCTTTTCCGGTAAGTCAAAAGAACACTTAGAAATATTTTCATAATCATTGTTGCATTATTATTTCCGATATTTTATCTAAGATATTTTCTTCCTTAAGTTAAGAAAATACTTAATATATTTGTCTCTTTCACTTTCTATTTTATGCTAAGTTGTTTCTTCCGTAAGTCAAGAAACACTTAGCAATATTTCCACATCTTTTCTATATTTGATTTTTCTTATTTTCTATTATAAGTCGTTCTTCCGTAAGTCAAGAAACACTTATTTGTGCATTTATTTTACTATATTTGATTCTATTGTTTATTTTCTGTTCTAAGTTGTTTCTTCCGTAAGTCAAGAAACACTTAGACATATTTCTATAATCTGTTTCATTTTTGCATTTCTCGTTTTATATTTTGAGTATTTTATTTTTCCACTCTAAGTCGTTTCTTCTGTAAGTCAAGAAACACTTAGAAATATTTCCATATTGTACTCTCACATTTACATATTTCATTTATCTATATTTCTGTCCTAAGTTGTTTCTTAAGTCAAGGAATACTTAGATCATTTTTACCTATCTGTTTTCCATTTTTGCTCTGTTACTTTGTAACTGTTCCTTGGAACCGTTACCTATAACAGATATTTGTCACTGGAACTGTTATTTATAACAGCGGTGGTATTTAACCTTTCTATCAGCGACAAACCAAAGATGGTGAATACCCGATCCAATTCCGGGGATAGGAAGAAGCCCGAAGAGCCGGCGATGGGTCCTACAGGCCCAAATGCCCCCTCTCGGCAACACATGATTGCTGTGCTAAAACAGAAAGATGAAAATGGTACTAGTAGACAAGTCTCCTATTTTTCAAAAATATTATCAGAAGTACAAAAGAAGAAAAAATCAATATATCTAGATTGGTTAGCAAAAGAAGCTGTAAAATATTGGCAACATTGGTTAATGGGCAAATAATTTAAGGTGTATTCTGACCATAAACCCTTGAAAGATATGAATTTTAACGCTAGAACGAATGAAGAATTAGGTTATTTGGCTTTCTATTTATCACAATACAATTTTAAGGTTAAATTTAATCCAGGGCCAACAAACCACGAAGATTCGGGGCCAAGAAGAACCAAGAATTCTGTGAGCAGAAATCCAGTATTGGAACCAGAGGATTTGAACGATTTTATTAATCACTATTATAATGATTTACAAATAAGTAAACCAATAAGAAAAATTAACTTAATAGATGTTGAAGAGATAAAACAAGATAAAATAGATTTACACAATAGTAATTTGACTTTTATAAATTAAATCTATTATAGGAAAATAAAAAAAAGAAACAATTTTAATATTAGAAAAAATTAGTATAGATCTAATCAAAAAGATGTGGGAGAGTTGGCTAAAACAAGATAGTCTGGTAAAACGGGATACCGACGATAATTTAAAAATAAGTGGCGCCATCTAATAACCGGGGATGTTACTCATCACAGATACCGTCTATTTGAATGTAGCAGGAGGTTACTCTGATTAATTGTTGATTTGTGGCTTGTCGCAAATGGTGGCAAATGCTATTTCGAAAAAGTAAGGTTATGCTAATTAGTTTCATCCGTAACTAATTAAGAATTATTAAGTTTAAATCAACAAAATAAATACCGGTGAGTATTTTTTATGTTTCTCTATGTAATATGAGTGTGTTTTGTGATATTTGTGATTATGATAACTGTTTTTTTTTTATTGAAAAATTTCAAAATATTATTTAGTGTTTAGTTGGGTAAAATGGGATATCGAGTTGTTGGGTAAAACTGGATACTATCCCGTTTTGTCCAACCAAAACGTAGACACTTTTTAACAAGCATATTAAATTTAATTTTTTTAGGGTTCTTCAAAGATGGCAAAACATAAAAGAAAAAGTGATCGGCAGTCTTGGAATGAAGATAGTATGCGTCAAGCAGTGGAAGAGATTTTTGGCGGAAGAATGGGTTATCTTAAGACTTCTAAAGAATTTGGGGTACCTCGAACAACTATTGAAGCCAAAGTAAAAAAAATTAAAAATGGAACTCTCGAACGAGAAATCATTCTCAAAATACAAACAATAGTAAATTAAACAAATTTTGTTTTTTGTTACTTAGTGAAAAATTATATACTTATTTGGTTTTACTTTGAATGACTTTCGAAGTTTGGCTTTTCAGTTAGCTCAACGCAATGGATTAGATAATCCATTTAAGAGAGACAAAAAATGGCCGATAAAGCTTAGTTATACAGCTTTCTAAAGAGACATCCAACCGTTAAACTTCGTACCCCTGAGCCAACATCACTAGCTTGAGCCATGAGTTTTAATAGGCCTGCTGTAAAAAATTATTTTTCCTTACTTACTGGCGTGCTTGAAAAATATAAAATACCAATCGAACGGATTTACAACGTTGACGAAAAGGGTATGACTGTGCCAAAGAAAAGATCGAAATGTTTATTATTGCGTGGGAAAAGGCAAGTTGGGTGTATATCTTTAGCTAAACGTGGTGATCTTATTACTGTGGAAATTTGTATGAGTGCTTATGGTGTATTTATTCCGCTTACCTTAATTTATCCCAGGTCAAGAGAAAACCTGAGCTGCTAGATGATGCTCCACGTGGCAGTAAAGCTTTCTATCATTCGCCAGCATGGTTGAAAAAAGAATTTTTTTCTAATTAGTTTAGTCATTTTATTAGGTTTTCAAAATCCTCCAGAACATCCTGTTCTTTTGCTTTTGAAAGGACATACGACCCACACAAAAAATATTGACGTCATAGAGAAAGCTAGAGATATTGGTGTTGTAATGTTGTGGTTCCCTCCGCATACCACGCATCACTAGCAACCTCTATACGTCAGTTTCATGTCACCATACAGCACTTATTATACATTAAAAGTTTAAAAATGGATGCAGCAACATCCAGGTCGACCAATCACAGTCTGCCCAATAGAAAAACTTTTCAAAAGAGTATATATGAAAGCTACTACAACCCTGCTGTGAATGGGTTTAGAAAGACTGGCATTCAACCTCTTAATCCAGAAATTTTTAAAGACTGGATGTTTGAACCAGCTGAAACAACAGAAACACCGATGAACAATCCGATGATTAGTTCCGTTTTAGAAAATAATCGGCGCTCTTCACCTCGTACACCGCCATCATCATTGGTGATAATATCAAGTTTATGGTGATGCAGAAAATGAGAATTCTCCAAATACATTGCCTTCAGATATTTTTACACCACAAAAATCTCCTAAGGTACTTGAAAATAAGGAAAATTGTCATATTACTCCTCCTCCTATTTGTTTCAATAAGTTTTATGCTAATGTGATACCCTCTTGTTCGTACTCTGTCAATAAATTTCAAGTCACTCCCAAAGAACTAGTTGCCCTTCCTAACACAAAGAAAAATTAACCCTAATGATAAAAGGAGAGAAACAACAGCTGTGTTAACCTCAACACCTTATAAAGAAGAACTGGAGAGGACTATAGGTAAAAAGCCCATCAAGAAACCAAAACTAAATTTAAAGGAAAAGCAAAATTGGAAAGGCAAAGAAAAATCCTGAATGTGTTGCGTGTGTGAGTCCATTTCTTTTATCTATTTGCAAGGAAAAAATAAGAAATAAGTTCCAAAACCAAGAAAAGAAAAAAAACGAAGAAACAAAAGGGATAGCAGTTCAGATGATGAAGAAGAAGACGAAGTTTGCATTTATTGCTCAGAACTGTATTCCAAATCAAAATCAGATGATGGTTGGGCAATGTGTGAGTAATGTCGACTTTGTGCTCACGAAGCTTGCGCCGGGGTAGAATATGATGGTGAGCCATGCGATTTTTTTCGGTTTTAAATTATAAATTTATTTAATATTAATTTTGTATGAATAATGTTATATTTTTCAAGTCAATATATTTAACTTCAATATCGTCTTTATTCACATTCAAAAACTATCCCGTTTTACCCGACCAGGTGGATAAAACGGGATACTTTGCCATTTTAAAAAAAATTCACTTTTTCTATTTAAGCGTAACTATACTTAAACATAGGAAGTGAATAATGAAGAAGTTTCAGTTAAGAAGAAGTAGATATCAATAGCATAGTCAGATAGTTATCAAGTCAAATAGTTATGAGTAAAATAACGTTAGCTATCCCGTTTTGTCCAACTCTCCACTACATCATACCTACGACCATTTTGGACAACAAAAAAATTAATAAAAAACATAAGAAAAATATGCAATAACTGTGAAATTTGTTTGAAAAACAGATAACGAAGAAAACATGGATGGACGTCACATTTAGGTCCAGCAAAACGACCATTTGAAATAGTTTCTGTGGACACAGAAGTACCTCCATATATTAATTGACCCTTTTACAAGGTACGTTAATATTTTAACATCTCAGAATCAAAGTGCAATGAACATTGATAAATAAAATTGACAAAAATGGTAACAATTACCAAATCGACATAGCGTTGACAGATCAATACCCTGGAATTAACTAAAAATAATGTATACAATTTTTTTAGCATAATAATATAAAACTGGTATTCACTGCCGTTGACGCACTATTTTCTAGTGGACTGAATGAAAGAGTAAACAAAACGCTCATAAACAAAAATTAATGAAACAAAAAACAACAAAGTTGCATGGGCAACAATTACACAAAAATGTGTAGAAGCCTACAATAAAACAAATTATATGATAAAAAAGTTTTCTCCAAAATATCTACTAGAAGATGAAAAAACAAACATATTACCTGATGAAATAAGACCTTTAATCACACAAGATAAATTAATTAAAGATAAAAAATTGGCATTGAAATATTAAAATCACGTAAAAATACCAAAAGATGATTTGATGCACGTCGAAAAGACCTACAACTTAATGTTAAAGACCAAGTATACGGGACTGGACCATATAGAATTACGAAGAAATGGTCGAATTTAATCTACGAACGGACACTGGACACAGAACAGAAAAGTAAAACCTGTTCCATATCACAAAACTAATACCGTTGTTTAAAGAAACCAAAAATGAACACACAAATGACATCAAAGAAATCACACCAGCTTTAACTAGAATATTTAAAAATGATACAGATATAAAAATTTCAAATAAAACAGTTCAAACTATAAATAAAGTGTTTTTAAAATTGAAGGATAGACATCCTAAAGAATTAACAACAAATATGATCTACAGTATCCCTTGTACAGATTGTAATAAAGAATATACATATAGGACAAAGTTAAAGATCCATAAAAGATCGGATTACCTCCCACAAAAGTCATTGTAGATTATACTTAAAGAGATGCACTTTTACCACACGTAATCACACTATGAATTATAGTTCCTTTAAAATCTTAGGTGTTGAAAATAACTATAGTAAGAGAATCTTTCTAGAGATGGCTTGCATAGCAGAGTTTGACAATTGTATCAACAAAAAATCAGTTAAAACTTATATGTAGTAGTTTTTGTGGATAGGTGGAGCTGGGGTTTTCATTATGGAAAGACAGACAGAATAAGCAAATTATAATATTCATATATTTTCATTTAAAAACATGTTAATGACGTCATATTTTGACAGCTGTCAATAAATGAACAAACACATTAAGTCAGGTTATCTGAGACTAAAAAATAAAAAAATCTGTTTGAGAACTTTTCGTAAAAGCTGAGTACTGCCAAATTAATATTAATAAGGATAGTACTTTGTTACGCGCTCGCAATTGAAAATTATATTGTCACTATTTTAAAATGGCGCAATAAAATCCCAAGAAGTCTAGGAATAGATATGCTGTGTAACACAAGAGCTTTCAAATGGGATATTACTTAACATTTATTGTCTTACCTACAGATTTATAATACTGTCACAAAATGGCTGCTCTATAATTTTAAATAAAATGGGGAATAAATAAAATGGATAAATAAAAATGAGAATATAAATAAAAATTTACCCAAATATAAAATTTATATACCAGTATATCGAAATCTACGTTTTTTTTTCATTTTTACGATTTTATTTGCAGGACTAGAATTGTTACAAATTAAAATTTACTTACAGCTGTCGTGATTTCACCTTGTTGGTCGTCATCGGAATAGTCCTCAACAATTAGTAGTAGCAAGTGGTATGGATTGAAAGTATGATCGAGTGTGTATGGCTCGATTATAAAGGTATCATCTTTAACATTCTCAAATAGAATGTTTGTTCCATCTAAAATATTAAGAATACATTTTATACACACTAATGTTTTACCATATACTCTACAGCCAGCAGGGGGTTGAATAAGGTATGTGCACGTAATAACGCCAGCTTAGTAATATCGCCAACTCCTGATTTCTCAGAAAGTACTTTACTAAATAATAAATGGCAACATGGATATGTTCCTCATAGTCATTGAGTTATAATCTGTGAAGAAGCTATAAGTATATTAACGTGTAGATTAAAAACGGCTTCCGAAGGTGTTGTTAACGATCATACCAATATGCCGGTGGGATCAGGACCAAAATCAATAATATTAAAACTACTATACAATAATTGATAACAATATGATTATGATAAGAGAAGTGTGATTAATGGAAGATGAAAAATGCTCTGATCATTGGCAACACAGTTACACAAATAGGGGTACTACGGTATGGCTGGGTACTACTATGGTAGAGGTGTCTTGGTCGGGGTTTGACAGAGCTAGCCTGCAAGAGATCCTGCAAGAGAGGTAAATACACAGAAAAGAAGAAACTTTTGGGCATAATCCTATTTTTGAAGGAATAGGGAAACCTAGAAATACGAGAATGGATAACAAATTAGATAAGAGCGATAACGTGAAAGATATAAAGTGGCAAGAACGGAAAGAAGATAAGACAAAAACAATACGAAAAAGATACAGATGGTTACTAGATGGAACAAAAAGAGTAGGGAGAAGTACTTATTTACCGCTGTAAATACTAAAAATACAACATATATACATACCTAATATATAAAGAATAATTCATACAATTAAATAACAAGTTGTAGCTGATACGAGATAATAATATAAATAATATTTTAAAGGGTAAAGTAAATAAACGGTATAAAATAAAAGAAATACGTTCGTTTTACAACTTATGTATTTGATAACTTCAAATTAACTGAACTTTGTGCAAAGTGTGTACATTCCTGACCAAAAACTAGTTCAATTAAAAATGTTAGAAAAGTTATTATTATACAAACAACAATGAATATCTGCCGAATATCACAATCGAAATACTGCGTCTAAATAAAAAATGATGTTACCGTATTTAATATTGAAACTGCACGAAAAAAATATCCCCGAATTTGATTCTGTTAAAGTTTAGTTATATACAGTTACTAATAAATAAGACAAAATTACATACCTATATACTTATACAGTAAATATAATTAACAACTATTCTTTGCCTTTTTATCACAGTACTTATATAATCAATTGTTCATCGTCAATGGGAAAATTTACTATAAGACGATAAATCACTAAACTGTGGTAAAAATAGGTTATCAAATGATAAAATTTTCTAATAAAAACATGGCTTCTATTTGAATACATATATTTGTAAATGGAATGGAAAAACTTCTTTCGACATCAACTGATATATAAATATATATATATATATATATATATATATACATATATATATATTTATATATATATATATATATATATATATATATATATATATATATATATATATATATATATATATATATATAATGGATGATTCTAAATTAAGTGGTTCGGAAAATGTCCCAGCTAGTCCTTGAATCACTTCAGAAAGAACCTGGTAACCACTATTTTTTTCCATGGTTAGTTTAGGTGGAAGATTCTAATTGAGTTATAGTTTTCTGGAAAAAACTATGATTTGATTTTATGAGTGACAGTTGCTGTTGGAGGATGTTATTTTGGAAAGCTTGTTTAGCTTCCAATAAACATTGGCAACTATAATCCGTTAAAAGGTTAATTATTTTTATTAATTCAACAAAATGATCAGCATACAAATTAGCTGCTTCAAACAATGTTCCCCCACGTGTTAAAAAGGGTTGCGGTGGCAGTGGAACAGCAGGAAGCATATCTCTGTAACGTTGTATTCTTACAAGTTATTTCAGGAATACCTTTTTGACGCTCGCTATTAAACTGTTAACTAGTTGAAATTTTTTTTCTTACTTCCTCCGCAACTCTATTTATTCCATGCGCTAAACAAGTGACATGTATTCAGTTTGGGTAAAATATTTTTAAATTTTGTCCTGCTTTCACCATATATGGTGCGGCATCAGATAAAATAAGCAATCATTAGGCACAGCAACAGGAAGAAAAAAGTTTGTTATTGCTTCTTGTTGAAACCGTGATATTGTTAAAGCGTTGGTTTTTTCCACTTGCTTATAGGAAATTAAATACGATTTTGGAAAGGTTTCATCGCCAAGTACACCAATTAATAAGTGCACAATGTATCTTCCTGACAAGTCAGTGGTCTCGTCCACACATATGTAAAAGTAATTATTACCTATTTTGGCTTTTATGTTGTTAACTGAGGAGTATAACAAGTTGATATTATTTCTCTTTAGAGTTCGTTCACTCAGAATGTTTTTTTTGCAATATTTTTTTTTAAAGAACTAAGGTTTTCATTAGATAATTTTGAAAGCGGTATATTAGAAGATACTAATGCACGACACAAGTCTTCGTTAAAAGTTTCTTGTTCGGTTTATTTTTTGGAACTTGACTGAACGCACTTGGACACTGAAGTTTGATATTTTTCACCGGATGGGGTTTTTACTTTTTAAGCGAAATGTTTCGAGGTTCTGACATGCTGATCTATTTGAAATTTTTTTTTCAGATGAAATCTAAAAAAGAATATAAATATTCTATAGTTGTACCCATTTTTAAAATTTAAGATTATAGAAATAAATTAAAAATGAACCGTTTTTGCATAACAATTAAAATATTTAAATTAAATCAAATAAAAATAGGTGTAGTAATCTTGAAAATGTCAAAAAATGACTGTGCAAGAAGGAAGAACCCCTAGATATTTGCAAGAGGCTCTTGGTCTTTTCTGTTTACATTTAAAGAAAAACTACTGTGAGGATAAATTAAAAGCACTAAATTAATTAAGTCGAATATATTTTTGTTTTTAGCAAAATTAAAGCAAACTATGTTATTGTTAGAAAAAAATGTTAGCCACCTTTCAGTAGACTATTGAATGATTTGAATTTTAAATAGGTATTCTATTTTTTATCGCAAGGAATTTAAAAAAAAATGCTCGAAAAAAGAAAAAATGCATTGATTTATTGCGAACTAGCATTGTGTCGGTACTTTTCTTAAACATAATCTCCAATTTTAAAATCTTTGTTTGTACCACCGTGTAAATTTTTAAAATAAAATAAAAAATAATCCGTATGTACTTACGGTTTTGCCACAACATGAGCAATAAACTTTATCCATATCCATAGATAGCTCTTTGTAAGGTTTTATCCAAGTTGAAACATTGCTTATTTTCGGTATTTTCAAAGCACAATAATTATTCACAATTAGAAATACACGTTGTTTACGGCTCCAATTTTACAACAAAAGTGAAACCAAGTGAAACTGACCGTCAAAATAAAAATTTTTACCTAGAGACATAAACTGGCAAATACAAACCATTAATTCCAGGACAAAACTATATGCCGCTGTCTTTTATTAGTTACTATACTAAGAATTTGAATACCAAGTGATTAAATAAAAATTAAATATTTGCATTTTCATGCTATCTGTAAGTTTGAATATAAAAATGTATAGTTAACACCAAATTTTTAAATTATATGCAATTTATGCTCACTTTTATAAAAATATGTAAAATTTTACATTTTTGAATTTTTTATGCATTATATGCAAAATATGCAATGTGCATATTTGCCTAAGTCTAATCATTAATAAACTCAAAAATATTCTAAAACCTTAGAAATTGTTTATTAGTATCTTTATATTCTGTGTATTTATTATTTCTATTTTATTGAAAGTGGATGTTTTATTGCTATTTTGTAAACTTTTCAAACTATTCAATAATGACTGAAAAATTAATCGAGAAACTAATCTACGTTACTTATAAGATTTTTTATGAATACCTACTATTAATTTATTCTCTGAAGTACGGGCCAATATTTTGTTTACATATTTGTATACTAACCTATCAAACGTTATTCCTGAATATTTTTTATCAACATTGCTACTGCTACTGTAACTACGTTGAGAACAAGAAACTATTAATATGCACTATGGCAATACAATATTACAGTTCCTATAAAAGTATTTAAACAAAAAATATTCTAAAAATAACAAACGTAAACAATCATACACGATCTGACACAAAGATCATAACAATATGGCCAAAGTGATGTCGTTTTTAGTCATGTGATGCCCTCTGAATAACTCGATGCTCATAGTATTAAAAGCCACGTGATCATGTTTGCTCCAGGATTAGATGGTATACACTATAGTATGTTGTATAATTTACCCATACATAAGAAATTTCAACTACTAAATGTAATAAACAATATCTGGATGAGTATGGATATACCACGTGCATGGAAAGAGTACATTATAGTTCCAATTCTTAAGCCACACAAATCACCAAACTGTCCGGATTTGTATAGAGGTATTTCTCTATCATCATGTGTGTTAAAAACAATGGAAAGAATGATTAAATGTAGACTAGAATTCTGGTTAGAAAAAAATTCTAAAACACAATTCGGCTTTAGAAAATCATGTTCTACGATGGAAAATTTAACGCACTTAATACTGGATATATATAACTCATTTTCCGTCAACAAGTCGGTATTTGCTACATTCATAGACATAGAAAATGCATATGACAATGTGAACCTACAACTTCTATACCACAAAATAAAAGAAATCGGACTGCCAGATATACTCTGCTGGAAACTTTACATCAATAGAACTCTTTATCTTCAAATTAATAACAAACTAATAGGACCGAGAGTTTCAAACATCGGGTTACCTCAAGGGAGCATCTTAAGTCCAATATTATACACTATTTACACAGCTCATATAGGTCAAAGCATAATTACTAGTAAACAAGGTAAAATATTACAATTCGCAGATGATATATGCATATATGTAGATCAATTGGAAATAGAACAAGGCAGTAGAAAAATAAATACAGTATTTAAACATCTACAAGAAGACCTAAATCAAATAGCATTAAACATATCAACCAAAAAAACACAGGCTTGCATATTCTCCCGAAAACGAAACATTCCAGAAGTAGTGGAGTTGCAAAATGTCTCGTTTAAAGTTCAACCTAAAGTTAAATATTTGGGTATTATACTGGATAGGAAAATGATTTGAAAAGATCATATTGAGTACATCGTAGCAAGAGCTGACAAAGGGTACAATGCGTTACGAGCAGTAAACTATACAACCTGGGGAGCAGATCCCAACATAGCATTACTAATGTATAGATCCTACATAAGATCAATATTAGATTACGGATGTTACTTTTACAATCAAGCCGCCAAAACCCATCTTCAAAAAATAGACATCCTTTCAAATAAATGCCTCATATTATGTATAGGAGCTTTGATGAGTACTCCAATATCAAACCTAAGCGTAGAATGTAATGAACCACCACTATGGTTAAGAAGGAAAACTATGTGTGAAAAATTTATAACTAAAATAATAACTAAAGAGAGCATAATATGTAACAACTGCCACAAACTTTATATAAATGACCTAACCACTGAATACTGGAAAAAAAAGCCAACATTACTACTTGCCGAAAGTTACAATAGAATTAGACAATTTAAAAATAAACTATACACATCAACTCTGCCATCCATGTTTCAGATAAATCTAAACAATATACCAAACATACAACCAACCTACATGAGAGATTACTCGAAATTTCCAGTTTACTTAAGGAATGCCATGCTTAATGTGGATATAGAAACTTTATTTCCGGAACATTACCAAATATATACCGATGCCTCAAAAATGAATTCGAGAGTGGCCGCTGCCGTGTGGGACCCTAGGACAAGGTATAAAGAGGGTATACGACTTAATGAAAATTTTACAACATTTTCAGCAGAACTTATTGCAATACTGAGAGCAATACAGTATATAAGCAGTATAAACAATAACGAAGAGAAATTTCTAATCCTTACAGACAGCAAAAGTGCTTTACTTAAACTGGAAAGTTTGAAGGACATATCAAACTACATATATATTGACATTATTAAAGTCATTACATTGACATTGTCATTGACATTATATATCGCACTTAAGTCTAAGGGCAAACAAATATCATTTTGTTGGGTAAAAGCTCACTCTAATCTTAAACACAATGATATAGTAGATATTTTAGCTAAGAAGGCCACCGAACAAGAAAATGAAAGTGAATATAAATTAACATTAAATGATGTTTACGCTAATATTACTAGCAATAAAACCAAAACCTGGCAACAATGGTATAACAACTCAACTAAAGGGCTATTCTACAAAAACATACAATTAAATATTCCAGCAAAATCATGGTTTAATCATTACCACGGCGAAAAAATCGTTGTTTCATACATATGCAGACTTAGATTTGGACACTGCCTAGTTCCAGAACACAAATTTAAAATAGGCCTTAGTGATAGTAATCTTTGTGAATGTGGCGAGTTAGGATCTGCAGAACACATGATACTAAACTGTAGACTAAAGATAATAGAAATAAATCAATTCATGAATCAAGTATATAGAGAAACCAATATTACAACACCTTTTAACCTAAAAACAATATTATCTAGTTTAGACGAACGTGTATATGAGATCCTAATTAAACATATACTTAATATAAAATTAAAATTGTGAACTATTAATACCTGTGTTTATCCCATTTGTCTACCTATCTTTCCGTGGTCTAGTCTTGTGTGTGTGCATTGCTCTGAAAGACCCCTGAGCAGAAGTACTCCTTCGACATTCCGTTGACATTCCTTATAATGTAATTAAAAAAAAAGGAGGAAAAAAAAAATAATAATAATATAAAACATACAATAAAGAATAATGTTGAATAATACTAGAATATATTTTATGATATAGATATATCTATATAAATGTGTAATATTGTATGATTGTAGCTGAAGATTAAATTATCCATTTATTGTTATAGAATCTAGGTATATCTTTAAAATAAAAAATCTTATTTGAATAGTAATATTATGTGACATAAATATCTGTAGAGCAAAAATAAGTTCGGCTAATGGATTAAGTCCACAGTCAGGAAATTCGACGACACACACACACACACATGTTTGCGATAACCGTAGATAGTGGTGTTGAGTATCAGTGTTCGGTGTAGAAGGAGTACCGTTTATAGTTTTACATCTTGGGTATTTATTAGATTTGAGCGGTGTTAATAGTGAGTAATATTATTTGATTTCAGTGATTTGTACTTTGTTTTATAAGGAATAAAATGATTCATTTAGATTTTGTTTGTCTTCGAAAACAAACTTACAAACAATGTATGTGCATGTCAGTAATATCGCCAAGTCCAGTGGATGGTAATAGTGCCTTGACGTTATTACCGAACATAGTACTATATTAAGGTCATAATCATATTCAATGGACATGGACAATGCAAAATGGACATTTAAATTCGTCAGTCGCGTCAAGCGTTGTTTCTAAGAGAACGGTTTGTTCTACAGAAAAAGATGCTAATAAACATTTTTGTACAAAATTTTTGTATAGATTCTTGGTAAATCGATTATTTCTGTTTTCCCCTCTACGACGCATTTTCATCTCTGATTACTGTAGTAATGCCGCAATTGAAGGAATGTGCAATGCGAGTTGAACATAATTTTTGATATGCCGATGATACAGCTATCAGAGCAGACAACATAGAAAAATTACAGGATAAATTAAATAATACTCATACAGTTGGAGACAAATATTGTCTTAACCTTAACATCACAAAAATTAAACTAATGATAATCAGTAGACAATCCCATATGCTAGCACAATTGAAAATAAACAACCAACTTATAGACAAAACTGAGAAATTTAGATATCTTGGAGGTACCTTTAGCAGTAAATGGGACTGCGACGAAGAAGTGAAGTTACGAGTAGCAATAGCTAGAAATACTTTTAACAAATTCAATAACTCCCTTTGTCAGCGCGAAACTCCTTTTTGTCTTTGTATTCGCATCCTAAAATGCTACATATGGCCAATAATAATGTAAGGTAGCAGAACCTGTACGATAAATGTACGATATTAAAGCGTTAGAATTGTGGTGTCTCTAAAGATTGCTTAAAATTTCATGAGTCGACCATATTACAAATAAAGAGGTGTTAAAAAAACCTTAATACCCAAAGAAAGAGAGAAAGAGAGAGAGAGAGAATACCAAAAAAAAATAACTAGACAGAACATCATTAAACAGCGAAAGGTCTCATATCTAGGCCATATTTTAAGAGGCGATAAATATAATCTTTATAATAATATAATGTACGCGGTTCGGGTAACGGTTGGGATACGGATGATGAATTTAACCGTAAAAGAAAGGATAAGAATGAACTCTGTGTACGACATAAAATACATAAAAATACTCACTCAGAAAAAGCCCTAGAAAAGGCTGATACAGAAGATACGATGATAAAAATGATGCGAGAACTGATGCACAAAAATGAGGAAATGATGGGTGAGCTAAAACAAAATGAGAAAAGAACAAAGATAAACGCATACTCAATTAATAGAGATAAATAACGAAAATGCAGATATAAAAAAAGAAATAGAACACCTTCATAATAAAATTGATGCAAATAGAGAAATCAAGTAAAGAGAAAAACGTTATAATATCTAGCTTAAATATGGAAACAAATGATGACAAAAAACTGAAGGAGTCAATAGAAAACTTTATAGTAAAGAAATTAGAATTACCTATCCAATTGAGAAGTGCTGGTAAGATGGGAGAAAAAGTTTGCGTAATAGAATGAGATAATAATATGCGTAATAAAATAAATATTCTGAAAAATAAAAGCAAGTTAAAACAATGCAAAGATCGTATGTTTATTAATTACAGAAAAAGAAAAGACTGTATAAAAAAATAGCAAAAATAGCGAAAGAAGAAAGAAATACCGGAAATGATATTAAAATCGGGTACAAGAAACTGATCATAAATGAGAAAACATTGATATTGAATGAACAACATAATAAATTATGCGAAGATAGCCATAAAGAAAAAAACTAACAGTTTGTAAAACGCTGTCCGATTAAGGGAAATGAACACGGCTATGATAAACGGACTAGAGACTAATAATTCTGAAAAAACAAAAAATGGACGGGAAAACCAAAGGAAAGAAAACATAAATATAGATAAGAATATGCCTCTTAAAGGAAAAGCGGATATCCCCAGATGAGCAGAGTAAAAACCAAATCGATGACGTATTAATAGAAAATAAAAATGCCAGAGCTAAGAGATTGCAGAAGTTATAGGGGTGCAGATGCCAGTATTGATCATATATTGGTAATAGCCAAACTTAAACACAAGATCTTCCTGTAAAACTAAATGTTTCAAAAGATGTTAAATGTCTTAAATGACCTAAATGACTTTAAATGACTTTAAAATATTAGAGGAAGACAACTTAATGTCTGATACATTGGAAGAACAATGGAGTAAAATCAAAACATCAATGACAGAAGGAGCTAATGTTTGCTTAGGTAATACAGGAGCGAAGAGAGAAGAGGACTGGTTCAACAAGGTATGTAAAAGAGCAATAATGCTAAGAAATATGGCAAGGTTGGAAAAAGACAATAATAGAACACAAGCAACAATTACAGAACATGAAATGAAAAGGAAGGTACCTAGATTAATCTGCAGGCATAAAAAGAGAGAATATTTGGAAAGAAAATTAAAAACAATAGAGGAGAATTACGTAAGCAAAGAAAAAAAAATTATATCAAGTACTGGAAAAAAACATATAAACAAATAACACGCAAACAATTTTTTGTAGGAATAAAGAAGGACTGCTCCTTGGAAAGCTACTGAGACGTCCACCAACAAATTCATAGAGGTCTGCATTAGTTGTTTTAATTCAAAGTAACACAACATAAAATTAATAAGCATAAACTATATATATATATATATATATATATATATATATATATATATATATATATATATATATATATATATATACGAAGTAACAAGAAGTCCAAAGACCTCCCTCTGATAGTAAATTATGTGAACCGCAAATTCAAAGCCTCTTACTAAAGACTTTTAACGACGCTAGAAGTATCCTTTTACTTCGACATGCATCTACGTTTCACCTTTGAAAATTACTATCTTTTTCGCTCTTTACGTAGAGAAAGACGTTTAAATAAAAGTAAAAGATTGCATTTCATTTCAATAGGAACTTCACCATTGCTCTACACGTGTTTCGAGTTATTCAACTCATCATCAGGAACACTTGTGGAAGTTCAACTGAAATGAACTAGACTGCATTTCATTTCAGTTGAACTTCCACAAGTGTTCCTGATGATGAGTTGAATAACTCGAAACACGTGTAGAGCAATGGTGGAGTTCCTATTGAAATGAAATGCAATCTTTTACTTTCATATATATATATATATATATATATATATATATATATATATATATATATATATATATATATAGCCATATATATATATATATAATATATACATACATATATATATAACCAATAGCCCTTTTATTAACTCCAACCCATCCAAAACAGTTATATATTTGTTCCAAACGAGTCACAAGTACTTCTTTTTTCTTTTTTCTTATTCTTATATATATATATATATATATATATATATATATATATATATATATATATATATATAAGAGAGAATATTTGGAAAGAAAATTAAAAGCAATAAAGGAGCATTACATTAGCAAAAAAATAAAAAAAATTTATCAAGAAGTGAAAAGAAACACCACGCAAACAATTTGTTGTAGGAATAAAGAAGGACTGCTTCTTGGAAATCTTCTTCAAGTGCCATCTCCGCGGCGAACGTCGGTAATCACCATAGCTATTCGGACTTTTGAGACGGCTGCTCTGAAAAGTTCATTTGATGTACATCCGTACCACTCTCTCAGGTTGCGCAGCCATGACATTCTATGCCTCCCTATGCTTCTCTTTCCTTGGATCTTTACCTGCATAATCAGTTGGAGCAAGGTGTATTTCTCTCCACGTGTAATATGTCCGAGATATTCCAATTTTCTAGTTTTAAGTATATTTAAAATTTCTATTTCTTTATTCATGCTTCTCAGAACCTCTTTGTTTGTGACGTGTTCTCTCCACGATATTTTCAGAATTGTTCTATACACCCACAGCTCGAATGATTCCAGTATTTTCATTGATGACGCATAACTAAACTAAACTACTATAGCTTATATTACTTGTACATTTTATATTGTTAACAAATAAATAAAGATTATATTTCGTTGATATGGTGCATTAATTGTCTCGTGAAATAGTCTTGTCGAATATCATTCGAGAAAAAATTATTTACCGGCAAAATTTTATTTTGGTTTTATTCAAGTTTGTTGCCTTTTGGTAATTTTCGCTTATGAAATTTTAACAAAATCACTCGACTTACGTCTCGTGATTTAACAGTCAACATTTAATTCTCGAAAATTGCCTGGCAACAAACTTTCATACCAGTCGAAAATATTGCTGGCAAAATTGTCTCTTTTATGATATTATATACTATTATCATTGAACAGCTCAGTCATTTGAGATTTTTAGATGACATGGTCTTATAGCCGATCGTATGGATAATGCAATAATAATGTTTGAAAAATTATATCACGCTTCCTTGGAGGTCAGACTAAGGAATACTATGAACAAGACGTAAATAATGACTAATCTGGTGCTAAATCGAAATATTGCTGTTGATGGAAGAAATATTGTGCAGACTACATCGTATAAGTACCTAAGACATGAAATTCGGTTGGGCAGAGATAACCAGACATGTGAGCTCTGACGTCGCATAGGATTAGCCTGGGCAGCGTTTGGTAAATTAAACTATGTATTTAAATAGGACTTACCCAGATCCCTCAGAAGGAAAATCTTTGACCAATATGTGTTACCTGTACTTACTTAGGGAGCGGAAACATTAACGCTCACAAAAAAGGTAGTTAATAAGATACGCGTGACTCAGATGGCTATGGAGTGCCGTTTCTCTGAAAGACCGAATCCCAAACGAAGAAATACGTCGTAAAACAAAAACAAGAGACGCTATCGAAAAAATCGCGTCGTTAAAATGGAATTCGGCAGGACACTTCGCAAGATGATCAGATAACCGATGAACCAAACGTATTTTAGAGTGTAGACCAAGGCAAGAACCAATACGGAGCAGAGGACGCCCACCAACTAGATGAACTGACGACCTGAAGCGTATTAGCAATAACTGGTTGCACAAGAGAGAGACAGATGGAAAGAGCTGCGGGAGATCTATGTCCAGCAGTGGGCGCATACAGGTTAATGATGATAATAATGATCGCTGAACAATGCATTGTTGAGCGATCATCGTTCGGTGGTCTTCGTAAATGTCGTTCCTGTGAAAACTGGTCATAAGTTATTTAGGTAAATAAATTACTACAGCTTAAACCACACAATTACTCTCATTAATAACATCCATGACTACTTAGGTAAGTGTATTAAAGAAAATACAAATACTTACTTGAATAGGTTAAGCTCCAATGAAATACAGAGTTTTCAACTTTGCATTGTTTTCCAGTAGTATACTTCACTTTGATAACATTTCGGTGATGTCGGGATAATACCACATAACTATCTTCTGTATCGGGGCTAAAATATTTTTAAAGCAAACAAATAAAAATATTTATAAATTAAAAAAATAACAATAAGAACAACAATAATAATAAAAAACGTGGGTCTAAACGAATATACCTTGCGAGCAAAAAAATTAACTCAAAAGTAACAAAATATATTTTTTTTTGACTACGGTGTTTAGCAAGTGTCTATCCACATGTATGTAAAATTAGAAGTAAAATATTGTAAACAGAGGTAATTTTTATTGCAATTACACCAATATTTATTAAGTTATTAACGACAGAATTATAACAAACATAACTTAATATTGAATGTAAGAAGTCTTAAGTCTTCTTTTAACTGTCCACAGAGTGGCGGTGACACCTCGTACATTCTTTAATGATTGTTTAAGCTTAACTCTTGTCGCGTGTCGATTCTGCAAGGCACTGAGGACAATGAATCAATCTTCTCTCTCTTTCGTTACCCGTCGCCGACCCAAACCTGGTCATCGACTGGAGCTACCGGTCTCCTGGTATCAACAGTAAGCACTTGAGACAGCAGACTATGTAATAGCATATCTAATTGTAAAATGTCCACTTACTGCACTTCGAAGTGTACACACACATCAACGTTTAAAAAGCTACTGAGACGTCCACCGGCAAATCCAAAGATGACTAAATTTCGTAAAACATACTAGTTACAATATTTGCTGCATGTGCTGTCATTATTTTGATTGACGGGTGGAACGGACGATATTTTTTTTATTAGAGGTCTCTTTGTCGAAGGTAATCTAATGCCATCATCTCTATAATTAAGACAATTTGGCCTTTTTTCAGTTTCTATGACCTTTTGAATAATTCTTGGTTTATGGAAGCGGATGGAGGCTATGGTTCTGGAGTTTTAAACATCAATTGCCAGTCTTATTTTGTATTCTACAATTTGTTTGGCTTATATAGGATCGAGGGTAGTCTGCACAATGAATTTCACAAACTTCGTGTTGTTTATTTAGAATGTCTTCATTTATTAGACAAGAGATGAAAGCTTCTGTTAGGGGTAAATATTGTCTTTATTCCTCTTGATTTAGGATTTTTTTAGATTTTGTCAGTGACACGTTTGATGTCAGGAAAAAGAAAAGCTTTCTTATGATGAGGGTCTGAGTCTTTGAATTGAGATTGAGTGAGATATTGATGTCTGTGGATACTCCTATTGATGTAATGTTCGCGGTAACAGTTTTGGATGAGGGCTTGTATTAAACTAGAGAGCTCAGCGGATCCACTTGCATCATCGCAAAGGCGTATTGATCTGGAGGCAAGGATATTAATGACTAAATTAATTTGTGAAGGTAAATGATAAGAGTTGGAATGCAAGTAACGATTTATATGGGTAGATTTTTAATAGAGTGATGAAAACCTTCGGATTGGTTTTTCTTTTTAATAACGTTGAGAAACGGTAGGGATGTATCAGTTTCTACCTCCATCGTGAACTGAATAGCAGGATGTATACCACGCAGATGGTTTTGACAAGACACCAAAGCATCCCTGCCATAGGGCGAAATGACAAATGTATCGTCAACATATCGTAGCCAACATGTGAGTTTAATCATTCATGTGAATAGTGCTCGGGTCTCGTAGTCTTCCATAAAGATATTGGCTATTACTGGAGATAGTGGGGAGCCCATTGGGACACCATTTATTTGTCTGTAGAATTGATTTTGAAAGATATAATAGGTGTTGGTTATATAATGTTTACTGAGAGATAAGTAGTCTTTCGGAATACTGTGTTTAGTTTTTAGAATGTTTAGAGTTTCGTCTATAGAAGTGTTTGTAAAGAGTGACACGATATCGAAACTTACTAGAATGTCTGACGGTGAGATAGAGTATTGTTGAAGAAGTTCAATAAAATGAAAAGAATTTTTGACGAAATATCGTCGGGTTAGTGCTTATTTGTTCCATACCACATTTTCTACTTTTTCGGGTTAGAAGTTGTAATGAAACATTGCCAACATAATAATGTATGTAACTTGGCCCTGATAACTCTAACAGCCAAGACTGTTCTGTAATACCTTTGTAACTTTGTGCCATATTATTATTTTATGGGTTATTTCAGTGCTTAAGTGTTCCATATGCAAAGGCCAATAGGAAGCCAGTATTTCACATGCGCATTCGATGCCTCGGTGCTTGTTTGTGCCATGCCAGTGTTATATGCAGTGAGTTGAGGTTAACGTGTCTTACTTCTTGTATGGTGGCGACTGGATGTGATAAATAAAAGTATAAAACGGATAACATAAAATAAAAGTATAACAGTGATTCAAGTTCAACTTCTTTTGATGGAAACAGACAAAATACAGAGAGTTCTACAAAAATGGTATCAGAATGTGCCGAAAAATGTACAGAAGAAAGCTCAGCAGAAAATAACATGGAAAATCCAGATGTCCAAGCAAGCAACAAGAAGACTTCTAAAAAAACAAGAAAGCGATTGAGAAATCCTGAAAACTGGACTAGAAATGTGAAAAAAGTTCAGCGAGAACATGTGCTTCAATATAAGCACGAAAAAGAAGTTGACCATACTCCAAGGCAATGTCAATCCAAGTGTTTGAAAACTTGTACCTATCAATGGATAGGAAGTTATATTTAAAAACTTTTGGCAACTAAGTGATAGCCAAAAAGACGCATTTTATTCAAAATTTGTAAAAAAAATTCACCTAAACAAAGGTATGTGAAAACAGAAAATATTTCGGACTGCCAGAAACAAAATTCGTTTCAATATTACCTTGAGGTTTTAAATAAGCAAATTAGAGTATGTAGGGAATTTTTTTTAACTACTTTAAACATTAGTAAACAGATAATTTATTATTTCTTTAAAAAACACTAAAAGGATAACTCAGGGATTGCTCGGACTCCTTTGAAAGGAAAATACGTAAAGAAAATCTTACCATTGGAAGCTGTAGATGGGGTACGAAAACATATTGAGCCATTCCCCCATATAGAGATTCATTACTGTCGATCAGATCGTGTTAGATTGTATTTAGATCCGTGTCTCTCTATTGAAAAAATGTATCGACTATACCTAGAAAGTGACTTCAGTAATTTTCCTGTTAAATCACATAAGTATAGAGAAATTTTTACGAGAGAATATAATTTGGTTTTTTTCTACCAAAAAAGGATAGATGTGATATCTGCGAGAAATACAAATTAATTGAAAATAAAACTAAAGAAAATAAAAAACAATATGTTTTTCACATAAAAAATAAAATCGAAGGAAAAATAGAAAGAGACTTTGATAGAAACGCCTACAAATTTGACCAGTCTACTGCTGTTTTATGCTTTGATATGCAAAATGTTTTTGCTCTACCAAAAGCTGAAGTGTCAAATTTTTTTTAGAAAAAAAAGTTTTCAGTATATAATTTAACTGTTCACTGCTCCACAGGTAAAATTACCTAGTGTGCTCTATTGCATGAAGCCATTTCAGGCCGTAATGGTAATCACATTGCCAGTGCTCTTATAAAACTATTAAACACAATTTCAGAAACAAATCCTAATGTAAATAAAATTATAGTATGGTCGGATTCTTGTGACCCAAAAACCGCAATTCACACATGGCCTTAGCTATAAAGTATTTCTTACATATCAATAATCGCATTAATACAGTTGAACAAAAATTTTCAGAGCCCGGACATAGTTTAATTCAAGAAAGCGACTCTGTTCACACTAAAATAGAAAAGTATTTAAAACATAGGACAATATACAGCCCTGTTTCACTCTTAAGACACCTCGTAAATATACCCCCCCGTCAAGCACCTCTCAAGGTGCTGCAACTAAAAAAAGAAGATTTTTTAAATTTTCAAACAGTAAGCCAAACTCTAAATTTTAAAGATCTGCCTTTTACTAAAGTTAAACAAATTAACTATAAAAAAGATGACCCCTTGCATATTAGTTTTAAATGTGATTTTAATAAAAATGACAATGTTACTTTTATTAGAATTAATAAACATAAGACAGGCGGCTCTGCTAAAAAACAGGGCAAAAACGATCATAATATTATTATTAACTTTTCCATGGTAAAGGTTATTACCGAAAAACCTACAGTCGACGCTAAAAAAATAAAGCATATCGTGTTTATGTTTGCCTACATGCCTGAGTTTGACAAAATATTGTACAGAACAATATTTTCTTCACTAAATAAATGATTTTATTTCTTCCAACTGCAATTATTTGTTTCAATTACGTTATGAGTAGGTACCTACGAAGAATATTTAACTTTTATTTACTGTTTGTTTCACATACACATGTTTTAATTATTAATAAATTTTAAAAGCAAAAAGGAGTTTTCTTTTTGATGTACCCTTGTATTTTTTTAAAGTTGCAGTAATATAAGATTAGAAATAATGTAATAAACTGTGATCTAACTGTAGAATGATACATATAAGATATATAGAAACGCAAACTAAAATATTTTACTTAAAACGTTATAAAATAATTCAGTTTTGTACTTCATTGCATATGGAACAAATGTGCAAATTCCTGTACTAATTTTACTTTTTGTTCCATAAGCAAAGGTTTTTATTTTTTTTTTCAAATTTAAAAAGAGTCAGTAAAAATTTGAAGGCATAATCCAACACACCATTTTAAATATTTTTTTTAGAATTAACATCATTTTCCTGAGTTTTAAAATAAACAAGTAAATATTACCAAAATATTTAAATGTAAATATCTCAAAATGAGAATTTGGCATATGGAACAAATAAGTAATAGCCCGACGATATATAAAGCAATTTCGGCGAGAGAAATTGCGAGAGAGAAAAGCGAGAGTTTTGGCCAAGTAGTTGGCCACTGGTTGTGTAGGGCAGTTGTATGAACTGACAATGAGACGTAGAGGAATATCGGGTGTGTGAATTTTGGGAAGCTATATATTCGAGAAGTTCTGGAAGACTTTTTATGAGGACTTAGAGATTGTTTTATATCTTATGTTGTATGTTGTATGATAGGTTGTTAAATTATTAGGAATTAGTCTGTATTCTGGTGTATTAAGATTAAGATCTGATTTAAGAGTTTAATTATGTAAAAAGAAGTGTTTAGGATGACGGTGGCATTTATTTATCGGTGGAAAGAGTGACTAAATTTAGATTTGACTGAAGTTGTTTCAGGTTCTTAGTTAATTATATATATATATATATATATATATATATATATATATATATATATATATAATATAATCAACATTATCACAAAACATAAATCACTTTACAACAAACAATTTATAAGCGTGCCTATTTTTAGATAAAGAGCGACTCACTGTAGTTGTATGTAGTTAATCAAATGGGTCGGTAACATATAAGGGAGACAAATCTTATAAATAGCCAGAACCTATTAATTGTATAATATGCGATATAGTCTAAAAAATTGTACTAAATAACTACATACCAATCAATGAACTCCAATTTGCTGCCACATTTACTATCTCTCTTTCGAAATCTTGATTCTAAAATTGAATATTTATGAAAATTATACTAAAAATAGAGCTCCCATAGTTACTTACTGCATTCAAATCCAGAGAGTAATATTAAAATGAATAAAATCCATAAACTATTTAAAGTTAAAAAGAAAATTCGTTTCATTGCCAGCAAATGTAATGACATAAGCGAATATGTCAATAAATTAATGACGTCTTTAAATATTATTACGAAAAAAGCATACTTTAAACTAATATAATGACACATTTTTTTTTGAAAAACAAGTTACCGGGTTACATAATGTATAACTCATAGATAAATAATATAGTATATATACAGGGTGGTCCTTAAGTAATTGTACAAACGAAAACCGTAAATTCTACATTTTAAAATATTACGATTTAAGCCAACTTGCTTTAATAAAATGTTGATATTAAGAAAGATACAGGGTGTTAAAGTGGAAATTTAAAATTCTATTTTTCGCTATAACTTTTGCGTTTGTAAATATTTTTAGACAAAAATTTAAAATTGGATGCTTTAAAACAGGAAAAATTATAATTTTATACAAACTTTACTGTAACTGATAGAGGGCACCACATATGCCACATGTGTGGCATAGATTTGCGCTTAACTTTTTTGCTCTTAAAGTTAGCTCTAATTGTGTTAAAAAATATTAAAGATGCATTATTTTTACAAGGAAAACGTATACCTGTTGATAGCCTCAAAATTTAACCGTTTTCGAGATATTCGCATTTTATAAGTCAGCTGCACAATAATTCTTAGTTGTAATATTTGTGCGGTGAAGCACTGAATACCTGTAGATAAGCATAATTCACAGTTTATTCTTATTACAATAACTCAAAGATGATAATGTAACATTACAAAATTTTTGTTATGGCTGCTAAATGTCTTATGAAAATATTCTTCATCTTCTTCTTTAGGTGGCGTGTCCGTATTCAGACGTTGGCCGTCATCATGTTTACAATTTCCCTTTTATATCGCTTAAGTTTCTATACCTACTGGAGTTGTATTACTTTTTCCCTATTGTAAAATGCTGAAAACCCAAAATATGTGGTTTATGTAAGATGGTACACCACCATATTCTAGAGAGAAGGCAGTGAGAACATACTTAAATATAACTGTTCTGAACATTGGATTTATCGTGGCAGTCATATTCTTTGCAATGTGGTGAGATATTGATACAATTATTTATAATTATAATACATAATTATTTAATTTATAAAAAATCCCAAAAGAATACTTATCATTCATTACGTAAATTATTTAACCATTTTTATTAGGACAATTAGAAACTAAAGCCCAGGTATTGAATAACACATATGTGTCTTGTTTCATAATACTTTTGCTACCAATCTAACCTTAAAGACTCAGCATTTTTACAAAAACATCATCGTTGGCCTAATAACCGATATTGTTATAAATATAGTAAACACACAGGTAATTTAGTTTAGCATAATATTAGTTAGTTAGTTAATCATAATAGATAATTTGTTCGAGATGTAATTATAGTTACTCGTAATCTGTAACGTAATCATATAAATAAGTAATAACATCTATAGGTTATTCCGTGTTTATATAAGTAACCAATGAATCAAATACATCACAGTTTAACCTCTGCCACAAATAAGATGTAGTTCCCTAATATACCATAAGGTTTGGATATGTATCCAAAAGAATATATTCATCCATTATACATTATAGCCACCACGTAGCCCAGAATTTAATCCGCTTGATTTTGGTGTATGGGGCGTATTAAAACAACGTGTCTATAAGAATCCCATAAACATTCGCAACCAACTATGGAAAGAAATAAATACTGCAGCAGTTTCTTTAGAATTAATGATTCTATTTAACATGAGACGATCTTTTATGTAATATATTGACAAATGTATTAAAGAAAATGATGGACATATCGAACACTTACGTTGACAAAAAGTTATGTTATTTAGTTTAACTATTTCTTAATTTGGTTTGTAAACAAAATGTTTTGATTATGACTTTAATTTAACATAAAACGTAAAATGTTTGATGTAAAATCCCTATTATTCTGTTTTTGTTAAATCCTATTATTAATTATCCTGCTTATATATTTATTTTAGTTAATATTTCGTTAACTATTGACCTTATTTAAAGGTATTTTATACCAAAATTTAGATTTATTAATGTTTTTGTCTATTTTTCCTTCGTTGCTTGGAGTAATTGCCTTAAATCAGAATTATGCAGCTGATTTGTAAAATGCGATTATCACGAAAACGGTTAAGTTTTGAAATTATTAAGAAGTAAACCTTTTTTTTGTTAAATTAATGTATCTTTAATATTTTTTATCAAAAATACAGGTAACTCAAACAGCAAAAAAGTTAAGTGCAAATGTATGCCACATATGTGGCATATGTGGCGCCCTCTACCAGCTACATCAAAGTGTGCATCAAATTATAATTTCTCATATTCAAAAGTACCCAGTTGTAAATTTTTATGCATAAATCTTTACAAACCTGAAAGTTATCGAGAAAAATAGAATTTTAAATTTGCACTTTATCACCCTGTATCTTTCTTAATATCAACATTTTATTAAAGAAATGTGGCTTAAATCGTAATAGTTTAAAGTGTAGAATTTTTGTTTTTACGGTTTTCGTTTGTACAATTACTTAAGGACCACCCTGTATATATATATATATATATGATATAACTCTTTAAATATTTAATTACTATTTAAATGGGAATAAATTTAAATAAAATTTGTCTTTGTTTTTATGATCTATGAAAAGGTAGCTTGGTTATACTATGGTTTTTTAAAGTTTTAAAAAATGTCCATGAAAATTTTGAATTTAACAAATCTACCCTATACAATTAGTACGAGGAGGACCTGCAAAACCTATTGATGGTATGATATCTCAGTAAAGATGGTGAGTGTGAACGATAGAGAAGTAACGAATAAAGGACTATTAAGTCTTAAAAAGAAAAACTATAGATCTATGGGATATATGGAGGAGTATCTCCAAGCCGTAAGCCCTACTGCTTCTCCATAGGTCGATTAGACACTAGTGCAGTCTAGTCTAAGTAGCAGATTTATTTAGAGCTTTAAACTACTACATTACCTTTTTTGTTTTTCTGTCCCGAGCCAGAGATCTATCCAATGCCACTAACTATTCGACTCCAGAGTATATACCCCCCTAATAAGATAAGTGCCGTAGAAAGAGTGGGGAGAGATTTTCTAGCGCCAAATACAACTGGAATCGTTAACTAAAATATTTGGCAGCAAATTAAAAATAAAATAGGTTCTGTATTTAAGGCGGGAAATTCAAAAAAGGATCTTTTGAATTTTAGGCGCGAAATTCAAAAAAGTATTGAAGTATTGAATTTTAGGCGGCAAATTTAAAATATTCCGAATTTTGTATAGAAAATATAGTCATAAAATAACAAATAAAAACTTATTCTATGCCAAAAAATATATTCTCTGTCCAAAAATGTGGTGTACACTTATGCAATATTATATACCATAAATATATAACACATCAGATAGACATATGTTTTGGTACAGGATAAGTTTTTATTTATTATTTTATGGCTATATCTGTTTTCCATTACATTAAAACATCAAAATAAAAAACAGATATTCTTAAAAATTTATTTATTTCTGTCATTTATAAAATTTGAGGAATCACAGGGGTATAATATGATATATGGATGTAAGTCATCACTGACATTGTGGTCTTCACCTGTATTCCTGTACAGGGATCTGTGTTATGCTCCACGAAACTAGGTTCCATTCTGAACTTAGCCATCTATTCACTGTGACCTACAAAAAGATAATGGAATTACCCACGAGCAAGCAACCAAAATAAGCTCTACCTACAGAGACTTGCATACCTATATGGACCCCCCTCAATACCACGCTGACGTGCCATGAGAGGCTCGTTTCATCAAAATGTTCGCCATATGAGGCGCGGGTACAAGAACCATCATATAAAATATTTACTGAATAATGCAGAGCAGCATAAGGCACTTTAGTACTGCTATGTTACTCATTTGTATGTGTATGTGTTATAGCTTTATTATTTATCTAATGTATTTTATACACAAACATATATAAATAAAAAGTAAACTACATATGTACAATAAAAATAAAATATGTAACTATGTACAATGGGGAATGAGACCAAGACACACCATTTCTCCCAAACTATTCACCCTTGTTCTAGAAGACATTTTAAAGAAATTAGAATGGAATAACAAGGGTATAAACATTGACAGATCATAGTTAAACCATTTGAGATTTGCAGATGACATAGTTTGTAGCAGATAATATCCAAGAATAATATCCATAATGAAATGTTACAACAATTAAATGAAGTTTCCAGAGTGGTAAGCTTAAAAATGAACTATAATAAAACAAGAATAATAGCCAGGACCAGACAAATATAACAATACAGAACCATACCATAAAAAATGTTGAATATTAGGTATACCTGGGCCATGTCATCAAACTGGAAAACCAAATAAAGATGATGGAATTAAAAGAACACAACTGGCATGGGCCGCTTTCTGTAAACTAGCATATATATTAAAATACGCCTTCATGCCTACAAACTTAAAAAAAACTAGAAACAATTTTAAGGTCAGTCGAACTAAGAGACAAGACTAGACTGAGATAAGATTTAGAACAAATATCAGGGATATTGTGGAAGAAATTACAAAAATAAAATGGCGCTGGGCCAGTCACATAGCCAGATATGATCATAACAGGTGTATAATAAGAATCCTAGAATGCAAGCCAAGGAGGATGAGTAGAAGCATGGAAAGACTTCAAAAGAAACGGATAGATGACATAAGAGTAGTGAACAAAATGATTTACAAAAAAGCAGACACACTTTTTGTAAAACATTTATATCATTTATTAAGCATAAGGTATTATTAATGAAGAAGCTTTTCAAAATTCATTGAAGAGAACTTAACATATACCTAAATTGTACAGTTTTACGCTGGAAATAATTAAACTACATTCATGAATAGTACTTAAAAATTGTTTTCTCCTACTTTCATATTTCCTATGAGAAACTAATTTCATAGGATCTATCATAATATTCTCTGAATTACATTTTATGAAATTAATAAATTTTTGGTCTCTGCCTCTTACAATTGCCTTTACACTTTTACACCACATATACAGAAGAAGTCAATAAATTTACATATATCTAGACCAGTATTTAAATGTATTTTATAATTGAATAATGAAAAATTAAAAAAATTAATAGTTCTTTACACAATATATGTATTGTAAAAGTTGCAAATGAGAGATCCGTGGAATTAAGAAAAACAATTTTGCAAGGGCCTCAGATACAATATAGGTTAAAAACTTTGCAGACACTGTTTAACTTGACTTGTTAAATACTAAGATATCTTGTTGAGAAGTAGATGGCCCAGCATAATCTAAATAATATAATATTACAATTAAAAATGTAAGACACATTTTTATAATATATTACCATGCATGCCAATAAACCATATAGTTTGAGTTTCTTCAATACCTGCTGCATTCTGAGAATCTGAAATTTAAATACAATATTTTTACTAAACATGACTAATAAATAAATCTATTGGACTAATAAATAAATAAGTACTTACTAAATATCTTGACCTTTATCATCATCAGAAATGAACCCAAATAATGTGTTGTCCAGAAGGCCATCAAATCTATAATAATGGAATATTACAATTAATTTTCATAATACTTATATTAAAAATAAGTTAGAATTGTGGAAGAATAATACAATTACTAAAAGTTATGAGTTTTGATGATTATAAAATACATAAGATTCATATGATAGGGTTAACATTAATAAAACAGAAAAAACGTACAAAATATTATTTAATTTACTTTTGCTAACAAACATTTGCTATGAGGCACAGTGCTTACTTATTTCTATTAAAAACAAACTCGGGATGGCCTTTCGTTTAACTCCTTCGAGTCCAACTCTCACTTTATCTTGGTATTAAAAATATCTAGAGCAAACACGAAAAATGTTGTAAAGAGTATGTGGTGTCGAATTGTCTAATGCTTCCCTTTTAATTACTTTCAACCATTCCAAAAACATATCCTTCATTTTTCGGATATGGAAAAGGAAATCGACTGCTTGTACGGTCCGTACAACCAGGAACATAATATGTTTGGCTTTTTTTGTTCCATTTTAACGATTGTAAAACGATATTTTACTTCTTTATTACAATTCACAATGTTTGCAAATTTTGCATTGTGTACCAATAAATGTCACGGCACATGCGTCTCCTGCTTCCTGCTTTGTCATACCACCCACCCCCCCCCCCCCCGCTTACAGTGATTAGCGCCGCCGCCATTACGTACGATGTAATCGTACAGTGGTATCGGGGAAACATACTTACCCGCTGTCCTATCTCTCTTGCACTACTGTTTTTTTTTTAAGTACTATGTTCGACAGTGAAGCGAATGCGAGTCAAACTCCAAGACCGCTTGGCTATCCGACTGACAAATGTACAAATGTATATAAAACAAAAGTCGGATTATAGAAAGTCTTACTATCTTTCACAAAATTACAGATTATCACACGGACAAAAGGAGGAGATTGACAAATAAGTAGATAAGATGCCAAAGGATGAAATAGTAGAAATGAAATGGAACGTAATATTGGAATATATAATAAATGACAAACACAGATGACCCCAGACGTATAACTATAAATGGCAGTGAGATAGAACAAATCCAGGAATACATCTACCTAGGCCAAATCCTGAGACTTCACAAAGAGAACCAAAGTGCGGAAATTACTAGAAGAGCAAGACTAGCATGGGCAGGATTTGGAAAACTTAGTTGGATACTTAAAAACCGCAAAATACCCCAATACTTGAGGAGCAAAGTGTTCAACCAATGCATCCTTCCTATCATGATATATGGATGTCAAACCTGTACCCTAACCAAGGCAAACATGAATAAACTAGCCACAACAGAAAGAACAATGAAAAGAGCAATGTTAGGTGTACGACTGTCAGATAAAAAGAAAAACGACTGGGTAAGATCCAAAACAAAAGTCGAGGACATAGCAACAAAAATTGCCAAACTTAAATGGAGCTTCGCGGGCCACACTGCTAGACAAAAAAAAACAACGTTGGAATACTACAATACAACATTGGAGACCTTACGAAAGTAAACGACCAAGAGGAAGACCACAGATGAGATGGGTTGATGACATTAAAAGAATAGCCGGAACAAATTGGAAATATGTTGCTCAGGATAGAGACCGATAGAAGGAGTTGGGAGAGGCCTATGTCCAAACATGGACGACAGAAGGCTAAGAAGAAGAAGAAGAAGATCGGAATATCCATGCCTACTTTCCACTTAACCGAAGAAAAGTGATATATGTAGAAGCAAGAAATGAAGTGTGATAAACTACAGGTAATTGAGTATTATAAATAAAAATGACAAATTTCCATGACCAAATTCTGTATACTTCACTCGAAGCTATACACTATTTACACTTAGATCTGCATTAAAGATATTTTTAGAAAGATGCCTTCATAGATCTCACCTATAAGAAGAGAGAGTGAGAGAGAGAGAGAAAGAGAGAGAGAGAGAATTGATAGCCCTCGCAAGACATTCACAACCAACAGAGGCCAGTACCAGATAACATGACTTCCTATGGGATTAAAAACAAATCTCGAATGTTTATAGAGAGCAATGATAGCAGCATTATTTGGATTAATATACAAAAATATGTTCATATACTTCGACGACGATTGTTTTTGAAAATACCTTGGCGAACTATAATCAGAATTTGGTAATAGCGGAAGACAGACCAAAAAGATTAAATTTAAAACAGAATCTAAAAATCGGTAAGATAGTTTCGAAACAAATTCAGATTTCTGCTTTAATCTGGAGCCTTCTAAAAATTGCAAGGCATGGCCAAACGATGATAAAGATGTTAATAGAGACATGGGGAATCTAAAATTTGCATTCCACGACATGTCTATTCATCTAAGCAGAAATCCTAACGAATTTGTTTCTCGTACTCATACAGAGTAGATCCGAAGAAAATGAAAAAGACAGAAAATATTTTATTTCACGTTCAAAGCGTCTATGTATCTATTGATACGTATTTCGCTTTAATAAAGCTCATCAGAATAGTTATTCATAGCCGTTCTTAACGTGAAAAATAAAATTCTCTGTCTTATTAGAAGTAACAATAACATGACTTCGTTATGGACGCAATAGCGACATCTGATAGAAAAATCGGTAAGATAGTTTCGAAACAAATTCAGATTTCTGCTTTAATCTGGAGCCTTCTAAAAATTGCAAGGCATGGCCAAACGATGATAAAGATGTTAATAGAGACATGGGGAATCTAAAATTTGCATTCCACGACATGTCTATTCATCTAAGCAGAAATCCTAACGAATTTGTTTCTCGTACTCATACAGAGTAGATCCGAAGAAAATGAAAAAGACAGAAAATATTTTATTTCACGTTCAAAGCGTCTATGTATCTATTGATACGTATTTCGCTTTAATAAAGCTCATCAGAATAGTTATTCATAGCCGTTCTTAACGTGAAAAATAAAATTCTCTGTCTTATTAGAAGTAACAATAACATGACTTCGTTATGGACGCAATAGCGACATCTGATAGAAAAATCGGTAAGATAGTTTCGAAACAAATTCAGATTTCTGCTTTAATCTGGAGCCTTCTAAAAATTGCAAGGCATGGCCAAACGATGATAAAGATGTTAATAGAGACATGGGGAATCTAAAATTTGCATTCCACGACATGTCTATTCATCTAAGCAGAAATCCTAACGAATTTGTTTCTCGTACTCATACAGAGTAGATCCGAAGAAAATGAAAAAGACAGAAAATATTTTATTTCACGTTCAAAGCGTCTATGTATCTATTGATACGTATTTCGCTTTAATAAAGCTCATCAGAATAGTTATTCATAGCCGTTCTTAACGTGAAAAATAAAATTCTCTGTCTTATTAGAAGTAACAATAACATGACTTCGTTATGGACGCAATAGCGACATCTGATAGAAAAATCGGTAAGATAGTTTCGAAACAAATTCAGATTTCTGCTTTAATCTGGAGCCTTCTAAAAATTGCAAGGCATGGCCAAACGATGATAAAGATGTTAATAGAGACATGGGGAATCTAAAATTTGCATTCCACGACATGTCTATTCATCTAAGCAGAAATCCTAACGAATTTGTTTCTCGTACTCATACAGAGTAGATCCGAAGAAAATGAAAAAGACAGAAAATATTTTATTTCACGTTCAAAGCGTCTATGTATCTATTGATACGTATTTCGCTTTAATAAAGCTCATCAGAATAGTTATTCATAGCCGTTCTTAACGTGAAAAATAAAATTCTCTGTCTTATTAGAAGTAACAATAACATGACTTCGTTATGGACGCAATAGCGACATCTGATAGAAAAATCGGTAAGATAGTTTCGAAACAAATTCAGATTTCTGCTTTAATCTGGAGCCTTCTAAAAATTGCAAGGCATGGCCAAACGATGATAAAGATGTTAATAGAGACATGGGGAATCTAAAATTTGCATTCCACGACATGTCTATTCATCTAAGCAGAAATCCTAACGAATTTGTTTCTCGTACTCATACAGAGTAGATCCGAAGAAAATGAAAAAGACAGAAAATATTTTATTTCACGTTCAAAGCGTCTATGTATCTATTGATACGTATTTCGCTTTAATAAAGCTCATCAGAATAGTTATTCATAGCCGTTCTTAACGTGAAAAATAAAATTCTCTGTCTTATTAGAAGTAACAATAACATGACTTCGTTATGGACGCAATAGCGACATCTGATAGAAAAATCGGTAAGATAGTTTCGAAACAAATTCAGATTTCTGCTTTAATCTGGAGCCTTCTAAAAATTGCAAGGCATGGCCAAACGATGATAAAGATGTTAATAGAGACATGGGGAATCTAAAATTTGCATTCCACGACATGTCTATTCATCTAAGCAGAAATCCTAACGAATTTGTTTCTCGTACTCATACAGAGTAGATCCGAAGAAAATGAAAAAGACAGAAAATATTTTATTTCACGTTCAAAGCGTCTATGTATCTATTGATACGTATTTCGCTTTAATAAAGCTCATCAGAATAGTTATTCATAGCCGTTCTTAACGTGAAAAATAAAATTCTCTGTCTTATTAGAAGTAACAATAACATGACTTCGTTATGGACGCAATAGCGACATCTGATAGAAAAATCGGTAAGATAGTTTCGAAACAAATTCAGATTTCTGCTTTAATCTGGAGCCTTCTAAAAATTGCAAGGCATGGCCAAACGATGATAAAGATGTTAATAGAGACATGGGGAATCTAAAATTTGCATTCCACGACATGTCTATTCATCTAAGCAGAAATCCTAACGAATTTGTTTCTCGTACTCATACAGAGTAGATCCGAAGAAAATGAAAAAGACAGAAAATATTTTATTTCACGTTCAAAGCGTCTATGTATCTATTGATACGTATTTCGCTTTAATAAAGCTCATCAGAATAGTTATTCATAGCCGTTCTTAACGTGAAAAATAAAATTCTCTGTCTTATTAGAAGTAACAATAACATGACTTCGTTATGGACGCAATAGCGACATCTGATAGAAAAATCGGTAAGATAGTTTCGAAACAAATTCAGATTTCTGCTTTAATCTGGAGCCTTCTAAAAATTGCAAGGCATGGCCAAACGATGATAAAGATGTTAATAGAGACATGGGGAATCTAAAATTTGCATTCCACGACATGTCTATTCATCTAAGCAGAAATCCTAACGAATTTGTTTCTCGTACTCATACAGAGTAGATCCGAAGAAAATGAAAAAGACAGAAAATATTTTATTTCACGTTCAAAGCGTCTATGTATCTATTGATACGTATTTCGCTTTAATAAAGCTCATCAGAATAGTTATTCATAGCCGTTCTTAACGTGAAAAATAAAAAACTAATGTCTTTAATGCCACCTTAATGCCCTTTAATCTACCTATTTGGTATGGTAAATCCATCAGATAAACCAAGTTTAGATTAAATGTAAAAGGATATATCTTAATTAATTAATACAAAAAAGATTCAGATGTCACAGAATATTACGAATAAAAGGAACATTAATAAAGCTAAGGTAGTTAAATAGAGAAATAGAAGGAGTAGGATACGCAAATGAAAGGACTGATCGACAACGTGACGATGTCGAAGTAAGATTACTAAACAAAAACGAACATCAATTCTACAAAGAATGATCTGTTATAGATGCTGAGAAATAAGACAATTGGTTATTTAAATAGGAATTAGCGTCAGCACTACGATTGTCACTGAGAGACTTTATGCACGTGTGCACACAGAAAAAAACTAAGAAACTGGTAATTATAAAAACTTATAAAAATAATCCAATTTTAAATCATCCTCAGTGGCATTACAGCTCGTTATGAGCCGAAGCCTTCTTCAGAACAATCTTCCATTCGCCCCTGTCTCTGGCAACTCTTCTCCATGCTTTAACTCCGATGGATTTTAGATCATCCTCTATGTTATCTTGATACCTAAGTTTTGGTCTTTCTCTGGCTCGTCTTCCCACTGGTCCTCTTTGGTCGAAAATTTTTCTGATCGTTACATCTTCATCTCGCCTAATTACATGTCCTATCCATCGAAGGCGTGCTAATTTAATACATTTTACAACGTCAGGTTCCCCAAAACTTCTATATAACTCAAAGTTGTAGCGCCTACGCCACAAACCCTGTTCTTGGATTCCTCCATATATTTTCCTTAGAATTTTTCTCTCGAAACGTTTAAGCAATTCTTGGTCGTTCTGTGTAAGTGACCACGTTTTAGACCCGTATGTTAACACTGGCCTTATTAGTGTTTTATATATGGTAACTTTAATTTTTCTGGGTAGTTTTGGGGCCATATGTTTTCTCAAGCCATAATAGCACTCATTGGCAAGCACTATTCTTCTTTTAATTTCTTCGCTGACATTGTTGTCTTTGGTCAGCAGCGAGCCCAGGTAGACGAAGGTGTTCACACCTTCCAGTTCCAGATCATCAATTAATAGTCTAGGCATCTGGTTGCCTGATCTAGTACAATATATATAATTGGTTTCCTGTGCGTTTATTTTTAATCCCATTCTAAGTGCAGACGCCCTTAGTGATCGAAATGCTGCGATCATAGATTCTGTGGACCTAGCAGTAATGTCTATGTCATCTGCATATCCGACCACTTGTACAGATTTATTAAAGATGGTGCCATTCATATTAATATGGTACTCTCGAATTACTTTTTCTAGTGCAAGGTTAAATAAGAGACACGACAGTCCATCTCCCTGTCTCAGTCCATTTTTTCAATGGAAGGGTCTGGAAAAGTCGTTTTGGATTCTGATTACTCTCTACGCCTGTGAGTGTAAGTTCCGTTAGTTGAACAAGATGAAGCGGCATTTGAAATTCCACCATAGCCTGTAGAAGTTTTTGTCTGTTGACTGAGTCGTATACGGCTTTGAAATCCACGAATATGTGGTGGGTGTTGACTCCGAACTCAAGCGTTTTCTCAAGAATCTGCCTGACTGTGAAGATTTGATCCGTTGTTGATTTATTGGGTCGGAAACCGCACTGGTAGTTCCCAACTATTTGTTTAGCATAGGGGATCAATCTTCTGTACAATACGTTGGACAATACTTTATATACCACGTTAAGTAGGCTGATGCCCCTATAATTATCACACACCATCATATCTAGCTTTTTGTGAAGAGGGTGCATTACACCTAATTTCCAGCCCACGGGCGTTTCCTTCCGTTGCCAGATTTTGGTTACTAATTTATGCATGTGTTTAAAACGGGTGTCACCACCATTCTTAAAGAGTTCGGCAGGAAGATTGTCCAAACCGGGAGCTTTGTTATTTTTCAGTTTTGAAATGGCTTCTCTAATTTCTTCTTCGGTGGGGGGCAGCTCTTGAGCGTTTTCATCCATTTCAGGCAAAGTAATTTCCATTTGGTCTTCTTCACGACTATCGCTAAGCACTTCTTCAAAATGATTCGCCCACCTGTTTAGTATCTGTTCTTTGTCACTTATTATGGAACCATCTCTGTCTTTACATGCTGTTATTCTGGGTTTAAATTCTTTTCTGCAGCTGTTTATCTTCTGGTAGAATTTTCGCGAGTCTTCTCTATTGTGGCGGTTAACAATCTCGTTTAGAGCGTTTTCGTATGGCTTTCTTTTTCCTTCTAAACGTCCTTTTTTCTTCTCGTCTAAGATTTTCATAGTCTTCCAGGTTTGATCTCGTTCGGCGCTGCTGAAGTCTTTTATATGCTTCATTTTTCTGTTGGCTAATGGATCTACATTCTTCGTTAAACCAATCTTCGTTTATTTTAGCCTGGTTAGGTTTTAAAAAGCCTTTAGCCGCTGTATGGCTGTAAATAAATAAATAATTAAAATATCCTAAAACATTTAGGGCAGAAAATAATAAAATATGTATAATACACGTTTGATAAATTAAACTATGTACTTAAATCGAATCTATTCATACCGAACCCCAAACGAAGAAATTTGTCGTAGAACAAAAACAATAGACGCCATCGAAAAAATCACGTCGCTAAAATGGAATTGGGTAGGACACGTCGCCAGATTATCAGACAATCGATGGACAAAACGTATTGTCGAGTGGAGACCAAGACAAGAAGTAATACGGAGTAGAGGACGTCCACAAACTAGATGGACTGATGACCTTAAGCGTGTTAGCAATAACTGGATGCCAGCCGCACAAGATAGAGACAGATGAAAAGAGCTGATGAAAAGATGATGATGATGTATAATATACGAAAAGTATGATTAATAGATATAATAGATATAAAACTGACAAGGACAATACTTCATATGTTACCATTTAGTATAGCATAAAAACAAACAAAAACGCTCACCAAAATATATATGTAAGTACCTGTATAATATATGTGTGAATTACTATTGTAAATCATTATTATCAAATAGGTTATAAATATAATGAGTATAAGAGATATAATTATAAGAGTAATTTTAGTTCGGCTAATGGATTAAGTCCACAGTCAAAAGAAACACAACAGCACACACACAACTGGAGACCCCACAATCCTAAATAGAATGTATGGAATATAAAAATGCTAAGATTGAGAAATACATAAAAATTCAATATTTAAATAAAAGAAAAACTATTAACTATTAACTGACTCCCCTCGCTGTATTTGACATCATTTTCATAGATTTGATAGGTTCTTTAGAGAGGGATGATAAAGGAAATAAGTAAGTATTAACGCTGCAGTGCTAATTAAGTACATTAAGGTATGAAATAAAACAGAAAGAATCAGAAACATTAACCTAGGTATTAGTAGAAAACTTCACTTTGAGGTACGCAATCACAATAAAGTTAGTTACCATTTGATACTCAGAGCTCATATCGAGAATTTTTAGGGAACAAATGGAGTAAATCAACTCGACAGTATACCACCTTCAAATAATTTGTTATGAAAATATGCACATGTATTTTGTTTATCTTCCAAACTTTCAGTACTTTTAGCAACAGGATATATAATATTGTTCTGAAGCTGTTTTCTTGTGGCATTTTAAAGTAATTAATATTTAAATGGAGAAATGCTCAATAATCTGCGTTTTGCCGACGACATAGTACTTATTACCGAAGATCTGGGTGAAGCACAACAAATGGTACAAGAATTAGAAAACGTAACTTCAACAATAGGTCTAAAAACGAACATCAGTAAGACCAAATTTATGACAAATTTAGTTCCCAGCGAACACCTAATCATCCAAAATCAAGTGGTAGAATTGACAGAAAAGTACATATATCTTGGTCATGAAATCAGAATAGACAAGGACAACCAGACCTACGAATTTCAACGAAGAATAACACTTGCTTGGGCGGCGTATGGTTCACTAAGAGACATCTTTAAGAGCAACCTCCCGATAGCTATGAAACGGGAGACATTTGACCAATGCTTTCTTCCTATTATGACATACGGAGCAGAAACTCTCACGCTAACAAAAACAACAGCACTAAAAATGCGAGTGGCACAAAGGCGCATGGAAAGATCAATTCTCGGCGTGACAAAAAAAGACAAAATAAGGAATCAAGACTTAAGAAAAAGAACAGGTATCAGTGATGTCGTCGAACGTATAGCCAAGCTGAAATGGAATTGGGCAGGTCACATAGCGAGACTGAAAGACACAAGATGGACCAGAAAACTAATTAACTGGCGCCTAAGAGAAGACAAACGCAGCAGAGGACGACCACCAATACGCTGGATGGACGACATTAGACGAATATCCAAGAAATGACAGCAAGAAGCACAGAACCGCGAAGAGTGGCGAAAAATGGGAGAGACCTATGTCCAGCAGTGGACAGAAGACGTTGCATGATGATGATAATGAATATTTAAATGGAAATAAGCCACAATTAAAGGTTAAAGTACGTTTATTGACGTTTCAATTTCCACTTCGGAAATCGTTTTCAAAATGTTTGTATTTTGAGAACGATTTCCGAAGTGGAAATTGAAACGTCAATAAACGTACTTTAACCTTTAATTGTGGCTTATTCCTATTTAAATATTAATTACAGAATACATAAGTTTTGAATTTGGTACTGGAAAAAACTTGTAAGTTGACTACAAGCTTAAAATAATGACTACAAAGTTGTAAATGTACAATTTTAATGATTATTCACTAGAATCAATCTATGAATTAAAATCACCTACAAGAGAGAATAGAGGAACATAATTAAACTTATAATGGAAAAAGAAGAATATATTCGACTTTAGAACTACCAGGGTAATTTATAACAAAGTGAACAACCTTCATATAAGTAAAACAAACCCAAAGTTTAGCCTTTTATTCTTAGGTCTAGTAATTAATGATAAGAAAAACAAATTTTGCCATTAACAGAGAAGCACAAGTAAATACTTGAGTGATTGCCAACCTTCGTTAGAAGACGGTACAATAAAACAAAAGAATAACAATATGTTTATATTACTGCACAATAAATATCAGATGGTTTTGATTTCACTCACGTTTAAAAAGTTATATGTTTACTAGGTGCGCTAAAACACTGTATTATACAATAAAACATCGTAATTTAACTTTGATTACGGCACCGTTTTGAGTTATTGGTAGTCCAACTGTGTAATATATACCGAAGTGTTACACCGACAGCTTACGATGGATATTTGGTTTAGACTCTCTTTTTATTAAGCGCATCTCCTCACTCCATACTCTTACCTGTAAGAATTCCAATATTCCAATATTTCAAGACTTTATCCTAATCTCGTAGTCCTAACCTAATCTCGAAGTTAGATTAGGTTAGGTTTAGTTTGTTAGGTTAGGTTAGGTTAGGTGGGGTTAGTTTGCTTCCGAAACATTTTACCTCAGGAGATGCCGAAAGATGAATAATTCTGTATAATTTTTGTTATATTGGAGAAGATATTTTCATTATTATGGCTTGAATAGGTTTTCGGACATTTAATGTCTGAATGCCTTTTTGTACATCATTCCCTGTACGATTTAGCCAATACAGCACCAATGCAAAGGTGCAGTATTACGCCACACCCGCTTATCGGCTACAATAGTTATTAACAATTTATTATGTAAAGTTCGTTGGTATTGAAAATAAAGTTGTCGTTGAACGATAACCTTTTAACTCTACGTAATCGTGATATTCTTACATATCCAATGTTGCTGGAAATGCCCACAGAAGTCACCAGATGGTTCTTTGAACCAAAAGCGCCCAATAATATAGGGGGCTTGAGGTGTGTAAAGTTACTTACTATTTATTACATATATTTATATCACAATGAGATAATAAAAATACGTTTTAATATTTTTTAAAAATAGTTTTATTAAACCAATATTATAATTTATATTTTACTAAACAGTTGCAAAGAAACTACCAGATCAACAGTGATTAATTGTAAAAGTCTATTAAATAAAAATCAATATTTTGTAGTAGACTTATAGTTGACGGAATAAAGTACAGCACTATCGATTTTCTGTAAAGTAACAGTGATTTGAATAAGGTGTTGGGCATTTAATTTGAAATAATCCCTATCAAGAATAAATGAAACACTGCCAAACTAGAAAGAAGCATTTTGAGTGTGTCATATTCGTATTCAGCAACCTCAAAACCCCCTAGTAATAAAATTGGACTTAGTTTTATTACTATTCATGAAGTTATAAATTTTTTAACTTTGTATACTTAGAAATGCACTTTTCCAATGCACAAATGCTGTTTTTCATTTTTTATGATATATGGTCACAAAGTTGGTAGAAATTCAAATTCATATTACTTGCGGAATATCCATAGTAAGGCCTATTTTTGTGCTTTATTTCTTCAACCATTATGTTGAAAATATCTACAAATAATGTGTGTCTTTCTTAAAAATATATTTATAATTAAATTATGTATAACAATAATAGACGAAATATTTTTTAACATATCTATCACAAACAGTCAAAACCAATTCGAGAAATTTATTATTTGCGTTAAAAAATGGAGTTTTTACTAAATATGTAAAACGTATAGAAGATTGTTTATTTTTTTGACTTATCCTGAGAAAAGCTAAATAGTTTTAAGCAGAAAACAGCAATAGAGAGTTAATGTATTGGTACCATCCTCTTGTTTTAATAATACACTTACTAATGATGCAAAGTCATTGCATCAAAAAATAAAATGCCTAAAGGGGATTTTAAATTTTAAGGTTTTACAATTTTTGCAGTCGATATTCTTAGTTTTGATCTATGTGGATTATAAGGCATTTTAATTAATACCTTTTGGGAATCAACCACCATTGCAAAGTTCGAAATATTTTATTTGATTCCAGTTATGATTTAAAGCTCGAAAATCGTTTTCAAAATACAAAATATAATGATTTAAAAAGATAACTGCTTAGCTGTAAACAAAATTCTTCTAATAATGTAATTTTATTTACCTCACAAATAATGATAATGTTCAGGAAATTCTACAAGCTATGACATGTAGTCTAGTACTTAGATCATAGCAGAATAATTTCTAATAAAAGTAGAATATTTAAAACTGTATTATCAGTATTTTTAAGGTACGTTCTTGCGACGACTTGATTGACTGATAGCTTATTTGATTACATGATTCACATGAGATCAAGTTTCTACACGTCACTCCTCCATGAATAAAATTCTAAAAAGAGAACATAATCATTCGGCAACTGAAAATCTATTTATTCCAAGGAAATACATTCAAACAACTTGTCCATTACAGTTTGACTTGGTTTTATTGGTAATCACATAATGGGCCCATACGAGCTTTCTTTAACTGAATAATATCTTATTTTCTTCGGAAATAGATGGAGAAATATTACATGATACTCCTTTAAACTTAATTTATATTTTTTGCTTTATGCATGATGCTATCTTCTTCTTAAAATGCAGATGGTATCTCCAAAAAGTTCTGTAGCCGGTCTTCTTCTTCTTCTTTACGTGCCATCTCAGCGATGGAGGTTGGCAATCATCATGATAATTCTGATCTTAGATGCTGCCGCTCTGAATAGTTCGGTTGATGTGCATCCGTACCATTCCCTCAAGTTACGCAACCATGAGATTCTTCTCCTTCCTACACTTCTCTTGCCTTAGATTTTCCATTGTATAATTAACTGAAGTATGTTGTATCTTTCATTACGCATAACATGCCCCAGGTATTGCAGCTTTCGTGTCTTGATGGTTTCCAATATTTCCATTCTTTTGTTGACTCTACTCATAACCTCGATGTTTATTATTTGCTCGGTCCATGATATCTTCAGGATTCTTCTATACACCCACAGTCTAGAAAATACAACAGCTTGCCAGCCTAACTCTCAAGTCTAATTTCAGTTCTCTTACACAAAGTACCTTTCTCATTTTATTGAAGTTTGGTCGTGCTTCCTTTATTCGAACTTTGATTTCTTTATAGTAATCGTTTGTGTGATTAATTATTGTGCCAAGATAATTGTAGTTTTCAACTTGTTCTAAAGTTTTATCGTTAATTGTCAGGCTTTTCTCATTATTTTGGGTTTTTGATATCCTCATAAATTTAGTTTTCTTGGTGTTTATTGATAATCCATATTCTTCTCCATACTAAACTATCTTGTTCATTCGCTTTTGGAGGTTTTGGAGGTTGTCTGTTATTATGATAGTATCGTCCACATATCTAATGTTGTTAATTGGTGTTCCATTGACCTTTATTCCTGCTATTTCTCCCTCAAGAGCTATTTTCATAATGTCTTCAGAGTATGCATTGAATAGCAGTGGTGACAATACACACCCCTGTCGCACTCCTCTTTTAACTTCAAACTCTTCTGGTGTGTGTTCATTAATGCGTATGTGTGCCCGCTGTTTTTAGTATAGATTTGTCATAATTCGAAGGTCATTGTATTGTAATTGTTTTGCTTTGAGGACGTCTATTAGCTCTTTGTGGCAGACTTTATCAAAAGCTTTATTGTAATCTATGAAATAAACCTACATATGATTGGTTATCATCCAAGCATTTTTGAATTAGTAAGTTTAATGCAAAGAGAGCTTCACTGGTACCTACGCCTCTACGGAATCCAAATTGGGCTCCTTCAACAGCCGTTAAGTTGTACCAATCTCGGAGATTGCGCAGCCATCTTTAACCGTGCATTTTACACTGCAAAATGATTTAGAGCAGGTTCTACCGATGTTTCTTACGCATTACGAAGCTCATATATTCCATTTTGCGTCGTTTTCTAACTATACTTTTTGTATTGCTACTTCGTGGTACTTTCTCACTCTGTGCAAGACTTCATTATTAGTAACTTCGAACAAGGCCGATTTCGACGATTTCACTCAGTCTAAATAGTCTAAAAGAACGGAAAACATATAACATCTCAGAAGGAAGACCTTAATTATTGAGAGTTGTAGATCGCGACTACTGAAAATCTTTTTCATTTTGATTAATGCTGATCTTGCCTTCTCAATATTTACTTTTATCTCCATCGACTGTTTTCACTGATCATTTTTTGTAGCCAGATAGCAGTAATTGGTGGCCCCTTGTATTGGTTGTTGGTTGACTAACAGTTGTTTAGGTGTAATTTAGTTTTCACTGATTAGCTTTGGTCTTGTGTGAGTCATACTACAGATATTGCCTGCACAATATTCGCAAATGTATTTTTTTATACACTTATTACATCTAATTTATTTCACTTGTCTGTTTTTTATGGTCGTATTCGAACTAAAATTTGTATATAAGTGGGCGCTCGTAAGTGGACGCTCACAACGAGGCGCCGACCGCCGACCCTCACTCCGACCATAGGATCATATCGGTCGCCAGGTAAAATAAATGCATTATTTTAAATGCAAACGTTCACTGTCAATGCTACGCTCTATGTAAGGATACGATGCGATGTTCTCCGTTATGAACGTACCCATAGGGTAAGACTAAATAAATGCAAACACGTGCTTAGATCCTTCGAAAACAAGCTGATAAAGGATATCTGATGACATTTTTGGATTTAGCGTATCAAAATATAATGATATTAAAATAATTAATAATACATAACAGTTAAAAAGAGTCAGGCACCAAAACATCAATATAATTAAAAGGCAAAAATAATTTTCAGAAATTTAGTGTATTTTAATAGCCTAGTAAATAATATCTATAAACAATAAGTTACTAGTTTATAAACATACTTTCATTTTTATTATACAGAAATTTTTTATAAGTCACGTTTTATTTTAAATGCATAATTCAATTTATTTTATTTAGGCTTCACACTATTTACTAATATATTTCCTAATATTAACATAGATTTAAATTTCTTTTCTAATATCATTAAGCAGATATGCTTGAAGTATGACAAGGGTTTTCTCAAAACAATATTACTAATCCATCTAATAGGTATGTATTATTTTTTATTTAATTATTACTTTTATTTATACCATTGTTTGTAAATACTCGATTTTTTGGACAATACTTGTCTATGATATATTTTATTTTTCAATATTTATACTTTTTCCCAAATAAAATATAAAAGGCATTTAAAAAGTGATATAATTTATATTTATGTGAGCAATTAATCGCACCAATAAATATTTTCTCCTTACTAATTACTTAAAAAGAGAAAACATTTTGATTTAAACATTTTTTTTTGTAACCTAGGCTTTCTTGCCATACAGTCTGAGATATGCACTAGATTTATTAACTTACAAACTGATACAACTTAAAATCATATCATTATAGTATAATAATACTGAAGATAATACCTTAGAGAGTTTGTTTATTACGTGAAAGTAGATGTTCAAATTAGAAAGTTCATTCCATCTGTACAAAGCACTGTACAAAAGCAGAAGCTTAGCTTTAAACTTAAAACTCTGCCATTATAATACAGTGAATAATAAATCGTCAAATCTATATACATCCGAAAGTTAAAATGTGGTAAAGAAAGAGACATTATGAAAACTTGAAATAAAAGACAAGAAAATTTGAGAAAAATCATAGGACCGATAAAAAAAAATTAAGAATTCCCCTGAAGAGACAATCGTGAGTTATATGAACACTTGGAAGACATTACCTATATAAGAAAACGGATGATGGTTTATAGTCACTTAGACCGCATGAATACTTAGAGACCCATCGCATTCACTTTTCAATCTTTATGATGCTTCAAGCATCAACTTATTCAAATTATTTGGCAAGCCAAGTTGAAAAACATTTCAAAAAACAAGCAGAAATTCTAGCTGGTGACCTCCAAGATCATCAAGTTCCCAGAAATAAGGTGAAATCTACAAAGGATCTTATCCCTTGCACTATCCCAGTCACAAGAAAGAAAATAGGAATATTTCATTAAAATAAAAACCTACTGCCAGGGGAAGAAAACTCAGTTATAAAACGATGAATAATTCTTCCTGGTCTTTAGTAGGCCGAACCGTCAGCAAAAATTAATAATAATCCTGGTCCTGGAAGAACAGATAAAAAGAAGGAAGAAATATTTTTAAAATTAAAAATTAGTCTGCATCAATACAAGTATCTACTTGTAGTTTTGTCTGCATTCATATCATGGCGGCTCTTGATTTTTGTTCGATTTTGTTAGTATACTCTGTTTTTGACTCCATAAATAATTAGGCATGTCTTAAAAATGTATGTGTAAGTTCATCTTTCAGTTAGATTATTATTGTTTCTCCACGCCCACTCTCAATCATCTCGATACCGAAGTCACTTTGTTCGTTTGATGTTTTATTTTATTTACTAGATTACGTCTACTCGAAATGTGTGCCTCCAAAATTATTTGAGCTATTTTTGATAATTTAACACTGCTGATTACCAAAATTATGGATATATAAATAGTCTTTTTAAATCATAAATATATTCTTGAATATTATTTTGCTGTTTTGGCTTTTGACTTTGGCTTCATATTTTTTGCTCATTGTTAATATTATTGTCTTATTTGTATTATTTACTACATATAAGTTATAAATACCTATTAAATGGATAGCGAAATAATATATAATATATTTAAAATACACAAGCGACGACGATATATATTTTGATATTGTTGTAATTACATGTTGGTCCTATGAAATATTAAAAACGATACACTATATTTCGATTAGGGCAGCAAAAAAGTTTAAAATATTTAAACATTTGTATAAAGTAATTTTTGTTTATATATAGGGATAATTTTTAACATATAGTTTATATAATTGTAAACGAATTTATTGCAGAAAAATATTTTTTTACTCGATTTAAAGTATATACTATAAACAACAACTCGATACTTTATTTCACTTTACACTAACTATTACTTAAAATGTTTACAAAATTGCTAAGTAATATCTTATTATGTTATAATTTGGGGATATTTTTTTCGTATTTACTTTTGTTAGAATGTGATGTTAGCTATAAATTTTTAAATTAATTTTAAAATATATTTCGAATCAGCGTTTTTGTTGTTTTTATTGAACAACTATCCAAAAGAACTCAGAGAACTCAGAGTAGAAAAAAATTGCAGCAATACAGAGCTCCTCGAGAAAAAAACTAGTCTAAATTATGCTACACAAGAACTAAAAAGGGAGATACAGAATATAAAAAATTGAACAATTGATTCCAAAGTAATTTAACAGCTCACTAGAACACATATTATTCGTTATGGAAGGCAACAAAAAGAATGAAGAGACCAATTATTCATTCTCCTCCTATCAAGTTGGAAAATGGCAACTGTGCTGGAAGTAACAAATAGAAAGCAGAACGATTTGCAGCTCATTTAGAAAGCACGTTAAAACCCAACGACAATGATGGTGAAGAACTGAGATGGGAATAACCATTCCAAACTGAAGAAAGAATATCATTGACATCAGTTAGAGAAGTGTCAACAGAGATAAAAGAGAATATAAATCCTAAGAAAGCTCCAAGATATGATCTCATAATAGGAGAACTATTAAAAAATCTACCAAGAAAATCTATAGTTAAGCTGACACACCTAATAAATGCTGCTTTTAGATTGAAATATATTCTCAGACTCTGGAAAGTAGCCTAACTCATTATAATCGCCAAACTAGGTAAACCTCTAAATTAAGTGAAATCCTATCGACCAATATCACTCCTTCCAGTGATGTCAAAACTATTTAAAAAATCCTATTGAAAAGATTAAAACCAATAATAGAAAAAAAAATCTTAAACCAAATCATTAATTTGGTTTCAGAAATAAACGTTTCACTATAGATCAAGTTCACAGAATAACGAATATAATAAAAAAAACATTAGAAGAAAAGAAAGTCTGCTGTACAATCTTCTTGGACGTATCACAGGCGTTTGATAAAGTCTGGCATGAGGGTTTAAACTATAAACTAAGAACGTCATGCCTAAACAGTATTCAGAAATCTTAGTATTATGCATTACGAATAAATATATCAGAGTAAAACAAGAAGAAGTGTACACCGATTTAAGCGAGATCAAAGCTGGCGTCCACAAGGGAGTATAGTGGGTCCGGTCCTGAACCTATTTTATACGTGTGACATTCCAGAGCTAGAACAAAACACTATTGGCACCTTCGCGGATGATGCAACCATACTAGCGATAGGAGACACTAGTGAAGAAGCTACTGATAAGTTGCAACTATCAGTAAATACAATACATACTTGGACCAGAAAATGGGGAATAAAATTAACAGAGACTAAATCTGCACACATTAACTTTACAAATAAAAAAATAGAAAATTTCCCAGTTAAAATAAATGATACCCAAGTTCCTTATACATCAGCAAAATACTTGGGCATCACCATAGACACAATGCTGCGCTGGCAATTCCATGTCAAACAGAAAAGATTGGAGAGTATATGGGTGCCAACTCTGGGGCTAGTACCAAAGCTAGTAATATACATATTATGCAGATATTTTAAAACAAAGTACTGGGGAACATTGTTGATGCTTCTTGGTATATTCGTTACCGCAGCCTCCACTAAGACCTGGGTATGACAACTGTGACTGAAATAATCAAGAGAACAGCAGCAAATCACGAGCACAGGCTCCATAGCCATGTGAATGTCAAGGCAATCTAGCTTCTTGACAAAACTGAATTAAAGAGAAGACTCATAAGGACAAAACCATTTGAGCTAGTGTAAATGTGTAACAGTTTAGTGTAAAAGCAGAGTATATTGCTGTGAAGTTATTGCATGTTAGTTGTTGTGCATTAGTTGATAGATAAAATAAGAGTAAGCCATAGGATAAGCTCGTAGATTTAAATATTTTCTGTTTATTAAGTTAGGTTAGAAAATAACTGATAATTGGTCATTTGTGACGAGATTGCAGTATACAAACACCGTACAGGTGTTATACAAAAAAAAAATATATTTAAATAAAACAGTCTGTATAAATAAGCAATATTTTTGTCTAAGATATAGTTTAAATCGTCATATTTTGACATCAAAATTGCACAGTTAAAATATTTACTCAAATAAATAAACCTATCTGTATACCATACAACCAGTCAAGATAAGTAGAAATAAATTTCAATAAATATAATTAGAAAAATCGAACTTACATTTTAAAGCAGGTAAAGATAATGCTGATTATAATAGTGTGTAAAGTAAAATAAAAAATATGTATAAAAAATAAAGTGTTTTAAAAAGTTTTAATCTTTTTTATTACCCAATTTGTCATAAATCTTTCTTTTTTGAATATACGATCACATATAGATTTGTTTACTAATTTATTTAATAAGTGCTATGTTTAATATATACCTATGTAATATTTTATTCGCATTTTCTACAAAAACAAGTTATTACGTCTTTTACGTACAATAATTATAGATTACATTTAAAGCTAATTCAGTCAATTATGTTATACTGATATTATTTCTTGTTATTTTGCTATCAGCGTCTTCGGGTAATGATTTGAAAATATGCATCTCAATGTAACTTCATTAAATATAAAAAAAAACATTTTGGAATTTAGTAAAGTAAGATACAACCTCAAACCAAACCAAAACTAGTTCCTCCTTTTTAACAGGGGTTAAAAATTATATCTGACAAACTCAAAATTATATTCGGGGATATTGTTATTGATAGGAAATCTCGAGAAGAGCTCTAGTGGGTACTTAATAACAAAGCAGTTCTCGGTTATAAGTATTCTGTTATTAATATTGTGGAAGATATGTATGATAGAGCAAAGCAAATCTCTTACCACTTGTAATATGTACGAGATATTTCCATTTCTTTTTTCATCCTTCTCAGATCCTCTCTGTGACGTGTTCAGTCCACGATATTTTTAGAATTTTGTACACTCACAACTCAAACGATTCCTGTTTTTTCACTAATATCGCATTCAAGGTCCCAGCTTTTATTCTATAAAACAAAGTCGAGAAAACATAACATCTCGTTAACCTAACTCTCGGCTCGAAGTCTATTGGACAAAGCACTCTTCCTTTACTATTCGTTTATTAGAAGATTCTCAGTGCTTCTTTAAGTTTTTGATATTCTTATAAATTTTATCTTTTTTATGTTCATTGTTAGACTATATTCGTGTTCATACATGAAGCGCTATTCTGGTGATCAGTCTCTGAAGATCTTCAACATTTTTAGCTATGATGTTCAATGTTCTAAATGTCCATTTACTTTTATTCACGTTATTTTACCCTTAAGAGCTTTATCCTCAAGAGCTTTTTTCCCTCAAGAACTTTGTATATTTTGTCAGAAGTTTTAAAATTTTAATAAAAGCACACTATAGTAATGTATAATTTTCAAATCATTGTTAGTACAAATATACTTTAAAGTGTATTTTTTATACAAAAATGTAGTTAATAGAAGTATGTTTTTAAAGTAAAAAATTAATATAACTCAAATACTTAAAGATAGGACAACGGTTTCTAAATTTATTCTCCTGATTATGAGATTATTGGATTTCGATTATTATTATATAAAAAGAATAGATTTAGTACTTGTTTTACTTTAATAATCATATTGTTGTCTTATAAAAATAAACTGTGAATGATTCACAAAAACACTACCTGTCTATGTCTCTTTACCATACCACATTTGCATCAAAGTTTAATGGTATGACAGATAATAAATAATAGTTTATTTCATGCTAAAAATAATGAAATACTTATTCATTAGCTTTGAAAAGTATTTTTTAAAACCAGATATATAAATTAATATTAAACGTAAAGAAGAAAAAAAAAATAAATTTTCCCTATATTTGCGTGCTTGTTGCTATGGTTTCCAAATTAATTTCCCCCATATTGTTGCTCTCCATACTATTTTTTATTTAAGAATTTATGTTTATAATCATCGTTGGCTCCTCTTGACCTGCTCTTAGATGAACATCCACTGCAACGTTTAATGTTCATGAAAAATTAATAGAGCTGTATCTTCTAAAAGAAGTCAAGGTTGCCAAACAACAAGAACTATGAAGCTCATAGAATCTGACAAACTAACGTACACACATAACTTAAGTAAATGTTGAAAAGCTGCAGGATCTGATAAATTGTGTCCCAAATTTATAAAACAAGTAGCACCAAAAGCAAGTAAAATGCTTTTTAAATTTCACAACCAAATAATAAATAATGACCCAGCATTACCTGAGAACTAGAAGCTATTCGCTATTTGACGCTTCTGTTACAAGATGTTTAAGATAATAATCTATACGAGTTTTTCTCAGGTTACAAATCCAAATATCCCCCCAGAATATGCCGGATTCGTGCAAAAAGAAGCTACTACGATCAAGTTCTCGCTTTTACACAATTCATTCAGAATGGATTATGTACAATCCAAAGTTAGTCCAAACTAGTTAGGCTTAACTGAATCACGATGATAGACACAGTATAGAGACAGATAGACAGATACAGATACAAGGTGGGACGGCAGATCCATTTCAAATAACACAAGGATTAAAACTAAGTGATCGGATGGCACCAACACTGTTTAATCTAGTACTGGAACACGTAGTTAGAAAAACGTCAAAAAATAGAAACAGCACACTTAAAATACCACTAAATTAGTCCCACTGGCAACATATGCAGATAATATAAATATTATGACCAAAACCAAAGCAACAGGCGAGAATACGTGTCGGAACATAAAGCACATGCAAAATAAATGGGTCTGCATATAAACACTAAAAATTTAAAATCCTAGTACAAAGCCGATTAGAGAGAGCAACACGACCCTAGCTGATAGTTGACAACTTAGAAAGCTTTAACTTTTTAGGAGTCAACATCACAAAGGACAGATTGACGATGCAGAGTTTAGCAGAAGGATTATCGTAGCTAATACGGCATACTTTGTTACGAACCAGATATTTAAATCACGAGACATACATCAAAGAACTAAGATAGGAATCTAGAAGACCATAATCGGACCGCTAGTGAGCTATGGATGTAAAACTTGGATATTGATTCAAAAATCTGTAAACCACATGGACATCTTTAAAAGAATGGTACTGAGACGAATACTATGCCCTATAAATAAGAACAACAGGTAGCCTAATAGCGTAGTAGTAGTTCTTTATTATTTGAAAAATTAACATTAGAATTAAAGCCCGCGACCAATACTGGAAGTCTTTATTACACAAAAACAAACTGTGGTGGTGTTATTTACAGGTACAATATTGATACATAAAAATTACAGAGAATTGTGTACAAACACACTCCCCAGAACGTTGTTAATTAACTCTTTCGTCTTTTAATAGCTATAAATCGGCAATATTTCCGGGTGTGACCATATAACTTAAAATATTTTTATGCCAAAGCAACACTACCGACTGATAAAAAGTTCGCATCATAGAAATCGCATTGACACATTCCAATTCTTGCCGGCTAACATCTATATATCAGGGATGCACAGACTTATTAAGACTAGGGGCCACTCGGGCAAATCATGAACTGATGGCGGGCCAGCCGCCAGAAGTATAGGTAATTAAAGACAATAAAGAATTGATAATAATTTATTAAAATTGAAAAATAATTTATTAATTTGAAGCGTGGTGCATAGTGCTTACAATCTTTTTTATATTTGGCTCAAATTTACTTGTAGCAACACGTAAAACTGCCTCCAAATTTTCATTTGCAAGGCGGTTTCGATTTTTTGTTTTATTATTATTTAGTATTGAAACAGTTTGTTCACATATATAGGTAGAACCAAAGAAGCTGGCACATTTCAGAGTGTTTATGCACAACTCTTCGTACATATTTTTTATCAATGCAGCGGTAAAAGTTCAGCAAGTTCCCTTCGTTGAATTTGTTGCGTAAATCTTGGTCGTTTTGAATGTCCATAATTTCTAACTGCATTGACTCTGGCGCATTTTCAACTGAAATCGTGAAAGGATTGCTGAATATGTCCAACAGAGGTTTCACTTTTTTAAACTCCGTAAATCTTTCTTGAAAAGATTGAATCAAAATATCTAGCTTTTCTACATAACTGAAATTAATCGCAGTTTTGTTGAATTTTGTAGCCATTTTCTTATAATTCGGAAAATTATTGTAATTTCCAGAATTTAACTGTGATCTGAAAAGTGTCAGCTTGCATTAAAAGGATGATACATGAGCGTAGAGCTGGGATATCAGTTGATTTTTGCCTTGAAGCCGTGTGTTCAAGACATTCAAATGATTTGTAATGTCACCTAAAAAAGCCAAATCACACAACCAATCAGGATTTTTAAGTTCCGGGACATCCCTTTGCTTTTGCGCCAGAAATATTCCAATTTCTTCTATTAAATTTAGAAATCGTTCCAGTGTCAATCCACGACTTAGCCACCTTACTTCTGTATAATACAGTAAATCTCCGTATTCGCTTTCGATGACATCAAGGAATTGTTTGAATTGTCTGTGATTGAGTCCTCGTGATTTTATGAAATTTACAATCGAAACTACCACTTTCATGACATTTTGAAATTCAATTTTTTTAGAACAGAGGGCTTCTTGGTGTATAATGCAGTGAAACTGCATAAGATCTTCAGCGTTTATGTTTTGTTCTTGCAGATGCTTTTTCAGCAAAGTAACTAGCCCGGAATTGACACCAATCATCGAAGGAGCACCGTCAGTCGCAACTCCCGATAATTTTGATAAGTCCAAATAAGTCTTCTAAGACTTCAAAATCTTAAGTAACACCTCGTATGAATATGAGAAGTTGAGCTGTGGAACTAATATCAGTGGATTCGTCGAGTGCTAATGCAAAAAATTCAATGATCTTAGTTTTTTCAATTAATTGTTCCGCAATATTACCTGACAAAGATATTATTCGTCTTTGGATAGTCATACGATTCAGTTGAATTTTCTCAAACTTTTTTGATGCTTCTGGACACATTTTCTTAGCGGCAATTCCTATGCATACTTTTACAAAATCGCCATCATTGAAGGGGCGACTTCGCTTCGCTATCATTCGAAGAATTCCATAACTAACTTCTGTAGCTGTTTCTGAATCTTGAATGGGTTTTGTAAACATAGCTTGCTGACCAATAAGCTCCCGTTTTAAAGACAACATTTTTTGCTTTCTTAATTTGCCTGTAAACTTGGTACAAGAAGGATGCTGTAGGAGGTGTGTGAAGGATTTTATGAATATTGAGACCCTTGGATCAAAGAAGAGAAATCAGAAATAAAGATAAAACCAAATACAAGAGGCTCTTTGCAATAACCAGGCAAAAGATAAAATATGCGAAAACATAATTCCATAGTAAAGAATGTAATTAAATTTGGACACTATGAAAAGAAATTTGATACATTTTATTTTCACAAGAAATTAGGAGCAACTATCCCAAAATTTAGAAGACAAAAATGGACACAGAATATTAGGTATCCATGAACATTTAAAAGAATAAAAATTACATTTCTGAATTATTTGAAGATGAACGAGTAGAACACTCTGATGAGCCACGTTTTGAAGATCTTCCTGCGAGTAATACATAGCAGAATATACACGAGATTTGAGGAGAGAATTAGCAATACTTAATTAGGATTAAGGAGTGGCTTGGGTATGAGAGATGCCTTGTTCAGTATCTAAGTTCTGATCCAATGATGGAGAGATTTAAATCAAAATGTATTCATCTGTGCAATTGATTTTACAAAAAGCTTTTGACAAGGTTCAACAGACCAAAATGCTAGAAATATTGAAAACAATTGGACGATAAAGGTTTACGAATGATCGCAAATGTATACTGGTATAAAGTGGCAAGAATAAAAGTTGAGCAAAGTTGAGCAAAAACTGTCGGATGAAATAGATATAAAAAGAGGAGTGAGACAAGGCTGTATACTATTGCCTTTATTCTTTAACTTGTATTCAAAAGAAATATTAAAGGAAGCCCCAATGGAGAAAACAGAAGGTATTATTGTTAATGGTGGAACTGTAAATAATATTAGATACGCCAACGATACCTTAGTGCTGGCTAATTGCAGAGAAAACCTTCAAAATCTAACGAATAAAATAAAACAAACATGTAATCAGTATGAATTAAAACGCAACGTTAAGATAGTTAGCAAACAGAACTATATACAGGATGACGGTATAAAAGTTGGAGACGCCGTACTGGATAGAGTAAAATTATCTCGGTGGTAATATCAATGTCAGCTGGGATTCAACCGTAGAAATTAAAAGCCGTACATAACAAGCCCGAGCCACTGTTGTAAAAATGAGTAACGTACTTTGTGTACACGAATGACATACTGCTATATTTTCTGGTGCTACTTTATGAAGTGGAAGCATGGACCCTAAGTGAGGGGATGTTTAAACGGTTGGAAGATTTTGAGATGTGGTTATATAGACGACTACTACCAATAAGCTGGTTCGAGAGAGTTAGAAATGAGGAGGTCCTTAGACGCCTGAAGCAAAGAATACAACTGGTCAATATAATAAAGAGACGCAAGCTGGAATAATTCGGTCACAATATGAGACACCTTGAAAAATATGAACTTTTACATTTGATTATTTAGGGAAAGATCCAAGGTAAACGTGCTCCTGGTAGAAGAAGAACATCATGGCTGAGAAATCTAAGACAATAGTATGGAAAATCGACTACATCATTATAAGCTGCTGTCAATAAAATCACGAAAGTAATATGGTGGCCAACATGATATCCAACGATCGATAACGGTCATGGAACTAGAAGAAGATCACTTTACTATCTTCCAAGAGTAAATTTATTTATTAAAATCTATAAAAGTATTAAATCTATACAAATTATATCAAATAGTCTGGGACATGAATCGAATCGAATTGACTCCAAGTGAACTGTCTGCAGAATCTGATGAAAAAGTAACAAAGTAAGTTTACTATTGGTGCCTGGACGTACTGGTATTGAAGGGAATGTAAAATCGGGGACCTACTGGCATAGCAAGAAGCATAGCCAAAAGAACAATATCAGACTAGGTGGAACTAACACTGTCGCCTCAAAGGGCATATAAACAAAATCTTGACTGACAAAATGTACGGATAATAAGATTTTATCAGGTTTGAGCAGAAAGGGATTGAGGGATTTGAGCAGAAAGACATAGTGGGAGTAGCCTTGATAGACCTCACAGCGGCCTATGATACGATAAACCACAGAACCCTGCTAACTAAGATCTATAACACTGTGCTTGACTACGACCTGGTAAATATCATTAGATCACTGTTGTGTAATAGACGTTTCTACGTTTTGCTAAATGGAAAGAAGAGCAGATGGAGAACCCAAAAAAATGGCCTACCTCAAGGAAGCGTTCTGGCGCCGTCCTTATTTAACATCTACACCAACGACCAACCAATGCACCCTCAGACTGAGAGTTTTGTCTACGCTGATGACCTTGGTATAGCCGTAAAGGGGAAAACACTCACACAAGTAGAGTCGACAATGGAAGAGGCTTTAAACATGATGTCAACTTACTACAAACAAAACTCATTAAAGCCAAACCCTACTAAAACCCAAGTATGTGCATTCCATCTCAACAACCAACTAGCGCATGTAAAGCTGAATGTTTCTTGGGAGGGACAACGCTTGAAACATATTGATAAGCCCAAATATCTTGGAGTAGTACTAGACCGGTCACTAACGTATAAATTCCACTGCCAGAACACAAGACAAAAGCTTTCTACGAGAAACAACCTTCTCCGGAAACTTGTAGGGAGCAAGTGGGGTGCAAACCCCCAGGTCTTGAAGACAACAGCTGAGGCCTTATGTTTCTCAACAGGGGAATATGCTTGTCCCGTCTGGGGTAGATCTAGACACGCCCAACAAGTCACCACGGCGTTAAATGAAACATGCAGAATAATTACCGGTTGTATGAAGCCTACCCCCCTTACCCTACTGTACCGGGTAGCTGGATTCTCATCACCAGATGACCGTAGATGCGCCTCACAATATGTGGAGAAGTTCAGGCAAACTTTCGATGAAAGGCACCAATTATACGGGTTTGACGAACCACCAAGAATCAGCCGACTTAAATCAAGGAAAAGGTTTATGAGAAATGTCAGCGTCGAACCCGAACTGTTCCCCCTACATCCAGAACGACCTAATGGAATGAACCTGGACTGGAGAACCTGGCGGACACTGAATCGCATACGCACAGGTGTTGCCCCTGTAAAACAGAACCTCATTAAATGGGGCATCAAGACAGACAGCGACGCACTTTGTGAATGTGGGGAAATACAGAACATGGAGCACCTGAGAGTATGCAGACTTTGCCCATCACAGTGCACCCTCGATGATTTATGGCTCGCAAATACAAAGGGTGTAGACGTAGCCCGATATTGGGCAGAAAAACTGTAGTCGGATCCAGACACGAAAAAGTAAAAGTAATCAGGTTAAAGACGAGACGGCGCGCGGAACACTTTCTATACAACTGCCGAGGGTAGGATAGGATAAGGTTCAATACATTTTAGCATTATAAACTCGAGCTCAAAGACTTTGTAGAAACGTCACCAAAGGCATAATAGACGTGTTATAAAAGAGCTGAAAGGGCAAGTCTAACCTAAAGATGAGCCCCAATAGAATTATTAGCTCGAATGGAAGGGTGGTTTCGCGCCCAGTCATATTAAACATAACCTAACCCAATCTAGGAAATTCATGTGATAAATCAATTTTTTATTGCGATATCAGACTTTAATTGTTAAAATTTAGCAATTTTAGACCATGTAAAATTAAAAATATTTATAGAATACTATGATTTCTTAAAGTATTTATATTTTAAATTACATTTAATCCCCTAATCATCCATAAGCATGTTTTGTTTTCATAAATCATTTAAGTTATACCATTTACCATAAGAACTTTCAAATATTAACTACATTTTACAGATTTTCCTATCAAAATATATTTTACATAAACTTTATTTGTTTTTTCATGATTTGGTGTTTATTGTATTGTTCAGTTGTTCAAGCATATGGTTCAGCTAAAAGACACAGGAAAAAGCGTTCTTTAAGTGGCCTTCTATATTTTAATAAATATCATTTTTAGCAAAAGTGTTTCTGAAGTAGTTTTTTGTACTTAAATTATGTTTTTTGTATTTAAAAATTTAACGCAATCGTCAATAATTGTATTTGGTTTGAAGAAGACATTGTTTAAAGCCAGTAAATATAAATGAAGATAGACTAGTTGTTCCGTTCATTGTTGCAAAGTGCAATAAACAATTAAAAAACGGGAGAAAGCAATATGAACAAATAACAAAAAAATTCCACAGGTAATTAATTATACCAGGGGTTTTAGAAACCAGATTTATTTCGTCTGGAGGTAGATCAGGTTGTACCGAACTGGATCTTGTATTGTTTTTTTCGAAATTTACTATTTTTCAGCAGTCTCTAGGAATTATTGGAATTAGTAATAAAATCACAGTAAGCTGACTTTTTAGCATTTTTAATTGTAGATTATATTCAAATTTTTGTTGTTTATATACTTTGAATAAATCGGGATCCTTAGTGGCATCTGCAATGTGTTTAATAAGAGATGAGATCTGTAAGACCTTAATTTATTATTAAACCATTGCACGGTTGTTTTTCAGCAGTTTGTCGTACTTTCTTTAGTGGAAAATGCTTTAATATTAAGTTGTTATACGTTTCGGTAAAAAGACTGTCAAAAAATCAGGATCATTATTAATATCATAGAAAAAGTCTATCTTTGTACTAGCTGGCGCACGTTTAAACTTCTGTAAACTAAAAGAAGTCATAAACCATTGAAATGTTTGATTAGTGCAACAACTTTATGCTCAGAGTCAATAAATAAATATTGAGCTCGATGGTCAGAAAAACAAGGTTCAAATATTGAAAATTCAAATATAGAAAAATTTGTCATAATGTGTCATAATAATGCAACTACTGGACTGGGATGTGATTCTAGTATAATCGTTTATAGTTACTTTTAGACCAAAATATGTTAATAGATTTTGAATATCAAAAGATGGGTCAGATTTCTAGTTTAAAATTTATATTAAAATCACCAAGTATGATCAGTTTGTCCGCTACTAAGCAAGGACATTATGATATTCTCGAAATTCACCAAAAACAAGTCAAAGTCACCCTTGAACAATCTGTTCAGTTAAAATATTGGTTTCTATTGAAGGTACATACATTACACAAAACTCTGAACTTCAGTGGTTTTCCGGGTTTGACTCCGCGTTGAATAATTTTGGTTTTGAGAAAATCATTATTTGACGTTTCGACAAGGTCACACTTGTATTGTCGTCAGGTAGTAGTGCTGCTTACTGGTGCTTGAAGTGAAAAACTAACCTAAGTTAACATAAAAAACTGACGAACGGCGAAAAAAATTAAATTTTGCACTTAGTTTAAAAAAAATTGTTTAAATAATTTTTGACCAACATTTTCTCTTGGCAACATGCACTTTTGTTGTAAGGGGACTATTTTAAGTAAGAATCTGCAGGAATATAAAATGAGGATATTTTTTCTAGTCAGCGCGTCCATACTACTCGGACTACCATAAATAGTTACATTGTATACCAGAAAACGTTTTACCATAGAATAATATAGACAAAAAGCATTATACAAACTATCGATGTTTAGCGTATTTAGGAGACCCGTTCACGATAGAGAGATGAAAGAGGGAAAATGAAACTATACGATAGCTCAATATAGCACAAATAAACTCACCAAGAATTAGGCAGCTAGAAAATATTACCAGAAATAAAAGCAACAAGTACATTGAAAAAAAAATGCGAGTGGAACTAGACAAAACTGAAGACCCAAAAGAAAGAAGATGACTGCTAAACGGTGATCGGAGAAGAAACTGATTATTAGAAATTAAAAAAGAAGGCTTTGGATAGAAAAAAATGGAGGAATATCTCCAAAAAAGACTTTGGCCTGCAAAGCTTACAGTTCTGACTTTTATTAATATAGTTGTTATTCAAGCATAAATGTTAGTTAAATAATTTTATTAATGTGATTGTTGATACCATTACTACGTAAGTACATAATTGTTCTATTTTATTCAGTTGTGGTTTGTATAGTAAACGAGTTATAAAAGATATATTAGATTTTTATAATAAAATTACATAGTACATTCTAGATTCCTAAAATATTCAGAAACTCTTTTCCCTTTAATGACCCTTAAATTTTGTTGCCACAGATATTTTTAAATAAATCTTCAAGTCGTACAAGGCGGACATTGCGGTTTTTCACTTTGTTCCCGGATATATTCGTTAACATTGAAGGTGTTTGAGTCCCTTGTGCCGTTTTCTCGATATTTGAGTTCCCTGTAACAAAAATAATATTAAAATAACTTTTGTTTAATATAGAAACGGAAAATATATTATAAATTAACATCAAAAACAAAAAAGTTTATGTTCGAAATAAAATAAAAAAACACAGAAATCCAATGAGAATCTGTGAAATTAACAACCGATTAAACAAATTTAACAACAAAAGATTACTCATATCAGAAAATATTATTACGAAAATGATAAAGACTATAGTTAGAAAAATAATGAGAGTGATATCTACAATCTTTAAACAAAATGTATTAATAGGGAAAACATAAAAAATAATATTTTCAAGAGTACCTGATCCATAAAGGGGATATCGCCAATGCGAAAACGATAGAAACGTGACAGTAATATCAACAGTAAAAAACAGAAAAGGTAATAAAATAAATAAAAGTTAATAATATAAAATGAATAATTGAAGACAAATACTAACAAACAAAAATATCCGAATAATGTATGTTTCAAATTTATCTTGTGTAAACCATTTGTAATTTTTTTTAACATTAGTTTAGATTATTAACCACACAAATGTTGTACAATAAAGTGGTTTTTTCCTGAACACAAGTTTAATTACATCTTATTTGTAGTTATTTATCTTACAATAAATATTCAAATATAGAATAAATAAAAACCATAATGTCCTTTTAAACATATATAGATTTAGAGAAAGCATAATTATCATCACTGGTTCTAAAGCCCCAAAATAAAACGACCTTCCCAAGTTGAAATTATTTATTATTGTTAAAGAAGCTCATACAAGCAAAAATATAATAATATAACAAGGGAACCGACATGTACCTCCGGGCTTTTGTACCTTTGGACAACTTGTATTTCAAAAACTACAAATAGTATGAAGCTACAAAGCTTCAACTATAATATTCACTTCAACTCACACTGGCAACAGTGTGAGTTGTTTTACCGTGTATTTAAAGCACCGAGTTAACTTTAAAATTTTTTAATTAAAAGTAAGTTTATTAGCAATATTAACCAACATTTATTTTGAAGATCACTGTAGTTATTGCAAAAGTTTTAATATCAAAATCTATCTATCTATCCATATAAGGATTTTTACAGCTGTCGCCGCCTTCCTTCTTTCAGCCAACGCCTCCAGTCCTTTCTGTTCTGCCATTCTCCATCTCTAAGGTCTCGTCTTTCCATGGCCTCGTCCACTTCATCCCTCCAAGATCTTCGGGTCTACCTCTTTTCCTCCTTCCTATTGGGGTCCAATCCGAAATCTTTGCTATCCACCTTGTTCTCACACACCAAATTAAACGTTTTTCTTCGATGTAGCTGAGTATGTCTTGTTCTACTGCCATTCCTCGTTTTATCTCCTCATTTCTGATGCGATCCATTTTTGTTACTCTGCAGCTTCTTCTCATGAACTCCATTTCAGTTGCTGTGGTTTTGGACCTGTTTCGTTTATTTATTACCCAATTCTCTGCTCCATAGGTCATTATACTGCGTCCCAAGGTGTTATAAATTATCTTCTTTGTATTTCTGGTAATCTGTCTATCCCATAATACCCCGTTCATTTGTTTAATACATGTTCTTGTTCTTCTTGTCTGTGCTAATCTGCTGGTTATCTCTTGCTCGGTGGGTCCATTTTTTGAGAGTATGAATCCTAAATATTTGAATTTGTCAGTGCCGTTAATTTTCCTATTATCGTCCATTTCCAAGTTTCTCACTGGTTCTTGCTCTGTTGTTAAATATTCGGTCTTTTCTAGATTTATTTCCAGTCCGTTTTTTGTGTATTCCTTTTTTAATTTTCAGAGCATATAGCACAGATCTTCTTCATCTTGAGCCGTTACCACTTGGTCATCTTTAAAGCTTAATGTGTACAAGAAGTTGTCTCGGATTGGTATTCCCATCCCTTCACATTTCCTTTTCCATGGTTTTAATATTTGTTCGAGGAATATCTTAAACAGTGTCGGAGATGTTGAGCATCCCTGCAATAAGCCTTTTGTGGTCTTAAATTCGTTGGAGTATTTATTGCCGATTTTAACTCTTACCTTGTTGTTGTTGTAAAGGTTGTAAAAATATCAAAATAAAGAGTAGAAATCAAAATAAAGAGTAGATGATATTTATGCATAATATTTCTAGTTGCATTTTAACCTAAAATAGATTATCGTATTTAAAACGTTAAATCTTAGCTGCTTGTAATGAGTGTTTTTTAGAGGTGTGCGTTTAACTTTGAAATAGAATAAAACAAAGACGATTTTTTTAAATTAATATAAAATTGACTTTTTTTAAAAGATAATCTTTTGGAACTATAATTTAAATATGATTTCTGGCATATAATCTCCACGGCTGGCTCTGACGTAGTCTAATCCAGAGGTCCACTTTTTATGACTTTTTCCAACATTTGTGGCCTTATTTCGGCAACACGGCGAATGTTGTTCTACAAGTAGTCAATCGTTTTACGTTTATCGGTGTAGACTAGAGACTTCACATATCACCACAGAAAATAGTCTGGCGATGTTAAATTGCCCGATCTTGGAGGCCAATTACTATGCGGTTACCAAACGTTTCTTCCAATAAATCAATTGCGGCACAAGCTATGTGGCATGTTGCGCCATCTTGTTTAAACCACAGCTTCGGCACATTATGGCTGTTTAAATAAGGATTAAAAAAGTCCGCAATCCGCTTTATAGCGGTCACCATGGACTGCAACGTTCTGGCCAGCATCGTTTTTGAAAAAGTACGGACCAATGATTCCACCAGCCCACAAAGCACACCAAACAGTCAGTTTTTCTGGATGTAATGGTGTCTCAACATACACTTCAGGATTATCTTTACTCTAAATATAGCAGTTTTGTTTGTTGACATAGTCAATCAACCAAAAGTGAACTTCGTCGCTAGACAAAATTCGCTTATGAAAATCAGGATCAACGGCAATCTCGTTTTGGGCCCACTCACAGAATCCTCGCTTTGCTAGGTGATCGTGTAGCTTTAATTCTTGCACGAGTTGGATTTTATAAGCACGCAAACCAAAATCTTTTTGCAAAATCGTCCATAAAGTAGATGGACACATATCCAACTGCTGTGCACGATGGCGGATGGACTGATTTGGGTCTTCCTCTATGCTACGCTCTACACCAGCAAAAACTTCTTCCATATGCACTGTACGACGTCTCTGTGGATGCTTCTTATTATTTTGAGTAAATGTGGTGCGAAAAAGTTCCATGGTTAATTCAATTAATTACTCTGATGGACGATTATGTCGACCATAAAATGGAGGTAGTACGCGATACGAACAGAAACATGATTTTCAAAATAAATTTGAACAATTTGGAAGAGTTTTTCAGGCGTCAGTCTATTCATGCTGAAATGTCAAACCAAACTAAACATAAATTACTTAACAGCTGTCAAAATGTCCGCCAGTTAAATCGGTGTTGCCAACTTACATTTTTGTATCTATAAAAAAACACCCTTTAATCGTTACTTGTACCTCTAAATGTGTCCAACGATACACGAGCGTTTTCAGTGTGTGTTATTTGTGTAACGATAATAATTTTTTACAGTAAAGCGGGAACATGTACCACAAGAGTCATTGAAGGAGGCATTACATGAAGTTTTGTCGAATAATACATATATATGTAATGTAGCGAAGAAACGGAATATAATAAAGCAGAATATATATATATATATATATATATATATATATATATATATATATATATATATATATATATATAGCAACATAATTTTGTTACTTGTATTATTGATATTATAGTTTCGCATCTAAACTACTGTTTTCATAAAGTATTTAGTGTTACAGAAGAGAAGCAACTGTTTGATTATCTAGAAAAAGCTGCCTATCTTCATATGGAACATATTAAAATCCGAACTAGAAAATCAGCATTTAATTATGCTACAGTCTTGGATAAAAAAATACCAGACTCGTGGCAGAACAAGAAAATTGCAGGCCGAGAATGGCTAGTTCAATATATAAGGAGATTATTTCTAAGGAAACCGGAGGTAACAAATTTAGCTAGAGCCACTAGTTTTAATAAAAATAATGTTGAGCAATTTGTTAATAATTACACTGATGTTAAAAAGACATACCAGTTTGGCTCTGAACGTGTATACAACTTGGATTAAACTTTAAATTTTACAGTACACAAACCATGAATTTATTTAAACCATTGAAAGAAGAATTAATGTTACAATGATATCTTGCATTAATGAAGTAGGTCAAACTATCCCACCACTATTTGTATTTCCTCGTCTGCACTATAAATACCACATGACAAATGGGGCTCCACCTAGATGCATTGGGGCAGTAAATCCTTTAGGAAAGCAAAGATTTTCTAATCTTATACTAAGCCTAGCCAGGAAAAGCCGATTCTAATTACCATCGATAATAATTCTTCTTCTTCCTCTTCATAAGCAATTCTGCTTGTTCATTGTCGGATTATTACTTCTGTATCCTCTTCCTTTGATAACACTTTTGATGATTTTATCCATAATTAAACTGAAGAGCATGAAGCTCAATGAGTCCCCTTGTCTTATTCTGCTGCCTATTTTTATAGGTTGTCCATCTATTCTGACTTCCATTTTGTTGTTTTGATAAATGTTTTCGATAGTTTTTATAATATTTAGGGGAACTTCTCTATCTTTATACAGAATCCTTCTTCATCTTTATACAGAAGATGGATTCCATCTTTGAGTCTTACTCTGTCAAAAGCTTTCTTTAGGTCAATCAGACACAGAAATGCTGGTCTATTATACTCTACCGGTTTCTCAGTAATTTGCTTTATAACAAATATTGCATCTGTACACGATCTTCTGCTACGAAAACCCTGTTGTTCATCTGCTAAACTTATCCTCTGATTTAGAAGTACTTTAATTTTAGTTGTAAGTTTTAGGGTGGTATTTAATAAGTTTATTGTGTTTTATAATTTTATTAATTAATGTTGTTAGTTGTTTGTTGTAATTCGTTTGGTATCCTGTCTATACCTGTTGCTTTTCTGATATTTAGCTTTTCAAATATTTTACGAACTTCTTGTACATTTGAAGGGTGCAGGGAATAAAGGCGCCATGTCAACTTTTACGAAAATCGAGATTTTAATGCTTTATATTAGGAGTACTATAAAGGGTCAAATCAATACCTTCCGTCAGGGAATAATAGGTCAGTAAAAAATCGCAAGTAAATATTTGGTAGTCTGGGGATAAAGGCGCATAGTCCATGCGTTCTAGGAATGAAAGCGCATTGTCACTTTCGTGTGGCGCCACTGTGACTACAACTTGTCTTTTCTTGAGCTGTTAGTTGCACTAAAGAATTCATCGTAGCAGTGTGCAATTTATTTAAGTCTATCAGATCGTTAAATTATTGATTAAAAAAATAAGTAAAGTTTTTACAAGTGACTTTATAGACAGTACTAGTGATGGTTTAAACAAGAAAAAACAAAAAAAAAACGGAAAAAAACTAGGCGGATGAATGAGGTTCGTAAAAGGCTACGATTACAGAGTCACGTAACAGGGCCAGATTGTGAGTGCAAAAGATATCGTTGCTTTGAAATTGTATCATCTGACGCTAGACAGTCAATAATACGTAGTTTAAATTAACTTAACTCAGAGGATGCACAGAATTTATACCTACGAGTATGTGGTCTTATTACAGTTTTACAAATTAAACAACGGAGGTCAAAAAAAGATTTGACTGACCCAGAAAAATTACATGATTCAACATATGTTTACAAAGTTCGATTCAAAAATGCCGACGAAGTTACTGCTGCGCTAAAGCTTTTCTGTCTATTCATGGAATCGGAAGAAAGAAGTTAGAGTTATTGCAACGATCTTTGAAATTAACTGGAGAGGCACCTTCAAACAAGAGAGCTAATCGCCCTCATAAGCTATCGGAGTCTGTTACTAATGCTGTGATGGAACACATATCTTCTTTTAAAGGAAGAGAATACCATTATAGCTTAAAGGATTCTTCTAAAGTGTACCTATCTGAGGAGTTAAACGTTAAAAAAATGTGGCAGATGTATATGGAAATGTACAAAGAGGCCTCCATTTCTTACAAATCTTACAGAACTTTATTTATGAATCAGTTTAATATTTCATTCAGGTACCCCCGAACAGATAGTTGTAGTACGTGTGAAGAATACGTCGCAAAACTAAAATCACTCGAGAAAGAAAAAGCAAACTTGCCGCCCTCACTGCAAGCGAATCAATTTTTGTTCTGGAAAAACAGATAAAAAACCTTTACACTGCCAGCAAACTCCATAAAATGAAAGCAGAAGCTTTTTACAAGAAAAAACGGCAAATGAAAAGGTTATGCAAAACCACTGAAAAAATCTAAAGCATTTACATTGACTACCAAAAAAACTTGCCAGTGCCTAACATTTCAACAAATGATGTCTATTGCAAAAGACAATTATCTGTATTTACGTTCACAGACAATAGGGAAAAAAGGCACAGACGATGTGTCTTCTGTCCTTCACCATTTCGTCCATAATTTCCTTGGTCCTTCAGTTGAAGAGTTGTTTATATTCGCAGATTCTTGTGGGGGCCAAAATAAAATACAGTTGCAAGATTTATGTATCATCTTGTTCACATAGAGAAGAGACTTAAGACCATACATATAATTTTTCCAATGAGAGGGCATTCATACATGGAAACAGATAAAAATATGGGGATTATAAATAAAAAATCAAGAGTTGAATTGCCAGAGGAATGGGATGAAGTTTTCCGGAATTTAAGAAAGAAAACCGTTTACTTTTGATGTGATTTAAGTTGACTAAAATATGCAGAAATCCTGAACTGAGTATTTTGATAACAAATTCTTTAAAAAATGTCCATTTCAAACAAGACCTATAAATGTTTTGAAAATTGAACAAAAATCTCCCCATTTGATTTTTCATCGTAGAACGTACTATGGAAATTTCGTTTCAAATACAGTGATTCCAAATGGCAAAAAAAACAAATGACACTCCAGTTACCTTTAGCATCTCATCAGCAGCTGCTAACTCTTTCTACAGAAAAATTTGAAGATGTAGTGTCTCTTAGTGCATTTTGTTCCAAAGAAGCTCAACAGTACTTTGAATCTTTACCACATCAGTAAATAAGTATTTTTATTAAGTATATTGTTTTTTAATTATAATAATAAATGATAATAAAGGCCTTGTTTAATTTATTCTTGTGCGCTAGCAGTAACATAAAAAAAGGGAGTTTATGATCATACAAGTTAAATATTACAAAATAAAAAAATAGAAAATGTAGTTTTGTGAAAAATGTACTAATAGTGACATTGCGCCTTTATTCCCTGCACCCTTCATTTATATTAATTTCTTCATTTGTGGTTTTTTCTGTTGTTTTCGTCTGGTTCTAGCGTAGTTCGTTCTTCCTCTGCCTAGAGTTTTTTTGGTCGTCAATTTATGTATCCTTTACGTAAACACATAGAGTTTTAGTTCTATTAGTTTCTTTACCTTCGTTCATTCATCCGCATATATAGGATAAAATGCAGCCCTTGTACCGAAGGGTTTTTGGTCCATATAAAACTTTTTACCATAAAACTGCAGAAGACTGAATGTTAAGTATTCCTGGAAAACCAATAAGTATTTATGACGTTACAGGATTTATAGGAAAAACTTATCTACAAGCATCCACACCAAAAAATTTTGTAAAAAGTTTTGAGGTTACAAGTTTGTGGCTAGTTAATACCAATATTTTACAGAAGAAGATCTGTAATCGTATGTCACTGATCGGCCATAGACAACAATGGCTGGTAAATCTACTTCATCTAGGGCTCCTAGTGACCTAGCTTTTGACTTTAATCCCATATAAAAATTTATCTATCCCGTCTACTTCCGTTACTATTCCTGTCCCGTCCACTTTTTTTCAAGCTGCTAGCTGCAGGTAGTAAATTAGGAGAGCTCATCATTCGTTTCAGTCAGACGTCGTATCAGACATCGGCTGATAATCCCCCCTAACGATAGTTCCTGTCAAAATACTTGCACCGCTTACTAAATAAATGATATCGGTATATACACACATGTCCAAAAGTTTGGAATACGTATAAATAATATATCTACGCCTATGGTGGTTTAAAATTGTTATTAATTTTCATTCTAGAGCGTTTTTAAATGAAAATGTTTTAAATGAAAAATCGTTTTTGTGTGATTTTGATCACATTGTGATACACATCCGCTCATTAGTGTATTTACACATTTTTTCAGTTTTTGTTTAAATTTTAATTGAGCCGTTTAAAAATGCCTAGAAACGTGATATCTCAGTTTGACATACCTAGAGTAATTTCTTTGTTACAACAGGGCTTTAGTCAAAGTTATAACGCGAATATTGTTAATGCTACTCAGAGTGCTGCATCGAAAAAAAAAATTCCAAGATACAAATGACGTTAAGGATCGTCCCAGAAGTGGTAGAAGTCGATGTACAACAGCAGCACAAGACCGGCAAATACCATTGATAGCTCGTAGAAATCGTCTGGATTCTACAAGTGGTATATCAAGAGAAATTTTTAGGAGTCAAACACTAAATATTTCACAGCAAACAATAACACGCAGACTAAATGCAGTAAATTTATATCGTAGAAGACCGCTACGTGTTCCTAAACTAACCTACCGACACAAAATAGTAAGGTTGCAATGGGCTAGAGACATGGTGCATCATGGCCCTAACAGGAATAACGTGATGTTCTCTGATGAGTCAAAAATTAGCTTGGTATCTGATTCGCGAACAACACTGGTTTGGAGGACACCAGGACGGCAAACCCGAGTCCCATTTGAAGGTGGCAGTATTATTGTTTGGGTTGGTATTATGAGTGGTACACGGACACCACTGCTGGTTCCATAGAGAAGAGTCACTGGTGCTGTATACATCGAGGAAGTTTTAAATCCTATCGTACGTCTATTACAAGGGGCATTAGGTGATGAATTTGTGTTTATGCTTGACAACGCACCTTCTCATCGAACAGCAGTAGAACAAAATTTTCTGGAAGAAGAAGAAATATCTACATTACAGTTGCCCTCGAATTCCCCCGACATGAACGTTATTGAACATGCTTGGGACATTCTCAAAACACGCATCAAGAAGCGAAACAATCCCCCTATTACACTTCGAGAACTAAAAGACGCTGTCCGTGAAGAATGGGAGAGAATTCCGCAAGCACAGCTCGACCAGTTAATCGTCAGCATGCCAAATCGCCTACAGGCATGCATACAAGCAAATTGAGAAATTACTAATTATTAGTTTTATTAAAAATTATTTTTTTCTTTACTAATTTACTTTTAAATTTAAGTTGTACATTGTAAGTTTTTCACTCCAAGAGAATAAATAATTTTTTTGCATATCGTTTATCTGGTTTTGAGATTTATTTAGTATTGTTGAGAATTGAAACAAAATGATGTTTAACTATTCAGAAGATTTTATATATAAAAATCAATAAAAAGATGAAATATTCCAATATTCCAAACTTTTGGACATATGTGTATAATAATTATAGCAAGACATTTCGTAATTATTTCAAGTTATGATGTGTTGTAATAATACACATATTCCATATTTTGTCCATGAATGTATAAAGGAAAAACATTTTTTTAATGTAAATGCATATAACTGAATATTTGAACATTGTTTCTAATTTTAATTAAAACTTTTAATTAATTAAACATTTCAACCATACAACGTATCGAATCGCAGCTTTCACCATTAAGTATTCGACAAATTATTAATATAGATGCAAAAACGGTGTAACAAATACTATAGAAAACATTGTTTTAGTTAGTGAGTATTATATTAGCAATATTTAAAAAGGTATTCTATAATATATTTAAAAGTTTTAAAAAATGTTTTCTTACCTTGCAACAGCTACGAAAGCCAGCTCAACATTCTGTCCACTCTTGGCTGAAGTTTCCATAAAAGCTACATTGTATTCCCTTGCCAATCTTTCTCCGTCTTCCCGTCGGACCGCCCTCTCTACACCGCAATCTGCTTTATTACCTGCAAAAACCTCTCTTTAGATATCGCTGAATTTTACCGCGCAATTCCCTTCAAATAAATTACAAAAATAAGCAAAGTATGTTTTTTTTGCGAAGCCGAAAATTTTTTGCTGTGTTGAGTGTTTTGACTTTGAATTATTGACTTATTCACTCCTAATGAACTTATAGCTAATTAATCTTATTAAATAACCATACGTAATACATGGATCCAAATTAATAAATCTTTACCACATTTAAACATTATAACAACTGTTTAATAAAATAAAATAAAATAAAATAAAATAAAATAAAATAAAATAAAATAAAATAAAATAAAATAAAATAAAATAAAATAAAATAAAATAAAATAAAATAAAATAAATTATACTATAACATTACAAAAACTGGTATTACTTTGTGAAAAACAACGTTTTTTGTTTATAATTTTTTTTATAAATCGTAAAAAATGGCTAAACTCGCTCAAAGTTTGTTTATTTAACAGCTTTATAGAAACACTTCATTTACGGCAAAATGAAAAAATTGCATATGAAAGCTGCACTATTCATTCTTTAAACGCATTTTGATTTTTGTCTTTTACCGTCGAGTTGATACAACCTTTGTTTAGAACATTGATTTAGCGCCTGTAACTGACATTCAAAATCGCCAGTGGCGTCAAGCGTTGTTTCACGCTAAAGAACGGTTCATTTTACAGAAAAAGCTCTACTAAAAGTTTGTGTTCTAAATAATCTGAGCTACATTTTTTGTTCAAAAGATTTTTTTCTACAGATTCTTGGTAAATCGATAATTTGCGTTACCCTCTCCCCTATGACGGGGAATTTTAGGTGGAAGCCCGGGGGGTAGGAGTAACAAACATTTTTGCATCTATTTGAAATTATAAAACTGACATTCTCAGAGTGGAAGTTCAAGCTGTTATTTTAATTATATTGGCCAAATAATAGACTACATTTCATTTCAGTGTGAACTTCCACTAGTGTTCCTGACGAGGAGTTGAATAACTCAAAACACGTATAAAACAATGGTGGAATTCGAATTGAAATAAAACGCACTCTTTTATATTCATTTTAACGTCTTTTCTCTACATAAAGAGCGAAAGAGGTAGTGTTTTTTCAAGGGTGAACCGTAGATGCATGTCGGAGTAAAAGGTTACGTCCAGCGTAGTAAGAGGCTTTGATTTTGCGATTTACCTAATTTGCTATCAAAGAGAGGTCTCTTGACTTCTTGTTACTTCGTATAGATGTCGCTGCTATATATAGATAGATAGAAATATGCTTTATTGTCACTGAAAATTGTACAATTTTATGGACAAAGCTTAGAATAGTCAAAATAATAATAACAATAATAATAATAATAATAATAATAATAATAATAATAATAATAATAATAATAATAATAATAACAATAACAATTAAAATAATAACAATAAAATAAAATATACAATCCATTGCAAAATTTCACTAAATTGCAAATTGCATAATAACACCTTACGAACTAGTTTATGAATAAGTTTAAGCTGCTGCATGTGATACTCAAACATATATAAAAATACTTTGTTGCTTGTACCTAAACGTCCTGTTCTTTCTTAATTATTCGTTAAGAAACTCTTCCACTGAATAATAAGGTCTTTCAGATAGATAGGCTTTTGTCAATTTACGGAACTTAAGGAAAGAAGTTGTAGATTTAAGTTGCAAAGGGAGATGGTATATTTCGCCTTCTTCCATTCTTTCTACATGTCCTATCCAACGCAGCCGTCCTATTTTAATGAATGTGATAATATCCGGATCCTGGTATATTTTGTATATTTCAGAGTTGTATCGTCTTCGCCATATTCCGTTTTCTTTTGTGCCCTTATATATGTGTCGCAAGATTTTTCTTTCGAAGGTGGCTAACAACGTTTCCTCTCTTTTAGTAAGTGTCCAGGTTTCTGAGCCATATGTGAGTACCGGTCTTATTAGGGTTTTATATATTTGGCATTTTGTCTTTCTTGCGACGTTATCTGATCTTAGGTGTCTAATTAAGCCATGGTAACATTTATTTGCAATAAATATTCGCCTCTTCACTTCCTCCGTTACGTTATTATCAGACGTGACTAGGGATCCCAAGTATATAAAGTTTTTTACCCCCTCTATGTTGTATTCTCCTATTGTTATATTTTGTGGCTGCCTTATTTCTGCGTTTTTACTTACCTGCATATATTTTGTTTTGGTCTGATTGATTTTAAGACCACTATTTTGTGCAGCTCGTTCTATTTGGTTGTATGCCTATCATTTCTCTTCTTGATTTTACTTTCTACTTTTAGAGATTCTTTTATCAGTTCTATTAGTTCTGTTGGTATATTAAATTCTTTCATTGCTTTTATTAAGAATTCTCGGTGTATATTGTCATATGCGCTTTCAAAGTCTATGAAGAGATGATGTGTTTCGATGTTATATTCACTTGTTTTTGTTGACTTCTGTCTACAGAAGCCACTTTGGTATTTGTAATTTAATTTATTATATTTACCAAATATAATAAATATTTGGTAACCATTTAAGGTTACTGTCTATAAAAATACCAAGAAATTTTACAGAATCAATTATACTGATGTGGCTGTTATTAAGAAGCAAGGGTTGAAGAGCTCCTTTATAGGATAATCCTAGTGTCTTATCCACGTTAAAAGGGAGTAAATTAGAGTCGGACCAGGTTTTTATTTTAAATAGATCAGAAGTTATAATTGTATGAAGAGTTATAATATTAGAGTTTTTCCAGGTAATACTGGTATCATCAGCAAAAAAAATTGTTTTCCATCGATTTTTAAGTTATTGATGTTATTTTTAAAGATAAGCAAAAGTAAAGGACCCAGTACTGAACCTTGTGGTACTCCACATACAATGCTTTTGTGACTAGAGTCAGTATCATGTGCTCTAACTAGTTGTTTCCTATTCCTCAAGTAAGATTGGAACCATTTAAAAAAAATACCTCGAATTCCGTAGAAATTCATTTTTTTTTATAAAAATGTCATGATTTACACAATCAAAAGCTTTGGCATAGTCACGAAAAACAGTGGCAGTATAAAGATTATTGTTTAGTGCTTTATAGACCTCATGTAGTACAAAAAACATATTAGATAAAAAGCCGAACTGACTTTGTAATAAAATTTTGTTTTCAACGAGAAAGGACATAGGTCGGGCTTTTATAAGTCTCTCAATAATTTTGGGTAGGACCGGTAGTAAGGCAGTATGTCTATAGTTGCAGACATTAGATTTATCACCACCCTTATGGAGAGGAATAATAATGGCTGTTTTTAGGCACTCTGGAAATATACCTTTTTCAAAGGAATCGTTAATTAGTGAGACCAGGACTTCCAACTCATTATTTGGGATATTTAAGAAAATTTTAATGGATAGTCCATCAGTACTAGAGAAATATTTGCTTTTGATACTACTGATTGTTTGAATCAGTTCAGATTTATCAACTGGTCTTATAAAGAATGAATTCGAGACCTTTTTTGAATTGGGAAAATAGGAAATAGGATCTTGTTGTGGCAAAATAGCTGATGTTATATTTTTACTCACAATAACGAAGTATTCATTTAGATTTTCAGGGTTTGGAAGAGAAAATGTTTGAGCTGAGTTACTTTAATTCGAACATCGTTTATTATGGACCAAGTTTCCCTTGCAACATTTTTATAGCTTCCCAGATGATTCTCATAGTACATTTTTTTAGCTGTTTTGATAAGTTTTAGATAGGTTCCTCTGTACTTGGATATATATTCAGTGACAAAGACATTAGTAGTAAATTTCTTGATGTACAGTAGTGAACGCATATTCTTATCTGATATGCGGATACTCTTGGCAGTCCAGGGTTTGTGATGTTTTGACTTAATAATTGTAATTAAAGGAAATGCCTTATTAAAAATACAGACACCGAAAAGCGGTTTAAAATGGTTTGGACACCTATTAAGAATGCCTGAACAACGTTGACCCCAAAAACTTCACAGCTGGAAGCCCCCTGGAAGAAGAAAAAGAGGTAGATCTCGACGCTCCTGGAATGAAGGAATTAGAAAAGCGACCGTCTCCAAAATGTATTGTATTTACAAGCTGGATCCTGTAATATATATATATATATATATATATATATATATATATATATATATATATATATATATATATATATATATATATATATTATATATAAATATATATACGTATATATATGGTACCTTTGTTACCTTTCTTACATAATTATAACCATTTCCTGGTTGAAAGTATTAGTTGGCTGTTGATATTCTCGTCAGACACACTAGTTCTCCCCTTTTGTATTAAAAGATTCAGAAGAAGCCATTTTTGGTTAAATCTTTAATCATTGATATTAGGTCATCACTGTTTATTTTTAAATAGGGTGTATTATATAAGTAGCTATTTGCAATTGTTAATCCAATTAGTAATGTATATTTTTCTTAGAGTGCCCTCTTAATTTTTAAAAATCTTTTAAAAATCTCTTAAAAAAAATTAAATCTTTCTTTATCCTGTGCGGCTCTCAATAAGGGTTGAGTATTAATACTCCTCCACTCTCTGATGTTTTCTAACCACAGACACCTTCTCCTATCTAGATTACTATTTCTCTTAATTGTGCTCTCCACTAACAACCTTAGGACCTCATAATGTCTTCTCCGGTGCACATGCCTTAGAAAGCTAGTTTTGCACTTTTTGATAATGTTAAGAAGTTCTGTGTCATGATCCATTTTACGCAATACTGCATCGTTAGTAACATGTTCTGTCCACGATATTTTCAGTGTTCTAAACAATCACATCTCGAACCTTTTCATGGTACTTCTTTGTCCATGCCTCTGTCTTATATCAGAGAATAGAATTTATGTATTTTTTCACGAATCAAAACTTAGTATTTAGTAAAAGAGACCTCCTAAAAGAAAATTTGAACCTCCAGATCTATATCTTTGGTTATCCATGGGCCAAGGTATTTAAAATTAGTGACGTCTTTTATGGTAGTGTTATAAATTTAAACGTTAGCTTGAAGTATTAAACGTTGAAGTAACTTATCACAAGTTTTATTATTCTTCTTCTTCTTACGATGCCTATCCGTTCCGGATATTGGCGATCAACATGGCTATCCTAACTTTGCTTGCTGCTATTCTGAAAAGTTTTATTATTAATAATCCAAATTTTATTTTTTTGTATTAAATTAAATTGGAATTACTGACTTTTCAGGAATTTATGAGGATGGTATGATAAGACTCAAAACGTTTTGTTGTTCTAACTAAACTTTTGAATAGTTTTTAAAATTTCAGTATATCAATTACAAAACAAATTGTTTTATTTTCTTTTAATTTTTATAATTAAATCTTCTTCTAAATGTGCCTATCTTCTAGAGATGTTGGCGGCCACATTGACCCATCTTATTCTATTCACAGCAGCTCGAAATAGATCAGTTGACGTTAGACCAGTCCACTTCCTAAGATTGACCAGCCAGGATATACGTCTACGTCCAGGGCCACTCTTACCCTCAATCTTGCCTTGTAGAATCAACTGTAGAAGTCGGTATTTATCATTACGCATGATGTGGCCGAAGTAAGCCAATTTTCTGTTTTTTTTATGGTGTTAATAATTTCTTTGTCTCTTCTTAGCCTCTGGAGAATAGTTATGTTACTTGTGTGGTGTATGTATGAGACCCTTAACATACGTCGGTAGCACCACATTTCAAATGCCTCAAATCGTTTTATGGCATCTTCTGTAAGGCTCCAGCTTTCTACTCCATAAAGGGGGACACTAAAGACGTAAAAAGTAAAAATTCTTATGCGTATATTGATACTTAAGTAGCAGAGAATCTTCCTAAGGCTGTTGAAACAACTTCTGGCTTTTTCAATAAGAGTTTTTATTTTAAATTAATTACTATTTAAATGGGAATAAGCCACAATTAAAGGTTAAAATACGTTTATTGACGTTTCAATTTCCACTTCGGAAATCGTTCTCAAAATACAAACATTTTTTATTTTGGAGCTCCTATCCCAAGTATCCTTAATATTGCAGCCCAAATAGCATATTTTTTCCACTCTTTCTAACGGTGTATCGCCTATTGTAATTTGGGCGTTTTAGTTGGAGTTCTTACTAATGATCATTATTTTTGTCTTCCTGCAATTTAGTTTTGAGCCGTATTTATTACATGCTTCTACAACGTTATCAATCATTCTTTGAAGCCCCTGCGCACTATCTGCCAGTAACACTGTATCATCTGCATATCTAATATTGTTTATAAGTTGGCCATTTACAGCAATCTTATCTTCTGATTCGTCCAAGGCCTCTCTAAAGATGTTTTCAGAGTATATGTTAAATATTGCCGGTGACAATATGCAACCTTGTTTAACTCCTTTTTCGACTGTGAAGATCTCGGACAGTTCATTTTCTAATCGTACTGTTGCTTTTTGTTGGAGATATAAGTTTGAGATCAGTCTTATATCGTTACCATCTAGTCCTGATGTTTTTAGGATATCGATTAGTTTCCCATGTTGGACTTTATCAAATGCCTTCTCGAAATCAATGAAACATGCATACACATCGCAGTTGACACAAACTTTATTTAGGTGTTGTTCTAATTTGGTGTACATGCGCGAGTGAATGATAGAAAGGAGTACTTTAAGTACATGGCTCATCAAACTAATTAATCTATGTTCTTCACATTTTCTACCGTTTGGTCTTTTAGGGAGTGGAATGAATATTGATAGTAGCCAGTCTTTTGGTAAGTAACCAGTCTCGTAGATGTTGTTGAATAGTTTCGCAAGAGCTGTGATTTGGTGTGCCTCTAATAGCTTTAGAATTTCACCATGCACCTCATCAGGTCCTGGTGATTTCCCATCTTTAATCCGCTTAATGGCCATAGTTACTTCTTCGTTTGTTATTTCTGGGCCGTATGGGTTGTTTATTTCAGTCGGACTTCGTTCTGTATCTTCGAATAATTCTTGCATATATTCTTTCCATCTTCGTAATTTATCTTCAATGGTAGTCAAAATATGCATGTATTGCGTTGTTTTCTGGTATTCTGTACCTCTTTAATTTTTTGTGCATATGCAAATCGTCATGTTTGCGTTGTAGTATTTCAACTTCCGTACATTTCTCCGTCAGCTATGCTTCTTTTGTTCCTTTAGTATAGTCTTATGCAACTTTTTGTATTCGTTGTCATTTCTACTTTTTAATTTTCTTCGCTCTTCCATCATCTGCAATATATTATCTGTCATCCATTCTTGCTTCTTTTCTCTTTTTGATTTTAGATATTCATGCGCAATTGTGGTAATAGATGTTAATACATGTCTTCAATTCGTTCCACTGTTATTCTATGCCTCTAATAGTGTCTTCAACTAATTTCGCAAAATTCTTATTAATCTCTGTTTTTACTTTTTTCTGAGATTCATTTTCTTTTAGTAGTCTTATATATATCTTGGGCCTCATTTTCTTATGAATTATTTTGAGTCGTATGTTGATATTTGCAACCAATAGACATCTGCGCCTGGATATGTTTTTGTTGAGGTGATAGAATGCTTAAACCTTTTGTTTATGTTGATAAAATCAATTTGGTTTCTTATGTTTTTCCCTGGGATATCACCGGGTGCTTTCCCAGTGTATTACTAAATACAGAAAATATTTTAATAACTTTCTTTATAAAAACAATTTTCCCCTACTATACGAGTATATTTTACATGCAACTCACAAAAAGAGTTTTATACATAAAAAATTCAGTAATATAGGTGTGTTAACTTATTTAAAAGAACACAAGTACCTAAACTACATATAATTATTTGTTAAACTGTAGAAAATGGCTTTTCAGTCTATCAGATAAATAAATTTTCATCAAATATCGCTGGTATAGATCAGCTTCTGAAGAATTTTAAATTTTGGTGAAATTCCTCCGATGCTTCCGGCAAACAAAACTTCACAAAGGTCGGTTCTAATTTAAGGCCTTTTACAAAATCTGATTACTCAACGAACTTACAGATCAAAGATAAGTTCCAAATAGGTAAAATAATTAATTTCCAAAGTCACGAGGAAGTTAGTTGTACATGGGGGTTTTTGAAAATTGAGGTCTCGAATAATTGTTAAAGCTGTCGATAACTTTTGAAGGCTTCAAGTTGTTTAATATAGGTAGTTGGTCACTGGGTGTTGGGCAAAATTTTTTTATGCAAAATTGATTTATAATTGTTTAAAACACGTAGGATCTTTTTCTTTTTTAAAAGTATACTTATGGGATAGTTTTCTATTGTATAAACCTAATATTGGGACCTTACCTTATAAATCTGCCACATGCAAAGTTGTTAGTTACAGGCACAGAGACATATGTATATTATATTTATTAAAAATTCTGTAGTTTAAAGACATATATTGCTTTCAGAAAAAGAATAGTATTCTGCTTAAAAGACGAATTAAAAAGTTCTTGTTTTACAAGTGGTAAAACATTTGCAGGCTGAAAGCAATCTGAAGTACGGTAAAGACATGCGACAAGATATTACCATTTATACATTTAAAAATAACTTAGACATCTTTAGTAATATTTTCGAGAAATAATAGGAGGGAGAGACATAAATTACTCTTTTATTGGGTAAAATAAGGGAATAATAAACAGTATAAAAAAATTCGGTTGCTTGTAAAGTCGGTTTTACGGGCGAAGATTTTACGTGACAACGTCTTTTTCTCGGTAGAATATTTATTGATATGAATATTATTAAATTGCACAATAGGAACAAGGAATTGAATGAAAATAAGAATTGCACAAATTTTAACTATAGAAATATATTTTGTTTACTAAAACATTGTACATGTAAACTTAAACTAATTTCTATTTGAGTGATTTTGTTGAGGATAGGACGATGATGCACGGAAGCACGCACCGATTCAACGCGCCTAATTCTCTAGTGCTTTGCGCGCAGCGGACCGATCATGTTTGAGTGGGAGAGAGACGCAAGGCATTCGCCGGTCCGGCGGGCCTCTCTCTCGTTCGGTGACTCACTGTAACAGACGTGAGCGGGCGTTACACTTTTTCATAAATGACTCCGAGCCACAACCTAATTTAAGACGTTGTCACGTCAAAATAGGGCGAAGATTATTATTATTATCTTTTTCAATTTTGATAAATTTGACAATTATATAATATATATATATATATATATATATATATATATATATATATATACATAACACCGAACATAATATCATTTCATCATTTCAATTAGGCTTTAGAGAAGGTGACTCCACTAAAACGGCATTGACAGAGATCGTCACACACCTTACAAAAAGTGTAAACGACGGCAAAGTATCCTTAAGCATCTTCCTTGATGTTCAAAAAGCCCCAATGGCGAGCCCATTGGGACCATTTATTTGTTTATGGAATTGATTTTGGAAGATGAAATAGTGTTGGACATACAATGTTTAACAAGACATGGTTAACAAGTGGTCTTGCTGGATACTCTATTTAGGTTTTAGAATGTTTAGAGTTTCGTCTATAGGAATATTTGTAAAGAGTAAAACGATATCGAAACTTACTAGAATGTCTGACGGTGAGATTGGGAGAATTTTTGACGAAGGATGAAGTATTTTCGGCGAGAGGTTGTGAAGTTTAACAAAGTAAGTCGGTGGTCTCTAATAAACGCCGTCTGCCGCGTATAGCGTTATGTCTGTATCCTTTTACAATAGTTGCTCGCTGAGCATAGCGTACGATAAGTGACTATCTATTTTTAATATATAAAGCATAAAGACGAGATGTAGAACATATCGCTGTACGCAGCACACGGCGTTTACTGCAGACCATACCGTCATTCGAAAAGGTACCTATTATTTTTTTATTTATTTTCTTATATTATCATTCTGAAGACTCTAACAATTTTACAAACTAAGTAATCAATTTTTAACAGAAGCGTATATAAATACTTGTATCAATAAACATTCAGAACAATATTATGTGTTGACAGTTGATAAATAGTAAGTGAAAATTATAAACACGGATTGAAATAATATTAAATAAAAAAAAAGTTTCTTTTATACTATGTGGTTGACTAAAATAAAATCAATAGGTCAACAAAATAGCAATTTTGTTGTCTATCGTCCACAATAAACGTAAACAATTACAATAACGTATTGTTCGATTTGTATGTAGGTGTAAAATATTGTATTTCAAATATTGTAGATTTTTGATACTAAATACGTTTTATATCATATTATTTCATCGATAACCTATTTAATTCACAGTCAGCGTGATTATGCCCTAGCGCGTTGTTTTATTTTCGATGTGAAAAAGTAGTATAGGAAAGTTTTAAAATTCCAAAATTCCAAAAGTAAAAAGTTATTTCGTGGGTTTAGCAGTACATATATATATATATATATATATATATATATATATATATATATATATATATATATATATATATATATATATATATATATATATATATATATATATATATATATATATATATATATATATATATATATATATATATTTATATAAACAGTTAAAAATAGGCACATGGAACATAAGAACTATACTAGATCTATGCTAGAAATGGGAAAAGAACTCAAAAAGTATAAAATAGATATTGCAGCACAGCAAAAATTATGTTGAGAGGGACAAGGACAGATTTATAAACAAGACTTTACAATGTTATATTCAGGAGGAAAGGAGCAAGGGTAAAAAGGGGTGGGATTCATGATACTATGACACCTACGAGAGAAATTATAAATTTCAAACCAATATGCAAAAGGATGACCTATATAAAAGTCAACAACAAATCATTTATTATATCAGTGTTAAACTTATAAGCCCTTACGGAAATAAACAATGCAGATAAAAAATAAATCTCTTATGATACGGTCGAAGAGGAGAGAAAAAATACCCAAAGAAGATGCCATATTTGTACTAGGAGAGCTTAACGACCAGATTGAAAAAGAGGGCTTTTTACAACAAATTGCAAGAAAGCATACAATACACGAAAACACAAATGACAATGGGCAAAGACTATGTAACCTAGCAACAAGAACAAATTTGTTAATAAGCTCAACAAAATTTGAACACCCTAAAATACATAAGGTAGCATTAGGGTTACCAGATCAGAAATTATACAGTCAAATTGATCACCCAATGATTAATAAACGTAAACAATTGTCAATAAAAGATGTAAGAACATTTAGAGGTGCGTGTGCAGATTCGGCCAATACATGATCACAGCCACTATAAGACAAAAAGTTAAAATTGAAACAAAACAGAAAAACCCACATAAAAGTGGAATGTCAATGAAATGAGTAATAAAGAAATAAGAAAAAAATATGAAAAGGCAGTAACAGTTAAAATACTGGGTAGTTTTTAGGGCCATCTGTGTCCTCAAGCCATAATAGCACTTATTGGCAAGCACTATTCTCCTTTTAATTTCTTCGCTGACATTGTTGTCTTTGGTCAGCAGCGAGCCCAGGTAGACGAAGGTGTCCACACCTTCCAGTTCCAGATCATCAATTAATAGTCTAGGTATCTGATTGCCTGATCTAGTACAATACATATACTTGGTTTTCTGTGCGTTTATTTTTAATCCCATTCTCAGTGCAGACGCCCTTAGTGATCGAAGTGCTTCGATCAGAGATTCTGTGTACCTAGCAATAATGTCTATGTGATCTGCATATCCGACCACTTGTATATGTCAGCTGTATATTATATACATATTTATTTATTTATTTAAAAGAACCCTTACGGGTTAAATCACAGAACTTTTTCGAAATAAATGGTTCATCTTTAGTGCTGCTGCTAGGTATACATCTTTATAGCCACCAAATATTTAGGTAAAAACCCTTGAAATGTATTTAATTGGTAGTAAATTACATTATTGCTAATAAATGTGTGTGATATTAAAATTTAAAGCAGATTTACTCCATGGCAACGAAAGCTCTCAACAAGAGTGGCTGGTTCTGAGATGTAGTCTCTAAACGGACTTTAGGTAGCAACTCGAATAGTTGCTAGAGACTACGTTTCAGGACCAGCAACCCTCATTAACAATGTAATTTACTATCAACTAAATAACATTTAAAGGGTTTTCATCCATATATTTGGTAGCTATAAACATGTATACCTAGCAGCAGCACTGAAAATGGACTATTTAGTTCGAAAAAATTTTGTGATTTAGCCCATAAGGGTTCTTTTAAATAAGTGTACCTTTTATAAAGAATTTTTTAATACAAATTTAAGTTTATATTATTGTGGTTTAAAAATATATCAATATTTTATTTGTCTCCTTAAAATATCGACTCACTCATTACTCATTGTCTCATATTTACGTTTTTCTTCATATTTATTCTAATAACTAAATCCTCAGTGATTCTAATTAGTAAATATTAATATTATTATATAAATATATCTTAAATTTACGAAGCACTGAATTTCTGTAACCCCATTTTCCTTTTATTTTGGCTCCATAAATTTCCATGTTGCACAGTACATTCTAAGGCGTATTAAGTGACTAGCTTTTCAACTATTAAATTAGTTGGTGTATTCGACTTCGTTTTGTTAATCCCCACCTAATGCAAAGTAATTAGTAGATTGTCAATCCTTCTTAGGGAGTTTATTTAAGTCAATGTTTGTAGAGTGCTGGTTTTATTTTTTGCATATTCCTCATCAAAAAGAATAAGTGTATAGATTTTTTTTTATTTATTTTACTAGTTATTTTTTGTCAGTTTTTTCAGGAACTTTTTTAATGCTTGAATAAATTATACGAGTATATAACTACAAATAGTGTTTATTTGTGATTAAGCACAATTGACTGTAATGAAAATAACATTTTATAATTTTCATTACGTTTTATAATAATGTAAAATGGTTGAATTTGTGATGTACATCAGTACCTATACCTTTCGTTGTTATGGAAATGAAAAAACAAAAATTAATTTGCAATCTGTCACATAAGATTATTTGTTATTACTGGTTGTATATTGCTTAAAAATAAGTTCTAAAATTAATTACCTAAATAGTATAGCAGAAACACCGTTAATGCCGCAAAAATTAGAAGACGCTTATGAAAAAGAATAGCTCTGACAAGCTCATTAAATGGATAAAAGAGCAAAAGGTAACAAATACAGATAAAAGAGTTGTGCTTGTTTAAAAAATGTCGGAACAGTACAAGCCGTTGACTATGCGGGCTATCCATTCTAAATTGCAAAGTATGTTGAACATAAACAAAGGGGTCGATCTAAAATCATTTGTGAAAGTGTATGCTTTTATGACGACAATTAGCAAGAATGACGTAGCCAAGAAGGCCTATGTATTCAAGGAAGACAATTTACGGAAGTTTTTCACAGATCCTTTGAACATAACGTATTTATTTTTGAATTTGGTAAGAAGGTAAGAAGGAAACGTATTGCTTTCTGACCATCTAAGACTGTGATGGCTCAACTTTACAGTTGTTGATACCTATGCAATTTTGAAAACTTGCTACTTTTTTGTCTGGCGAAAAGTTAATTGTTTTAAAAACCGCAAACAAGCCAACAAAGTACCTATTGACCCCGAAGATACATGGTTACAGGAATTACACAGAAAAATTGCTCCGGCATGGATTCCAAATGACGACACTGTACAAGAACATATCCAAACAGTACTCAGACAAAACCACAATTTTGACAAAAATTTTCATCTATGGGAATTGCATCGAGCCCTTAAACAAAGAAATAATACTTCTTTAGGTATTAACAATGTGTCATATTCGCTGTTATACAACTTACCTATAGAATAAAACTTTCACTAGTAAAGATTTTCAACAATATTTGGACAAATAAGACACCAGTACCAAATAGTTGAAAAGAGTACCTGGTAATTCCGATTAAAAAAACTGGCAGACTAGAACGTTATCCAAGTTCTTACCGACCTATCTCCTTATCTTGATGTCTTTTAAAAACATTCAAAAAAATATTTACAAATAGATTTGAACATTGGCTAAAACACGATGGTATACTTCCAAGTTCCCAATATGGTTTTCGCAAGTCTAGGTCCACGCAAAATGCAACTACAGCTCTGGTTACTTCAATTCAGCTTAATTTTACATCAAATAAGTCTACATCAGCTGCGTTCCTTGATATTTCCGCTTCTTTTGATAATGCTAATTTAGACATTCTTTACCAAAAATCGTTGTATATCGATCCCTAGATCATTTGCTCTCTTTTTTAAAATCTTTATATTCTAATACACTAACTTTTTTAAAAATTAATAATAAGGAATTTTCATACCCCCGACTAACTAATATTGAATTGCCACAGGGGAGTATTTTAAGCCCGATTTTATATATCCTGTACAACATAGATCTTCAAGTTAGTATACCCAACCATACAAAAATTCTTCAGTATGCTGATTTTATTGTTTTATATACAGCAGGAAAATTGTTAAGTACTTACCTGTGAGGATAATTTGAAAGTCACATTAGAACTTGTAAATCAGTACTCTGAAGAAATAGGTGGAAATAGGATTATTAATTTCTGACACAAAAACTGAGGTATGTTACTTTTCACAAAAACAGAGTTCCACAATGCAATCTTAATGTGGGAAAATTTAATTTCCCTATAAAAAACTGTATTAAGTATCTTGGTACCTATCTAGACAGGAAATTATTATGGAAAGAACACATTCATCAAATTGTTAAAAAATCGGAAAACTCAATGAACATTTTAAGATATTTTTGTAAAATAAATTGGGGAGCAGACCCAAATATTGCTTTGATGTTTTATCGTAACATAATCAGGCCGATTTTCGACTATAAATCTCATTTATTTGGATCAGCGGCCAATACACATATAAACAAACTTGAAGTTAAAAAAAATAAATGCCTGAGATTATGCCTAGGTTATTTAATATCCACTCCAGTTCAAATAATGAAAAATAAAGCGGTGGAACCTCCAGATTTACAATCCGAATTATGTCCAAAAATTGTAAATACCTTCAAGATCTTCATGACCTATCAGTTTTAGACCTCACCCATAGGTACTGGAGAACTAAAAAATCTATACCTTTGGTAGAAAGCTATCTAAGTACGGTTAAATATAACGATATTCTCTATAAAAGCCAAATTCCGCCCTATACGGTGAAATGGCAAAAATACTATTTTCTAGAAAGGTTAAAATATGTTACTTAAACTCAGATTTACTTCCAAATATGTTTGATATAATTATTTAAAAAAAAAAGTGGACAAATTATTGATACATTTTTACTGATGGGTCAAAAGATGCAAATGGAACGGGCTGTGCAATGTTCCACGAAAATAAAAATTACCATCACCAGTATAGCTTACCCAGTGAATGCTCAATATACACAGCAAAAATGATGGCAATATTGTTTGCTCTTTAGTATGTAGTACTCAATCCGACTAGCAACTATGTTATATTTACTGACAGTAAAAGCGTGGTCGACAGATTTAACGACATTCAAACAGTCAAACACATAAACCACATTGAACTGAAAATTTGTAAAAATTCTATATGAAACTTTATAATTAGGACTAAATGTAACAATTACATGGATTAAGGGTCATTCGGGAATAAAAGGCAATGAAATCGTTGACAATTTGGCTAAATCAGCATATATGCTTGGAGAAAAAGTAAATAAAAATTTAATTCCAGCAACAGATATTGACACAGTTAGTAGACAAAAACTTTGGCATTTACATTACAGAGAATGCAAGACTGGCTTAAACTTCTATCATTGTAACCCTAGGATACCCTCAAGAAGATGGTTCTACACAGAATTTAATCGACATTTTAAAAGACTATTAATCGGCTTAGCTCAAATCATGTTCTTGCGCCATCTTACATGCATGGAATCGGCTTATCAAATACTCCCAATTGTACTTGTGGCAAGATAGGTGATCTAACACATATTGTATTAGAATGTGATGTACAAATTAATAGTATAAACGAACTTTATAAGGAACTAATAAATTCCAAGTGTTGTTTTCAAATAAACCTGAATCTTTTAATATTTTCAAATAATATGAAAATTCTTCATTGCATTTACAAACATGTTAAAATATGTAAATACAAGTTGTAAATAGTATATAGGCATAATCTGTTAATAGGGTTAAAAAAAAACAAAAGAAAATTATACCACAAATTAAGAAAAAAAAACATAGAAATAAAAAAATAGAAATAGAACACAACACAAAAAATACAAAAAAAAGTAACAAAACAAAAAAAAAGAAAACGAAACAAAAAAACCAGAAAATAAAAGAATAAAAAACAAAATAAAAACATATCACAACAAAATTTATGTATCCATAAAAATATTAGGTATTTACATGTATTACTAAAATTGATAACTGATGACAAGAAAATTTTGACTGCAAAATGAATCTGCAATCAATAATAATTAAAATTCAGTCGATTTTACCAATAAACACAAACAAGTCTGGCTAATTGGCTCTGCCAAAGCCATTTTTCAAAAAAAAAAAACATGAAATATGGAAGTTTTGTAAACTTTATAAAGTATGAAAGTAGCTATATATTTTGTAGTTTAGCTTCATTAAATGAAACAAGCTATTTAACTAGATGGCTCTGATTATTTTATCACTTGTTACAATTTTCAATAAAAGAAAACAAGTTTATTATTTTTTATTGAAACTCAAACATGCTGTATGCGATTTATTTCATTTTATAGCCTCAGCACTACGTTTATTGGTTTCGGTCAGACATTGACAGCATTTATAATCAGATTGCTTAGACCAAACCACAGGAGACACGCCACGGACCGTTCGATATTGAATTTTGGCCATTTCTATTTCATTTATTACAATGTTATTTATGGCGACAGGCTATTTACTTTGTTTTGTCCTTTTTCTAAAAAATTGATATCGACACGTTTTGTCGGATACACCTATGTTATACGTTTTACGAATTTTTATATATAAGACGATAGCTACAATATAGTTTTTTAAGTTTTTGTACGTGAGTAACAAGTGAGCAGGGTGTTAGAGAGAAGATAAGATGGAAACTATATTGTAATACAATCATGATAATAATTACTCTTGAAGTCCAGATTTTTACAAAAATTTTTGAGAGATATTATCGCATACCAAGTAACCTAGGGCTCAATAACATGTAAAGAGGCCCACCGGAGCTCAATCCTTTTGATACCGTAGGTATCTGGGATGAGTGAATTTTCCCCTTAGTGGGAGTGAGAGCTGTATGCCTAAATCTGTAAAATAATAATAGTATCCTTTTATATCGCTAGTGTAGCTTTGGGATCATAACAGGGTAGTCTGCAATTTTTTGAACTTACGGAATACAAGTCAAGAAACAAGGCCAGGGGTTCGTTTTAACTCATTATTATTACCCTTGCTTTTTGTTCATCAATCATCTAGATGTTTGGGTGCTGAGCATCGATTCCCGGCCTTCTGCATGATAGTCAGACACTCTACCGTCTGAGTTGTCCGGCCCTATATATTGTATTATAGTACTCTCAAATTAAGATTATAAAAGCGCTTATATTATATTAGCTTATAATATACAAGTTTAAGTTATCTTTAAAATAAACACCTCAATTATTGATAGAAAAACACTAAGACCACTATTCCTGATTTGAAAATGCATAAAAGTATAGTTTTTATGGCAGAAGATTACAACTGTCTTTATACAGGACTACTAAACGCAGTAAAATCATATATGTCCATTTTTATGGGGATTATTGCACTTTTGAATATAAGTTTTCTCGATTTACAGAGAGTTTAACCATACTATGTCCAAAGAAAATTCTACGGCAAGTTACCGACTGTTTAATAAACACCAAGTCCACTTCCAGTCAGAGGAACAACATCATGTGGACTTGGTGTTGTTTACCTCTACTAAATGTGTGTACTGTTATTTACCATCAGTGCATAGTGTTATGTACCCTGGTGCCTGGTAAAATTGTCACGAACTAATTGTAGCCATTTTATTTGGTTCGCAATAGTGTTAGATTGTTAAAAGTTGTACAATACATCCGTTGTTTAATAATTGCAAAATGGATCCGAACTCTTATGGGAAAGGAATACTACAATTACTGTCATGTAATATTTCTAATGAAACAACACCTACAGATAAGCTATTGTTTAATAACACTGATTTAGTATTTTTCAAACCTCAAATATTTAGCATTGTATATTTTTTTGAAAAATGTGTCGATAGCAATTAAAGTAAATTGTATACTCACGCTTAATCAAGCCATTAAGAGCGATGCTGGGAATATTTATATTCCACTATGCATCAACAATTTACTCATATAAATTACCATCTTTCTTGTACTCATTGCGTCTAGTAAGAACGATAAATATACGAAAATGGTTGCGTTTCGATTTAATCTGAGTTTCTTACCACTCCCTGACACGTGTTTCTGGGTCTTCCCGTCATCAGAGAGAGCTTGTAAGAAAACTCAAACTAAACCAAAACGCACCGATTACTCTAGCAATTATAGAAAAAATAATTACCAGAGTATGCTACTAGAGACATCTAGTGATGAAAGATGAAAAATGTGTCGATAGCAATTAAAGTAAATTGTATACTCACGCTTAATCAAGCCATTAAGAGCGATGCTGGGAATATTTATATTCCACTATGCATCAACAATTTACTCATATAAATTACCATCTTTCTTGTACTCATTGCGTCGAGTAAGAACGATAAATATACGAAAATGGTTGCGTTTCGATTTAATCTGAGTTTCTTACCACTCCCTGACACGTGTTTCTGGGTCTTCCCGTCATCAGAGAGAGCTTGTAAGAAAACTCAAACTAAACCAAAACGCACCGATTACTCTAGCAATTATAGAAAAAATAATTACCAGAGTATGCTCACTAGATGTCTCTAGTAGCATACTCTGGTAATTATTTTTTCTATAATTGCTAGAGTAATCGGTGCGTTTTGGTTTAGTTTGAGTTTTCTTACAAGCTCTCTCTGATGACGGGAAGACCCAGAAACACGTGTCAGGGAGTGGTAAGAAACTCAGATTAAATCGAAACGCAACCATTTTCGTATATTTATCGTTCTTACTCGACGCAATGAGTACAAGAAAGATGGTAATTTATATGAGTAAATTGTTGATGCATAGTGGAATATAAATATTCCCAGCATCGCTCTTAATGGCTTGATTAAGCGTGAGTATACAATTTACTTTAATTGCTATCGACACATTTTTCATCTTTCATCACTAGATGTCTCTAGTAGCATACTCTGGTAATTATTTTTTCTATAATTGCTAGAGTAATCGGTGCGTTTTGGTTTAGTTTGAGTTTTCTTACAAGCTCTCTCTGATGACGGGAAGACCCAGAAACACGTGTCAGGGAGTGGTAAGAAACTCAGATTAAATCGAAACGCAACCATTTTCGTATATTTTTTTGTATAGGTCTCAGAATTTCAAACAGTACCTACATTTTATGTACTTAACGTTAAAATAGAAGTATCAGTTAGAATATTTTTGTTACTAGTAAAGAATTGTGTCAGTTTTTTTTTAATAACCATGTATGATTGTTAACACGAACATCAAAGATTAGAATATATACAACGGTGATTAGACTGGTGCTCATGTATGGGTGTGAGACGTGGACCCTGACCAAAGAAACTGAAAGAAAACTTAATGTTTTGAGAGGAAAATCCTCAGAAGAATCTTTGTGCCTTATCACGACATTAATAGCAACCAATACTACATAAGAACAAAATGCTGAGGTCAAGCAGATGTATAGAGGCGATATAGTCCAAGAGATTAAATCCCAACGTCTAAGAACGCTGTCCATATACTCCCTAATAACCGCCTTGCCAAGTTAATATGGGAGGAAGCCCCCACAGGAAGAAGGCCCTTAGGACGTCTACGAATGCGATGGAGAGACAATATATGGTCAGATCTAAGAACAATGGGGTTGTCCACTGACCCAACTATTATGGACGACCGTTCAAGATGGAAGCAAGTTGTGCAGTCAGCCAAAACCCACCCCGGGTTGTAGTGCTACGAGAAGAAGAAGAATGTATGATTGTTGTAACGTATTTAAGTAACATGCAGTGCCATTTATGTTATTGCGTTGTGAGCAGAGACAGGAATTTACTAAGCAATTCGCACTATGTACTCGTAGGAATAAAATACTGCAATAGATTGGGCAAAATTTATTTACCATTAAGCGCAACCGGTATCACAATAATAATTGTTGTTGTTGATACCAACAGATTCGGGTAAACGTATGGTGCCTTATCTATATTTTTTTAATGGGAGTAATAGAAATTGCTTAGTAAATTCCGGTCTTTGGTTATAAGGATTATTTTTGTGTTGGCCAATTATAGGCCTACAAAATTAGACTATAATATAATTATAAGGCTGCATTTATTTAAGAACCACCTGGTCACTACCTTTCAAGGTAATGGTAAAGAAGTGGACGAAGATGATAATTTGTTTGGAGATGATGATTCGAATATTGATAAAACCTATGAGCCTTTAAGTAATAAAATCTCAGAATCAGATGACAATGATGTGAGACGTATAGGTAAATTAGCGAAAACAAAGGTAAAAGATAATGATATGAAGTTATTTTAGAAGAAGAGAAAAGTGTCAGAAGAAAGGTACAAAATGTAACTAAGTGCAAACAAAAAGGTAGAAAAGGTGTAGTGAATGAACAAAATTGGGTCTGTAATGTTGGCAAACGAAAAATAGCTGATGAAAAAGAGTATCTCAGTCAAAGAGGCGAAAACATGCCTGCAAAAATGTTAAAGCCTCCTTGCATGTGACGTTTGAAATGCTCTGAAAGATTGGCAGAATACGAAAGACAAAAAATCTTCAACTTATATTGGACTGAGACAAAGGTTTCAGATATTAAAAAATAATTTATCTTCTCATGTGTCGGCATCTACCCTACTCTTCGATCAAGAAAAAAGACCCAAACTCTACCAAATCTAAAAATAATACACTACACTACCATTTTACAATGAACAATCAGCGATTGAAGGTGTACAAGGTTATGTTTTTAAACTCACTTTGTATATCTAATTTAGTAGTAGTGAATATTTTGAAAAAAATTGAGCCAGGAGGTTTAATTAAAGCTGATCAAAGAGGTAGACACACGACAATCAATAAAACCGAAACCAGTAAAACTTAAAACAATTGGACTTTATAATTACTAAAGATTCATCAAAAAACACAAAGTACTCTCTGGTGATTTTCAAAAATGTTTGCCTTCACCACTAAAAAACAATTGTATTAGTTTCTACAAAAGGAAGCCTTGGACATTAAATTTTACAATATAGGATGCCAGTGATTCTTCTTTCGACAGGACATCACTCTTTCGACCAAGAACTGCTATGGACAAAATAAAAATATAAGTATTATAATGTTCTATTTTTGGATACTGCATATGTACCCTCAAATAAAGATGACCACTTAAAAGTTTTTACTGAAAGGGCACACGCATATAGAAGCAGACAGTGTCTATGCTTTGATCGAGAGAAAAAGAAAGAAACTTTCCAATTTGGCCATTTTAACACCATGGGACTGGCAACAGCTAGTTAGGCAAACACCAGGTAAATACACAGATTTCAAAAACTTTAAAACGCTGTTCGATAAGAAACTATCACCTAATCCTTCTTTTGTAAGTAGAAAAAAGAATAATAACAAAGAGCCTGTTCTACTCTCAACATGTTAATATGTATTTTCCAACAAGTCCAACAAGACCACATTGGGAAACTCTTGTATAAGACCGATTTCAATAATCAAAATATGTATGAGGTCGACTTCATAAGGTATTGAAGACAGCAAGTAACGTTTCCAGCCCAATTAAATCAAGTCTCAGTAATCCCATTACCAATCACAAAACAGAAGTACAATGACTTAATTGCACTATTGCCTTTTGTTCCGTCGGTTTGTCATGCGTTTTATCAAAGTTTAACACATAGCGATGTAGTCACAAACGATTACCCCCAAGAAAATGAAGATGATACGGAGCCTATTTAATAATTTTGAGTACTTAATTATTATAACATTATAATAGTTGTCTCTAATAAAATAATAGTATAGGCTGTTTAATGTGTTTGTCTTCTTTATTTTGTAGAGACCTTAACATGCAATGTCACAGTATTTAAAAAAGTTGTTAGAGGTAAACAACACTATAAATATAACACTTGCAAGGAAAAACGATTATACACACAACAATAATAATATATTAATCTTGGTTAAATATAAGAAACATTTCAGTATTTACTGATTACAAATTAAAAAAATGTTAAAACTGCTCTCCTGAAAAAGTAAGAAAATATAGACATAGTGTCCATTACCTCCGGCTCCGGGGTACAAATATATATATATATATATATATATATATATATATATATATATATATATATATATATATATATATATATATATATACAAAGACAAAGGATCCTTTCACAATACAGGAGTCATCGAATGTTGTTTATTCTATAGTGCCAACTGTAAAAACGTGTATATCGGAGAATCATCTCGTAATTGTCACAATAGAGTAATATCACATCGCAGCGACATAAAAACCAAAAAGATAAACGCATGTGCGCTCACAGAACATGCATTAACTTTAAAACATGAATTTAATTTCGAGGATTCCTGTATTCTGGCTAAAGAAAAAAACCATTCAAAACGTGTTTTCTTGGAAATGTGTTTCATAAAATCTAATACGTCTTGTATAAATAAAAAGTCAGACATAGATAAATTGAGCAACATTTATTGTTACTTACTGACAAAACATCAAAAATAAAATAAAGATTTACTTTTACACATACACACCGTAATACACCAGCATACAAAACATGTTGCCTACTATCAAGACAGGTTTAAGATACTACTTCCATTAATATAATAGCAGGAACTCCTAATTACTTTTTAATCACACTATTTTTGTTTTTTTTTTCTGTTCTCTATGGATCAGTCAAAACACACCATGAAAAGATGTCACTAACAAAATTTTAACTTTCCAACTAAATTTTAAAATGTATATTGTCCATTATTTTAAATGTTATATTTTATATGTGTGTTTTTAATGTTAAGTGTCGTAGCTTTAGAAAAATAATCTCAACGACTAGTAAGTTGTAATGACAATTTGAGATATGTTGTAAACATTTACACTTTCTTCTAATTACAGTGTCTTGAAGAAGGCATAAAAGAATTCCGAAAGCTCGACCAAAAGTCAAAAGAGTGTTTCTATAACATCCCGGCCAAACCTACTGACTGCAGCCCTAATAAACTGTGTTGTTTGTTTATATCGGCAGTCAATAATATCCAGTATTTCTTATATATATATATATATATATATATATATATATATATATATATATATATATATATATATATATATCTATATATATATATATATATATATATCTATATATATATATATATATATATATATATATATATATATATCTATATATATATATATATCTATATATATATATATATATATATATATATATATATTTATATCGAGAATAGTGGATTGATGTTAAGAACTGCTATTGTGGCGCTAGTTCCATACGATCGCCTCAGTCGCCTCAGCATTTTACTGCGGAGAAATAAAAGTAATATAACGCCAGTATAGATGCTTGGCTTCAAATAAGGCCTGCGTTAAAATATAATAATGACAATATTTTTGATACATATACAGTCAACTACTTTTACAACCTATTCAAATAGTACATAATACACAACGATTCTTTGTTACTAGCTATTTGTGACCAATATTTTTTAGTCGTCTGTATTGGTTTTAGTATCCCTTTAAAACTTTTTCAATCAATATATACATATATCTTTACTCACCTAATAACATAATCACGACATCGTCTTGTGCGTATTCTCGTATTTCGCCTAGCCAAGCTCGTATATTATCAAAGCTCGTCTTGTTCGTCACGTCGTAGAGCAAAAGCAGAGCTAAAAAAGAGAAGAAAACGTCATTTTATATCTATAAATTTATGTCCGTATTCCAAACCGAAAAACAAATAATTAGTTGAAAATATGATGATGACATTGTTACTTTGGTTTAGGATTATATTACTATTTATTACTGTGTTTTGTTCATATTGCACAAATTGTATCTAGTTACAGTATAATCTGCTCAATTATTTTAATTGCACGACCGAAAATAAATGAAATTAGTAGGTTTCAAAATGTTCCATTTTGGTGATATACTGATAAAATTATAGAGGTTTGTATAAATAATTATTTATACCAGCCACATATAAATAAGACTAATGGCAAAATTCCAATACAACAAAAATACACAGTGACAATCTGATATAAAATTACCTTAAACGTTAAAATACAGGGTCGCCAAACCTCTGGCTTTCTTTTATTACGGCTAAATTATGAAGTATTTAAAAAATGTTTATAAAGAAAATGATGTATATCAAAGACGTCTTTAATATAAAATAGTTTTCGATTATACAGGGTAAGTCGGAACAACGGACCAAAATTGTGTTTTTTCACCCACCCTACATACTTAGTGTTTTTAAATACAGAGTGACTCAAAAGTCTGGAAACCGCCAAGTATCTCATAAATTGCTAGTCATAATTGTACAAAATTTAAGGTATACCTATTTTGAGATACGGAGATTCATTTGATATTTGCAATGTTGTCAGATTTGGCGTTTATCTTATATTGTTAGTAATTTTGGTTTTTCAAATTCATCACCCTGTATGTATAGTCATTATTGGAATCTCCTATTTAATACGAGTTCAACCATATGTAACACTTATGATTTTATGTAGTCTGAAAGATCTTAAATACATAAAACAGAAGTCTGGCAACGCCTAATTTTCTTAATAAATGTTTTAATACTAACTATTTTCAACTACATTAAAACATGACAATTAATAGATTACAACATTTTTTAACATAATGATTACTTTCTCAAATGTTCAAAATGTGCTCCATTTGTGAGTTGACAGTACCCTAATCGACAGTAAAATGCGTCTACCACATGTCTCCATGATTGTCTAAAAATTATTCGAGATTCCTTGATAATTCGTTGCCTTAGCTCTGCAAGATTTGCTAATTTAGTTTTGACAACTGAATTTTTCAAGTATCACCAATAAAAATAATCTTTAGTATTGAAATCAGGTGAACGTGGAGGCCATTCAATTCTACCTAAATTCTATTCTACCAAATAACGCCAAACATTTACACACAAATGAGCTAGAGCTCCATCTTTCTGAAACCACATCTGAACAAAATTGGACCCAATCAAGTTTCTCGGTGTAGGTACAATTTCATTTCTAAGTAACAAATCGTAACTATCTGAAGTTAAATTTCCTTCAATAAAAAATGGCCCAATTAACTGAGTACCTACTATACCTGACCATACATTTAATATTTGTGGTCTTTGAGTATGGTTTTTACGCATCCAATGTGGATTTACGTCACTCCAGTACCTTAAATTGTGTCGATTTACACTTCTACACAGTGTAAAGGTTGCTTCATCGGAGAAAGATATTCTGTTAACGAAATTTTTATCATTTTCAATTTTATCCATCACTACCTCAGTAAACTCTAATCTACGATCGAAGTCATCTTCACTTAATTCTTGCAATAAGTTAATTTCGTATGGTTTAGATTTATTCTTACGTAATATACGTACGACTGAAGAACGACCTACATCATGTACTTGTGCAACCCTGCGTGAGGATGTATGTGGATCTTCAACAAAACTTTGCATTATACCTAAAGTTTTGTTGTCATTTATAACTCATTTCGGTCTACCTGGTCGGCATCTATCTTTTACTTCTCCAGATTCCTCAAATCGATTTGTAGTTTTTTGTACCGTCGCCTTATGAATAGGAAATCGGTTTGGGAAAGTATTATTGAACAAGTTGGTTACAAATTGGTTGAACTAGTATTGAATAGGAGATTCCAATAATGACTGAACATACAGGGTGATTAATTTGAAAAACCAAAGTTACTAATAATATAAGAGAAACAGCAAATCTGGCAACATTGCAAATATCAAATATGTATCCCAAAATAGGTGTATCTTAAATTTTGTAAAATTATGACTAGTAATTTACGAGATAATTGGTCGTTTTCAGACTTTTGAGCCACTCTGTATATTTTTTAAATCTATGAAGAGTATGTATCAAGTTTTATAGGTGTAAAGTTGATATTGTTTGAAATATTTACACTATTATTGAGAAAAATGGTGGGATTTAAAGGGATCTGAATTAGTAATAAAAATCCAAATGACATAAGTTTTTCTAGTATAGTGTCATTTTTAAATAATTTAATATCGTTGGCATGAAGCCATAAACTATACAGTGGGATTACTATTTTCAAATACAAAATTTTCCAGTTTTTGTTATTGAAACACCCTGTTTATTATTATTGTATTTTGTAGAAAATATTACAACTTTTTTTTGATATCAGGTTGTGAATACCTAGCGTATTTGGTTTTAGAAATATTTAGAGAAGAACTATAGATTTTACGTTTTCACAGATTTTTTAATAATAAATTTATATATTATAAAATATTTGGGTACAAACTAATATATAACACACAAAAATTATATAAAATAATAATCTAATTTTATAAATCTAACCTAACATAAATCAAAATATCAAAGATTAAATAAAACGAATGCTAGTAAAAGTTAGTACAAAATATTATTTTATATTATACTATATTATATATAAAGGGTGAGTCATGAGGAACTTTACATACTTCTACCATATGTAGAGTCCCTCAGGGAGCATATCATGTGGCCACTAAAAAATGTCAACTCCTCTTCTTTATTAATTAACAGGGTGATTTGTGTAATTGACCATTTATTTCATATTACTGTAGTGTTTATACGGCTCATTTGATTTTTTTAATTTTTGCATGATACAGTACACTACTATCAAGCATTCGACTGGTATTAGCTAAACTAAACAATTCCAGGACTGGCTTTGGAAAAATTAATTTAGGGATTCGTATTAAATATTACACCTTGTATAAATTTTTTTTAAAATGCAATAAGTGATTTTCAAACTACATAAATAGCCAATGAAAACGACATATGCGACAATGTTGTCGCACTTTTATTAAATTTTTAGTGAACGATTAAATCTTACCAAAAATAGAACAACCATAATGAAGTATCAAATTATAAGTTATTAATTTAAACAAATGTTATAAACATTTTAATTAAAATGAGTTCCTACAACATAATCTAATACGTAGAAAATGAACATCTTTACTGTCACTTTGTATTATCTCTACGATAGAATCAATTGTTTTTCAATTTTAAATTTTTACTCATAGATCGTATTGGGGCATTATTTTCGATAAATAATAAATTAAATTGATTAAAAAGTCAAACCTCTTATATGTGTTAGTTTTTGCTGATTGTAAATGATTAAAATTTTATGTCAAATAATAATACATTGCATCAACTGTACTAAATAAAAATAAATCTAAAAAAGTTTAAAATGAAGGTTGGCGTTGACCGTTTGACGTTTCTTGATATTTTATACCCATTGTCATTATTGTCATTATCAATTGTTATTTATGTGTACAAGAATACATATTTCTTCTGTCATATCTACGTTAAGTACATTGTGTTTTGGTATAGCTTTTGTTACTTTCGTTCAAAATGCCACATCAGTTTTCGACCACAGAATATGCAGACATAATATTTGTTTATGGATTCTGTAATGGGAATGGTAGGGTTGCTAGTAGAGAATATCGCAGGAGATTTCCTAATCGTCGAACTCCCAGTCATCCAACATTTGGGTCAGTTTTTAATTATTTGCGAGAAAATGGCACTTTTCCTAGTGGAACAACAGAGCGACATGTAGATGAAGCGCAGGAAGATGACATTATGGACGCCGTTACTATGAACCCTACAATAAGCACTAGACAAGTAAGTCGAGAACTCAATGTTACTCAATCAAAAGTAAGTAGAGTCTTACAAAAAAATAATCTACACCCATATCACATTCAAATGGTTCAGCGACTACATGCTGGAGATGAGATCGATAGGTTGGAATTTTGTAGATGGATTAACAATAATCGACCAACGCTATACATGACACTATTTACAGATGAAGCCCAATTTACCAGAGACGGGATAAATAATTCACGAAATTCACATGTGTGGGCAGAAGAAAATCCCCATGCTATTCGAGAACGTCGTTCTCAGTTTAGGTTTTCGGTTAACGTGTGGATTGGTATCATAAATAACCAATTAGTAGGTCCTCACTTTTTTGATGGTCCTTTAACAGGGCAGATCTATTTGAACTTTCTACAAAATATTTTGCCGAATTTGCTTGCCAACGCGAACGTTGCTATCCGAGGGATGTATTTTCAGCATGATGGGGCACCCCCACACTTTTTACTGGCAGTGAGACAACATCTCAATAATGTTTATGGCAATAGGCGGATAGGACGTGCAGGTCCTATTTCGTGGCCTTCAAGGTCCCCTGATTTCAATCCCGTTGATTACCATATTTGGGGACGATTGAAGCAACTAGTTTACGCAGTGAATATTAATAACCGACAACAATTAATTGATAGAATTATACATTGTTGTAATACTATTAGAAACGATCCCCAGAGTATCCGTAATTCAATACGTCAATTAACAATTCGGCAACAAAAATGTGTACAGGCTGCAGGATTCCATTTCGAAAATCTATTTTGAATTATTTTTATTTTGTTACCATTATTGTATCTTTTCCAGTTCTAATTTATGGGTTTATCATAACTATGTACATATTTTTAGTTTTTTTTTAAATTGTTCTTCGTTATTGTTAGTAGTATTGTTGTGCAGTGACTCAGTTTATCATTTCAATTAAAATGTTTGAAATTTATAACATTTGTTTAAATTAATTACCTTATAATTTGATACTTCATTATGGTTGTTCTATTTTTGGTAAGATTTGATCGTTCACTAAAAATTTAATAAAAGTGCGACAACATTGTCGCATATGTCGTTTTCATTGGCTATTTATGTAGTTTGAAAATCACTTATTGCATTTAAAAAAATATATATACAGGGTGTAATATTTAATACGAATCCCTAAATTAATTTTTCCAAAGCCAGTCCTGGAATTTTTTAGTTTAGCTAATACCAGTCGAATGCTTGATAGTAGTGTACTGTATCATGCAAAAATTTAAAAAATCAAATGAGCCGTATAAACACTACAGTAAAATGAAATAAATGGTTAATTACACAAATCACCCTGTTAATTAATTAAGAAGAGGAGTTGACATTTTTTAGTGGCCACATGATATGCTCCCTGAGGACTCTACATATGGTAGAAGTATGTAAAGTTCCTCATGACTCACCCTGTATAGTATACAAAATAATGTTTAAAATGCCCATTATGTTCAAGACACAGTGGTATAAAGTTAATAAAGGACTGTCGAATGTCTTGTAACATTTCAGATCCAACGCTGGCAAGGGAATTTTGTATACGAATTTTCATATAATATTGTGGGTTCGTCTTTGTAAACTATATTTTTGATATTCAGAAAAAATAGTCCAGTAGAGTTAGTCTTGAAGCCATTCCACAGTATCACCGTATCCAATTCAAGTGTCGCTGTAGTTATTATTTAGCACACGTCTTTTGTACGATGACGGACATTTTTTGTACGATGAAGTGATGCTCCGTCATCCGTACGTTAAAACCACGTGTTTCTTTTAATTCCCAAGGGAATATCCTTTAACAAGCTAAGTAACTGGCCTGTTAACAACTTACATTACTTATTGCCAGTGATCGTCTGGTCAAAAGAAATAAGGTCCAATAGCTTATGATCCAGCAATGTCTCCGCAAACATTCAACGACCACCTATTCTGGAACGTGACTCGAAATAGGTGAAGATTTTCATCAGAGTAATAATTACAATTATGTGTATTAATGAACCCATTAAGATAAAATGTCGATTCGCCAGAAAATAAAATATTTATCAAAAAAATTATACTTTGACATTGCATTTCCTTTTCCCACATATAAAAATTCTTCCTTCTTTGAAAATTATTTTCCTTTAACTCCTGATGCGACTGAATTTTAAATGGGTAAAATTTGTTTTTGTTTATAATTTTTCGAAGAGTTGCTGCACTTAAGTCTATCTGATTGCTCAATTGTGCGTACTTATTTGTGGATTCTCTACCATACCTCAAAATTCATTTTATTAGTTAAAACCCTTGTGGGTGTTAATGGTTTTAAGTACTGGATATTGCCCGAAGGAACAAAGCGGTCGAAAGCTATTTTCGAAGGATGTCTTCTGTGCGGATATCTCTGACTATACCTTTTTGAATCTAGTAAATAGTTTTTAAGGCACTGTTCCACCAATTCTACTGTTAAAATATTCATTTTAAAAAATACTTTTTCGGACTATATCACAGAACTTTTTGGAGTAAAAAGTCAATCATCAGTGTGTTACCAAGTATATATGAGTCAATCCATTAAATATTTGGGTAAAAATCCTTAAAATGGTACAAAATTTATTATGTTACATTTTTGTTGAAGATGGTGTGATGTTAAAGGTTTTAACTATACCATGCATGGCACTTAAGACTCCCAATAGGGGTCGCTTCTGACCCTGAGACAATGTCTGAATTCAGAGACATTTTGCAATATCATTTGGCAGCAAGTGCTAGTAACCCACCGTTAGACCAAAATAATTTAAATAAAATTTAAAGAATTAAGTATTTTATAATATATAATAGTACATTATTATTAAAGCAATAATTCTTTTTAGGTTTAACAATTTTTACAAGCAGAGAATGTTTTTTTATTTTCATATAAAAAAATTATTTGTGGGTTATGAGCTTTTGCATCTTAGCGACGATAAATTACTTAAAGTACTTACGCCTAAGAGACAGAGCTACTAGAAGTCTCAACTTAATATCCAATGTTATAGGTACTAACTCCATTCTTATACATCCATTGTTAGATTGTTATGCCCATATAAATACAATAATTAAAACAAATTCTAATTGCTTCACTTTCAATTTTATTACAATTTAAAAATACTTTTTTATGATATACTAATCTTTTAATGTATGCAAAAATTTTTGTTTTATGACTGTTGTTGCTATTGTTGGTGGAATTATTTAATGGCCATTTTTGTTTCTGTGTTTAAAAAATGTTATATGTATTAAGTGGAAAAGGAGACCGATTGCAACAAGCAGTAAACGACGACAAAGAAATATTGTAAATGCACGTCCCTAATTGGATTGGTTCTTTTATAGATTTTTTAAATTTGTTAATTACAACGAATCCAAAATATATAATGTGTCTTCATAATATTCAAGAAGCTTATATATACATTATAAAAATGGTCTACCATAGAAATATGGTCTTTTAATGCTTCTATTCGACGCTGGTTTTTTACCGCTGCCATGTCGAGAAATAGATTTTAAAAATTATGAATGTCTATTCGATTTGATAATAAAATAACTAGTGCTGCTCGTAAAAACCAGGATAAACTTGCTACAATAAGGAAAGTATAAGATATATTTGTATTGCAATACTGCATTGGTCACGCCCGTAAAATTTAATACGTAGTCGAGTGTATTGTTTGTATAATTTAAAAAAATACCATATTGGATTTTTTTAGCAGTTATACCGATTCCAAATTTTTTAATAAACAATAAACTAATTTCGTATTTTATTATCTTTCATCTACATAGAATAAAATAGTTATTTTAGTGCACGATAATTAAAAACAAAAACCGTTTATTATTACTACTTTATAAAAACTAAACAGACCAATAAAATGCAGCAAAATTGATCTAAAAATATCAAAATGTAATTCAAGATACGTTTATAAACAATTTTTGCACAAACTCCTATAATGCGAGTGCTTTATAAAAAAACAGACATAAGACATTTAGACATAATATACACATAATATACACAAAAAAATCTGATTTTACTTTGATTTGCGCAAAGATAACACCTATTCTAATATTTGGGTCGTTAGAATCCCCTCCAGGTAAATCAGTTGACGTAACTCTACCTCTTCTCTCCTTTGACCTACTTGGAAAGGTAGATTTGTCATCAAGGATCTTCGTTTGAATTGGTTTTCGGTTAATATTAACGCCAGATTCTTTAAATATACACGCCGATATAATTTTTCATAGGAATTATTTAGGAGTTATATATTACGTACCTACGAGTTTAGGGCACCAATATTCATTAACGTTTAAAAAACAATCTTCTGGTGTTTCTTGAAACATCGTAGTTTAAAAGATGTTGATTAACTGCCTCTACCATGGCGTTCGTTAAATTATTATAAAACAAACTAATATCAAGCTTATATTTCTCACCACTTTTTGGACCAATTTGGTCATCGTGATGAATTGAATACGCCAGAATAACATTTTTCCCTTTTTAGAAATATACAACACAATTGTCGTATCTTCTGTAAACCCAAACATACTGCAAAATACTGGTCGTGCCTTTGTGTTGACAAATTTTATAGGCAATTCCCGTTTGTTTTTCCTGACGGTACAAACAAAAGATAACTGATGGTCTTGCAGAAGTGATGCTATCAATCTAAGAGAGGTAAACCAATTATCACATGTTACATTGCACGATATACCAGATATTGGTATAATCAGTTTTTCCAGGATAGCTTGTGCATTATTTTAAACCCTGCGTGGCCCTCCGGCTATTGTCCAACATAAATTAACAAATTCTTTGAATATCGATGAAACTAAAAATCTTTATCCCATATTTATTGGGTTTTGATGGGATATATTGTTTAAAGGGATATCGCCCTGGAAAGCCTGGTAAGATCTCGTTAATTGTTAAAGCCACCAGGGCTGTAGGTGTAGGTATAGACACATTTTTTTTTAATTATAATATATTCCTTACTGCAGCTAACTTATCCTCTTGTTTCCTTTGATATTGCGTTAATCATCAAAGCGAAGTCATCGCAATAAAAAAATTAATCGTTTTTTTTATCATTGTTAGTCAGATCTTTCAATACCACAACTACATTTGTCCCATAAATCATCTACGCTGATATGACTGCTTTTTAGAAACCCACTCATATATAATAAAGCTAAGAGGCCGCTTATTTTAACTACATCTGTCTGTAGGTCTAGCATTTCTTTCTCTTGTGTAGTTGTTTGCTATTTGCTGAATATATTTATTCGTATTTTCTATAATTATATTTAGTAATACCTCTGGAAAAAAAAATCGCAGGTTTCCAAGATAGAAGTTAATTGTTTTGCGAAATTAGCTACGCTAGGCAATTTCACAGTAATATTCGATTTTAAAGTACAAACCCGTTTACTTAGACAATTTTATTCCACTTTTTTATTTTATCACGTTTGGTATAATAAGTACTTTTAAATATTTTTTCTGGTGTCTCTATTTCTACGTCATCGTCACTGGAATTATCTTCTTGTTCAGTAACAGAGTCCTCTTCACGTACCTCAATTTTATCTTGTTCATCCTTTAACTCATCATCTTTAAACTTTACATCAGAATCTATTTCATCAAACAATTGCTGTAAACATTCGCATTCCTTTTCATAATTCATTATTATTCACTATAACTGAGAATAACTTTGAAACCAAAGGCCTCTCTTTGTAAATACTAATACAATACTGACATCTCACTACTCGTCTTTGCTGACAGACTCCACCCGTCATTTCACGTAGGCCTCTTATCTGGTTTAATTATGATTATTTAGGGGTGTAGGTACTAATGCTTTAGGAAGGTACTAAAAAGAGTGGGGCTGTAATTTAGCCAATATTTGAATTATATGAAAATTCCTAAGAACAGAGTCTGTCAGACTAAGTGCGGCTGGTGCAGGGTAAAGAGCATGTTACAGTTAATGAACAGTTAATGTTTTGCAGGGGGAGGTGCCCATTTAGATAATATATTCAGTTCAAACCAAGTCGATAAGATATCAAAATTTGGCAGTCGCTGATGTTAAAACACCATATCTGTATAGCTTTTAACTTTACACTGGAAAGACCCGAGGTGGTATAGCAGAACGGAATCAAGATTATCGTGTAGTAGAAGATTTGGTGAAACATTATTATGGAAGTTGACCAGGGATCATAAGGGATAACTGTTTTAACAAATGTCATCTGATACAATATTTATTAAATTAAAATTTGATTATTTTTAGAACTGTTAGGGAGAATAAACCAGAGACTACAACATAGTTGAATCTAATGTGCCGACCAGCAGAAACTTTGATGTTTGCATTTATCAGAGATATAGCGATGGTTTGTTACAAGCATAAAAAAAATAGAATGGTACATGTTCTTTTCAGTCAACATGATAATGATCTAATTTGTCCAAAGAAGAACAATAAGTCATATATGATCCAAGAATACAAGGTGGTGTAGATAGTGCTGATAAAACGATCAGAGTATATTCTTGTTGTAGGAGAACAGACAGTTGGCCTATAGGATATTTGTGAACATTTAAAATGTTTGTCTAAACGCATAAATATTGTATGTGTTGAATAATCCATATTGGAAGAAAACTGTTAGTTGGCGACGACGATCTTTCTTCCTACAGTTAAGAAACTACCTTACTCGCAATAATATGGAACTAAGAGCCAAGTATAAAATCCACAAATCGCATATTAGACCAGGGTCGATATTTTTTAAAACCAAAAAAAAACTTTAGTAGAATAAAACCTATTGGAAAATGAAGAGAATATGCTAAAAATGGAAGAAAAAATAAATTCCACTCCATCCGAGGTCGGGAAGTGGGAGGGGGTGAGTTTTTAAGGGCAAAAATCGGTTTATCGCGATTTTCGGTGAAACTACAAGTGCTATGGAAAAAAGTTAAATTGCAAAGTTGTAGGTAACAAAAAGATCCACAACTTTTGTATTTACACTTTTTCACATAACATCAAAATTTTTGTGGAAAATTCAAAAAACTAAGCTTTTGGTTTTTTATTTTTGTCTTTTACAAAAAATTTTTTTTTACGAAATTTGGTGAAAACTTGCCTTAGTATGTACCAAACACACTGTAATTTTTTGGAATTGAAAAATTTATTTTTTTACCTGATATTGATTTAATATCGAAAAAGCACCCTAATTTTCAATCGAAAATTCACGCGTAAAAATATCTGCTTTTTTAAAAAAGTCGGTGGGCTTGTTATTTGTTGAAATCTCTACTTTCCGATAGTGTGAAAAAAATATACATTACTATGGGAAACGCAAAAAACGAAGAAGACTCGAATCGAAATTTTTTTTTATCATTATGTACAATTTTGAGATATTTATTATAATTAATACTTAATGTACTGTAATTAGTCATTTAGCTTAAGATTTCATGATACATTGATAAACAAAAAAATTATAAATCCACAAAACATTAAGATTGCAAAAAGACATGTGAAAATAGCTGTTAAAAATATTCAAGATAGGATTTAAAGGTAATTTCATAAAAAAAATGTGACTGCTATACGATTTTTTTACAATTAAAAAGCTGGTTTATTAATGTTTAATTACATTTTTGTCATGGGCAATCTTACAATATATATATATATATATATATATATATATATATATATATATATATATATATATTTACATATATATATATATACATATATATATATATATATATATATATATATATATATATATATATATATATATATATATGTATATATATATATATATATTTATGATGTATATATTTATCATATTTTATGTTAGGGCATTAATTTTTGAATCTTTAATGGCATTCCTTCGTAGCCTTCTGATTCTAGAAGATCTTCAAAACCTTCAAAACCATCACCGTCTTCATCTCCAATATTGTTTCATGTTTGCGTTACTTCCTCATCCACAATTTCATCACAATCATTATCATTAATTTCTTCGTAGGTTTTTTCCTCCACATTAGACCATTTTTCTGAGCCGTGACAACTTGAATATACATTTGTGCATTTCAAACCATGTTTTCGACAACCACATTTTAAATTGTTACATCCAGTTTCACAGCTGCAGCAAATAGTTTTGAGCAGTATTTCCGGGATCAATTCCTTTTGTACTTATAAATAGATTTGATTAATTGTAATCCATTTTTTGCGATATCTTGTTGTATCTAAAAATGTTAGCCAAACTTGACAAATTTTTAGTGTCTAATAATAAATTTACGATAGTTTTCTTTCCTTTCCCGGCAAATCCAGATGTTGTATCGCAACCTGAAAAACAATGCAGAAATGCAATGATATTTTTGCAAAATTCATATTTGAAACTATTCGACGTGAAAAATTGATCTTTTACAGTCCAGAACCTGGTTTAAGAAAATTAATGTCATTATTATTTTCATTTAATTGAATCAAAAGGGCCAAAAGATCAATATCTTGACCCGCAACAATGACAGTTTTATTTGTATCTCTGGCAATTTCTATCGAAGTCTTAATTATATCAGCATCTTCTTCTGCTTGTTTACAGAAAAATCCTTGTGACTGTAATATTTCCATTAACGTTTTGATTATTTTGTCTTTGTTTTTCTCGTTTGATAAAAATTTTTCCTGCAAAAATGGTATTTTAGTATGGTTTTGATAATGAAACTCTGGAATATTGTCTGAGGTTTTTCTACGAATACGTTCTTCTTTTTTAGTTGCATGAGCTGCTGGTACTGGTGTCACAGTAACTGATTTTTCAATTTCGGGATAGCCGTCAAAAACGAAATGGCTGCCTGCTGCATAATGTTTTTCGACATAGCCCAAATATACATTCATGATCTCTTCCACCCTTTCATTTTTCTGCCAAATTACTTTGTGCAGTAAAAATCCACCGTCGACGACATGCACAATGCCGTCAGAATGCGTTGGTCCATTTATACTCACAAATAATTCGTAGAGCTGAGATTTAACGTTTTTCAATGTACCATGAAATCTTAGGCAACATGAGTAATTACAGTGTTAATTTTAATAAATATCTCAAAATTGTACATAATGATGAAAAAAAAAAAATTTCGATTCAAGTTTTCTTCTTTTTTTACGTTTTTTAAGAACATTTCCCATAGTAATGTATATTCTTTTTTTCACACTATCGGAAAGTAGAGATTTCAACAAACAAAAAACCCATCGACTTTTTTAAAAAAGCTGATATTTTGACGCGTAAATTTTCGATTGAAAATTAGGGTGCTTTTTCGATATTAAATCAATATCAGGTAAAAAAATAAATTTTTCAATCCAAAAAAATTACAGTGTGTTTGGTACATACTAAGGCAAGTTTTTCACCAAATTTGGTAAAAAAAAATTTTTTTGTAAAAGATAAAAAAAAAATCAAAAACATTTTGAGGTTATGTGAAAAAAGTGTTAATACAAAAGTTGTAGATCTTTTTGTTAACTACAACTTCGCCATTTAACTTTTTTCCATAGCACTTGTAGTTTCGCCGAAAATCGCGATAAACCGATTTTTACCCTTAAAAACTCACCCCCTCCCACTTCCCGACCTCGGATGGAGTGGAATTTATTTTTTCTTCCATTTTTAGCATATTCTCTTTCTTTTCCAATAGGTTTTATTCTACTATAATTTTTTTTGACTTTTTACCTTTTTTAAAGGCTTCGACAATGGTCTATATGGGGTAAACTCTTAGGGACTTAACACTGCAAATCTTAAAAATCAACAAAGACGACATTGGAAGTCAATCAAAGAAGAAAACTTGGCAGGTATTTTAAGTGAAGTAGCATGTTAGACAAGAAAGTTAATGTTATTTGGTTTTCATGTGAAAATTTATTTGTGAAAAGCATAAAAAAATAAAAGTCAGTTTTACATATTTCATTGGCATTATGAGATTTTAAAGGTTAATGAGTTCCCCTGTCGTATTCCGTTGCCTATGTCTATAGATTTCGTAAGTTTCCCATTCGGGGATGACACGATAATTATTATCAAGAAAAGGAAAAAAACAAAAAACAAGCTAGATACTTACCATGAGCATCTCGGTAGTAGGCATGTGTTACACTTCTAAATCGTTCTTGCCCCGCAGTGTCCCATATTTGTAATTTGACTTTGGTGTTATCTACAGTTACCACTTTTGTCTAAACAAAATAAATTAAATTATTTTTTATGCTACCACTCGACTACAAAAATACAATATCCTATTTCAAATGAAAGATATGATATTTTTTATGTTTCACTTACAGGTTATTCTCAGATTCTTTTTTTGTAGATATTTTTCTTTCTTATCATTTTTAAAATTAACTCGTCAGAAGATAACATGAAAAATAAATAAATTGTCCAAACGTATAAGGTATATGCAACAGATAGGTTCCACGTTTGTTAAAAATATAAGCAAAACATTATGAATGTTAATTGGACGTGTGTAGACAACACAATCCAATAAGAGAAGCAGATATTTGTAATATCTAAAATGTATGTAGGTATATGTACATAAAACTATTTTTCGGTAGTACTTTTATTTCAAGGCAGGATTTTCCTCTTACTTTCTTCTTCTTCTTCCCGTGCTGTCCTGGCAATGTCATCTAGAGGTATACGAAGTGTGTGGCTCAACAATCTCCATTTTCTTTATTTTTTCTGTTTTACGATATTGTCTTGGTTGATTTGTTTCAATAAATTTTTATTTAAAATTGGTAATTGGTAAAATTGGTAATTGGTTTACTATAGGTGCTGATATTTTCCACGATCCACAGCCGCCTAGTAATACAGCTTTTACATTTGTGTTGACATTTATAATTTCGTTTTAGTTGGCAAATCCTGGATTTACAGTTAATTATACTGCCTAGATATACAAATTCCATCACTCTCTCAATTTTCTGGTCGTTGATTACAATAGACTGGTGCCCAATCGCATTTATGTGGTTTTGTTGCCGTTTATTTCTAGATTAACCTTCTTTGATTTTTCTTGTAATGTTTTTACTTGGAATTGCATGTCCTCTATTGTATTTAGATATTTTGTATGTAGATTATTTGATACCATTACTACATAAAAACTCTCTTTATAAAGTAAAACAGCAGTATTCGAAGATCACGTCTCAAAAATTTGGTGATAATTAATATAATATACCCTCATGAGAAACCCTTATCACTCCAAAAACCCAAATTTAACTGTGAAACCCAAAAAACCTAATAATGTTAAATATATAGTCAAAATGTATTTTTCACTTTCAACGATTGAGAACGATTTCCGAAGTGGAAATTGAAACGTCAATAAACTTACATCTTTAACTGTGGCTTATTCCCATTTAAATAGTAATTACAAAAATATTCGTTGTAAAATATGAGACAAGAAAGTAGTTTCAGAATTACAATCCTTTTCTGATGTTTATGGGACTGAATATTTCTGTATTTCTGTATGAAAATGGCTATTTTTAATTTTTTTATTGTCTATATTTTTATTATCTATTACTAATAAATAAGTTAATTAGCTTTTCATTTCAATTAAAAACTTTTTATGTTGCAGTGTTATTTATTAGGAAAACAGCTTTTTACCAATATACCTTATTTAAAAATACAGTGTTTCAATTTTAAAACTTACAATGGGCTATACCTATCTCACGAACAAAAGCTGATATCGAAAAATGCTTAAAACCGGTTTTAGGATAGTAAGGGAGAACTAAAATGACATGAAAGATAACTCACCCCCATCAACCTCCTAGACCCCACCCACCACAAACGAAAAAGTTTTAATTGCAAACCCCTACTTGTGATACATCATTGAAAAGACTAGAAAAAATGCTATCCAATAGTATAAATAATAATTATACAGGGTGAAGCAATAATTGTGAAACTTGGGCTTAAATGGAAAATTTAATGAGGTTTTTGTTGAACTACAAGTTTGTTAAAAATGCCAATTAAGTAAATGTTCAAAGTGGGTTCCGTTGTTTTGTAAACAATAATAAAGCCTATTTTTAAATTCTGCACGAACTTTGGCAAATGTTGTTCTAGTAATAGCGTAATTCTTCCTTGCAACTTCCCAAGTGATCCAGGTTGAGTTTTATAGACAACTGACTTGAGGTAACCCCATAGAAAAAAGTCAGGCGGCGGTAAGTCTGGTGACCTCGATGGCCACTCAATAGGACCTTTTCTTCCAATCCATTTGTTTGGATAATTAGTATCCAACCAGTGCCGAACTGGAGCTACATAGTGAAGAGGTGCTCCATCTTGTTGGAAGTGCAGCAAATCTTCGTCTAGAGCTAAGTTGCCTTTTTGATCGTCCCTTTGGTTCTCTAATTCATGCACAATTAAAGGTTCGATGGTGTTTTCCAGCATCTCGAGATAAATGTCGCCACTTAAATTGCCTGGTATGAACAAGGGGCCAATTATAGCATCGCCTTATATTCCTGTCCAAACATTAAGTTGTTCAGGATATTGAGTGTGACCTTTTCTGAATCGATGCGGGTTCGCATCACTCCAGTACCCACAGTTTTGTTTATTTACATTACCATTCAGCATAAAAGTACATTAATAATTGTTTCAGTCATGAGTTCACAAAACTCAATTCGTCGTTCTGGATCATCATCGCTTCGTTCTTGAAGAATTTGTGTTTTGTGCGGGTAAAACTTATGTAATTTCAACACCTTTCTTACCGACGCATGTGAAAGTCCTGTCATTGCAGATACTTGACGTGTTGATGCAGTAGGCTCTATTGCAAAATGTCTAAGGACTTCAATTTGGAATGCTTTATTCAGTAATCTTGGGTCATCCTTTGTTTTTTTATTTTACACTGATCCCGTTTCTCTAAACTTTTCAACTAAATCGTGGACGTACACGTGACTTACATTTTTGTCAGGATGCCTTTTATGAAATATTTGAGCTCTTCGTAAATAACACTGGTTCTGGTAGGCAATTATGAAAATGATCTCCACACGTTTTATCATCATCCAGCCTCAAGAGTCCACTGCTGAACATAGGCCTCTTCCTCATGTTTCCAACCCCGTCTATCTTGCGCCGCTCTTATCCAGTTTTTATTGAATCTTCTTAAATCGTCAGTCCATCTTGTAGGTCGTCGACCGACGCTTCTCTTGTCTTCCCTTGGCCTCCATTCCCAATAACCTCTTTGTCCATCGCCCATCTGTCATTCTGGCTATGTGTCCTGCCCATCTCCATTTTAGTCTGGCTATCTTCTCGATGATGTCAGTCACTCCGGTTCTTCTCCTGATGTCTTCGTTGGTTATTCTGTCTCGCAGAGTTATTCCTAACATGGACCGCTCCATTCTTCTCTGCGTGACTCTCAGTTTGGTAGCTGCTGCTTTTGTTAAGGTAAGTGTTTCTGCTCCATACGTCAAGACTGGGAGGACGCACTGATCAAATACCTTTCTCTTTAGGCATGTGGGCAGCTCACTTTTAAAAGTTTCTCTCAGTTTTCCAAATGCTGCCCACCCAAGGCCGATTCTTCTCTTCAGTTCATGAGTCTGGTTATCCCTGATAATCATAATTTCATGTCCCAGGTATTTATATCTATCTACGAGTTCTATTTCTTTCCCACCAATACTGATGTTCTGGTTGAGTACCAAATTGGTCATGATTTTTGTTTTCGAGATATTTATATTTAAACCTACATTTTCTGTAACCACAACGAGTTCCTGTACCATCTCTCTTGCCATACCTAGATCTTCAGCTATTATAAGTATATCATCGGCGAAACGTAAGTTGTTTAAATATTCTCCATCTATTTTTTTTTACCACACGTTTAGGTATACTGTAAACCATCATGACAACTACAGCTGAATGACAGTACCGATCGTAAAAATGATAAAAACTAATAACATTTAAAATTCTTAAATAAACCAAAAATTATTGAATCTTAGAGAACCCAAAAAACAGATGTTTTCAACTTGTTTTGCAAAAACGGCAAATTAAGTTTTTATTTAACAAGAAAAATCCGACGGGCACTTATCATTAAAAATAATAGTCCGGGAGATAGCATTACAAATACAAAAGTAATAGTAAGCCGGCTGATATTAACACCCTGAATAATTATTAAACAATAATTAGACAGGGTCATCACCAGAATCAACAAAAACCTCATTACATTTTCCATTTAAGCCAAAGTTTCACAATTATTGCTTCACCCTGTATAATTACTATTTATACCATTGGATAGAATTTCTTATAGTCCTTTTAATGATGTATCACAAGTAGGGGTTTGCAATTTAAACTTTTTTGGTTGTGGTAGTGGTTGTGGTAGTGGATATACAGAAGAATTTTGAAGAATTTTGACAATACCTTGGACAGACAAAATAACAAATAGTGTAGTTCTTTGAAGAATGAACAAAGAACGGGAGCTGTTGATCACCATCAAGAGAAGAAAGTTTAAATATCTTGGTCATGTGATGAGAGGGAAAAAGTACCAATTGATTCAGTTAATTATCCAAGGAAAGATTCGGGGCAAACAAAGCGTGAGGAGACGACGTATATCTTGGCTGAGCAATTTAAGAGACTGCTTCCAGTGCACATCTAACCAATTATTTAGAGCAACAGCTTCAAAGATACGAATAGCAATGATGATTTCCAAACTCCGTAGCGGAGAGGGCACTTGAAGAAAATTGTGGTAGGTGGAGCCTAGGGGGCTACTGAAGGTGAGTTCTCTTTTATGTCATTTTAGTTCTCCCTTACTATCCTAGAAACGGTTTTAAGCATTTTTCAATATCAGCTTTTGTTCGTGAGGTATAGCCAATTGTAAGTTTTAAAATTGACACGCTGTATATTAATATTACAAATATGGATACTTATCAAAAATCACTTATAAAAATATCTCTATAAAAATCTGGAACTTCTCAATAACTGACGAAATGTAATAAAACTAGGTTAACCATTAGAATTCGATTTACCTAACAGAAAATGCACTCAATATAAACCCAATCTTCTATTTGAGGAAACGCAAGGAAATAAATCCAAATGTAATGTACGTTATGGATTCGTGCACTTAGTAAAATTGTGGTAGACCAATTTTAATATTACTTTTAGTTGCTAGTATAAATATTTACTCTTCTATAATGGTAAATCAATTCTTTTTAACGCCATTACTAGATTGACGGAAAACGTTCGACCCATTCCAAGTCTCCTTTGATCTCTCTCAGAAGTCGTCCCTTAGGTTTATTTCTTCTTCTTTTTCTTCTTTCTTATTGTATGTAGGCTTTATAGCCTGTTTTTTCTTCAATATTAGCCTCCTAAATTGGTCACCATTTTTTTCTTGGTCTTCTTCGTCCCTTTGGTGACTTATCTCGTGCTATTTGTACTATCCTATCCTCCACCATTCTACTAATGTGTTCGTTCCACTCCTGTTTCCGTTTTGTCACCCATCCATTTATGTCTTCTATATGACATGCTCTTCTTATGTTTTCGCTTCTCTGCCTATCCAACAGACTTTTCTCTGATATTCATCGGAGTATTTTCATCTCTGTTGTTTCTAGTAGTCGTCTCGTTTTAGATATATCAGGTCTTGTCTCCGCCGTGTATGTTAATGTAGGTCCAGTTGCTGCTTTATAGATTCTTGTTTTCGTGTCTTGTCTTAGGTGTTTGTTGTCGTACTTCTTCTTTAACATCTCCGAAACTAGTCATATCTATTCCCAGATATCTATACTTTGCTTTCTGCTTTATTATTTTCCCATCAATTTTGATTTTATCGTAGTGGGTATTTAGATGTTGTCATACATTTGGTTTTTTCTGCTGATATTATCATATTAACGTACTGCTTGTATTATTTCGTCCATTATTATATTAAAGAGAAGTGGGCTTAACGAGTCACCCTGTCTGACTCCGCTTTGTACTGGTATACACTGTGTTAGTTTTCCATTTACCTTTGCCTGTATTCAATTATGGAAGTAGATGTTTTCGATGGTTTGTATAATATTGATTGGTGTTTCTTTTATACAGTAGGTGTAAGACGTCTTTGACTTAGATGCGATCGAAAGCCTTTGTCAGGTCTATAAAACATAGATATGCTGGTTTATTGTATTTAATGGCCTTTTCTGTAATTTTTCCTAGTACAAATACGGCGTCTACGCAGGATCTTCCAGATCTTAATCTTTGTTGTTCATCTGATAAAGTGCCTATGTTCAATAGATTTCTACCTCTAAAATTGTTGGGGTCTTCTTTACCTCCTTTCTTAAACATTGGTATCATTATGCTGTTTCTCCATACGTCTGGTATCTTGAAGTGCAATATTAGTTTTTGTATAAGTTTTGTCATCTCTAGGGTTATACTTTCCTCTTCGTGTTTTAGAAGGTCGTGGGTTATTTCGTCTGGTCCTGGTGACTTTTCATTTTTGAGTGAATTTATGGCTATCTCTACTTCCTGAGAACTGAATTCTATTTCGTGTCTTAATTCAGGTACGTTATTGTGTTGATTATTATTTTGTGTTTCTTTAAACAGTTCCGTCAGGTATCTTTCCCATTTGTTTGCTGGTATGTTATTGTATTTCTTTAATTCTGCCGTTTATTTCCGTTCTTCTTACCAACTTTTTTGTTTCATTTCGTATTCTGCTATAGGTGTCTCTGGATTCTAGAGTATTTGATGTTTTTTACTTCGTGTAGGCCTCTCGTTTCTCATTACATTTTTTTTTTATTTTTTTTCATGAACCACGGTGTATTGTTGTTGTTTTTTTTTATTAAATTTGACTTTGCCTTTTCCTAGAGCTTCTGTTGCTGCTTCTTAAATGTTGTTTTTAATTTTCTCCCAGCTCGAGTTTATATCTTCTATGTCGTATATTTGTCTCAGCTGTATCTTCTATGCTAGCCTTCTTTGGTACATTTTTCTTGTAGAGTCGTTCTACAGTGATTCTACATTGAATTTTTCCTAGGTGATTTCCTGTAGAAAATGGTTTGGTGTTATTTTCATTCTTATTTTTGCTAGTTCTAGTTTGTGTTTGGATATCTAGAATCTGCTTTGGGTGGATTTTTCTATTAGTGACTATAAAATCAATAACAGATTTGTACCCCCTGGAGTTTTCAAATGTATATTTATACTGGAGCTTATGATCGAAAAATGTATTATTTATTATCACTTCGTTAAAACCACAGAGATTAGGCATAAGTTCTCCATTTGCATTGACATGGTTTTTATTAAGTATTTATTTTACTCCTGAAACTATTTCATTTCCGATTCTTACAGTAAAGTCACCCATAAGAATTAAAGGTTCTTCATGAGGTATTTCATCCATTATGGTTTGCAATTGTTCGTAGAATGCCTCTCGTTCCTCCTTAGGTTTGCAGTCCTCGGGGCTATAGATAGATATGGCATTTAATGTTTCGTATTCCATTGTGATGTTGATATGTATTATTCTTTCGGAAATATAACGGCAGTTATTTATGTTGTCTTTAAATTTTTTTATGGACAAGTATACCTACGCCTGCTCGTGCTCGTTCTTCTTTCGTCATTCCACCGTATGCTAGAAAATATTGGTTATAGTCTCTTTGGCCTTTACCTTTCTTCTTGATTTCTTGGATTGCACAAAGGTCTATATTTTTATTTATCAGTTCTTCTAATATCTCTTGTTCTTTGTTGTTAAAAGATGTTATGTTCCATGTTGCTAATCTGATTGTGGGCTTATTTTTCCTTCTCGCTTTCCTTTTCTTTGCGTGGCTCATCATCTTAGATTCAGTCTGGTTCCGAGGCTTTATATCGGTTCTTTGAGCCTTGTTTTCTTTTACAATGGGTAGAATGCTAACCTGGCCCATCAACCTTCCTCTCTTATCCGGGCTTGGGACCGGCTGTGCGCATGAACGATAGGAAGGCAAAAAGCCAAAACAACATAGTTTTAAGGCTTCCTTCATACTATTTTGGGCTTAATCCGATTGAACTCATCTGGGCAGAAGTGACAAATTATGTAACAGTCAAAAACAATACTTTTTAATTTGCAGATATGAAAAATATTTTTTATGGTGCAATAAATAATATTACTTCAACTAAATGGCATAAATGGGTGCAACACGTTAAATAAAAAGTCAAGTCAAAAATTTGAAAGTTGGACAAAATAAAAGACACCCATATCGAACCAATAATAATAAATCCAGACGAAGGAAGCAACACATGTAGCTCCTCAGGCTCTGAATGATTTAAATTGTATGTGTTTACGTTTTGAAAAACTTAAGATGATGCTGCTTTATTTATTATGTATATCTTAGTTAATGAATATTTTATTTTAGCACATTTTTCTTCAATGAAACATCAAATTTTACTTACAGTTAATCTTTAAACAATTCTTACATTCTTAGTTTAGAGAAGTAAATAGTTTGAAAAATCATATGATACATCTCAGTACGACCCTGTTTGGCTTTCACGTGCAATTGTTTACAGTTGGAAACATGTATTATGAATGAACTGTAGATGACGTTTTTTGTCTGAAATTATGACTTTCAACAAACTTCTAGAAGAGGTATTATTTGCCATACAATCCCGGATATAATTTCTTACAAAATGGCACCGGTCAAATAACATGAGAGTACGTTACTTACCCAAATTACCCATATTATTTCAAGTTTTATTAGAATATAAAATTCGGAATTGTTTGACTAATTATATTAACTTAGATGTTCCTCATTTGAACACAATACATAATGGCATATTTGAGATGTGATCTTGTTATTATTAATTTCAAAAAAATTTTATGGAATAACGTATTAAATGGTTGTTATTAAATGTAATAGTTAATTGGATAACCCACAAATGACTTTCACTTTTAGTAATTATATAAAAATAAAATAGATATTCTTACTCTAAAATCAACTCCTACTGTAGATATGAAATTTCCAGATAAAAAGGTACCTTCTCTGAACCTCATCAGGATGCATGTCTTTCCAACTCCAGAATCTCCCAGGAGCATAACCTAATTTAATTATACACAATATAAATAGAACATTGGCGGTCATAGGACATACATTAATTAATAACAAACTTTATTATCAGCTTCATTTTACAAGAGTCTCAAGTTAACCTTACTCAAGCCTCTCACTTATGGGAGTAAGTCATCAATTAAATTACTAGTGAGTGAGTATTACATATATTTTTGTATACTCTCCATAACAGAATATATTACCAGGAATTAAACACCGTTTGGCAAAAATTTTTTTTTTTTCAAATATATTGGGACTATAAATAATCAAGACGTATAATCAAGCTTTATATATTTATTTTATCTTTATATATTAATCTTTATATATTTTAAAGAGGCTTATGATTCAATTAATCATCTAAAACTATTAGTCCTGAGACCAGGCAGGGGTCGAGTAAGCACTTTAATGTCCCCTCAGTTCTTGCTTCACATGCTTCAGTAGTTTGTAAGAAACATTTTTATGAAGATGTCTACACTTCATGATTATACTTCATGATACGTATAAAGATAAACATGGTGTGTTCAAAATATTTGACAAAGCAAGAAGATGGTGCTTTAGGTCTAAAAATATTCTAGCTGATTAAAATGTTACAAGTAAAAAATCCGAATAAAAAAAAACAAAAGGATGATCAAAACTCATATACAAACGAAATATATGCTGAAAATACTAAAACTGAAAAAAATTTATTAAAAATCCTTTGTAAAAGGTATATATTTTTAAAAACCCAAACGGGCTGTTATAGACAAAACGTTTTCGGAATCCATTATTCCATCATCAGTGTCCTATAAAATATATAACCACTTAATTAAAGAGAACGTGAAGTTAAAATTTTGACTAAGGTTAATGTAAAGTGTGGTTAATACTTACTAGGTGTACATGAATGTAGCCACTAAATACATGGGTAAAAACCCGTTAACAAAAATTTAGTTACATTTGTTTTACATTATATTATATAAATTGCTAGGATGCTAAAGTTACCGTTGGATTAGGTAACATGGCGACATATGACTCCACGTTGAAGTCGCAAGTCCTGAGACGGTGTGTCTACGAGGACTTAATGGAAGCAACTGATTGAAATGACAATGTTGACAAGTTAGGACGGAACAAGTAACAGAGTAGTCAATATAACTGTATGTGTCTACTTAAGACAAAAGCCAACGTTAATTAAATTGTTAAAGTAATAGATTTTTTGATATTAAATAATATAACAGTATCAACCATCAATGTTGTTGTTTTTTAAAAATTGATTTTTATGTGTATGAGATGAAGTGTGGAGAGTAGATAATGTGGTTATAGTTAGGCAACCAACTATGCATGTGTGTGGTAGTGTAATGAAAAAGAGATTTTTATATTTAGGCCCTTTATGTTTATTCAACATTTGGTACTTGGAAAATAGAAAATAGACACATGTAGAAGGTTGAGTTATAGAAATTTTGTTTGATATTGGTGGAAAATGAATGAATATATTTAAAATATGAAAGTGTTCTTACATGAATGAGATAAAACTTTTGTAGTATAATGGTCATGTGAAATTTAACTTATAACTCGGTAACTTAAATTTCACATGACCATTATACTACAAAAGTTTTATCTCATTCATGTAAGAACACTTTCATATTTTAAATATATTCATTCATTTTCCACCAATATCAAACAAAATTTCTATAACTCAACCTTCTACATGTGTCTATTTTCTATTTTCCAAGTACCAAATGTTGAATAAACATAAAGGGCCTAAATATAAAAATCTCTTTTTCATTACACTACCACACACATGCATAGTTGGTTGCCTAACTATAACCACATTATCTACTCTCCACACTTCATCTCATACACATAAAAATCAATTTTTAAAAAACAACAACATTGATGGTTGATACTGTTATATTATTTAATATCAAAAAATCTATTACTTTAACAATTTAATTAACGTTGGCTTTTGTCTTAAGTAGACACATACAGTTATGTTGACTACTCTGTTACTTGTTCCGTCCTAACTTGTCAACATTGTCATTTCAATCAGTTGCTTCCATTAAGTCCTCGTAGACACACCGTCTCAGGACTTGCAACTTCAACGTGGAGTCATATGTCGCCATGTTACCTAATCCAACGGTAACTTTAGCATCCTAGCAATTTATATAATATAATGTAAAACAAATGTAACTAAATTTTTGTTAACGGGTTTTTACCCATGTATTTAGTGGCTACATTCATGTACACCTAGTAAGTATTAACCACACTTTACATGAACCTTAGTCAAAATTTTAACTTCACGTTATCTTTAATTAAGTGGTTATATATTTTATAGGACACTGATGATGGAATAATGGATTCCGAAAACGTTTTGTCTGTAACAGCCCGTTTGGGTTTTTAAAAATATATACCTTTTACAAAGGATTTTTAATAAATTTTTTTAATATATGGTATACAGCCAAATACAGGAACGTAGATTCCTTGTGGATTTTAAAACTGAAAAATTAATGTACATATTAGCAAAATTAGATATGATGGTCGGGAAGATCATGCACCGACGCTATACTTATAATGAAGCAAGTGCAAGAGAAATCAATAAAATACAATAAACCGGCATATCTATGTTTCGTGGACCTTAAGAAGGCATTTGACCGGGTCAAATTAAAAGACTTTATCCACTTATTGTACGCAAGAGAGATACTTTGGAAATAATTAAAACGATAGAAAATATCTACTAAAAATACGCAACCAAATTAAAAGTAGAAGATCTAACTGACCGTATTAAAGCTAGCAGTGGGATAAGATAGGGAGGTTCTCTAGGTCCTGTATTGTTAAACCTGATTTTGGATAAAAAATAAAAAAGTAAGAACTAAAAAGGGATACCAAAAGGGAGAAAAACAACTTCAAATAATTTGCTACGCAGACGACGCAATACTACTCTTTCAAAGTGAAGATAATTTACAACGTATGTTGCATAAATTCAATATAACCGCATGTTAATTTCCCCAACAAAGACAAAATGCATGGTTATAACAGAAAATTTACTAAGATTAAGTAAGTAAATTGGAGCTGGAAGGTCAGATAATAGAAAAAATTAATGGAGTTTAAATATCTAAGTATCACATTATCTAGCTATGGAAAGTCGAAACAGAAGTAGAAGATCAAGTGAATAGAGCAAACATAGCCGCAGGTGGCCTGAATGAAACAGTATAAAGAAATAAAAATATCGAGAAGGAAATTAAAGGCAAAATAATTTATAAAACAGTCATATATCTAACAGTCATAGACAGACCAATAATGACATACGCGTAAGAAACACAACCTGACACAGAGAGGACAAAAAAATGTTAGAAACAGCAAAGATGAAAACACTTAGAAAAATTGATGATAACACACTATGGGACACAGCTAGTAGTACAGATTTACGACGTAGATGCAAGGTGGAGAACATCAAGGACTGGGTAAGAAATAGGAGAGTAGAATTAAACGATTATATAAGCCGAATGACAACAAATGGAATAGTAAAGATGGAAAGAGACGGTTCCACAATAGGAAGACGATTAGTAGGAAGACCACGAAAACGATGGAACGATGGATGGAACGATGGACAATTTATTAGAGGCACATTGAAAAACAGAGAAAAGAGTCATGTCTACATAAAAGGAAGAAGAAGAAGAACATTCTACATAACAGCACAAGAATTTAATATCTTACGATACTCAAAACGATATTCTAAAACCCCATTAAACGCAATATAATGGCTAATAAATACCTAATAGAATAAATCGAGAAATATACGTAGGAAATAAAAAAACTATTTTTTCAAATTTATTTTTGAGAATAAATCAGATAATGTTTAACAAAGTCTGTATTATTTGACATAAAAAACAGTATATAAGAAATAATCCAATTTACACAATGTGTTTTGTTCATAAAATTATATTTAAATGTAGTGCTAGCTAGAAACCAAATACACTATATTACAAGCAACGCAAAATATAGAAATAGCATATCACAGTTCTGTCGTATTAAGTATGAGAGTAAACCTTAGAAACATCCAAAAAACCAAAATAGACAACAGAATCAACTAGATTAAAGCATATGAAGATCAAATAAACCAATACTAGTAACATGTAAACATAACTTTACATAACTTTAAATACAAGCGCAGAAATTAACAAGTTGATCAAATAATTGTTATATAGAAGATACATGGATAGGATAAAAATGCCATTGTTATAGCAGAAGAAAACACAATAGACAAAGTAGAAAGAAGAAAAAAGAAACTCTGTATGACCAATGATAATACTATATTTTATGGAGGCCAGACGCACAGTCAAAACTAAAGATATAAGTAAATACAAGCAACTAAACAAGCAAATAGACCAACGAATTAAAGAAGCAAAAGAAATATCGTTAGGGAATAGATGTAAGGAAGTAGAAAACCACCAGGCTTAACACAAAAACAGAAAATTACAAAAGAAAATTAAAATCGTATCAGGCCTCTACAAACCAAGCATCTGTTAATAATAATTGATGCAAAAAATTAAATAGACTTACATACTGATAAACAAAAAACAAATTTGGGACAGACCACAACAAAGTACTTCAGTTGATATAGAATACGACCTCGCAAATCTTTTCTCAAAGATAAGACTGACTATATATATATATATATATATATATATATATATATATATATATATATATATATATATATATATAATAATCTCCCGTTTTATACCACTGTCGCGGCTTTGGGAGTATAGCAGGGTAGTCTGCTATATCTAGGGCCTACGGTATACAAGGAAGGTAACATGGCCAGTGCTACGCTTCAACCGTCTATTATTACCCCTGGTTTTACCCAAGGTACTCATTTTTATTCAGGCTGAGTCGACCTGGGGCCTATAGACATTTTTAAAATGTCTAGATGTTCTTGCCGGCGGTGGGATTCGAACCCCGGACCACCGGCTTGCGAGTCAAGCATCCTACCGCTTGCGCTACGCAGGCCCCTTAAGACTGACTATAACTTAAATAAAAGCCCAAAAGTTACCCGCTGAAGATGCAACGGTAGCTGAACACTTTAACAACTGAAGTCCTGCTAAAACCAAATATCTGACACGCTTTATTAATCCTATATATGAAACTGGGACACTACCTCAAGACTGGTTTACAACGAAATAAGCATAAGGCAAGAAAAACAACATCTCTTATGAGTCACGCAGCAAAAATTTTAATTATAATGATGTTTAACCGCATTTACAACAAATGCGATTAATATCTAAACCACTCACAATATGGTTTTAGAAAGGGTACGGAAATAAGATATGTGGGACTAATGTTAATCGCTCGGAGATATTTGAAAATGAAAAGAAACCTCTACACCTGCTTTATTTTTCACAAAAATAAGCTTTTGATTGAACTAATCAAATGGTAACACTACAAAAGGACAAACAAACACTTTAAAATTATTTAAGAAAGGCTACATTACTTGCAGAAGTCGGAGACAGAATTCTGTCTCCGGCTTCAGCATATAGTGATGTACATTTATATGTTTATGACATTTTGTTCTTGTCGGATAGGCCGCAATTGACGAAATGTCCCTGAAGATGATCTAGGGATCGAAAGTACTTGGGCAAGATTAAATTAAACTGTGCTCGATATATGCCTTTTATCTGATCAAAGTTTATATGTATATAAGACAGCATAGGAATGGGGTTGGAAATTAATACCATAAAAAAACTTTAGTTTTCTGCCGAGACTCACAAACCCATCATGATCTTAATGTTAATATCAATGGAATTAATCTGCAAACCATTCAATAATATATGTATATACCTGGGTAAAGAAATAAAATGCCAACTAAACCACTTAGAGAAGACTTAAAATCGATAGAGCAGTATTCATAACCATAAGAAACATACTTTGAATACCAAAATTGGTCATATTAAAAAGACTAATAAATTACATATACATTAAAATAAATATATATGGTGTCTGCTTCTATACGGCTGCACTAGATTGACACTTAAACAAGTCAAGGGCATTTGAAATGTAGCTGTATAGAAGAATGTTGCGAATAAGTTGGACCACAAAAACAAACAACGTAGAAATGTTTAAGGAAAAAAGCTCACTCATATCTGTTGAAGAGCGTCATAGTTAGCAAAACTTCATATCTCGGACAAATACTGCGTCACAAGTAATACAAACAATTATAACTAATTATTAAAGCAAACATTGAAAAAAACTGTGGTATATATAACATTGAACTAGAACTGAAGGAAATGCTCTCATACACCAAGCTTACAATAGACAAGACTTTGTCATACTGGTCGTCAACCTCAATTGAACCGTTGAACCAACACTTTCTTTTTTATCTCCCCGTGGGGTATAGCTAAAATCACGATGTAAGAAATAACACATATGTGAATTATTCTTACGCGGTATCCACTATTGCTGTATCATCATATTACGTACATTTTCCAAACTGTATTTCATAAAAACTCGATATTTTCAGTAGTTATGCAAATTTTGAAATTACCTCTACATTTTGCTTTAAAGTCGTAGAAACTTTTTTAAGTTTGAACTACATGTTTTATTTTCATGTAAGGACATTTTTGGGGTATTTCCGATGGACTGTGAAAATTTAATCGATATTCTGTGATTATTAAGAAGGATATAACGGAAATACGCTAGCACTGGGTATTGTAGTGTCTTAGGGCTTGTGAAGAATCTTAAGGATGGATTATCAAGAGCCGGCTTAAAACATAATCTTAAGAAAAGTCCACTGTTTACTAACGAATGAATTAGAGGTGTTACGAATAGGACTCAGCTCTACCAATAAATCCAAAGCACGTCCTCAAAGACACATAGTGCCGCATAACCAAACACACAAAAAATTGCTCTTATTATGAACAGTAAAAATAGAATATTGTGCATATATTGCATCTAATATATATCCAATAGTTAGTAAAAAATCTTTATATGGGAAAAAATAAAAACTAAAAGTAATAGATAAAATTCTTACTTAATACTAATAAAAAAAATAAAAAAATGGAAATCAGTCTAAAACAGATAATATGCAAGAGATAAACAGAGATAATTCGGTTTAATACTGAATAGATACATAATATGAAAATAAATCTTGCCTTTCTTCATTACAAATGTAATGACCAAGACAAATGAAATCAGGGACATTTTAGTTTACAAAAACATGCGTTGTTTTACAAAAAACATAATTATTTATTTTACTGATGTAAAATAAAGCTGATAACTTTACCACATTGCTTTATTTTAGAAAATATTTGATGTGACATAAAACAAATTTTATCGCATTCAAAGATAGGTTTTTGCAAATATCGATTGATCGTTGTAAACAACCAAGTGTGGTCAACATAAACACGTTTATAGCTGTAATTAGGCACCCACCTCCTTTTTTTTGTGCCAATCAGAATTATCTGTCGTTAGCGATCACACGATAGCAAAGGTTGCACAGTCTATTGCCTTATGAAAAAGTTGTCCTATAACGGAAATACGCTAGCACTGGGTATTGTAGTGTCTTAGGGCTTGTGAAGAATCTTAAGGATGGATTATCAAGAGCCGGCTTAAAACATAATCTTAAGAAAAGTCCACTGTTTACTAACGAATGAATTAGAGGTGTTACGAATAGGACTCAGCTCTACCAATAAATCCAAAGCACGTCCTCAAAGACACATAGTGCCGCATAACCAAACACACAAAAAATTGCTCTTATTATGAACAGTAAAAATAGAATATTGTGCATATATTGCATCTAATATATATCCAATAGTTAGTAAAAAATCTTTATATGGGAAAAAATAAAAACTAAAAGTAATAGATAAAATTCTTACTTAATACTAATAAAAAAAATAAAAAAATGGAAATCAGTCTAAAACAGATAATATGCAAGAGATAAACAGAGATAATTCGGTTTAATACTGAATAGATACATAATATGAAAATAAATCTTGCCTTTCTTCATTACAAATGTAATGACCAAGACAAATGAAATCAGGGACATTTTAGTTTACAAAAACATGCGTTGTTTTACAAAAAACATAATTATTTATTTTACTGATGTAAAATAAAGCTGATAACTTTACCACATTGCTTTATTTTAGAAAATATTTGATGTGACATAAAACAAATTTTATCGCATTCAAAGATAGGTTTTTGCAAATATCGATTGATCGTTGTAAACAACCAAGTGTGGTCAACATAAACACGTTTATAGCTGTAATTAGGCACCCACCTCCTTTTTTTTGTGCCAATCAGAATTATCTGTCGTTAGCGATCACACGATAGCAAAGGTTGCACAGTCTATTGCCTTATGAAAAAGTTGTCCTATCTCGTACCAATCCCTTCTGATCAATCTCAAAGACAAGAAGCTTATCTATCTGCAGCTTCTTTTCTCTTGAGAAATAGCTGCACTATTTTATATCAATCTTATCTTAATTAGATTAGATTAGATTATTCTTAGTTAAAATATTTGTCTACATTTAATAGTCTTCAATATCGCTCTATTCTTGTTAACACTGCTCAATAGTTTGGTGGTTTGGTGTATTAACATTCGCTATGTACCCACTATTCTAATTCTCCAATTCTGTTCATCATTAATTCTTTTAACGTAAATGTGTCTACTCCAAATAGCATTACTATTCAAGAATAGCTCTTGATCATTTTTGGCTTAGTTCTAAACTAAAATAAAACAAAGAACAAGAAATGCTCCTCTCATTTTTAAAAAAATATTTTTAGTCATTGCAACTCTGCGCTTTAATTCTATGTCAGAATATAGTTAGTCAGTTATGAAGTTTTTCAAATATTTAAGTTTATTAACCCTTTGTACTTGGATTTCATTTATTTTGAGCTGTATATTTGGCTGTAAGTTACAGCTGTAGACTAAACAATTGGTTTTATTTTTTTATTTTGATCTCATTTTTTGCCTCTATTTTATCTAAACAATTGAGAAAAATCTCAACGCTGTCGGGTATTTAATTACATTAAGTGATTTCTTATTTATTTTTATTCCATGTGGCTGTAGTTGAGGCATTTACATCCATTTCTAAAGTGAATAGAAAATGAAAAATTTGCAACTCGGAAACCATCGATAGGAATGAGTTCAATTTTGTCATTCGGGGTTTTTCGTCACTGATCACGAATATGATTACGACGATGGTCCTTGAGCTATCTAGTGACCAGGTCTCTTGGAGTTTGATGTTAATTTTATTCTAAATCAGTCGAGAGTCATTACTCGGGGATTTTGGATGTCGCTGAAAAGCAATATGAAAAGGACGATAGTTTTTGAGGTATCTGGTGCCCAGGGTGGCCTTGTCTCCTAAAGTTTCATGTTAATTTCATTCTAAATCAGTCAACAGTGTTTTCTCGGGAGTTTTCTCTAGGTTACTGAACACAAATATTTTGTTAATACTACTAAAATAAGCCGACGCGAAAACCAGAATAAGTCATTTGACATTTATTTCAATGAAAACATGCCTTTAAAATTAACCAAGATAAATTCCTACTCAATGCTTATGATAAAAATAATATAAAAATGTTACAAGTTAAGTTAACTGAAGTAGCCATTAAATCTATAGAATGTGCAGCTGATGCAGATATGACTATTGTTACTACTGCCATAGAAATAACAGACAATGTTAACAAAAATGTAGTCGTTGTGTCAGAAGATGTTCTAGTACTAGTTACTGCTCACACTCCAACTAATTTTGAAATTATCTTTCTGAAATAAAGCCGAAGAAGTATATTCTTCGAAAAGTTTGAATTATATCCCATCTGATATTAAGCATATTATATTTTAATATGCCTTAACAGGTTGCGATACAGTTTCTGATAGCTTCTTTTAAATATTTAAAAACGTTTCAATGCTGACCTTACTCAGAAAGCACAACATTTCAGAGAAGTTAGTTTGTCTGTTGAGAGAATAGTTAAGCATGGCTCACAATTACTTTTAGCCATACCTTACTCAATTTGAGAAAGCCTAATATACCGGATGAATATAGACCATCAAATTAATTGACTGAAACGTATCAGTATAAGGATACATCACATGGCTATGTAAGAAGTTTTTGAATATGAATGGGAGCTGAATGATTAATAATGGGAGCTCAAAGAAAATTCCTATCATCCAGTGGAGATGACACAGCCTCCTGGTCCACCAAGTGTTTTGAGTGTAATGCAAAAAAGACTGCGGCAGCTCATGTGGATGTAGAAAGAATGGCTTGGTTAGCAATTTGGCATGTAAAAATCAGCATTACCTGATACGGAAGAAGACGAGGAAGAAATAATATGATCTTTTTTTACTTAATAAAAAAAATGTTTGTATTTATATTCCAGAAATAGTTTTTTTACTCTTATTTGATACTACACTTTCATAAAAATTTTAAATAAAAATTAACATAAAACTTCGGAGCACGAATCCAGTGCACCAGGTTGCTCCAGGACCATCGCCGTGATAATATTCGTGTTCAGTGATATCGAAAACCCCAAAATAATGACTTACGACTGATTTAGACTAAAAATTTTATTCAACTGCAGTAGACAAAATCCACCCTGGGCACCATGTAGCTCGATGATCATTGTCGTTATAATATTAATGTTCAGCGACCTCGAAAACCCTCGAGTAACAAAATTGAACACAATCTTGTCGATATTTTTCGAGTTGAAAATGCTTTGTCCTTATGCACAAAATGCAATTTTTACAAACTTTCTTGATACTTTCCCTAATCGAATGCAAAAAGTTGCATAGCGATTAAGCTTGCTGCGTAAAATTGGTAGTCTTAGTGCTTTGTTGCCTCGCCTGCTGACCTTTAAGTACTTTTTTGAATTGTAAGTCACGTCAATATTAATCATGTACAAGCATGTCTTGTTTAAGGTTCTCCTGCCAAGATGGAGTTCTATTATGAATCCTTTTTTATATCCAGTTCCGAATACAGTTAACCTATTTGTTAGTACTTTTGTAAATATAGATCTTGACTCTTTTTGTTTTAAATTGCAGGCTTCATAAATAATTCTGTATTTTATACAATTTTATATTGCGATCTATTGCTATTTCATTTTTTATGGCGTTGTGACTTTTTTCTGTTGTATCCTCAATATACGCTGCCTTGATTTTTATTTATTTGTCTCTTGATTTTACCTTGTTCTAGGCTATACTTTTTTTTTATTCACTATGTTATAAAATCGATTTAGTAGTTTGAGTACAGGTTTGTTTGTTGACAGGATATTTTTGTGTTACCATTGCCAATACTCCATGTTCACTTTCTTACGATTTTTATTGAAATCCTTCAATTGAGTCACTATTGAGTTAAAACCCTATTAAGTCCATCGCAAATAGATTATTTTTTTTCCAGGCAACTAATGTTTCTTTTCTTATATTTGTTGACTCAAAGTTAACTTTTTCTATCCTTGTTTGTTTTTCCTTGCGCTTTGTTCCTAATTATTGCAGAATTTGGTAAAGTCTCCTTCTTCTTCTTAGTCGTGTGCCTCAGCATTTAAGTGTGTTCTATTATTGTTTTTCTATGTTTTTCTACTCCACGGCCTTAAATTTTGCATTGATGTCGTCTTCCCGGTTCTCTTTTTCCTTTCACTTTCATTTGTATAACCAATCGTACCAACTCACATTTTTTATTTCTTAGTATGTGACCAAAGTAGCTCATTTTTATTTCATTCATAGTGTTAAGTATAAATTTTTCCATATTTCTTAATGTTTCCGTGTTTATTACGTGTAGAGTCCATGATTTTTTTAAAAGTCTTCGATAACACAACATCTCAAAGCTGGCAAATCTTTTTTTAGTTTCGTCCGTAATTTTTGAGGCCTTAACTCTATATACGATACGTATCATCTCAATACTCTATTTCTAATTTCTACTCTTAGTTTTTCATTGCATAATACTGCTTTTCTAAATACTCCATAGTACTTTCTATACAGCTTTCCCTTTAAAGTCAACGACTATCATGATTTTTGTTTTTCTGTATTTAGAGCCATCCATATCCCTCGCAGTACTGCGTAGTGTGATCAACCAAAATTTGCACTAGTGTTCTTAAGAAGTATTTTATCGTCTGCATATCTGAGATTATTCACTAGTCTTTCGTTTATTGATATTAGCTTTTCCTTTAACGTAGATCGTTTTGTATTTAATATTGTGCTTACTGACATTCATAATTTTTTTTTGTTCAGAGCCATTTCGTACCTTAGGCGGTACTGCGTAGTGCGATCTACCAACATTTGCAGCCCTTTTCTGCTGCTCGTAATGAGTATTGTATCTGAGATTATTCACTAGTCTTTTGTCAATTGATAAGCATTGATTAATGTGTTCTAGTACAAATAATAAATATTACTTGCGTCTTATGGTCATAGAAGACTTTTATTACCTATTTATAAAATAAATCTTCATCTTCTTATCTTTATAGGCGTTTCTATCATTAAGTATACCTACATATCTGCTTATCCTTTTGACTTTATACTATTATCTAGACAATAGACTTCCAAGACTCCAGAACCCTATGCTGATTTTACTAATGTCCAAGTGTGTTCCTTCTGAGATTAACGTTACAAGAAATTGCAATTACGCGTATTTTTACTTCTGTAACAATTTACTAAAAAAAAATAATTTCAATATAATTTTTTTAGACTTTGGAATTAGTACTCTAGTATAGTCGGTCCAGGTTGATAGAGGATCTTTTTTAATTAAAAATTTGTGTTTTAAAGCAGTGTGGCCAATTCTCAACCTGTCAATCTTGACGTGTTGTCTATGGATAGACATTGTTTAAGAAAGTGTGTGCATTTTATACCTAAGTTTGTTTCTTATTGTTCTTATACCAAATAAAAAAAATGTTGGATGTTAGTATAAGGATACTCTCTAGTTATTGTTGTGTGATTTGGGATTATTAAACTTTTATTATTTGCCAGTGTTGATCTAGTCTTTAGCCAGTACACTGTTGGCCACACATTTTTGGCGAACGTTTAAATCTTATATACTTAAACTGCCTAATAAGAAATTCGTAATTATTCGTAAAATCCGTAATTAAAATAAAAAAATAAAGCACTTTAAATTAAAGTAAAATAATTGATATCTATAATATAATTGAATTTAGACTAATAGACTTTTGGATTATTTTAGTAGTAAGGAATGCAATGCGGATTACACAACAAACAATTACATACAATATTAAAATCCTGTCTGATACAATCTACATGATGTTAAAATACAGTGTGAGCATTAAGGTAGAGATAACTAAATCGTAAAAATTCGTATAAAAATGTGGTATATAACTATTAAAAGGTAAAATTCCAACAGAATTTTGTTAGAATTTATGAAAGTAATTGTGTAGGTTGCTTTCAGACTCAGACTGCCTTTGAAAGAAGTCCAATAACTCATTTGTCATAAGAGATACGAAAAAAATTATTTAGGTAAAAATTGGAACACATATAGGACTATATTTTAAAAATATTTTTTAATATACACCCCATTTTTAAATATGGGGCCACCATATTAACAAGTTGAAACAAACTTTTCTTTTTTAATGTACCTAATGTACTTTAAACACCCTGTATTATTTATGTTACTTATCAGAACACTAAACATTACGCAATTTTTTTTTCGGTTCTTTTATTAACAAACCTATGTTGGTTTATAAATGTAAACGTTCTGTAGTTTCTTCAAACAGATATTTTTTACTTTTAAAATCTTCGTTAAAGTACGTTTATTGACGTTTCAATTTTTATTTCGGAAATCGTTCTCAAAATACAAACATTAGTAAATTAAACAAATTTTGTTTTTTGTTACTTAGTGAAAAATTCTTCGAATTTAATTTTATCTGACTTATTTATATTGACAATTCAGACATACATTTAACATTTTAAAGTAGACGACTTAAAATGATATTGCCAATATTGTTGAGTTGCGTTCCTGGGACGACTTTATTTATAAGATAGTTCATTCGATTACATGAAAACAACTTTAACTTGAGAATATCTATCAGAAAAGATCATAGCATGTAATTCGTCTTTAAAAAGACAAATACATGCCATGATGACAGTAAAATTCTCCTGTTAGTGATTCCATAGTAAATTATGAGGAAAAAACCAGGAAAAAAACCTCATAATACTATCTCGGCATGGTAAGTATTTGGTCGTGCATTTAGTTTACTTTCAATAAACTCCAAATTCTGATTTTATATGTTTGTTATTTAAAAAAACATAAATGATGTATGCTCTATATGTTACTGACTTACTAATACTGGTATTTTCCTTTTAATAACTTCCTCTTTCAATGGGTAACCAGATCCTACTACATTCTGCCGAGGAATTTGCTACACAATTGGTCTCATTTTGCATAATTAGAGCCGTTTCTTTGATTTTTCTCTTTTTATCATCCGTTTCTTTTAGGACTATATTTGAATCATTCCATTGAATTTTATGTTTATTATCCCATGCGTGTTTACATATTTGAGATCTATCAAATTCTCTATTTTAATATAAGATTGATGTTCACTTGTTCTAACATTTAATGGCCTTGATGTTTTACCTAAATTAAACTGATCGCATTCACAAGGTATTTTATAAATGCAATTCTTTGTCCTTTCTTGTTCATTGTTAGGTTTGGTTTTGGACAAAATAGATCTCAACGTGTTTGTTGTTTTGAATGTTGTTGAAATGTTAAATTTATTTCCTATCCTTTTTATTTTTTTTGATAATCCTTTTATATATGGTATTGTTATTTTTCTCTTATTATTCCTTGTGTATGCTGTAGAATATCGTTCTAAGTTGTTCTGTTCTATTCGATCGATTGTTGAAAACTACTTGGTTATAAACGATAAAGGATAATAATTTTTTAATAAAACATATGTTAACAAATGTTTTTCCTCCAATAACGAATTTTTGTTAGAACAAGTAATTTTGGCTCTATCGTATAAGGATTTAGCGATTTTATTTTCTTGGAGGAAAAACATTTGTTAACATGTTTTATTAAAAAGTGTTTATCCTTTATCGTTTATAAGTAAGGAGTTTTCAACAATCGATCGAATAGAACAGAATAACTTAGAACGATATCCTACAGCATACACAAGGAATAATAAGAGGAAAATAAAAATACCATACATAAAACGATTATCAGAAAAACTTAAAAGGATAGGAAATAAATTCAACATTTTAACAACATTCAAAACAACAAACACGTTGAGATCTATTTTGTCCAAAACCAAACCTAACAATGAACAAGAAAGGACAAAGAATTGCATTTATAAAATACCTTGTGAATGCGATCAGTTTAATTTAGGTAAAACATCAAGGCCATTAAATGTTAGAATAAGTGTACATCAATCTTATATTAAAATAAAGAATTTGATAGATCTCAAAGATGTAAACACGCATGGGATAATAAACATAGAATTCAATAGAATGATTCAAATATAGTCCTAAAAGAAACGGATGATAAAAAGAGAAAAATCAAAGAAGCGGCTCTAATTATGCTAAATGAGACCAATTGTGTCGCAAATTCCTCGGCAGAATGTAGTAGGATCTGGTTACCCATATTGAAAGAGGAAGTTATTAAAAGGAAAATACCAGTATTAGTAAGTCAGTAACATATAGAGCATACATCATTTATGTTTTTTAAGTAACAAACATATAAAATCAGAATTTGGTGTTTATTGAAGGTAAACTAAATGCACGACCAAATACTTACCATATCGGGATAGTATTATCAGGTTTTTTTCCTGGTTTTTCCCTCATAATTTACTATGGAATCACTAACAGGAGAATTTTACTGTTATTATGGCATGTATTTGTCTTTTTAAAGACGAATTACATGCTATGATCTTTTCTGATGGATATTCTCAAGTTAAAGTTGATTTCATGTAATCGAATGAACTATCTTATAAGTAAAGTCGTCCCAGGAGCGCAACTCAACAATGTTGGCAATATCATTTCAAAGTCTACTTTAAAATGTATAATGTATGTCTGAATTGTCAATATAAATGAGTCAGATAAAATTAAGTTATTAGAAGAATTTTCACTAAGTAACAAACGTCAATATACGTACTTTAACCTTTAATTGTGGCTTATTCCCATTTAAATAGTAATTACTTTAAAATTCCACAAGAAAATAGCTTCAGAACAATATTATCCATCATAGTTGCACCTTATTTAATTAAATTGTAATAAATTAAAAGTTTTTACTTCAAAAATCACATATTACTCAGTGTTAGTTTACAAATGTTTTTTCTAACAAACACTGAACCGGACAAGCAAACGACAGTTGTTTTGAATAGGATGGACCTTTATAACAAAAACCTATATGTTTCCTGCAGTAGATGTTTTGAACTTATTAGTTATTAACAATTTAAGATCAAAAAACGGTTAATTTTCACTTTTCCCGTCTATCGGCAATCATTTAAGATTAATAAACTTTAGGTCATATAATAACCTTTAAAATAGTATTTTTAAATGTTTTTATCCCTATTTGTGGCATAGAAAGTTGCAAAATAATTCAGAAATTTTGATTTTTTATAAATATTATTAACTTTGTTAAAAAATTTACTTAGAACCTTCATATTACACGGGATGTTGGGTCTTGTGGTACTTAAAATATGATCAAAATTTCAAAGCGATCGGACAAATTGTTTAAAAGTTATTTTATTTGTTTATACCAAACTAAATTTCAATATAAGTCAAAAATGATGATGATACAGTAGTTCTACGGATAGTTTATTAAAGAAGAAGGAAGAAGCATCATTCTATCAACCTTATTAAACGAAAATTACAACAACTTTTTAACTGTTACCTCCAGGAAAAATATTGTTTCATATTTGAAAATATTGCATTTTTCTGGAAAATGCAGTCTTCGAGCAATTTGGGTCGAAGTTAGTGTTTTTTTTTTTAATTGACAGCAGCTTTGTTTATAACAATTAAGAAATCTAATTAGCGTCATTCGAAACAACATACTTTAAAGTTTTAATGTGCAAAATTCGAAAAAGATTGCTTTTTAATGAAATCGTCCACAAAGCTTTAAAATATGGTCCTAAAAATCGGTCGGCATTAAAACTCGGGGGAGCGGTGAAGGTAGAAGGAGCAGTTTACTGTATCTCTGGTTCTTGCTGATGGATTTCGACCTTTCTTTTTTATGTAGTCTTTGTGTACATTAAGAATACATATTATTTAAATAAGTAAATTGTTAAATAAACCATCTAATTTGTTGAAACATTTTTTTTCAATTTTTTCTTTTTTAGTATTTTGAGAGGAAATTTTTATTGTAAAACATAAATGTTTTGATTAATATATATCTTACTAATAAACGTCGTTAATAATTTATTTATAATAGTTTTTATTAAAAAACCAATTATCCTATTAAATTTTTTTTTCAAAAATAATATTGGTTTATATATTGCTTTGGAAATAAATAATCTCAAATAAACTATCTTTTTTTTTTTGCTAAACATGCTAGGCCAGTGGTCGGCAACCTTTGAGTCGGAAGAGCCAAAAATTACAATTAACAAAAATTTTAAATTTTAAAGAGCCACAAATTTTTTTGTCAACAATAAATAGTACTCGCATTAATAAAGTTCTTTGATAAAAAAAATTAATCTATTTATTCATATGTAGGTAGATAGTGTTTTTCACATATATATTTTCATATATTTCATTTATTGAAGTAAAAAATTAAAACAACTAAATATTTACTTATAACACTAACTTGCACTTCAATAACAAAACAGTTCAGCAAATAATCTCAATGGGAGCGTTGGCTTTGCATTTTAGAAAGTTTGGATAAATCTGGCTCATAACTTGTTGTTTTAGTTTCAAACACGACTTTAAATTTTCATTTGTTAGTTGGCTTCTTAGTTTACTTTTAATTATATTCATGCAAGAGAACGCTTGCTCGACTCCACAAAGCTTTACTTTTTAAATCGATCAATTGCATTTCTAAATATCCAGTATGAATTCCAAATGGCTCAACGTGAATTTCGTTACGTGAATTTGTGTTGGGATGATGTAATATGAATGCTAAAGTAGTTTTGTTGGTTTTGAATTGTCCAAATCTGCCAGCAAATTCATCTTTCATTTTTTTTGTAACTGTGCTGAAGTAATTCGTGACAACAGTTGTACTGGTTTTATCGCGATATTACTTTAGAAATTGAAAATTAAGTAATTTACCGCTCTGAATATATTCTGCAAAAAAATTAATTTTTCGTCAAAACAAACCAATTCTTCCACCAATTCTTCCACCATAGGCTGAGTTTCCCTTTCCTTGCAGTTTTAGATTCAGCTCATTCAATTTCGCTCTGATATCCACCATAATAAAACAATTTTATTTAAATCGATCTCATTGTCTTCAGGGCATTTTTGCACGGCATGTGCTATATCTTCCCCTCTAGTTTGTCCCGAGAGCGGTAGCAATCCCAGAAGTTCTTCTTTGGGTCTGTACTTTTTGACGACAGTGACGTCGCGTGTCACGGGGGAGGGGTGCGGTGGGAAACGAGTATAAGTGACTAAGAGGATCGGTGTCCAATCATCGTTAATCGATTCAGAAGGCTTTTTAAAACTTTTTTTTTTGGTAAAATAAATAATATTTGCGTGTGGAACTAAAGAGCCGCAGCTTCACATCCAAAGAGCCGCACGCGGCTCGCGAGCCTCAGGTTGCCGACCCTTGTGCTAGGCAATTGACTTTTGTCAAAAAAGGTCGATTTTATGTCCACATGTTAAAACCTGTTTTAATTGATAAATTAGGATGCCAATATGCTATGTTGAAAAGTTTACCGAAAAATTTTATGTTAGTTTAAAAATGCAAAATTTAATTTTGATTTAATATTGCAAAAGTCAGTTTAAAATATCCATAAATAAATTGATATACCGTTGTGTTTCGGAATATATAGACTTGACGAACGTCTTAACTACAACGTTCGAAACACTTTGTTTATTTATTACCCACTAAAATAGAGAATAACTTGATACAACTAAACAGCTTCTCATGGTAAACTTTGAGTAAACGTTTTACTGTAATGTTGTACAAGTAGCATCATATTCTTTCCACTAAAATAATATTCAGCTTGTGGGTGAGAAATAAACAATGTGTGTCGAACATTATAGTTTAGAGTTTAGACGTTCGTCAAGTCTATATATTCCGCAACGCAACGGTGTATCGTTTTGTTTATTGATATTTTAAACTGACTTATGTCATATAAAATTAAAACGGACTTTAAAGGAAAATTTTGAAAATAATGGACTTACACGTTTAACTTATATTTTTTGTTTTTCTAAAGCTGTCGGGGGACCGGGAAGAAGACGACACTCATGGATGCATAACCTGCGACAATGGTTCGGACTAACATCGACCGAACTGTTCAGAGGTGCCGTAAACAAAGTCAAAATAGCCTTGTTAATAGCCAACGTCCAAAACGGATAGGGCAAAGGAAGAAGAAGAAAGCTGTCGTTCAACCTATTCAAAAATGACATCGAAAAACGTTAAAATTGGCAGTTTTTGTTATTTTTAATTGTTTATTTACATTTTAAGTTTAAAGTAATTATTTTACGAAAAAGAACTCAAAAATAAATTTGAAAATTAGTTTTGAAGTAAAAAAACATTTTTCTATAATTTGATAATTTAAACAATGTTTAAAAATTGTTAAATAAATAAATACTAATACACAAATAAATAGGTTATTCATTGGGAAAATTTTCCATTAAGAAAATCTCAAATTTTTATTTGAGATTATTTATTTCCAAAGTAATACATAAACCAATAAAGAAAGAGATTGATACTATCGAAACTCCAAGTCACTTAAAGGACAATGAATCGATGCATGCTAGGTATAACAAAGAGAGATCAAAAAAGAATAGAATGGATCAGACAGAAAACAAGGTGATTGATGTAATCCATAAAATACAATCTTGAAAATGGCAGTGGGCGGGACATTTAGTGAGAAGAACTGACAATAGGTAATCCACTAGAATTACACTGTAGTATTCAAGAGGCGTCAAAAGACCAAGAAGACGTCCAAATTTAAGATAAGACTATGACATAAGGAAATAAGCCGGTACAACATGGCACAGAAAAGCGAATTTTAGACAATCGTGGGCAGATATAAAGAATGAATATGTAAGGGAGGCTACACCATAATTGGTAGAATATGCTGAGAATGATGATGGTGATGATGATGTTGATGATGATGATGATGATGATGATGATGATGATGATAATGATGATTATGATGATGATGATTATGGTGATGATGATGATGATGATGATGATGATGATGATGATGATGATGATGATGATGATGATGGTGATGGTGATGACATAAACCAATACTATTTTTAGAAATAATTGTAAAACATAATTGGATTTGTTCATAAAATCTATTATAAAATAAATTATTTACGACGTATATATTAATTATAAATATTTATGTTTTACAATAAAAATTACCTCACATTATACTAAAAAAAAATTTAAAAAAAAACATTGTTTAAACAAATAAGATAGTTTATTTAACAATTTATTTAATTAAATAATACGTCTTCATAATATACGCAAAAAGTACACACAATCTAAAAAAACGTCGAAATCCATAAACAAGAACCAGAGATATGTTTAACAACTCCTTCCCCTCCTCCGCTCCCTCGAATTTTAATGCCGGTCGATTTTTAGGACCACGCTTTGAAGCTTTGTGGAGGATTCCATTAGAAGGCATTCTTTTTCTTTTGCACAATAAAACTTTGAAGTACTTATGTTGCTTCAAATGGCGTTAATTAGATTTCTTAATTATTATAAACAAAGCTCTCGTCAATAAAAAAAAAAGAAACTAACTTCGTCCCAAATTGTCCTAGCTTTCCAAATATAAAAAAATATTTATCCTGCTGGCAACAGTTAAAGAGTTTTATAAGCAAAAAATTGATGTTTTTGCAAAATGATTTTGCAATATTTAAAATCATGTTTCTTTATTTTTTTAATAAAGTTGATAGAATGATCCTTATACTTTTATAAACTATCCGTACTATTACTGTAATTTCATCATTTTCTGACTTAGAAGGTTGCACAAAAACAGAAAAAAAATTTATAAAAAACAGAAATTTCTGACTTATTTTGCACCTTTCTAAGCAACAAATAAGTTTATATGACTTTTTATATGACTTTATTATTTATCTTTAAATTTCGTTTTAAATGCTTCACTTTTTGGTATTATACGAAAAAAGTGAAAATTTGCCGTTTTTCGATCTTAATTTGTTAATAACTAGTTAAGTCTAAAAAAACAATGCAGGAAACATATAGGTTTTTGTTACAGAGATCTATACTACTCAAAACAACTGTCGTTTGCCTGTCCGGTTCAGTGTCACAAAAAAACCTTATTTCCCTGATCTATTATTTTAATACATATAAAGGACTTAAGTGTTTAACATTTAGCATAAAAGTATTTCCAATGAGAAATCTTCTCCAAACATTCAGTATTCACGTAAAACTGTTTGACATTAATATTTTATACATTTCAAGAAGCTTTCTCATCGTGCTTAAGTGATCTTTTCACCAAATTCGAAAAAGCTTTTAGATAAAAATACTGAATTGGTCTTAAAGAACAAAAATTCTGAATAGATGGATACACTTTGAAGTCGAAATTTGAGAACATATGGTAATTGTAAACAGTTTCCCGTGCGCAAAGTTTATTGTTAATGTCATTCTAAAACTAAAATCAAAATAAAAATATTTCTAAATACAATTATTTTGTTAGTTTAAAAATCAAATTTAAAACAAAAATAAGGACTGGAATTTATATTTTTATAAACAAAAGAACATATTTAATTATTTTGAACATTAAACATTTATTGAAGAGATTCCGAAACTATCAATACTCAAAATATTGTCAAGCTAGAATCCCAAATATTTAACTGTTGTTGTAAACACTTCAATTTTTGTATTTATAATATTTAAATTTATCTCTCTGTATCAAGCAAGCTATATTTATGTTTGGTATTAAAACCATTGCATTTGTTTTTTTCTCACATTCAAGTTCAGTTAATTTATTTTCAAATAATTATTAACCATATCTAAAATAGTATTTATTTTTTGAATCATCATCATCATAAGTGGCTCGACAATCCGTTGTAAATCTTGGCCTGCTCACAAAGAAGTCGCCACTCCTGTCGATTTCTGGCAACTTCTCTCCATATTCTGACACTTAGATTATGTAGGTCTTATTCCACATCATCAATCCATCTCCTTCATGGTCGTCTTCTGCGTCTGTTGCCCTCTGGTTTTGAAAATGTTAATCTCTTAGTGTATTCGCGATCTAACATCCTAGCAATGCTAGCAATGTGTCCAGCCCATCTAAGTCTCTGCACTTTAACGAATTTTACAATATCTGGAGCGGTGTATAACTGATATAGTTCAAAGTTGTATCTTCGACGCCATAGCCCATTTTCATTTACGGCCCCAAAAATCTTTCTAAGAATTTTTCTCTCAAAAATGCCAACAAGCCTTTTATCATTTTAATATACGGTCCACATTTCAGCCCATATATCAAAACCGGTCTTATTAAGGTTTTGTATATATTGAGCTTTACTGCACGTTATATATTTTTATTTTTTAAATGTTTCTGGAGATCGTGAACAGTTCTGTTTGCTATTGCTATGCGTCTTTTTATTACGTCGCTTATCGTGTATGTTGCGATTACTAGCGATCCAAGATATGTGAATTATTAGACTTGCTCAAAGGTATAGTTATTAATTTGAACGCTCTGTTGGATATTTCGGGGGTTTTTATAAACCAACATATATTTGGTTTTTCCTCGTTTGCCACAAGTCCTAATTCACTTGCCGTGTCCGCAAGCCTTGTAAAACACTGCACCATGTCTCTCATACTTCTGCCCACTATAACTATATGGTCACCAAATGCGAGAATTTGCGTCGATCTATTAAAAATATTTCCATTTATTCTAATATTTAAGTGCCTGATTGCCTTTTCTAAGAGTGCCGTTCTTTTAATACTGTCATGGGCTGCTTTGAAGTCGACGAAGAGATGGTGTGTATCTATGTTACATTCTAGTGACTTTACTAGAATCTTCCTATATGCTTGAATTTGATGTGTAGTTGACTTTCCAGCAGTAAATCCGCATTGATATTGACCAACAATATTCTTTGTAAAATGTTTAAGTCTTTCAAACAATACATTGCTGAAGATTTTCTACGCAGATGCTTACAGAAAAAGGCTTCTATAGTTTTTACACTCCAGTTTATCACCCTTTTTATGCAATGGACATATTATTCCCTATTAGCCACTCTTCTGGTATCAATTCATTCTGCCATCTAAGTACTAGTAGTTTATGGATTGCTGCAAAAAGTTGATCACCACATTTTTTTAACCATTTCCGAACAGATTTCATCGATTCCTGGGGCTTTATTATCTTTGAATTTTAGGATGGCATTTGACACTTCTTCTCTTGTTGCGTCTTCACTGTGTAGTTGACGTTGTAGATTTTGATGATTGTCTATGTTGTAATCTCCTTCAATATCGTTTTTATTTAGATATTCGCTGAAATGTGCCCACCTGTTAAGAACTGAGTTTTTATTATGTAGAATTTCGCCATTAGTATCTTTACAAATGTTTAATCGTGGTTTGAATTTTCGACGGCTATTATTTAAGGATTTGTAGTATTTTCTCCTTTTATTTTTATCGAATAAACTTTGTGTTATTAAAAGTGTTCTGTTGGTATTCCCCTTATTACGTCGATGGATATATTTTTGCTCTCTTCTAAGACGTCTATACTCTTCTATTTTTTTCCGTGTACAACTGGCTGAATAGCTACATACATAAATAAAAGAGGGCCTAATATACTGCCTTGAGGAATCCCTGTATTAATATCCATGTCAGATGACAATTTATCTTTAAAAGGCACTTTCTGTTTGCGATGTTCTAAATAATATTAGAACCACGCAGTTACTGTTAGTCCTATACCATATTGTTTATGTTTAAAAATCAATATTGTTCTGTCGATGGTCTTAAAAGCTCTTTTCAATTTAAGAAATACATCGACTACCTACTTATTTTTTATCTAAATTACTCGTTGTGTGACTTGCCGGATTTCACCAACGATACCTAAATATTTAAGAATTACCTAAGTGGGCTTAGGTCCTTCCTTACTCTAAAACGGATTTCAGCATACGCTAAGAATTGCCTAAACGACTTAAGTATTACCTTATGGTAGGATACGTTTTGCGATCTCCCTAAACGTTTTAGGTATTACTAATAGTTGAAAATGAGATTATGTTTTTACAGTTTTTACAGATGTACTTGTGAAGTTTGTCATTAGCTTGCTTATTACCTTAATTATTTATGTGTGGTTATTCTGTATTTAGTTGTATTTTTGTATTATTGTTTATTAGTAAGTGTTGCTTTGGTATTATTTGTGATATGGAAGTACTATAATTTATCTAAAACCTTGATCGGTCGGTTCGTATCGTCATCTGATTCTGAAGAATAAACAGAAAGAAGACCTCGACTTATCACGAATCGACCAAATTATTTTTATACCTTGGACAATGTGGATCTTTTCTGACGGTATCGAATATCCAAACCAACATTTTTATCTTTGTTGGAACAAATATTACAGACAAGTAGGTATGTGCAAATTTAAATAAAAAATGTTAATACATATATTACATTCCAATTGATTTTCAGAAATAATTCTTTATCACCCATAAGTCAGCTATTGCAAACGTTGTCATTTTATGCAACTGGAATTAAACTTTACAGTCAGCACCTCAAAAGCATGATCTTTGGATATATTTGGAGCACCTTTTGTTTTTTATTAAACATGGCTGGATGCTGTTTAATAAAATCAACTAATTTTATTTTTCATCATATGTAAAATTTACTTCGTCATTTCACTATACATATACAAATAACTTATAAAACTAAACAAACTTAATTTACAAAAACCTAACTCATCATCATTGGTGCTACAGCCCTATAAAAAAGAGCCTCGACCTTCCCAAGTCTATTACGCTAGTCAGTTCTATCCATCGCCAACTGTTGCCAGTTTGCTGCGCCTATTTGTCTACCATCCTCATCTACACCATCCCTCCATCTGAGTTTTGGTCTACCCCTTTTTCTACTTCCCACAGGTTGTGACATAAGGATTCTTCTAGGAGGGTTGTTCTGCTGTGATCTTGCCAGATGTCCTGCCCATCTTAGTCTTCCTATTTTTATAAAGGATACTATGTCTTTACCACCAAATATATGTTTATATCTGTGATATATCTCGTAGTTGTACCTCCTTCTCCAAACACCATTTTCACAGATGCCACCAAATATTCTTCTCAGGATCCTTCGTTCAAATATAAGCAGGAGATTTTCATCTGCCTTGGAAATGGTCCATGCCTCCGACCCATATGTCAACACTGGTTGTATAAGGGTTTTGTATATGGTTATTTTTGTTTTTTGGCTTAAGTTTCTGCTTCTCATATGTCTACTACAAAAACCTAACTACTAAATAAAATAATTATATCACGACAAAACTGAATAAAACTAACTTGGCAAACAAAAAATGTAATAATAACAAATAGAAAAATAAGTTTATGACATCGTATTCTTCTTTTTATTTATCCAGAATAGTTCAAGCGTACCCCAGTTAATTTAACCTAAGAAAGAATTTCCTAAAGTTTTTTCAGTTGTATTTTTTCAGTTGTTTTTTTCAAGTATTGACTTGGAAGTTCCTTTCGATAAGAATTCATTTCGAAGGCAACTGTTTAGGTATCGTTGATAAAATTGGACATTAATGTAACTTGTATTAAAATAAAAATATTTTTTTTTGTTTTTTGTGTGTCTACTCCTGTCAGAATACAAAAAAAACTTTTTTTTATTTTGTGAGAGCAGTAAAATGTATTTTGTATTAAATAAATTTTATACATACTTTTTGTTGTGTAAATTAATTTAATTCAAAAGTTAAATATTTTTAGCCACACTGTATAAATAAATATGTTAATATTTATATAACTCATCATATATAATTCTGGGCTTTTCTGTGCTGAAAGAAATCAAAGCGTGGGTACCGCAAGGTATTGAACTGAAACCACTACTCTACCTAATATGCACTAATGATATTTCAGATCAACAAAATATGATAGGATGACGATCGGGCCATAATATACCATTAGTTTAAGAAGACCATGAAAAAGCTACAAGAAAGCTGTAGATTTCAGTAAATAAAATTAATCATTGGATAAGTATATTAAAAACTTAATAGGACAAAATTAGCATAGACAAAGTTCAGGTACCTGCTGCGGATTCTGCAAGAAACGCAAAAAACCTGAGGTTAAATTAAGAAAAGAAACTGCTTTTAGAAAATCAATATTAAAAAGAAGAGAGAAGAACGACATAAAATTTAGAAGATGAACAAGATACAGAAAAGAAAGTCTAAATTAGCCATTGTAACAAACTATTGATTTACAAAAAGATACACAGCTCTGGGATTCGCTAGTAAAATAACATTAAAGTAATACAGTGGTTTCAGAATGGGGTAACCAAGAAACAGCGTTGACGCTTTGTGGTACATAAAAAACAGCTGCATCGACCGAGAATAATTGAAGTTAAAATAGTTATTGTAAAAGCAGAGCATTATATATTCAAGCTTAACATATGTATAAAATTTAAATATTTCTGTAAGTTAATACCTATAGCAAGTAGTATATATAGTACCTTCTGCTTATTGGCTTATTATTATTAATAATAATAATATCTATAACAATACTTAAAAGTTGTTCCCTGAAACAGAAGGTTCATTACTCGCCATTCAGGATCAGGTTATACCAACAAAAAATTACCTGAAATATATCGTCAAAGACCCTCAGGTCCAAAATGACAAATGCCGATATGGATGTCAAGCTCAAGAAACCATCCAACACATTACCGGGGGTTGCCAGGCATTTGCTGCAACTGAATATAAGGAACGGCACGACTTAGTAGGAAAGATCCTTCATCAAGAGATAGCCATCAAACTGGGACTTCTCCAAACAAACCATCTCCCATATTATCAATAAGTTCCTGAAAGTATACTTGAGAATGATAACTACAAGCTATACTGGGACCGCACTGTGCTCACAGACCAAACAGTGGCACATAATAGACCAGATCTCATACTAGTTAATAAACTAAAGAGACAAACAACACTAATTGATGTGGCGATACCCAACAACAATAATCTTCGTATTAAACAAAACGAAAAGATCGCCAAATACAGGGATCTGGAAATTCAAATACGAAGACAGTGGAGAATGGAAAGTACCCAGACAATACCTATTATTCTCTCTACTACTGGAGTTATTCCGAAGAACCTCCTAGAAAATATAAGAAAGCTAGGTCTGAATGAACATCTCTACAAGACTATGCAGAAAGCTGTACTTCTCTCAACATCCAGATGTGTACGAAAATTTTTGGGAGATACTCCAGCATACCAAGTCACCTAGGGCTCGATAACACGGAAAGAGTCCCACCAGAGCTCAATCCTTTTGATACCGTAGGTATCTGGGATGAGTGAATTTTCCCCTTAGAGGGAGTGAGAGCCGTATGGCTAAATCTGGGACAATACTTAATAACGAGAAAAGTAGTTTTGCCAAAAAAAATGGATTCAAATATTACAACGTTTTACTTCTAGCTTAAAATTTCCCATCATATACAATTTTCACGTTGTAAATTATCAATTAAATAATATAATAATAAATACAGAGTAAGCTTTAATAAATTTGTATAATCTTATTAACATCAAAAGCAAACAATAAATTCATAATTATATTACTTTTATTAAATCGATGTACTCCAAAATCATACAATACGGTAATAAATTGCAATTTATAAAGTCATAGATCAAATAATCACCAACTGTCGCCGTTGTTAAAGTATAAAAAAATTATATTTTTATTCAGGGTTACCCAGTTTTCATTTTTTTAAAGCTGTATTACGGATTTAATCGGGAATACTAAAATAGGCGATTTTTAAGCTAAACCGAGGAAATGCACTACTAGAGGTGTAGGATTCTTATTAGACAAAACACAGCAGGATAACAGGAAACAAGGAAATATCAAACATAGTCGCATAATTCAAAATTTTTAATCAGCGAAAAATAAAAATACAAATCATTTAGTTTTATATATTGTCATCACCACATCCTGACGAGGCCGTTGAACTTTTCTATTACGAAACAATTAAACCGACTAATCAAGGAAATGTCACCTGGCATTCATATTTTAATCTATCATTGTAGATAAAAACGGAGAAACTGAGGTACATAGGGAAACTTTAGACTAGTGCAGTGACTTCAGGACAGGAGTAATATCAATGAAATTTTTTGCACAAAACAAACAATCTGCGATTGTTTAAACAAACCTTAGACCCTGGCAGATTATATTTTGCCCCCATTTTTTTCAAATAGTAACATTGTCTGTTACTAGCATCTAGTCACATATTTGTTAAATTAATGATAAGGCAAATGCATGTCAAATTGGGACATGCAAGTGCATTTACCACATTGTCAAATTTTTGTTTAAAATACTGATCCATCTCTGACTAAGACAAACAAAGAAAATAATACACCAATATGTAAAATATTTCCGTTTCCTAACACCCTAGTCAACAAAACTTATGATCTCCATTCCGATCGTGTTCTCTCGACCAGACCCTTTCAAAAAATGTCAGTAGATTATAGAGTGTTTTTCATGATCCGACTTTTACCGATTCTTAAGTTCAACGAATTCTTTAAAACTAAGACCTTTTCTCAAAGAGTCACTAATTTTTACTCAGAAAACTTTATCTGTTTTTTAAATTTGAAGTACCTCATAACCTTATCTCAATGTGGGTTGCATGAGGTAGAAATTCTTCTTCTTTTTCTTCTTCACTGGCTTTACAACTTGGGGGAGTCTTCTCGCTTGCGCTTCTTCTTCTATTTCCTATTGTTGTACCCAATTCTAGATAAATCGGCTTCAACATCATCCTTCCATCTTTTTCTTGGTCGGCCTACTGATCTTCTACTATCTGGTCTTTCAAAAAACACTGTCTCTAACCCTTTGTCATTCTCTGATCGTACCACATGACCTGCCCATCTTATTTGGTTTGCCTTGATATGTCTAACTATGTTTTCAGTTCCATACAGAGTCACCAATTTAGCATTGCGGCGTCTTCTCCAATCCCCTGTGAATTCATTTCTTTGAGGGCCAAATATTATTCTGAGAACCTTTCTTTTAAATACTAGAAGCTTATTGATTTCCCGCTGGTTGAGAGTCCACGTTTTACTGCCGTATGTAATAATTGGGCGAATAATCGACTTGTACAGTGTTAATTTAGATTTTCTTGCTATCCTTGCTGAGACCTTTTTTTCTATGTGGTTGTCCGCTGTGATTATCGCCCCAGGTATTTAAACTCCTTTACTACTTCGAAGTTGTGATCATTAATACTGATGCTATGCCTAACTCTTGGTCTTGGATTTTTGGTCATTACTATGTATTTCGTCATTTCTTCATTTATTCGGAGACCCAGACTATATGTTTCCTCCTCGAGCTGTGAAAACACCTCTCTCACGTCTCTTGTAGAATTTGTGACTGTATCTATATCATCAGCAAAGGCCAGCAAAAGATTTGATCCTTGATCAGAAAATCCTGCCAAGGGGCCAAGGGGCCCCCCTGCCTAAGTCCTGAATTTATACCAAATGGCATCGATGTTCTGCTTCCTATCTTTACTTGCGCATATGAGTCTGTCACGCACATTTGCGTTAATTTAACTAATTTTCTTGGTATTCCCATTTCTAACATTTCTAGCCACAATGTGCTTCTTTTTATTGAATCAAATGCTTGCTGGAAATCTATGAAAATTTGGTGCACATCGCGATTTAATTCCCAGTTTTTCTCTAATATTTGTCGGATGGTAAATATCTGATCTATAGTTCACCTTCCAGCACGAAAGCCGCATTGGTGGTCGCCTAAAGTATGTTCCGAATATGGTGTGAGTCTCTTTAGCAAGATAATTGATAGCACTTTATATCATGTGCTAATAAGCGATATGCCTCTATAGTTTCGGAATTGTTCTTGGTTTCCTTTCTTATATATGGGAATTATAACACTTTCATTCCATTCTTTAGGTATTTTCTGTTGTTGTCATACTCTCAGAATGATGTCATACAATTTTTGGTGTAAAAGATTTCCTCCATTTTTTAACAACTCTCCATTTATGCCATCATTTCCTGGTGCTTTATGATGTTTTAGAGACGCGATCGCATTCTTTACTTCCTCAAGTGTTTTGGTGCTGATATTTAGATATCTGCAGAATGAAACGTAATATCTGCTTCCTTCGTCTCACTTTCAATATTTAGTAAATTCCGAAAGTATTCCTTTCATCGTTCGACGATTTCCGTTTCTATCATTATAAGTTGACCTACTTCATTTCTCATAAGCTGTGTTACTCCAACACTTGCACCTTTTCTGACTGACTTGACTTCACTAAAGAATTTCCTTATTTGATTCATCTCGCCACTTCTGTCCATTTCCCGGATTAGCTGTTCTAAGAAGCTCCTCTTTTTAGTTCTGAATAGTCGCCGTGTCTATGCTCTTGTTCTGTTAAAATCTGCTTTGTTCTCATCTGTGGGGTCTTGTAGCATTTTCAATCTTTTTTTTTTATTTTTATTTCTAGAATTTCCTCGTATGCTTTGTCAAACCATTTCCATTTTGGGCGAGTATTTTTTTTCAATGGTTTCCTTGGCTGCTTGTTTTATAACTGATACCATTTGCTACCATGCTTGTTCTAACTCTACATTATGCTCTTTCTCTCCCAGCAATTGGAATATGTTGCTTATTGCCACTTGATAATTCAGTTCTTTATTTGGTGTTTGTAAGGCTTCTATATTCCATATTTCTCGTTTTTATTGTTGTTCCAGTTTCTGTATTGATAATCGCGTTCTTAACTTAGATTTCAACAGAAAGTGATCGCTGTCGCTGTCAGCTCCTCTCATACTTCGCGAATTAATAATGCTACTAGAGTGTCTTGCGTCAATGAGGACATGACCTATTTGATTTCGTGTTCTTCCATCATTTGAAGCCCATGAGACCTTGTAAATGTCCTTTCTGTCGAATTGGGTGGATTTAACGATCATGTTATATAGATATTGCGAATTGTGTTAACCGGTGTCCATTATCATTTGTTGTGTCGTGCAAGCTATTCTTACCAATTACTTCTCTTAAATAATCTTTCTTACCTAGTTTAGCGTTGCAATCTCCCATCACTATTTTGACGTCGTGTTCTGGAGCAGCTTTATACTGTTGGTCTAATATTTCATAAAATATATCCTTCCTATCTTCTTCGGCATCTTCTGTTGGGGTATATATTGAGAATATTGTGAGATTGAACCACTTACCCTTGAGTCTAATACAGCAAATTCGTTCGTTTATTGGCTTGAAATCTATCACTGCTGATTTAAGTCTTTTTGCAATGACAAAGCCACATCCGTATTCATGTCTATTCTCACTACCCCCCAAAAGACTATAGTATCTTCCATTTCCAGAATTCCTGTTGCTGTCCGGGTTATTTCGTGTATTGCTGTTATAGCCATGTTATATTTTTGTAGTTGTCTAATGGCTCTCGTCGCTATCCCAGGTCTGTGCCAACTTAACACATTCCACGTTCATATGCAAATGTCCTTATTTCATTGCGACTGTCGTTTATATTTTGTATCCGTCCTGTTCCGAGACAGTAGTTTCCGTTTCGTGGCTCCAAATTTTTACATGTATGGAACGCCAGCCCATAGCACAACCCCTTTTTCGGAGGACCATTTCACCCGCTCTCGTCAGTTCCCGACCCGGGTTGGATACCGATCTCCAACTGGGCTGCTCGGTTTAACAGAAGGCACCATCGTGAAGGTGAGAGTCGGATTTGAGTAGAAGAGGCTAAGTGGAGTAAACTGGAAGCAACTCCATGTTTTCGCTTTTTACCCATTTACCACCCAGGTAAATGGGTGTCAGTAAAGATGCCAAATATAATGTTTATCGACTAATAGCAAACCTACAGTCCACCTTAACAAAACTGTCTATCCCTCTTTCATCGTATCTCCAAAATTCATTAAACTTTGTGAAAAAAGTAGTCGTTACAATATTTAAATATGACTTAAAGTAAGAGTAAGTAGAACATCACTAAGGATCCCTTAAAGATTGGTAATGTACTAATCAAATATGAAGAGACTCCCCTGCTCCTCTGGCCTCTGGCAAAGCTCATCAAATTTCTCCAAGCAAAGATTCTCTTTTTCGAAATATTAGGGTATCCATATCTAATATCGAATACCTTAGATCAATAAAGAAAGTAGCTATGTGACTCTTTAACCAATACTGGTGCTTTCAAAATGTACAACTTGTTCCTTATATAAACCGTTTTAGCCTTATTCTAAAGGTAATCATTTGATACCCTATCTAAATGGCGCAACACTTTTTGCCTCCCCCAGTATGTTCAATTTTTCAAATGTAAAAAACAATATTATATTTTTCGCTATATCAACTCCTATAATTCTTAAAACCCCGACATTTAATTCCCACCGTCTATAAATACATACAGACATTTTTGGAATAAGCAAAAGAAAAATCTCGCTTTTGACGTCGTCTCTCCTGGAGTCTTCCCGGTCTCCCAACTCTGAAATCTCAAAAACTTTATAATATATAAGTGCTTTGTCAGTATAAAGACATGTTACAAAAAAAATAACGTGTACAATATGATAAAGCTTCTCGAAATCGTTTACGACAAATCAAAGTTATATGAAACTTACCGCGTGTAATAACCTACTTACTACCGCGAGTGTATACAACTATAATATTGGTAAGCGATTTATGAACTTAATCCAACTATTGTTTGTATTATATTATATTGACTATCCTAATTCTTTTGAACCACAACTATGGATTGAATTATTTTAATAATTTCGTATATGTACCTGAGTCCTTAATTATACACAGACACTTTCGTATGTTTTATCCCAATACCACTTGTAATATTATTGAACAAGTTACAAAGTTTTTAATTTATTTATTTCCGTTAATCGTTTAAATTCCTACCAAATTTTTGAACACCACTACCATTTAACTGTTTAACTAAATTTAACTGTTTAACTAAATGTCTTTTTGTTATCTGTATCATTGTCTTATTAATTATTTCGTGTTGCCTTCAATCACATTGAAAAAATCAATTATTAATTAATACAAAGGTAAACAACTGTCAGAGACAACTTTTATTAAAAATTTCCATTTGCACATTTAAACGTGATAAAATAAGAAAAACAAGTTATACAGGCGCTTTCTAGAGTTCGTATGTCTGCAAAATCAATCAATGTTTTATAATTCACTGTTTTCAATAGATGAATATAAAAGAACAGGAATTAATAATTATTTAATGTTTGCTTAGAGGTTTAAAAAGGCGATTTATTTAATCTAAATAATAAATATCAATATTTTTACAAATATATACATATATATATATATATATATATATATATATATATATATATATATATATATATATATATATATATATATGTATATATATATATATATATAACATAAACAGATTTTTTTAAATCTCTAGAATTTGACAGTGTGTTAATATTGTTACGAAATTAATAAAAAAAAACGTCCAAAGATGTAGGTCGAGAAGAGTCCAAAAATGTAAAGATATACAGTGTATTTCATTAAAAAAGAAAAGTTTTTGTTCCACCGTGTTAATATGAGTGACCCTGTATGTATGAATATAATTTCTATATATTAAGTACGATCTTATATATGCTTAAATTGTTACCTAAATATTGTTTTTCGTATCTCAATTAATATTGATATTGATTATTTCTGTTCTTAACAAATACGTCACTGTCCATTTTTAACAAATAAGATATTTAATCAAATAAAAGGCAGATATCGAGCACAGTTTTTGTCAAATCTTGCCCAAGTACTTTCGCTCTCAGAGAATCTTCAGGGGCACCTGATATAAGCCAAGACACGTTTTTTTAACTCAAGAAAAATTAATTACCTTCGAAAAAACTCGAATTAGATGGTTGATAAAAAAACTTTTGTAAACCATCAACTTTCAAATCAATCCATCAAAGTTAATTAATTTTCCTTCGGTTAAAAAAACGTTTCTTGGTTATTTCGGATGCTCCTGAAGATGCTCTGAGAGCGAAAGTACTTGGGTAAGATTTAATAATAAACTGTGCTCGATATCTGCCTTTTATTTGATTACAGTTCATTTATTCGAGCATTCAACTATATATCACTTTAAATAAGATATCCTAGAGATTATACTAGAGATCCATAAATATTAAAAATTGCTTACCTTTCCATAAATATCATATATATTATTCTGCAGTGATTCTCTTCTTTTTATTGTATATGGATCTACTTGGTCCTCTGTGTCTAAACTAGCGACTATACTTTTCTTCTTTTGTACTTTTTCCACCGAGGTGCTGCTGGGTTCATCATCTCCACTTTTGTCTTTTTTAGAACTAACTCTCACTATCGTCCTGTGATTATTTTCAGTACTCATTTTTACCACTACTTTTAGTTAATTAACTGATTCACTGATATGATTTGGGCGGATAACTTTAGTTAAACTTATTATTGATGCAAGTATTTACAGTTTTTAGCATATTTATATCTATATTGTTTCAAATGTAATACTAAAATAAATAGATTATTATTTTGCACAAATATAGACAATTTATGTACCTAAGTGACAAAGAAATCCAAACACCCATCATAAACTATATTATTTTAAGAATTTGCTTATCTTGGCAAAAACAATAAATGATTACAATTTCAGCCATATTGGTCTAGTTGTTTTTTATTGATTTTTTCTTCTAAATTTGCTAACCACTTAAAATTTTAACTTTAAAGTTTAGTGCCGATTAAAATTTATCAGTGTGTGTTTCTTGGTTTTTTCGTCGTTTACAATGACTGAAGTATAAAGATGCCCAAATTTACATCAACTGATTGATTTCAATAGGGGGCGGATAGTTGGCCTAAGAAAAGCCTGTCTTTCTTTTTGAGAAGTTGCGCATAGATTTTACAGAAGATTAGACACTGTGTTATGTTAGGTAGGACGTTAAAAGGCCCAAACGAAGATCAAGTCGCACAGGAAGGCGCCGTTTCTGCGATTACCGTTCCCGCGTCTACTGAGAGTATAAAAGCAGCCACACAGGATAAGACCGGTCGTCACTCGACACTGAGGAGTAGGCAGATTGACACTTCAGTGCTGTTTGACGGTTCCTGTATCTCTACAGAATAAGATACTGGTACGTCACGAGAGAGAGAGAGAAGTAGGTATATTTGGACCCCGAACTCAAACTGAACCATATCCCTCTTGATAATGGCACCAAAATGGGTGTTGAGTTATATTCTCAACGCGGTTCTTCCCGAGATCTTCATTCCCGAGTAATTTTCATTTAATTTACCTGACTGCGGAAATTTATCCGAACATATATATATATATATATATATATATATATATATATATATATATATATATATATATATATATATATATATATAATATATACACAGCCGAAGTATTACTACGGTTCACCAGAAATTAGTCTCTTAGACTCTTAGAAACAAGAAGAGGCAGCAGTAATTGAAAAGATAAAAACAAAAGAAAATAGATCACTGTACTGATAAAATGGTCACAAATATTTATAATGCAGCTCGAATGATTATGCTAATAAAAGAGTTGAGTTTGTTTAAATAACTCCATTTTAATTAAATTTTAGACGGAAATTTTGAGAAACCGAAACCAGGAACAAACAGAATTGAGGTAAATCAGTTTTACTAAAGAACTATTTTATGCTAAAGCGTTAATCCAAAAGTTTGTTAATTAAAATATTTCTAAGAAATATTATATGCACCAAAGAAATACCGCGTTTAAATGTGTATTTCAAAGCTCCGATATAAAAGGTATGAACCAAGAAGAAAAACATGTATTTCGAAGGAGTGTTTGTTTGTATTTATTTTGTTTATTTTACGTAAAGTTAAAATGATTTTAATTAAGTTTTTAATGGATAATTCACCAACTAATATTAGAAGTTAAAGTCATCAAAGAAATGTACACAAACAGAACCTTTTAGAACTAGATTTTAGTTGAACAAAAGCAAAAAAAGTAACAATGTACCACTAATGTAACGTGTCATTAATAATGCAATTTTTTCCATTACGCTTATTTTTATAATCAATTGATTTATAATGTTAGCATAACCACTATTAAGGAAATGTCTAATATAAAGTAACTATGTATATCGTTTTTTGAAATTATGTTATATCAAAAGACAACACATCGATTTAGTTAAGTGGCAATTTTTAAACTAAAAATATTTCTCATATCTATAAAAAAGTTTTGAAAAAGTATACTCGAACTTAATCAAAAAAGTACACACTTAAAACAGAATCAAAATGAAAATAATAATATGCATGTATTTTTTCTACAAAACAAAGTGGTTTCATGAATGAAACCAGTAAAAAAAGAAAGAATCAAAACAACAAACAAATCACACATTGAACTAATTCTAAAAATAGTTTTTAATTTGACTATATTTAATAAATCAAAACCTCGTTAAACAATTAATCTTTACTAAGATATATTGTTATATAAAAATATATGTTCATTAGAAAAATTCAGAAGAGTTGCAGGAGAAAATAATCAATACACTTGCCCATTTAAACCGAAAATATCAAATCCAAATTACTAAAAAAATTGTAAGAATCTCGTTAATAAACTGGTAAGAGACAATAAATTGTGTTTGATGTGGTTGTCAGAGTATTGGGGAATTCAAGTAAAACAACAAGCAGTGAAAAATTAAGGTGGAACGGATTTGTAACAATGACTAGATAAACTCACAGGTGCCATATGTGCTGCAGCCAATTGGGTTATTATAACCCAATATAACATAAATTTAAGTTTCCATGAGTAATGAGTTGGCAAATTCTCATATACGCATGCGGATGCGAAAATTTTACTTCGATTATGGACATACTGTTCCCGGTTAGTTATCCATTTACATCGGCATATTGCCATATATATTCAATACTTTAAAGTATAATATTGAATAAAATTATAATACTAGCAGAAAAACAACGAGGTTTTAGGTCAGGAAGATCATGCACCGACGCTATACTTGTAATGAGGTAAGCGCAAGAAAAATTATTAGAATACCATAAACCGACATATCTATGTTTCGTGGACCTTAAGAAGGTATTTAATCAAGTCAAGTTAAGGGACGTTATCCACTTATTGTACGTAAGAGAGATACCTATAGAAATAATAAAAAACGATAGAAAAAATATTTACCAAAACAACACAATAAAATTAAAGTAGAAGAAGAACTAACTGACCCTATTAAGGGTAGCAATGGAATAAGACAGGGAAATTCCCTGAGTCCTCTATTGTTCAACCTGATTATGGATGAAATAATAAAAAAAGTTAGATTTACAAGAGGATACCAAAAGGGAGAAAAGCAGCTTAAAATAATCTGCTATGCAGGCAACGCAATACGATTCTCTAAGAGTGAATATGCTTCACAATGTATACTGCACTAATTTAGTATAAGCACCAGAAAATTTAACATGTTAATTTCCCCAAAAAAGACAAAATGCATGGTTATAACAGCAAAGATGTAAATTGGAGCTGGAAGGTCAGATAATAGAATAAGTGATGCAGTTTAAATGTCTAGGCATCACATTATCTAGCTACGGAAAGCTTGAAACAGAAGTGGAAGATCAAGCGAAAAGAGCAGAGAGAGCCGCAGGTTACCTGAATGAAACAATATGGAGTAATAAAAATATCGAGATAAAAATGAAAGGCAGAATTTACGAAACACTCATCAGACCATCAGACCAATGACATACGCGGCAGAAATACAACATGACACAGAGAGGACAAAAAGACTGTTAGAAACAGCAGAGATGAAAACACTTGGAAAAATTGATGGTAAAACAAAATACGACTCTACGTCGTATTTTGCAAGGTAGAGAACATCAAGAACTGTGTAATATTCCCTTTACATGCAGCCATTGCTGCTGCTACTTACGTTGCCACTGTCCTGCCCGAAATAATTCCACGGCAGCATTTAAGGCAAATGATTGTTTCCATATAGATAACTGCTGCATTAGTGTACCATCAGCACTGGAGGGCATAGAAATTGATTCGGCAACAGCTCCGTATGTTTTAAATTTATAAAATTATCTTAACGTTTTAAAAACAAATAATGTAAAAAAAAAATGTCGATGTTGAAAAAGACGATGGTGGATGACAGCTATTCATCGCAACCGAACGGTGTAAGTCTTTTATTTGGATAATAATCTGAAAATGACTACAAACATTTTTTTTATAGGGGAAATATAACAAACTTTTTCAATTAATTGACTTGTGAAGAAACTGGAGAATTTTTTAACTTTTGTAGAATGTCACGCAGAGATTTTGAATTTTTTGCTTCAGAAAATTTAGCCCATGATAACAAAACAGGCTAAAGTAAGAATGCCAATAACACCGAAAATACGCTTGGGTATTTTGGGTTAACCATTATTGCAATAATGGTTAACTTTAACTTACTTATAGCAACAGTTGCTATCAACAAGTCTTCACAGACAGTTTGTCCAAGGACTAGCAACCCCAGTGGAGTCTTACGTTGCCATGTGATCAATTCCTTTTATAACTTTAATATCATAGTTTTTAAATATCAAAGATGTAACTCAAAGTTAATAAAACTACATTTAAAGGATTTTTACCCACATATTTTGTGGCTTCAAATATGTACATCTAGATAGCACTTATAACCGAATAGTTATTCCGAAAACGTTTTGTGATGTAGCCGGATATGGTTTTTTTTTATTAATATACCTTTTATAAAGAACATTTTTTAAATAAAAATTTTAAAAGCGCTTAACTTACCACCGGATGCCCAATTACCTGGCAGAGAATAGGATATACCTTATGTGTTTCTAGGTGATGGAGCTTTTGCATTATATAGAAATATGATGAAACCTTTTCCAGGAAATCACGATATTGGCACGAATTAACAAACATTTCACTACAGATTTTTAAAGCAGTCATGTAATTGTTGAAAATACTTTTGGTGTATTGATATCTATTTTTAAGAGTTAAAAAACCGATAGAAGTCGATGTAAGCAAGGTACCGATTATAACATTGATTTGCATTTTATACCATATTTTCTTAAGAAAACATTCTTTAAATTTGTACAATTATTACCATTCAGAACGGGGTATTTATTGAAGGCTTTTGGAGGCAACATAATACAGGTTTATCTGCCTTAAGAAATATACAATCTGTAGCCAGACAAGCAACAACTACCGCTCTATAATTTTATAATTTTTTCTTATTTTTCTTATTAATTGACTACGTTTTTTAATCAGATTAATAAGTATAAAGTCAAAAAAAAATAATAGTTAAAACATTAATTTTTTATGTGTCATCCACATCATAACCTGTTTCCAAAAAACTTTCCAATAATTTAAAAGCAAACCAAATGGGGTAAAAAACCTCATCAGCACCAACTTCAGATCTAATTGATACTTTTTTCTTTTTTATAAGGGGTTGGAATGTTGCTATTGGTGACTTTTGTTTCGATTTCAGTTCTTCTATTGAGGTGTTTTCCAAATTTATGTTGATCTTTTTCCACAAATCAATTACTTTGTGCTTTTTGATGTGGTCTTTATGTGAGGAATCCCACAACAATCCCTCACTAGTATATAGCTCTAAAAACTTCAGCACTTGGTCATTGCTCCACTCAACCATAGTTAACGAAAAATTTACCAAACAATAAACAAATAAGTTCGTGCACCGACAAGACAGCGAGCAGCATGTAAACAGTCACTGTCACTCGCACTTCAAGTCCTTTGATTTACGTTAAAAAAACCGCCAACAAAGTTAGCGTACGAGAGTGTACGACAGTGACAGTGGCATGAGTAATGGCAGCGCGAGCGACGTATATTCATACTCTAGCTGCCAACTTTCCTGTTCAATTCTCTGCTAACTGCCGCGGAAGTGAGCTGCATGTAAAGGAAGTATAAGAAATAGAAGAGTAGAATATAACGATCATATAATCTGAATGACAACAAATAGAGTACTAAAGAGAAGAGACATTTCCCCAATAGGAAAACTAACAGTAGCAAGACCACAAAAACGATGGAACGACAAATTAATGGAGGCATATTGTAAAACAGAGTCATGTCTACAGAAAAAGAAAAAGAAGAAGAAGAAGTATGTTATCGACAACTTACGCCCAACCACTGTTTGGTGTTAAGATTAGTAGTCCAAGTACTCCAAAAGTACACTGAAGAGGGACTGATATAATAAAGTCCGAAAACGTCCTGAACTATTATATTTCATTTGGATTTTTAATTTAATTTTTTAATTAAATATTATACCACTTACAACAGAAGTTTTTATTTCGACGTTTGAGTTTTTTATTTCTTTAAAATCTTCTAGTCTTTTTTATAAATATCTAACACAAATTATTACCTTCGAGTTAAAAATAAATTGGAATTTTATTACCACACTTACTTAGTATGGAACTAGACCATCGATATGAAAGACCAAAGCCATATTATGAAAATCCAGCAATAAAGGTGAGCACATAAATTAAAGTCGAGATCTACGGCAAGCACTGTCGAAAAAATGAAGCTGTATATCACATTTGATTTTATGAAAAACAAAGTTGACGAAATTACTACATAAAATGGGTAATTTACAACCAAGGTGACCGATAATGTGAATGAAAAAGACGTAGATATTTATAGATACATGTATACTTAAAATATAAAAGAAACAACCAGACGAGAGAATTTTAATTAAAATGATATTTTTAAAAATAACAGAGAGGAACATAGTGGGGACATTTAATTAACTCATTCAAAACATCGATCTAATAGGAAAAACAATCATATATGACATCCTAACAAAAATAAAATAAAATTGGATATAAGTCAAGATCGTAAGATGGTTTCTCTTTCGCTCTCTTTCTCTCTCTCTCTCCCACACACACACACATACACACACACACACACACACCTACCCACACTCTCGCTAACTCAAATGTCTTCTTATCCTTATGGCGCTACAACCCTTTGTAGGTCTTGGTCTGCTTAACAACGTTCTTCCATTCTGCCCTGTTCTTCGTTTATCCTAAATGTTATAACATTTTATCCGTGGTCTAGTTTTGTTTGTCTACTAAAAATGTATTGATGGTCCCACAGACGAGAACCAAGTGACCCAGTATGTTTCCTTATCGTATCTTCTTCTAATAATTATCTGTTAATTTTATTAGAGAAAGGATTATGTATTTATCTAATTGAAGAATCTATTGCAACGGGTTGAATGACCAATATCTATGCCATTAAAAAAAATTCTGCCGTATCGGATACTTTTCTTCCCCTTTTCCTAATGTTCATGGTTTTAAGATCTTCCTTTACATCGTCTATCCACCTTTTTCGGGGCCTTTCTCTTGTCCTATTTCCTTGTGGTTTTCATCTCTGGATTACTTTTACAGCCCGACTATCTGATAGTTACCAAGCCAGTTTAACCTTTGTGACTTTACAAATCTAACGATATCTGCGCTCTGCATTAATTCATCCACCTCATAGTTCATTTTTATTCTCCACGAACCATCCCTACAATGAGTTGATCCAAATATCTTTCTTAATATTTTGCGCTAAAATTTTTTTAAATGATTCTCTCATCAGTAGTTCTAAGGGTCCACGTTTCACATCAATATTTGATGACTTGCCTAATTACTGTTTTTTAGGTTCTAAGCTTAGATTCACTATTCAGTAACTTACTTTTCATTAAATCTTTGCATGAATAAAAGCACTTTACCGATAAGAATCCGTGCTTGTATTTCTTGACTGATGTTGTTGCAGTCATTTATTATTAAGCCTAGGTGATAAAAGATAGAGCCATATTCGTAGGTATGGTTGTCTATCTGTAGATTTTCATGTAGATTCGACTTTCTGCTCTCCATATATTTTGTTTTTCTTTCATTTGTATTTAGACCAAATGCAGCGGCGTCCCGTTTCAACTATATAGCTTTTTCACTTAATACCCTTCTATATATAATGGCTATACACCCCAGCGTTGGGTTAAACCGCGAATGCTTTCTAGATCCTATTTCTTGGGTGGATCAGTCCCTTTTATTTATGTTATCTTTTTAACGATATCTTTCAATTTTTTCCTGTCTCTAGTTTTTCCTCTCCATTCTCTGACTCCTGACCTTTAGAGGTCTTCTTCAACTTCTTGCAGCCACTTTGATCTTGGTCTTCCCCTTTTCTTTCTTCCTCCTGGATTCAATCAATACCCTTCTATTGCGACAGATTATGGCAACATTATCAGCATATGCGCATATTGGAGTAAATCTTGTATTAATACAGCCGCTCATATCTAGTTTTCGGGTAATAACTTCCTAAGTTAGATTAAAAAGTGTTGTTGATAAGGTATCACCTTGACTAACTTCATTTTAAATATCAAATGCCTTTGTCATATCTCCATCTATTCTCACCATGGCTATGCAATCTCCCAAAGTCATTTGTATAAGTTTAATTAACTTTTTTGGTATTCTTAACATGGATAGTTGGTTTAATATTTTTTGTCAATCTAGTCCATCAAACGCTTGTTTCAAATCAATACACAATTCGTAAAGTGGTATGTTACATTCAGCACAGTTTGCATGTATAGCTCTTAACATATATGTATTTGATCTATATTTGACCTTTTTGGTCTAAAACCATATTGGTACCTATTTAACATTTAACATTGTTGTGTCCCTATAATTTTTTACCCTATATTTTGAACTTTTGTACGTTTGTAATTTTGTACCTATAATTTTGCCCCTTGTACATAGGAAATATCATTCCTGCTTTCCAATTATCTGGAATGACTTCTAGTGCCCATATGTCGCATAGTAGTTTATGTATACGCTTCCATAGCACATGTCCACCGTTCTTTATCAGTTCTGCAGTTATTCCATCTGTGCTAGGTACTTTGTTATTTTTCAGTTGTTCTATGAGGTATATAGGTTTTTCAATGTTGGTTCCTTAACTAGTTGTTCTGTTGTGTGATGAACTATTTCTTCTTCTTGGTTTTGTTCTTTTTCTTGGTTTAAGAGCTCTTGAAAATGCTCCTTCAACCTTTTTATTAGTTCCGTTGTTGTCCCGTTTTTGTTCTTGCACACCTTTATTTTTGTCATGTTTCCTTAGTTTATCGCTTGGTTTTCTTTGTAATTTGTAATTTGCTGTATTTTCTATTTAACATTTCTCCGTTTTGCTTTCTACATATTTTCCTTGTATTTCTTCTTAATTCTACATAAGACCTTCTATTCAATTGGGAATTCTTTTGTAAATATTTCTGCCTACATGTATTTTTGGCATCTATTATTTGTTGGTAATCTTGGTCAAACTATTTCTCGTTCCATTTGCTTGAGGTTTTGCCCAATGTTTCCCTTGCTGTATTGGTAATTTTCGTTTTATTTTCTGCTGGTACTAATCCTTCTTCTTACGATTTTTAAATATATATGCCAAACCCAATATGGCTTATCATAAAACCCACTTTAAAGTCTTCACCCACGCCAACGCAAATATATGTCTTGCAAATTCCTACTTCAGTTTTGTGACTTACTTTTTATTTGTTTTTTACGTAGCAGTCGTTTTTTATTGTGTCCTGTAAAGTATACCTAGCATCACTCGTTCTATTGTTGTGTGTATCTTTTAAAGTCTTAATGTTATTTTCCTTATAAGTATCCAAGTTTAAACTCTATATCTGAATATTGGGAAGATACATTGAATAAACACCAGATATTTCGGATACATAGCTAATTTTTTTGTTTTCAATTTATATTCAAGTTAATTACAATCCATCCTCGTCTTATTTTCCTATCTTTCTTTATATTTATATGTTTCATTCATCGTGATCGGTTGAATAAGATGACTATATCCTACATTTTCTAATCGTTATATCTTTATTGATTATTCCAATGTGTGTACTATGCATTGGTTTATTCATGTATGGCCTATAATGTTGACTTGTGGGGAAACTCTAGGAACTCTTCTACAGTTTTTATAACTCAAAAGAGAATTCTTAGATTGATATTCAATATTGACAATAGACAATCATGTCGTAAATATTTTATTGAACACAAGACTGTTGACTTTCCATGCTTTATATATTTATAAGTGTATTATTCACGTCAAAACTAAATTTCAAAATTTTACCCTCAACTCTGACTTTCATAATTAGCCGACAAGACACGAGAGATTGATGTGCAAAGACCCCACAACTCTTTTTGAAACTAGTCCTGATTTTGCAATATCTACATTCTACAATTGTTTGCCACTTAATATGAGAAATGAAAATAATATTCAAAAATTTAAAAATAAATTAAAACCATGCTTGATCCAATTATGCGTTTACAACCTAAATTATTATTTTGACTTAATAAAAGGCTACACGGAATGAGGACCGACGGGGTTCAGAGACGCTCTATATTGCATATATTTTTTTTTATATTGCATATCTTTTTTTTATATAAATCTATATTTTTGTTGATTATGTTTTATGTATGACTTGTCCTATTGTGATCTCATTGGATTAATAAAGAATATTCTATTCTATTCTAGTCTCTATATATATATATATATATATATATATATATATATATATATATATATATATATATATATATATATATATACAAGGTATATACAAGGTGCTCTATAATTATGTACATTAATTTCTAAAGCTCATAGTACGTCCAAAAATAAGGGTACTTCTTTATGTACACTTTTTTATAAAACTGAATAATAAGTGAGATACAACCCTTTAAAGGGGTGAATTGAAATTCTTATTTTTTCAAATATCTTCCAAACTGTTTTAAATACTGAGTTCATATTTTGGGAGTGATTATAAGACATTAGGATAATTAATTTCATGTCACCACCTAAAACATCCTATATTAATACAGGGTAGTTTTGGAGGGTAAATGGGTGTTATTGCGTCACATGTTTTTTAATTTTTACATATTTTAAAAAAATATTTTAAAAATTGTTTCCTTAGACTTTTCTACGCAAAAAAGGTGCTCTTGTAATATTTCGATAGATATCACCGTTTTCGATTTATTTAAACTCGAAGGTATACATGTATTTTATTGTAATCGTTACATTTCTTAATATTCATCAAGTATGCTTTGGAATTGACACTTGTGTTAGCAATAGTATTACAAATTAATGGAAAACTTAATTAATACTTAACATTTAATTAATGGCGAAAATAATATTGTACAACAACTGTTCAAAATGTCCTCCATTTTGTTAAATACATAATCTAATTCTTTTATTTAGCGAACGCATTAATCTATTTAATGTTACTGGATCGTTTTGTAAATCGGTAAATACTTGTTCAATTTTGTCTCTTAACTCATTTACTGTATTAATTGGAGTGTTATACACTTTTGATTTCAAATAACTCCATACTGTAAAGTCCATTGGATCACAACTACGAGCAGGCCAATGAATCGGTGCATCCGCACCCCGGCCTATGCACCTATTAGGGAAATATTCATGTAACCACCTTCTACAAATTCTTGTGTAATGTGGTGTAGCACCATCATGCATGAAAAACATGTTTCTTCGTATTTGTAATGGAATATCTTCCAAAATATCATGTAAAATATTGTCTAGAAAATTGTAATACATGTTACCATTTAAATTTCCGGGAAAGATGTGGTATCCTATAAAACTATTTCCTAAAGTAGCTGCCCAAACGTTTATCTTGAACGTGTGTTGGAAGTGAGTTTCCATTGTAGCCCTTGGATTTTCTTCAGCCCAGAAGTCACTATTTCTAGAATTGAACATACCTTGTCTTGTAAATGTGGCCTCGTCTGTAAACAGAATGTTGCTTAAAAAATTTGGTGCAGTTTGAACTTTATTTTGCAATACTTCACAAAAATCAACTCTAAGTGGCATATCGTCAGGTAACAATTCCTGCACTTGTCGATAGTGGTAAGGATGTAATTGCTCTTCATGCAGAACTCTTAAAACACTTTGATGGGAAATATTCGTTCTTAATCCTAACCTACGTGTACTTATTTTGGGGTCATTTATTACAGCATCCAATATTTGCTGTTCAACGCAAACATTTCTTGCTTCTCTACGACGACCAGCATCTGTATTCCTTCTTTGAAGACAACCGGTTTCTCTCAGTCGTCGTTCAGTACTTACAAAAGTCCTGGCATTGGGAATATTTCTGTTCGGATACTTTTATCTGTAGCGTCTTACAGCGGCAGCAGCATTTCCCGAACATTCCCCTAATACTAAAAGTATGTCTGTCATCTCAGAATTTGAATAGTGTGCCATATTGCGGGCAAACAAATTTAAAAATATAGCGACAGAGACGTGTTAAACAAATTTCACTGTCGAGTACAATAAAAGTGTAGATAAAATAATTTAATTGTTATTAAACGTTACTGACAATTCATAGACTACTTGAGATTAAAGTGTTGTTGCTAACACAAGTGTCAATTCCAAAGCATACTTGATGAATATTAAGAAATGTAACGATTACAATAAAATACATGTATACCTTCGAGTTTAAATAAATCGAAAACGGTGATATCTATCGAAATATTACAAGAGCAGCTTTTTTGCGTAGAAAAGTCTAAGGAAACAATTTTTAAAATATGTAAAAATTAAAAAACATGTGACGCAATAACCCCCACTTACCCTCCAAAACTACCCTGTATTAATATAGGATGTGGTAGGTGGTGACATGAAATTAATTATCCTAATATCTTATAATCACTCCCAAAATATGAACTCCGTATTCAAAACCGTTTGGAAGATATTTGAAAAAATAAGAATTTCAATTCACCCCTTTAAAGGGTTGTATCTCCCTTATTATTTAGTTTATAAAAAAGACATACAGTACATAAAGAACATAAAGAAGTACCCTTATTTTTGGACGTACTATGAGCTCTAGAAATTAATGTACATAATTCTGGACCACCTTGTATATACTGATATATACTGATGCTCATGTCTTACATCAACTTTGGTGAAAAATTTTGGTGAAATATTATCCCCTTGTCTTACTTCTCGACCTAAGCTGAATTGTTGTTCTTGATGACTTCTGCTTGATGATTCTGATCATGAGTTTATTATTCCGAAATTCTCAGGTTATTCACTTGTTCTTAACTTACTTTAACCCCTTGTCGGTCAAACCTATATTCTTTGTTATTTAATTTTAATTGCATGGTGAAGTATTTAGATCAAATTTATTGATTTATTAAATTTTATTTTATTTATTTCTGTATTAGTATAGGTGTAATTATTTATGTTGCTTGCAGGTATGTATTTTATATATTTTTTATTTTGTTTTACATAATAACCTAATAAAAAGCGATCTCAGTTTAGAACTAAGACAAAGAATGGTTAAGTGTTATGTTTGGTCCGTACTTTTGTATAGTGCAGAAGTGTGGACGCTAAAAGTATAGATCATGAACAAAATTAAAGCATTGGAAATGTGGGTTCGTAGACGAATGCTGAAGATACCTTGGACACCAAGGAAAACTAATGAAAAAGTACTAAGGAGCGTCAACAAAGATATAGAACTGCTAAGGAATGTTAAATATCGAAAAATGTCTTATCTGGGACACATAGTAAGGGGAAGTCGATATAAAATATTACAACTGATCCTTAAATGCAAAATAGAGGGCCGTAGAGGTGTAGGAAGGAAAAGGGTTTCTTGGTTGAGGAACATTCGAGAATGGACTCAGATATCAAATGCGGGACAATTATTCCATATTGCAGAAGATCGAGAAGCTTTCGCAATGGTGATCGCCAATGTCCGATAATTCTGATATGGCACGCGAAGAAGAAGAAGAAAATGTGATTACCAATACAAGTAGCTAGAAATCAATATTTTTATGATAAAATGATGAACTTAAGCAAATTCGAATATATAAAATAGCGAGAAATCAAAAAATATGGAAAGAGGAAATCAGTGCCAAATAATTCCTGAGAAAATTTAAAAATTATTATGATATTAATTAATATTTACTCACTGGTTTTATTTGCTTTTCATTAGCAAACCCGTATTAATTAATATTTGCTTTTAGTGTCTGTTATAAATGGGATATGAAATTGCACTTAATATTACCTATATAAAGGCGTGGAGGTCGCAACAGTAATATATTCATATATTCCATATAATTATTGAATATAAAACACGAATAGTTCAAAGACATATACACATTTAGGTGCATAAAAATGATCATTTTAAAAAGTTAACGATTTTGGTAAATATTTATTTTCAAATTTTGATAATTTTTTGCACAAACAGAAAAAAACCATAAAAAATTGTTACTCATCATTAGGATTTACGAACAAAACTATAGACAAGACGAAAAGCTCGGGTTCGTTCGGAAAAATGTTCATATGAAATTTTTTGCATAATCACTTTCACGACATTCCCCAAAATAAGATTCAAGGGGTCGCCCAGGCGAAAAGTTATTTTTTAAACAAATTATAACAATAAAATTTTTCGGCTGGTATAATTTTTTGCATTTTTTTGGACAATTCTGTACAAAATGGACCTCTTGTAATTTTTCTGTAAACTTGATCTTGATATAAAAATACTTAATTTTAGAAAATTGTTTTTTAATCGTTAATGAAGCACTTATGGCAGGATGGACGCTTGGGCTGCATCGTGTATCAAAGAGAGAAATAAGATTAGGGGTTATACACAAATTTTGCTGGTTTGAATTCTCATTGTACAAATAAGCGTACGCCCTGCCATGCGCGATTCATTAGGCTCATTCTTCTTCCCCGCGTGCCATATCAGAATTATCCGACGTTGGCGATCACCATTGCGAAGGCTTCTCGATCTTCTGCAATATCGAATAATTGTCCTGCATTTGATATCTGAGTCCATTCAAGAATGTTTTTTAAACATGAAACTTGTTTTCTTCCTACACCTCTACGGCTCTCTATTTTGCCTTTAAGGATCAGTTGTAATATTTTATATCGACTTTCCCTTACTATAAATATGTCCCAGATAGGACATTTTTCGATGTTTAACAGTCTTTAGCAGTTCACTATCTTTGTTGACGCTCCTTAGTACTTCTTCATTAGTTTTCCTTGCTGTCCAAAGTATCTTCAGCATTCGTCTATTAACCCACATTTTCAATGCTTTACTGTTGTTCATAATCGATACTTTTAGCGTCCACACTTCTACACTATACAAAAGTACGGACCAAACTTAGCACTTAACCATTATTTGTCTTAGTTCTAAACTGAGATGATTATTGCAAATAAATGACTTCATTTTCATAAAAGTAGTTTTAGTCATTGCTATTCTACGTTTTATTTCTATCTGGATCTAGTTGGTCCATTATCACAGTTCCCAAATATGTCGTTTTGTGAACTTTCTCAACTTGGACTCCGTTTAAGAGAAGCTTTGCATCGGGATGTGGGTCACGACTAAACACTAAAAATTTGGTTTTGTTTGAGTTTATTTTAATGCTTATTTCTTCTCCTACCTCGTGAATACGATCAAGCAGAATTTGGAGACCTTGGAGTTTGGAATTTGGAGACTTTTAATATTTTCTGACAGAATCAATGTATCGTCTGCATATCTAATCACATACAGTAGTTCCCCGTTGATTTTTATTCCGTATGGTTGTCTCTCAAGTGACTTTTTAAACAACTGGTCCGAGTAAACATTGAAAAATGTTGGCGACAAAATGCATCCTTGTCTGACTCCTCGTTGTATGGAGATTTCATCGGCGTAATTATCTCCAATTTTTACGATAGCAGTTTGATTCCAGTACAAATTTTTAATGACACGAATATCTTTGTCATCTATTCCGATATTTTTCAGTATTTGCATTGATTTTACATGCTGTACTTTATCGAATGCCTTTTCGAAGTCCACAAAACATGTAAATACATATTTTCTTTGGTCATGGCATTTTTTTAATAGGATATTAAGCGCAAAAAGTGCCTCCCTTGTTCCCATAGTATTTCTGAAACCAGATTGGGTATATTCGAGATCTTCTTCGCATTTGCGTCTAATTCTGTTGTGAAGTAATCTTAGGAAAATTTTAAGAGTGTGGCTCATTAAGCTAATTAATCGATATTCTGAGCATTTCCTTGCATTGTGTTTTTTAGGTATTGCGACAAAGATGGATTTGAGCCAATCTGTGAGAATCACTTCGGTGTAATATATTGAATTAAAAAGTCTTACTACTACTTTTATGTTATCATCCTCTATTCGTTTCAGCAACTTAGTTGGTGTATCATCTGGACCACAAGCTTTTCTTATTTTAGCATTATTTATAGCGTGTTTTACCTCGCATTTCATAATTTCTGGGCCGTCAGTACAGTTTTGGTAGAATTTGGCAATATTATTCCTGTCATCTTCTAACAACTCTAGATATATACAGCTGCCATTCTTCTCTTATTTCGTGCTTGTTTACAGTAATTTTGTTATTCTTGTCAACAAGTATAGAAGGAACTCGCTTTTTTAAATATGTTACTCATTTCTTTTAGTTTTTTGTCCACATTAAATAAGTAGTGTTTAGATATTACATCCTCCATTTCGTCACACCTTTCTCTCATCCATTTTTCTTTGGCTAATTTCATCTCCTTTTTTATTCTTCTCCGCAGGTGTCTATATTTTGTTTCATTACATTTTATCAGTCGACGTTATTCCATTAATTTCAAGATGTCATCTGTCATCCATTCATTTTTCTTGCTTAAGTTTAGGATTCGGTTCATTATTTTAGGTTTTTTAGATTATTATGATAAAAAAAAAAGATCTGTGGTATGTTTTCTCTTACGTTGGTCGTTTTCGAGTCACAAATAATTTAAAACTGCAAAAAAATGCAAAATTACGATTTTCAATGCTCAAAAACACAAGTAAAAATATTATTTTTGAAATCATCGAGTGCCTAAGCTCAAGTTTAAGCTTTCTTCTATTAGCTCCTGACGCAAATGCTGGGCTTATTTTATTTTAAAATATTGTATTAATTGTTAATGAAAAAAACGCAAAATGACGATTTTCAAGGCTCAAAAATACAAGTAAAAGATATTACTTTTGTAATTATCAAGTATTTAAATTCAAGTTCAAGCCTTTTTCTATCAGCTACCGATGAAAATTCTTTCGATTTTACTATTTTAAAGTATAGAAAAACTAAATTAAAGTATAGAAATCCAAATAGACTTACAGAACAAGAGCTATTAGCTGCTTTGGAAAACAGTGATGATGAGCACGATTGCGATTTGTTTGAATCGAGTGATGATAATTTTGAAATAGAAAAAACCGATTCTAAGGAGGAAGTCTATTTAGATGAAACAGGTAAAGTAAATTGTAGATATACTTACAATATTTGTGTTATTTATTAAAACCTTTTTGTAGGTATATTTAATCAAGAGATTGGGACGGTACATGAAGATGTTGCAGAGGCGGGACAAGAGGAGGTTTCGGAACCACAGTGGACCAACAGTCCCGGCGAAATGAATAAGTTTCAATTTACTAAAAGAAAGCAACTGCTGGAACCTACTTTTCTACTACTATTGAACGACTAAATAATAACTTTGGTCGTAACTGAAACAAACCGGTATGCCGAAGAAATATTTTGCAAGGAAGGGACTATAGTAAACTCGAGAATTACCAGATGGAAATCACTTGAAAAAGATGAGTTACTAACCTTTGCAGGTCTAGTACTGCATATGGGCACTATCAGACTCAACAGAATACAAGACTATTAGAAGAAGCACCCTTTGTTCAATTTGACTTGTTTTTCGGCATTTATGGGAAGAGATCGTGTCTTAGTGATAATCAGATGCTTGCATTTTTTGAAAAACTCATCCTACGGAGAAAAGTCAAAAGATAGACTAATGAAAATTAAACCAATGGTGGATTTTTTAAATAATATTATGGAAATTAATTTATTATACAGGAAAGGAACTATCTCTGGATGAATCAATGATTTTATTTCGTGGACGGTTAGTTTTCTGTCAATATATAAAGAACAAACGGGGAAAATACGGTATAAAACTCTATATGTTGACTGAACCTAACGGCCTCCTTTTGAAATCGTTGGTTTATACAGGCGCATAAGATGATCTAGGAAAAAATGTTCATACGACCAAAGTTGTTTAAGAATTATTAAAAAATTTTCTTGACTCAGGTCATTCCATTTATATGGATAATTTTTTCGTTCGAATTGGCTCGGCAGCTATCGATTCGTCGAACATACTGTAGCGGTACCCTGAATGTCAAAAGAAGGCATAATCCAGTAACTGTTTTGAAAAAAAAAATTAAAAAAAGGAGAGTGTCACATTATAAAAATGTAACAACTGAAAAATGGCGTAATAAACGGGATGTATTATTCATTATAAACGAACTTAACGCAGAAATGATAGAGTATGTTTACAATAGGGGGCGAGAAAGAACAAAGTCGGCTGCAATTTTTCATTATAACAAGCATATGGGTGGTACTGATCGTCAGGATCAGTTAAATGCTTAATATCCTAGTCAACGCAAAACTTTAAGGTGGTACAAAAAATTGGGAATCCATTATATGCAACTGATGCTCCTTAATTCCTATTTATTGTTTCAACAATACTCTGGTCGAGCAATGTCACTATACGATTTTAGATTATCAATTTTGGGTAGTCTTTTGATGAAAGAAGAACCAAAAGCAAATCCACCAAGGAAACGGAAAAAGCACGTACTGACAAAAATTTATTTGAAATGTGACGGCGGAAAAACCAAGAGGAAACGTTGCAAAATATGTTCTCAAAAAAAGATACGAAAATATACTACACACCATTGCGAAATTTGTTCTAATAAACCAGGATTCTGTAAAGAATGTTTCGACAATGACCATGCGGAGTAATAGTATTTGCAATTAGTTAGTTTTGTTTCTGCTTTTATAGTTTTTTTGCTGACGCGAATGATATTATTTCAGTTTGTAGGAGAGATATTGTATTTGTTTTTATAATAAAAATATTTTGTTCATGTTGTTGCTTTTTGTCTTTATCTAACAGCGGACAGGTAGGTATATCCCATACTTGGCACTTAGTACATGTATTTCTCTCGAAAGATGCTAAAATATATGTGACTTCGATTGGCGTCGCTGAGCATTGAGCAAGGAATTTTTAACAAGGTGCGCATGACGCCGATCGGAGTCAGGAGTCAAAAACACATAAGCGTTATCATGTTTTTTGTGTCACACACAAAATAGGAATTCTGACGTTAACCACTAATCACAACCACCAAAAAACATTACTGCTCCTGGCAAATGTCGCAATTTAGAGTTAGCAGTGAAAGTGTTAAAGTGCTTAACATTAATAGCTATGTGGTTACTGGTCCAGTGGGAGTAAAAAAAATACGAAAAATATTTTTACTGAAGCACGTGCATGAATATAACAACTTTCAGTTCATTATTATTTTAATGCTAGATGCAGCGAAAGTAAATTTTGTTTTTTTTTTGTTTTACATCGTATTGATAATAACAAAGTTTATATATTATTTTGTTGAATTGTTGGGTAAGTATTTTTTATTAATGGATATGTTAACAAAGTTTATTAGGTTGTTTCAATAATCGAAAAAGTGAAAAGTTTCTGGAAATATGTTCTTGAAATTCAAAAATTTTATCAATTTTGATAAATTCTAAAGAAAATATGACGAGTATGAGGACTCCTATATGGATTATTTTTATAGTAATGGTGATTATATCGGTAACTTAAGTTATAGCCCTAACACTAGGAGTAGGAGTAGTAATGATGATGAAATAGTGATTTTTAGTACATTAGATGAGTGATTTAATTTTATTGGTTATGGAAGCCAGGAACTTGGACCAGCCTTTCAGTTGAATTTGGGAATACACCTCCAACTGCTATATAATATTTTAGACAACTATGGGATCAGGACACAACAAAACTGATAATAAATTCAATGAACATGTATGCTGATCTACTACAACAGGACCTTGCTATTTGCATATTACAAGACCAATTAAAATATTCATTAATTTAGAAAATGTTTTGTATTGATCATATACTACAATCCTGCGTTTCATTCTTAACTCTCTGGCAAACGATATAAACAAATTTGAAGGTATTTCTAATGTTTATGAAAATCCTAATTGTCAGCAAGAAAAGCTAAAAGAAGTGAGGCCATTAAATATAAACTAAAACCTTTCGCTTTTTGTGGATGACTCAGCTGTAGAAAATATATAAAAGGCAAGAATGCATAAAATGTCATTCTGTCTCTAAATATAACTACTACAACAATTATGATCTCTATAGGTTCTCATAAAAAAATTGCAAATCTCAAGCCAATAGGAGGTAATCGTAGAAATAATTCAAAAGTTTTCACAAAAAACCAAATTTAAATAGAAGGACATATAGGAAAAATGGGCGGATATCTCTTTATAAGTGAAGAGACATATCAGAACTCTTATGTGTTACTACTAAGTATCATCATAAAATGATAAAAGTTAAATAAATATTATTAAAGGAAGACAAGCTTGAAGAAATTTCTCAATATATCTACTGTAAACCGTATCGAGCAGTTCTTTAATTATGGAGAAATATGGAGGCAAGTAGTCCACAGAGTAAAAATATTATAAGGTAGAGCAAAAAGCAACGTTGAACAAAGCAGACTAGATAATTGTAGTATACCTTTGAATATATATATATATATATATATATATATATATATATATCACTTAATTTACACTAAACCACAATCTTACACGACTAAAACACTAATTTGATGTAAATTCAATTTCACATTTGACTACTATTTGACGAATACATACACAACACGAATGAATCAAAGGAAGTGGTCTAATCAGCTTAGTGGTAGCCGTATTACACCTTATCGCTATTTTTACATATCATTTTAATAATTTGCTTGGTTAGTTGCCAAGGTATACCTAATTACGATTACCTATATGATAAGAAAGTTCAATTTTAACCAATTATGGATATTAAAGTGAAAAATTTGTTTGCCGTTTGTTTAAATTAACTATAAAAACTTCCTTTTTTTACATACAAAATTCATAAAATAGTTACAGCCAGTATAATACGGGTCCATAATAATGTTTTTATTGGATCAGCTTAAATATTTGTTAGTGTATTTAGTAATATTCAAGAACTGTTCGATGTGATTACACGCAGCTAAATCATTTTTTTGTACCATAAAAAACTTATATTTTTCTACATAGCCTCCTGCTCATTCAGCATACGTGAATATGCTGAAATATTAACAATATTTCAAATAAGCAATACGTTAGTGTATTTTAGGCAGACCGTGCAGCTTCCGATATTCGGTAGATTTTTTCGTGGGATAAGACTCTTTCTGTCTTTACTAAATAGCTGATAGTTCTAAATTGTTTATTTACTGCTCTTCTCCAAGTACGTGGTTAGATCTCACTTTGTAGATTTATAGCTCCGGTCTTCCAGAATAGTGTGCCTTTTTGTGTTGTAGCGCATTTTATTTAAAATAGTAGGCTTGTTGGTAACAACTAATTCCTGAAAATGATCAGAATGTTAAAATCTGTCAATGGACTTGGAAAAAGACAAATTTGAAATATGGATTAGGTACGTGGAAGATATAGTAAAAATTTGAAGAAACGGAGAATTCTATATCCTCACAATCCAACCACATTTAAGAGAATCCGATTTAAACTGGAATATAGTCAAATAGCTAACTTTTTTAAAAGTCATAATCATTAAATGTAGAGACGGCTCACTAGGACATACTGTTTGCCGCAAACTAATCCACAAAGACATGTATGTAAACGATTTCTTTCTATTATTCAGGACAAGTAGGAGGGGTTGTTAACACTTCTATTATAACAAACAGTAACTGGCAAAAATAAAATACGTCCTCGAGAAAAAAACCAACAATTAAACCCAATTAACCCAATGATTTTAGCTACTAATTAAGCCACAATTGATTGTAATGATAAGTACATTTTTAAATAAAAAAATTTTACATTTTTGTTAAAAAGAGTGTATAACTGTCAAAGGTGTAGACGAGGTAATGTCACTTCACAAAATTGAAAAAATATTGAAAACTGGCATACTTGCAGTGGTGTTATAGGCCAACAGCCATGATTATACACTCATGGGGCACAAATCGACCCTCATATATTTTCAGTCAAAGCATGGCTTTTGGACAAAAACACTACTGCCAAGTGTGTCAATTTTCAATTTTCTGAAACTACGTAACCCCGTCTATAACTTTGGCAATTATATACTTTTACAAAATTCTTAAATATTCTTTGTTTAGAAAGATTGTTGAAATCGAAACCTCAAATTTTTTAGTTAAATATGTACTTATCATTACAGTCAATTGTGTGGCTTAATCTCGTATAAACGCAATATTTAACTTAGACATGCCACAAGAGAAAACAGTTTCAGAACAAAAAATGTAGATTACATACGTGGAAGATATACTTACATTTTGACCACATGGAAAATTCTTCTTCTTCTTTTTATATAGACATGACTCTGTCTCTTTTTCAATGTGCCTCCAGTAAGTTGTCGTTCCATCGTTTCGGTTCTACTTTTACTACTTTTACTTTTATTGTGTTGTTTTGATAGATATTTTCGATCGTTTTGATTATTCGTAGAGGTATCTCTCTTGCGTACAATAAGTGGATAACGTCTTTTAATTTGGTCTCGTCAAATGCCTTCTTAAGGTCTACAAAACATAGATATGCCGGTTTGTTGTATTCTAATGATTTCTCTTGCACTTGTCTCATTATAAATATAGCGTCGGTGCATGATCTTTACAACCTAAAACCTTGTTGTTTTTCTGCTAGTGTTATAATTTTATTCAGTTTATTTGTTATCACTTTGGTTGTTAATTTTAGTGTTGTGTTTAACAAATTAGATTTGTCTCCCTTCTTGAAGAGAGATATTAGGATGCTTGATCTCCATTCTTGAGGAATTCTGTTTTGTTCTATTATTTTTTGGATTAGTCTTAATAGTTGTTTGGTCAGATCTGGTTCTCCGTACTTTAGGAGTTCGTTCGGTATTCTGTCCTCTCCTGTTGATTTTATATTTTTTTATTTCCTGAATGCTTCCTTTATCGCTTCCTCCTCAATATTTATTTCTTTGTTTGTCGTCACCTCCGGTGTTGGTGGTTTATTATCGTCACCTTTAGCAAATAAGGATCGAAAGTAGTCTACCCATTTTTCCGTCTGAATATGTTTCGTTTTTATTAGTTCGTTTATCTCTTTTCTTTGTCCTCTGATAATTCTCCATATTTATTTTTGTGTTCCATAGAAGTCGTGCTCCATCTGTTTTGAGAAACTCTGTCAGTGTTCCTTTTTTATTTGTCTGACTAAAGTATTCCCAGCTTTCCTTGATGTTACCGTTTTCTAATATTTCATTCCCAGCGATTTTTTCTGATATTCTTTTCCTGTATAAGTATTCCGGGGATTCCGTATTTAGTCCTTCGACTTTGTTTTTTTGTTTGTATTGGCGCCGCTCTCTTGGGTAGGAAGTATTTCAGGATGATTCTTATTTTACATAATACTAGGCTATGGTCGCTACCTACATCTGCTGAGTTGAGTCACTTTACGTCGATTATTTTCGATGGATGTATATCTCTGTTGGTTATAACATAATCTATCATAGATATTTGTCCACGGGTGTTATTATATGTATATTTGTGTTGGTCTTTGTGGTCAAAAAATGTGTTGTTTATTCTAAGAATGGATAATTCAAACTTCTCAAATTTCAGAAACGTCTAAATTCCATTCAAAAGATATAGCAGAAACTGGCACTAAACGAAAGAGAACTGGACTAAAGTCAAATTACCAACTTTATTTACTGGTTGTCACGAAGACTGTACACAAAGGCTGCTCTCTACGAGATAGTGTTTGTCACAAACAAACAAGAACTGGGAAAAATAAAGCGTATGCTTAGTTAAAAAGACTTGAAGTACCAGATTATAAAAAAAGTAGAACGATAGCGACAAAAAGCGTACAGAGGATAAGTTAAAAGAGTTTTTATTATATGAAGAGAGCACGAAGTATTATCTAGAAGGCAAGTTTTAATAACAAACAATGCTCAATCTAACAGGAGCGCTGTCTACTACTCAAATCGCCTTCACGGAGGTCATACTTACCTTCCTCTATTACATATGTGAATGGAGAAGAAAGCGGAGGTAGGAGCATACAGAAGGCAGATAAGATGCAAGAGGGCAGGACAAAAGGATAACGGGATCAAATCTGGAGAGATAATAAAAAATCATTTAGGGTTGAAAATGGAACCAGAAGCAACGCAACCTAAATATAAATTTGAAAAGTTATTAACCGTCGTCTTTTCAGAAAGGGACCAGTGAAAATCAAATAAAATGAATCTTATCACGGCAGATCAATACTGATATACATACGGCTCTAAAACCGATAAAAGAGTTGGAGCTAAAGTATAAGCAGGGAAACCAAGCTAAGCCTTAGTGAAAGCCTAGATAATCACTCCACTATCTTCCAAGTAGAAATTTATGTTATAGAGATATGCCTATAGGAACTAATAAAGAGGAACTGCAGGGACAGATATATAAACATTATTTCAGATAATTCGCATTAAAGGCACTGGAATCCAACCAAATTAACTCCAAGTTGATTTGTAACTGTCTTGTCTTTGTAACTAATCACAATCTGATTCGGATCAGAAAAAGTAACAAGGTAAGTTTACTTTAGGTCCTGGACATACGGATTATAAGGGAACGAAAAAGGGGACCTACTTACCAGGGAAAGGAAAAGGAAACATTTATAGGCACAAAACCTTTCGTTGTCATGGCAACAAGCACAGTTAAAAGAACGATACCGGACTCGTTGGAACGGATGAAACGTAATCACTGTTACGAACAAATCAAATATTTGATACTTTTATTCATGAACCTTAAAAGAAGACATCCAAAGATCGCCTACTATAGTGAGTCTCCTAACAGCAAACTGTCACTTTAAGGGCACATAAATAGAATCAGACTGTGCGGAGAATGTGCGACTTGCAGATTTTATCACGCTAAAGACGACAGGGCGGAACACTTTATATAAAACTGCTCAGCGTCGGATGGGATAAGGCTCAATACATTTAAGCATTATGAACTTGAGCCTTACGACTTCGTTGAAGTGTCATTACAGGCCATAATAGTCTTTATTTGAAAGGCTGGAATAAAAAGGCTTTCTACAACTAAATTTCGGGTTCTTAGGTCGACTGGTAGGGTGACTCTCTGTTCAGCTCGCGGAGATAAAAATACGGCCAAGGATAGAAAGCCCTGCCTGTCATAAGAGGCGACTAATGGGTAGAAATCGAGAGGTAGAGAGCCGTCGCTTGAGGTGTCGGGTCTGTAGCAACGCACTCGGGGCGCTTAGGCGTCACGGTCACCGGTCTACATTTCTAGTATCCGAGACGAAACTCTCGTGGGACCACTCTACTCTCATTCCATAAGAACCAGGTGAGGTTGAACGAGCTGAGCCCGTAAGTACCTCTTTCGGCCCGCACCACCAATAGGGGCGCCGGTGTCTCGGTACGTACCCACCTTGGAGATTTAAGAGTGGTAGAGGAGAGATCATCGCTCACACTCATTTTGGTGTCAGACTCGTAGGGGCAGTGGAGTCGCTTACGGTCGTATGCCTTTCAGGCCAGGAAGACCAGGGTCCAGCAAGTTTTATAATTGGAGGGTCACGAATATAGCGATGGTAGGGTGGCTAAGCTAAACTCATATTAAACCTAACCCAATATAGACACTAAATAACCAATTTTTATAATTCGAAGTGACTGCTATCAATAAGCAGCTTTTACCGTAATTTTAAACAATTGTCGCTATTCAAGTAATGCTAACAACATACCATTATATTTAAATTGTTTGAGAAAATGACGAAAAATTTGCAGATCTGTAAATAACTAGTAAATACAATAAGCAGTATAAGTTATTACTAATTACAGGAACGAGCCCTCATGCACTCAATTTAGGAAAAAGTTGCATAGATTGTAGCTGTATGAGTTTGACAAGATTCAGTAGTGCTCTCTATGATTAATAACATTTAAAAGAAGAAAAAAAGCTAGAGCAACTTGATGTATTATAAATTAAGCTTTGAAATGTATATTTAAAGTTAGGGTACAAAATAAATAATTAGTATTCTGTGGTTAGAGCGAATTGTGTCATATTTTTCCAAAAAATTCATTTGTATTATTTACAAATGTGTTCGATTGTTGATCGAATTATTTATGAGATTTTTTCCGCAACTTTATTTGTTGTAGTTCCCAAGATAAAGTTGGTATATATACAGTTTTACTTTTGTAATTATTATATTATTAGACAATAATAATCGTTTTAATTAATAATATGTCAATGTAATTATAAATTATAATTCCAGGTCGAAAATCGTTATAAAAATGAAAGATTCGAAACGTTAGTAAAATATTTTTAATCCTGTCTTTCACTTCTTATGGAATCTTGGACGCTTCTACGTGCCTTTTTCAGTAATATGGAATGACAGATTGACCACTCCAGCGCAACTTCTCTATTATTCTCATTATTCTCTGGATTTTGTCATAATCATAAACATAATTAAATTAAAACGTTGCAAGAAAAACTGACAATTTATTTTAACAAAATGACAACTTCTTTTTTTTAATTTTTGTTGGCATAGGTAAAGTAATGACTGATATTACTCGTATATTAAAAATATAGATTTTTATGTCACGTTTATGAGAGATATGCATCAATTTAGTTAAAGGTTTTAGTTGGTAAGATTAATAGGTTAATATTACACTCTAGCTTTTTAAAATATATGATCGTTAGGTAGTAATTTGTATAAAAAATAATATTGGTAGAGTTTTCGAAACAGTTTATATGGCTATATATGATTATATTATATAGTAGCACTTAATTGATAACACAAACAAAAGAAATTCATATAAAATAAAATACAAACTTTGCCAAAAAACACGCTTTTAAATTGTACTCCAGTCATCAGAGACGAAAATGCCACTCAACCTCTAAAAATCATAAGAACAAGCTGAATTTTGCGGAGAATAATAATTTTGGGATCCCAAAAAAGATGCAAAAAAGTTTACCACTTTACCTCGGATAAAAACGCAAAAAATTTGATTTTCTAAAAATCCGTACGCCGTAGAAAAAAATGTTTTAAATGAAAAATACAGCTGAGATAATTTTAAACAAAAATGTTCATTAGTTATTTTTGTGTCGAATGAACCGTTCTCTCAGAAATAACGCTTAAAGCGACTGTCGATTTTGTCGAAATCACTGTTCAATAAAATTTGTATCAGCTCGATGGTAAAAATTCGATATCTTTTGATTCAATTGCTTTACGGACAAAAATCAAGATGAGATTTAAAGGTAAAGAGTCCAGCTTTCGTAAGCAATTTTTTTTTGCCGAAAATAAACTTAGATTTTATAAAGGTGTTAAAGAAATAGCAGACGAGAGAGGGTAAAAGGCGAGTTTTTTGCGCCTAAAAACTGGAACATATCGGCCAGGGGAATGAACCCCAACAGAAAATTTGGTCCTCCAAGGATGGGGGTTAAGTCGTAAGGCCAGCGACCTTACACTTGTGAAAATTCTACAGTGCTAAAAAACCCAATGAGCCTCGGTTACCGGACGCAAATTACAGTAGACAAAAACAGCAATGAAAATGGACCATAAATTACGGAATCTGGAATATACAGGGAATCCAGAACAAGCAACAAGAAATTATGCAGGAATTCGTAAATCGAAAATTAGATATAGCCATTCTCTCTGAGACCAAGGAAAAAGGAAATGGAAGCGAAAAATTAAAAGACTATGTACATTTCTTCTCAGGAGTGGGAAAGGATTAAAGAGCAAGGGCAAGGATATCAATATTTGTACACAAGAAATTCAAAAAATATATTAAATCTTGGAAAGCATACAACGAACGTTTTATTAAAGTGACGATTCTCATAAGAGGAACACAAATAACAATTCTGAGGATATATGCCGTAAATGAGGACTACTCAGTGCAAGAAAAGGAAGCTTTTGAAGAAGACTTTAAAAAAATCCTGAACGAAATTCCTAACAGCCATGAGAATATATGCGGAAGAGACCTTAATGCCAGAGTAGGTAAACAAGTACAAAGTAAAGTGGTAGGCATGCATAGAGAAGAAACTGTTAACAACAACGGAGAAAGACTCATAAATATATGCCAACAATATGAGTTAAAGATTTTGAATGGTTTGTTCGCCCACAAGAACATACATAAATACATCTGGTATCAGCACACAAGAGGTCTAAAATCGATAGTAGATTATTTTGTAACAAGACAACAAACTAAGTCAAGAGTACAGGACGTAAAGGTGAATAGAGGAGCCGAGAGCGGCTCGGACCACTGGTTGATAATAGGAAAAATATATACACCATTCGTAGACAGGAACGATACAGACATCAACAAAGAACACAGAGAAAAAATAGAAAGAACTACGTACACCTTAGACAATCTAGATAACGAGAGCACACAGTTAGTTTACTCCTGGAGACTAACACAAAAACTACAGGAATCACACAGATCAACGACGGATGAATATGAGCATATAACAAACTGCATGAACGGATGAACTGTCACAGGTACGGAGAGTAGATAAACCAGATTGGTGGGATAAAAAGTGGAAGAAAAGATAAAAAGAAAGAAGGAAGTATATCAAAAGTTATTACAACAGGGAGACGAACAAACAAAACAACAATATAAAAACTTGAATAAAGAAGTCAAACGAGAAGTGGTTAAAAAGAAAAATAGTGCATGGGAACAAAAATGCCAATACCTAGACAACCATATAGCAGGGACAAAGAGCTCTGAAGCCTGGAGAACTATAAAAACGATGAGAACAACGACAAAAAATCAAGTCATAATAAATAGAATACCAGAGAATACATGGGTAGAGCATTTTGAGAACTTATTAACAGAGAGAAGAGAAAGGTTTAAACAGACAAATAAACAAGTGGAAGTAGAAGGAAGAGTAGAAATATCAATAGAACAAATGAAAGAAGCAGTTAAGGGAATGAAATAAGGAAAATCTCTAGGTCCAGGTGGAATACATCCAGAGTTGATTAGGTATGGATCATCAAAACTGTTTGAAATGATCCGAAAATTATTTGAAAGATGCTTAAACGGAGAAGAAGTTCCAGAAGAATGGAGACAATCGTATATCTCTCCAATACACAAGAAAGGCACAAAGACGGATCCTAAAAACTATAGAGGAATCGCAGTGATTGCCACTATAGGCCGAATATACTCAAAAGTACTACGAAACTTGATAGAAAATGATAATAAAGACAAACAACCCGAAGAACAAGCGGGATTTAGGGCCGGACGCTCCACTATGGATAATATTTTCACATTAAAAATTACAATGGAAAAACGAGTGCAGAGAAATAGAGAAACCCATATAGCTTTAATAGATTTGGAAAAAGCATATGACAGTGTACCGATCTCCCAACTATGGATAGAAATGGGTAACTTTTATGGGAAAATAAACCCAATTCTTATTAACGCCACTCAAAAATACTACGAACAAAACTTTGCAAGAATTAAAATGGGACAAGAAATCACCTCTCCTTTTCAAACAACAAAGGGACTAAGACAAGGCTGCTGTCTGTCACTTACCTTATTTAAAGTCTATTTGGACAGATCCTTAGTAAAATGGGTGAAAAAATGTAGAAACATGGAAATAACGGTGGAAGAAAACACGCTATATACACTTTTCTTTGCGGATGACCAGGTAGTAATTGCCGAAGACAGCTACGATCTTAGCTATACGGTAAGAAAACTGCAAGAATAATATAAGGTAGCAGATCTAAACATGAATATGACTAAATGTGAATATATCTCAGTGGGAACAGATGAAATATGTGACCTAGTCTTGGAAGACGACAAAATCAAAGGCGTGCAATCCTGCAAATATTTGGGAATCATTTTCAACAAGAAGATAGCGCAGATGAAATCAGGGAAAGAATAAACAAGGGCGGAGTAGCGACCCGTGCCTTAAACTCTCTTCGCTGGCAAAAAATAATTCGACGAGAAACCAAAAAACACATTTACGGTAGTATAGTCCAAAGTATTACACTTTACAGTTCGGAAGTATGGGACGTCACCAAAGCTAATAGAAACAAACTTATGACGACAAAAATGGATTATCTGAGACGAAGCTGCGGTAGATCGAAACTGGAGAGAGTTAGAAACGAACAAATAAGAAACGAAATGAAAATGGAGCGAAATATCAATGATGACATAGAAAGAAAACAAATAATCTGGTTCGGACATTCGGTTCGGTTCGGTTAAAAGAATTCCAGAGTACAGATGGCCTAGAAGAGTACTGGAATGGATCACTCCTGAAAGAAGAAAGAGAGGACGACCACGGAGAAGTTGGCGCAACGATATTGATGAATCAATGGCGGCAAGAGACTTAGAAGAGGCAACTGCATATGACAGAAAATTATTTATAAATTCAATTATTTTTGTGTTAAAAAAATGTTTTCAAAATTATACTAAAATTTCAGAAAAGCATTTATTAGATTAGGAAATTTTTGTATTAATTCTTTTTGAGATGTATTAGCAGCAATTTTATTTACCAAACTAATTTTAGTTCGTGAGTTAACAAAAATTTTTTTCTTTCTACTTAGTTCAACTTTGTAAGATATTTTGTCTTTTTTAGCAGCTCTTGATAATAATTGTAAACACAATTAAAAGCTCGAGATAATAAATAGTTAATAAGTTATAGTTTTATTGACTTCAACCCATCCAAAACATTTATATATATATATATATATATAGTTGCATTGGGTTTTTCGATTAACCTTGGGTAAGCCTTTGCGTGTCAAGTTCAAAGCTATCATACATTTCAATCCTTATAAAAAACTTTTTTTGCACATAGTAACAAAAAACACCACTATGTTACTAGCAAAGTTTTTTAATATTCTAACTCTACAATTCTAAGTTACGGTAAGATCAATAATGTTTTAATAGATAATATATGGTAGCTAATTATAATTTATTCTCTTTCAGCCCTGAAGAAGCCAAATTAATTCTCTTTGGCGAAAACGTTCGGCGAAACAATTGATACACATTAGAGTATTTCTTGCAGATTTCCCCAATATTTAAGAGTTTACTATATATATATATATATATATATATATATATATATATATATATATATATATATATATATATATATATATATATATATATATATATATATATATATATATATATATATATATATATATTGTTATATCGAGGGATTACGGTTACTGTCTACACCTATTTAGTTAGATAAAGAGTAATAAAACCCACCTTTAGGTCTACAGACTGTTAAATACCGCTATATATATTGAGCACCACAACCTGTGATGGGTTTTATTCTCTTCCAAAATTCGCGAACTATAGTTCCCATTTTTCTTCACCACATCTTTTTTGCCTGAAACTACCGCCCTCAAATTCCCCTCTATGTCCTGAAACAATCGTATCCTTGATTGATTTACCTCTCCTCTTTGTTCCTTCCATAAAAAAGTTATAGTAATAGTTATTTATGTACCAAGGGTATTAAATCGATGTTTTTGCTCAGAGGGCGACGATGTAAGTTGCCCGAGTGCATATACATCTATTAATACCCGCGGTGCATACAAACTTGTATGTCATACCAGTTCGTTATTGCATCTATAAATAAATATGTTCTAAAAAATCCAAAAATTCGGTTTCATTTTGACAATAATATTTACTAGTAGACATTGTCCGTGTTATGTTGCTACGCTACGGAAATGCTGTCAAACGTGTAAAACTAAAACCGTGAAAATGCAAGATATTTTTGAGATCCCTAACCAAATTTTATAAAGAAATCGGAAAAAGCAACGCAAAAGTTACCACCACTTAAGTCGAGAGATGCCTACGACAAGGAATATGAAAAGTTACAGCACTGGATGACAGAAAACCATGTAGAACACATTAGTGAAACTGTGCTACTTGTATACTTTGCCGATTTCGCCGAAATATTTTCTCCGAGTTCCCTGTGGTCCAAATATTCAATGGTAATGAAGACTTTACCCGTAAATAAGAATATTAACATTGCCAATTTGAAATGTTGTTAAATAAAGATGTTTCTAATAAGTTATCTTTTTGTTTGTATGTTTACGCCCGTGCGGGCTATAAAGTACACTTTATGCCCGCGCGGGCATAAAGTACACTATTACGAGTTGGTAACTAAGCAATAAAAACACTATAATAAACTACACTGCGCTCCAAAATTAACGCATAATTTATAAAACCCTGGTAAATCAAATAATTTTAATGTTTCGATTTCTATGCTAATATATTATTGTTACTCTCGGTATATTGTAAAATTTATCGAAAGAACGGTAAAAAACGCTGATGTTTTTACCATTTTTTTGCAAAAAAATTAAAAACATGCTAATTGTGCTTCATTTTATTTCGAATTTAGTTGGGTTGGATTACGTTGTGCTGAACGTTTAAAGGGAGTTTTTCAAGTTTATTAAGTGTTTTTCTTTGAAATGAACCACCAGCAGCAAGAAAATCGAAATTTGTCAGAAAGTGACTGTTTTAGAATTGTTACTCTTCGCGAAGAAGGATATACTCAAGTAGAACTCGCTGAACGTTTTAACTTCACCCAGTCAACCATTTCAAGAGTGTTAACACGTTTTTCTGCTACTGGAAGTAACTCGAGAAGACCCGGTCAAGGCCATAGAAGGGTTACAACTCCTAATCAAGACCGGTTTTTGACACTTGGTACACTGAGACAAAGGTTTGTTATCTGTACTTCTCTACAAAATGAATTTTTGGATCGGTATAACTTTAGAAACAGCCAAAATAGGATTAGAAGAAGACTTGCCGAAAACGACCTACACCCTGGAAGGGCACCAATTGGCCCATTATTGACCAGAGACTATAGAAGGCAAAGATTGAATTTTGCTCGTGAACATGTTGATTGGAATAATGACAATTGGGGAAGAATATTGTTCAGCGATAAATCCAGGTACTGTCTTTTTTCTGATGACAGGAGAAACCGAGTGTATAGAAGGCCTGTGGAACGCTACGCACAGTGTAACACTGTAGGGACTGTACAGTATGGCGGCGGCTCGGTAATGGTGTGGGGTGGGATTAATTTAGAGGCTCGTACGGAATTAGTTAGAATAGATCGCGGTCGGCTTATATCGCAGAGGTATATAACAGACATTTTAGAAAAGAGCATGTCGTGCCATTTGCACCATTTATTGGGGATAATTTCATGCTTATGCAAGATCATGCCAGACCACACACGGCAAGAATTGTGTAGCAGTAACGTCAGGAGGTTAAAATTCCTGCCATGGATTGGCCTGCGAGAAGTCCTGGCCTCAACCCAATAGAACATGTTTGGGACATCATAGGCAGACGACTATGGCAACTACCTAATGCACCAAACACATTAGACGAACTGTTTTTGTGGTTGGTTGAAATTTGGGATAAAATTGATCAAGAAGAAATCAGAACGATTATTCTCAGTATGAGAGATCGTTGTCTAGCAGTAATAAATGCCAGAGGAGACAATACTCGATACTAGTACACGGTACTAGTATTTTCTTCAACTTTAAAAATATCAATTTCGTCAATAATTTATAATGTTAGTTTGTTTAGATCAGTTGTTTGTCTAGATGTTTAGATTTATGATCTTATATTGTTAATTACAATACATTTTTTGTAAAAAAAGAAAAGTTTTTTATTTAAGATGTTCTAAAACAACATTAAACCAAAAAAGAACAAACAAAAATTTTTTCATTACAACTCAAAATAATAATTTTAAAATTATACGTTAATTTTGGAGCGCAGTGTAGTATGACATAAAATAACAAAAAGCACTTTTTTGGTTAAATTTTTCGGAATAGGTAAATTACCATCTTTGTATAGTTTAGAGACTTTTTAAAGTGATTTATGTAAGTATATTTTCTTTAAAAATATTAAAAATAAATTAAGAAAACTAATTTTATCATTGTGTAATGTATAATTCATACGCTATTTTTCATACAAAAAATTTTGCATAAGGGAAAAATTTTTATAAGGGAAAGGTCTTCTAAGGGTTTTTCTTGGGATTAGAAAGTAACAATATAATAATAATACGTTTGAAATCTTTTTAAAGTTAAGCCTTTAATAATAGATTTTTTCTTTATTTTATCGTAAGGAGTGGTTTTTAAGGGTAGCAAATTTTTCATAAATAATAAATTATCTAATAAATAATAAAAGAAATATAATCTGTTGTGAATAAACCAAATGTCCATTTTAAGCATCTAAACAATTTTTTCCATATTAGTGCGGTAATGAAGTAATAGTTTTTAAGTATTTTAAGAATGGAAAAGTAATTTAATTTCATAAATTATATTAAAAAACTTAAAGGGAACAATATTCAACATATCTGAATATGAATTAAGTCTCTAAAATAGGTAAATCTGGACTTTTTGAATATTTTTCATACAACGATGGTAGTTTGTACTCCCAAATAGCAACAAGCACACATCAAGATACTATAGCTTTTGAAGTATGAGGGTCGTGTGGGGTATTATACTAATTTTCAGGAAAATCCATGCCATCCAAAAAATGCTTTTACCTCATTTTCTATTGTATATTATAATTAAAATAAATAAAAACAGCTAAATTAAAATTAGTTAAGAATAGTTTCGTTAAATTTTCATAGGACATATTTCGTTATATATATATATATATATATATATATATATATATATATATATATATATATATATATATATATATATATATATATACATATATACATATATGCATATGTATACATTCTTTGTTTAAACCTAGTTTCCTTAGTTGATATTTATCACTTTATATTATTCACATAGCAACTTGTCACAAGTTCCTGACTTCGCAAAAAAACTTCTTAACATTTTTAATTATTAACACATTTCACAATCGTATTATTTACTTGAGAAGATCCGAAAAGTTTAAAACCAAACTTTAAGAACCCTTTGATCCGTAATTTTAAAATTGAGCCACGCACGAGTCGCGAAAAACTTTCAATTTCAAAGTGAAATTTAAACAGAGATATGCTTCAGCGATGACCTGATCTATCAACAAAGTGAAAACTCTTTTTTGATTTGACGGCGATGGCGATGGCGATCTTGCGCCGTCAGGTTGGTATTGGCAACCGTTGATAATGCCAGAGACGCACTGGTATTTAAATTAATCTTGATAAAAGCGTTTAGGTAGAATGTAACGTTGGGTGAAAATGTAGATGGAAATCAATTCAAGAAAATGACATATGGAACGTAACGTTATATTACATAAAAGGTGGGTAAAGAGGGTAATAGATTTATCATAAAAACTGGTCATGAACGGGTTAAGCTGGTACCATACTTTTAACGATTACATAATATTCTCTTCACACATGAGTTGTATTCTATACCTTTACGATCTAATTTTTTAATAAAAAAAATGGAAGTTCAACTTCTGACTTGGGCTCAGAATACAGGACCTTTGAACTGTTAAACCGATTATTTAATATCACAAGAAATGAAATGTTAAAATGTTTGTTTTGAAAAAAAATATATGCAGACGGAAGTGAAAAATGAATATCTTGAAAGGGAAAATTTTAAATCGTTTGAACCAAGAAATTAATTTCGCAATATAACTCATTCATTCTTAATGTTGGATAAACAATTTTTATTGTCACTTTGATTTTAAGTGTTCTTTAAAAATTTTAAAACACCAAAGCAAAATATTATTTTAATTGAATTTGACGTATCTGTCAATAATAAACCGTAACAAAATGTTTCTAAAATGTTTTGTGTGTACAGGTTTTATGTTTCACCTAGTGATTGCCTATATAAGCAATCCCGCATTTACTGACCAACGACTATTGGTGGATGACCTGTTAAGTAGTAGGGCATCCTTTTGTCGTGAGGTTAAGAAATCGATGCCAAAAGTCGATGAACCAAAAATTTGGTCAACGGCAAAAGAATGAGGAAGCAGTAGTAGGGCAAAGACCCCATTAAAGAATTCACAGCGATATACCCTATCAATCATGGCAATGCTCAATACCAAAATAAATCCAGAGTAACTCCTTGAATCGTATCTCAGGTGTGGGACGATTTTAAGTACCAAAAGATAGTGTAAAATGAGAGTGCATATAAACACCACCTTATACAGAGGCAGGAAAAATTCATAATGCAATACAGAAGATGAAGAAAATGCGTATTGAAATCATGAGAAAACACAAGTAGAAGATCGCAAGATTTAATACTCGGGAAGAATTATGGATCGCATTAATATAGAGTCGTAGTATTTGTAAGTATTACGCCCGCGGGGTACTGGGTCACTTTGGTAACCTATCCATCTAATTCTTCGATGTGGAAGGTGTAGATGCCTTGTGTTGAACTTGGATCGCTGAAGAAGTAAAAAATAAGTGCCTTAATGACCAGAGGGTTGTAAGAAGCGTTCACTTATCACTTGATCTCTTCTTCTTTTTTAAAGAAGTGATCGACAATGACCAGAGGGTTGCAAGAAGTGGTCGCTTATCTCTATATTTTTTCTTCTGTCACGAAGAAGAGTTTTCACCTGTTTGTTTGTCACCTGTATGACCGTTGTTTGTTACCTGTATAACGTAATATATTTCATGAATAAGTTATCAATAATGACCGGACGGTTGTGGGAACTGGTCGCTTATCGCTAGATCTCTTCTTTCAGCCGAGGAGGCCACCCTGTACGTTGAGTTCAGAACTCATCGCTTATCGCTAGATCTCTCCTTCTTTTCGGTTAATTTTACAAAGTGACTCTGTTTGTTATTTAAAGCTTTGTCTTTAAAAATTAATCAAACCCGGCCTAGCCTAGCCTCATCTAAACTCTTAAAACTATTCTCAACCCATGATTTTATTAAATCAAAAAACAAAAGTCGTTTTGTGTCATAACTACTTTATGTCTGGTTATATATTTGGTGGAAATGGACAGATAAAGAAAAAGGTAAATAAAATAATAGTAAAAGTTATTATTTATTGTATTCAAAAGCTTGAATGTTGTATTTAACTGCAGTCCAGCATTCCTTTGCAAACGCGTCATCTTTTCACTGATATGTACTATTTATATATTTATATGAATGTTTAAATGATCGATCTTGCGTTGCTGGCGCATTTGCAAAGAAATACTGGACTGGAGTTAAATACAACATTTTTGAATACAATAATATATATACACTATTGTTTTATTTATCTTTTTATTTATCTGTCCATTTCCTCCAAATTTATAACACCAATAAAATAGTTGTGATACAAACGATTTTTATATTTTTACTTAATTAAATCACGGGTTGAAAATAGTTTCAATAGGTTTCAATCGTGTTCAATAGATAGGGCTCGATTAATTTTTAAAGACAAAGCTTTAAACAACAAACAAGTCACCCTGTAAAATTAACCGAAAATAAGGAGAGATCTAGCGATAAGCGATGAGTTCTGCATTCGATATACAGGGTGGCCCACTCGGCTGAAAGAAAAAGAGATCTAGCGATAGGCGACCAGTTCTCACAACCCTCCGGTTATTTTTGATTACTTCTTCATAAAATATATTACGTCATACTGGTGACAAACATCCGTCATATAAGTGATAAACAAACAGTTGAAAACTCTTCTTCGGAAGAGGGCAAGAGATGTAGAAACAAGCGACTACTTCTTACAACCCTCTGGTTATTGTCGATCACTTCTTTGAGAAAGAAGGAGAGATTAAGCGATAAGTGGACGCTTCTTATAACCCTCTGGTCATTGACAATCACTCCTTTTTAACTTCTTCGGCTATTCAAAGTCAACACAAGGACCTTCCTACACCTTCCACATCGGAAAACTTAATGGACAGGTTACCAGAGTGTCCCAGTACCCCAGCAGCTTAATACTTCTGGATGTATTCTAAGATATTTTAAGTGCAAAAAATAAACTACCAGCATACGATATACGTTTGCTGAAAGACTTTATTACAAAATTAGAGGTCCAATGGCAAGTGCAATCAAAAACGAAACGAAACGAAAAAAAAAAACAAACACGTACTACAGAAATAGTTTAAAGTTAAAACAAAAGGAATCTAGAGCAAATAAATTAATAAAGAAAAAAATCACTGATGGCAAATAAGATCATGAAGCTGATGGATAAAAGAAGAGAAGCTAAATATGACCCGAATATATGAAAAGTGATAAATACACCAATACGAAACAAAATTACGGAAGCGAGTGAAAAAGAAGCAACGGAAATATGGCAAGAAATTAAGACTACAGTTAAAACACAATAGTTACCATATACAGAGGAAAGTTAAAGAACTCATAGGTAGATTAAGGCGAAGATAAAAAACATACCTGATTCTGACGGAAATATCACCTTAGACCAACAGAGTAAAATAAGAACTTAAAAATAATACCTAGAGAAACGGTTTGAAGACCAAAGAGGTAAATAAGAGGTAAATAACACCTATAAGCTAAAAGAGGAGGTAAATAATGGACCAAAAATATTGCAGTACGAATTTTACTCTGCAATGACACGGTAGAGCAGTAGGCTCCGATAGTATATAAGCAGAACTACTTAAACAACGAATGGACAACGAATGAATAGCAATAATCACAAAGATATTCTCAAAAGAACAGGAGCACGATTTTAACGGTTTACAAAAAAACGAAATATGGCGCTTCATAAGAGGTCAAAGAATGTAGGTGAAGGAATTAATAGATCCGACACACATCGCACAGGATGCGTGAATTGACTATGTAAAGAACTTAAACGCAGAGGAACAACAAATAAAGTTGAAACCACAAACACCAGCAATTCACATAAAGCAAAATGAAGTACCAAAATCACTTCAGAAACTAAAGAACAGAAAAGTTGCAGATAAAGATCGGATACCAAATAAATTGTATAAATATTGGGGAGCGACAATGATGGACAAACTGACATTAATTAACAATATTATACTAAGACACAATGAAATACTAAAAGAATACCATAAGAATGGAGACGTGAGCTAATCCTATTGTTCATGAGGGCTGATAAGAAACAACCAGAAAACTACAGATATATCAATTTGCTAAATATTACCCCGAAATTTACAACTAAAATTTTGCAAATTTTACAAATAAAGCAGCTCTAAATTACAGAGAAAGCATTAGAATATAATAGACTCGCATTCCTAAGTTTAATCGACTTAAAGAAGGCATTTGACCAAGTAAGACTTTAAGATGTACTACATATCTTGTATAATAATTGTCTACATAGCTAGATAATACAAAGACAATTAAAAATGTCTATCAAAAGAATAAGATGAAAGTCAGAATAGATGGACAACTTACGGAACCTAGATGTAGGCAATGGAATTAGACAGCATGATTCACTAAGCAAGTCAACAATATGAAATTAATATAAACGTAAAGAAGACACAGCTCATGATAATTAGTAAAAAATAATAAAAGGTCAATTCCCCCAACCAGAGAAATCCACCATCAGTAAAACGAGTAAAGCACTACAAGTATCTCGGTACCATAATAATAGCAAGAATGGAATAACAACCAGTGCACATCGTGAAAACTAGATCCACCTTCAACCGGATGAGGACCTTCTTTATTCTCTCTTGATATTAAGAGGGTAGGCGCAAAATTTCGGGCAAATGCTTTTTAAATGCATTCATTTTTTTCGAATACTGAGAAAACTATTAGAATTATTACCGAGGGCCGAAAGTCCCTTAGAATAAACAAAAAGTTTTTTTGAATGAGATATTTAAAATTAAAAATCACACTTAATTTTCTCATCTTTTTCACCCCTGAAACTTACTAAAATAAACATTATAGAAGTTTTCAGGGACTTTCGGCCCTCAATAATAATGTAATCTTTCATTCTGCGTTTAAATTTAAAAAAAATACTTATTAGTTTTCTCAGGATTTGAAAAAAATGAATGCATTTAAAAAGCATTGGCCCAAAAACGTAGGAATATGGTTTTATGGCCGACTGACAAAATTGACTTGGGAAAATTGAGACTCTACTATAGAGCTGTACTATTATTGATAAATATAATTTATTATTTTTCTCTGATCTGCAAAATCTGAAGAATTTCCTATTTAATTTTAACAATAAAGAACATTACATAACTCTATTGATATAATTCAGAGACTTATTTTTCTATATGTTGACTTTCTCTGGTGGTTTTATAATATTCCCTTTATAAAAATTGTTTTTACCTATATCTATATAATGCAATTTACGCTTTCTATAATTTATATAATTATTATTTGTGGTTTCTCTCCAATAGGTCAATACATTTGTGTATTTATCAATACTTTTCATTATTTATTCATATATATACATCGCTATGTCCATCTCGAAAATCAGTATCTTATCTTTACGCTCTATATTACTTATCTTTTTATCTTCTGTGTCGTTATTCATCCTGGTACTGCTACTAAATTTAACTATTCTCAACTTTACTTTCTAGGATAAGGCTCTACACTAGTACAAAACTATATTTGATAATTTTTAAACTGACGTAATATGTAAAAATAGGATCACCTTGATTAGTTATATTAGCAATGATAGCTAGATTTTTTTATCCCCTTTTTATCCAATAGATATTATATACATAATATATAAACACATAATACATGAACAAATAAACACGAAAAAATCAGAATTTTATATCATCCTGTGGGTACAAAATATCACCCCCAGTAATTTAAATTAAAAACATGGTTATTTGCATACATTGCCGCGGTCAAGTAAGTCACCTGTCAAATTTGGCAAACAGAAACGTCAAAACAACTGTAGTTTGTAACAACAACTCCTTATTTTAAAATAATCTTTTTGAAAACAATTCCCGAAGTGGAAATGTAAAATATAAAAACGTCAAATTAAATGTAAAATATGATTTTTATTACAATCAATTTGTTTTCCTTGTAGCCAACAACGGCTAGAAGGAAGTGGGTAGCTCGCAAACCTCTGAAATGGTGAAGGAATTCACCAGGACAAAAACAGGCAAAAGAGTTCATTACAAAACATTCGCAAAAATTTACGGCAGACCTAATAAGCAAAGACAGGAAAACATGCAAAGCCATAGTTGGTCTTGTAACAGGGACTGTAAGCTGAATAGGCACTTAAAGCTGATGGGATTATCAGATGATGACCTGTGCAGATTCTGTTACCTCGAGGAAGACCCTTTTTCTATGTCATTATGACAGTCTTGCAAATGTGCGGTACTTTGCATTGGGAAAAGAAAATCCACCGGCAAATAGCCAAATGGAAGGTACAGTCTCGAAGATATTAGACTGTTTAAAAAGAGGTTCCAACTAGAGAATATTATCTAGAACTAGGGGATCACAATAGATCTGAAAAGGTTGCTCTCTAAATCTATCAATCTATCTATCTACAATAAATTTCGTTTTAGGCCACATAAATAAAATATTTATGAAATGTTGGTTTGTATTGTTTATTTTTGGTAATATTATCTACCTACCTAAGAATTAAATTAAACTAAACGTTTGTGTAAAGATAAAGATGGAAAGATTACCACCAACAGAGATGAATTACCAAGGATAGGTAGTAGAAGATTTCTATACAGAATTATATAGAAGTCAACAAAATCATAACAAGCAACTAACAGAAAAGTTGACTAATTCAGGAAAAAGGATTAGTCAACCAAGGATTGGCAATAATGCCTCCAATATCAACAGACGAAATAAGAAACACACTGAAGAAAATAAAAAGAAATTAAACCTCGGGATAAGAAAATTTTGTTATAGAAGCCGCAAAGATTGGAGAAGACAGACTTTTAGAAAAGAATATATACAATATAAAGAAATTCTTCAGCCGTTATTATGTCCGCACCCAAGTAAAACACCTACAAGATGGCACAGTGCACTTACCATTTTATTACACAAAATTACCGACCCATAAGCCTGTTAAACCACATCTACAAGTTATTCACAAAACAATATCAAATAGACTGGAAACAAAATTAGATTTTTACCAACCTAGGGAAAAAGCAGGTTTTAGGCAAAACTTGGCACCAACTACCACCTCCACTGCATAAAAGGGATTATAGAAAAAACCATCGAATACAACTAACCATTGGTCCTGGCTTTCGTAGACTTACTCATTCGATACGATAAAAATTAACAGTTAATGAGAGCGTTGGAGGAAAGTCGCATAGATTATCGGTACTCCAAACTTATCCAAAAGACTTACCTTACCAAAGCTTCTACCTACGATTTGCAAATGACATTTTTCTGATATCAGACAACTTAAAAGAGATTATAACTATGCTTCCTGAGTTAAATATCGCCTGTAATGAAGTTGGTTTGAACATACATTTTGGAAAGACACAATACATGACAAATCAACGCACAGAATTTGTTCGTAAATATAGATACTTACAATAGATAGATAAAAAAAATCGCTTTAGAATGGGCTGCATATCTATCTATCTATCAGACATCTTTAAGAGCAACTTCTTCTTCTTCTTCTTTAGCCTTAAGTAATCCAACTTTGGACATAGGCCTCCCCAAATCAATCCAGTGTCTTCTATTTTGAGCCACTTGCTTCCAGTTGTGTCCTCCGATCTTCTTAATATTATCAGCCCATCTCATTTGTGGTCTTTCTCTGCTTCTCTTTTCTAACCATGGCCTCCACTGTTGTATTTCGTGGTTCCATCTCTTATCCTTCAGTCGGGCATTGTGTCCTGCGAAGCTCCATTTTAATTTGGCAGCATGTTCTCCTGCGTCTTTTACTTTCGTTTTGCTTCTAATCCGTTTGTTTTTTTGTCTATAAGTCTCACCCCGAGCATTGATCTTTCCATCGCTCTTTGTGCTTTTACTATTTTATCCATATTGGACTTGATGACTGTCCACGTCTGTGAACCATACGTGAGTATAGGGAGGATTAGAATATTCCCTTAAGAGCAACATGCCAAATTATTTAAAAAAAGAAGACGTTAGACCAATGTGTGCTACCAGTCATGACTTACGGCGCCGAAATACTTTCCTTAACTTAGGCAACAGCAACCAAACTCAGAATAACCCAAAGAAGATTCGCTACTTGGACTGACTCTCAGAGATCGGGTTAGAAACGAATAAATAAGAAGGACAGGCGTCACAGATGTCATAGAGCACATAGCACGGCTCAAGTGGAACTAGGCGAGCCATGTGGCCAGAACGAATGACGGACGGTGGACCCAAAAAATTACTGTATGGAGCAGACAGAAGAAGTAGATAAAAGCAAAAAAATCGCTGGGAATTGGCTGCAGGAATCTCAAGAGCGACAGAACTGGAAGAAATTAAAAGAGGCCCAAGTTCAACTTTAAAGACAGAAGGTGATGATGATAAAGAATTCGTGTGTGCTTGTCGATTTCAAAAAACGGAGCCGAAAAATAAAGAGCGACAACTTTTCTGTGATATCTGCAAGTAAATAAATATGAAATAAAAATATACAAATTTACAATACTGTTACTAGCCGTAATAAATTATTTCTTAAAATAAATATATATGCACAATAGTAAACATAATACGCACATAGTATTCATTTGATATTTTAACTTTAATTAAATATTCAAAAAGAGAATCATTGAATTTCCCGATCGCAGTTACGAGCCTGGATAATGCCACATGCGTTGCTATAGCTACTATTTTCACCTGGAGCCCTAGGGCTTAAACAGCGTGCCTAGTGAGGCCGTCTGTCAGATACCTCTTAGGGCTTTTGTTGCATATATCAGCTCGCAATCAGCTGCTGGGACCAAAAAGAAAGAGCAACAAGCTGGCTAGTGGCTATAAATAGGCTGTAGGGCAGTCAAGGGTTAATCTCAGGTACGGCTTTAAAAATTCAAAGAAATATTCTTTCTATTAGCCTATTGATAATCAATATAAGCGAAAATATATTATCTATAGTTGGTTTTTAATAGAAAGAAGCCAATTCGATGATTTTTGTTGTACATACGTAGATTATATTATTTTTCCAAATACGATAAAATATAAAATATTTGAGACCTAATTTTCTCTATTATTTTGGGTCGTCCAAAATCTCCTTCGGTTGATTCAGGCCAATAGTCACGTTACAGTCAGAGACGGTAAAGTCAAGATGGCTTTTGTGGTTTCAGGTAATTCCCACGCACGGGCAGAGTTCACAGTCACGGTACAGTGAAGATCACAGCCCGTGCAGTCGCTTCGCCAGCGATTAAGCAAGACTGTGAATTGATTTTGACTGGACCGGTTGTCGAGTTGGTGTGAATAGGACACAGTCAGTTAGTTACCTGTTTTCAGTTGTTGTACCATATTTTCGTCACTTGTTTCGACGCTTTTGTTTTTAATGGAGGACGAAAAATTATTTGACTGTGTTTGTGAAGGAAGATTATAATTTATCGCATCCATTATACTCATATTCTCAGCAAATAAACATGACAGGAAATATTAATATGTACAGTGCAGTCCCGATATAACGAACCCCGATATAACAATTTTTTTAAATCCCCTTCAAACGTCCATAACACTCAATGTAAAAAATACCCCTATACAACGAACTATTTCGGTTTTAATCCTCGATATAACGAATTTTTACGATTTGCGGAAATAAATTAAAACCCCTATATAATGAATATTGTGTGTAGCAAACTCCTACATAACGCACGAAACCCCTGTGTTACGTATTTCTGCGTTCCAAACCTCGGTTTAGCGTAGTTTAGTATAGATTGTGGTGACTCACGGACAAGTCCAGGGCCCTGATTCTAATTGAGATTTCGACTCAAAACATGTCGAAATTAATATGGCGACGTCGAAATGCGACTTTGCGACCCTTGTGGATTTCAGCTGAACTAACCAAACGACGTCACTAATTTTCGACTTATCGAAATTAATTTCAACTTCAAGAAAGTGGTTGAAATTTCATTTCGAGTCGAAATTAATCTGACAGACTGGACTGGGAGAAGTGAACTTAGGTTCAGTTTATGTAGGCGGTGTTTTGATCCTTGCAAGGAAAACTGAGGCAAAAAGTATTATTATGGCTGTGTTTTACGGTCATTTGCTAGTTTTGGAGGAACTAGAGAGGATAGGTAGCCGACGCTCATAACGGAGGATAAGAAGAATGTTACGGGATACTCAAAATTCTTTTTCACTAAGTGATGCTCAATTTAGGCAGCAATTCCGGCTTAATAAACAAGCTACAAATTATTTAATAAGGGTATTAGAACCATATTTGGAAGAAGGTGTTTATGCCTCCAGGATACCCAAAATGTTTAGGGTTACTATTACTAAGCTGCAGTAAATTTAAAAATATATTAGAATATAACCACTAAGTCAAATCTTAGTGGTTATAACTTAAGGATCTCCCACATCGCCTTTTTTTCTTGCCATCTTTTCTTTAAATTCAAAATATAATTGAGAATGGCCACTATTTATGATTTAACAACTCAAACAAGAAAAAAAGACGTTCACGTAACGTAAACAAAACAAACATTCAACAAGCGTAGTGCAGCCAATAAACAACAGGGCCAACCCAAATTTTCAGCAGTGTCAAAATATTAAAGTAAATATCCCCAGTTTTAGCTACAATCGAAATGAATGAGAATGGCTAGCGATTGCGACTGTCATGGCGTAGTCGCTTTTAAATTTCGACATCGAAATGAAATAGAATCAGGGCCCAGACATGAAAACAAAATTTAGTTTTGTTCGCGGAGATAGTCCCTGATTGGTTTCTGACTGATTCGCATGCGCAGTTTTGCTTTCAAGCGTTCGCGGTGTTAAAAATCCGGGACTTTGACAAAGAGTTCGATGTTCGTGGAGTGATTCTAACTCGTTCATGATCAGTCCATTTGGTTTAAAGTGTGGATTAAAGTGTGGATTTTTAGTTAGCGCAAGCGCTATAGAAACTGTAAATTGTCAGATTTTTTTGGTCAATCGTTAGTGTTAATACTAGCTAACTTATTATTTGTATTGTTATTTATATCTTTAAATAAATGTAACTAAAACTTTCATCTTTTTAGCGATATAAATAAATAAGATTAAAAAGAAAGTATATTTTATTACATTATAGATATGGAAATAAAAACATATTTATCGGTATTAAGGAATTATTGTTATTTACAGATGAGCGATCATTTTACATCCAGCGATGAGGATTTAGAAGAAATTCTGGACGTTCAGGGTCATTGATATAAATTTCATCTCCATAGACATCGTTCTGTCATACTACACTAGTACCAAAGAATATATATATATATATATATATATATATATATATATATATATATATATATATATATATATATATATATATATATATATTTTACTAGTACCCTATTTTTACTTACGCATTTTTGCAATATCGTCTTTAACATAAAATTTTGTCACACTCCTGTGTTCCTCCTTGTACATATAAACAAAACAATGTGTTGATGTTTTGGGGTTAGAGACGGTCAGAAACGTCCGGAAATCGTTCGCGGAGAATTGACTGTTAAAAACTAGTAACTAATCGCGCCAGCGCACAACATTAATCCCGAATCGGTCCGAAGTTTATCCAAAACTAGTCAGGGACTGTCTCCGCGAACACAACTGTGACCTGCTTCCCACCCCTTACCCCTAGAACTAACAGTCAGTCAGGTGCAATGTTGACCTTGACACTGTGATCAGTACCTAAAGTACCTAAAGATTTGAGTGTTATTATCGTACAGTACATCGAATTGTAAAGTTTTTTTATTTTGTGTTCGGATTTGCTATGTTGCAAAAACGCAGTAGAAAAGCGCTTACAGTAGAATTTAAATGTAAACTAATACAATTTGTTGAAGAAAATCCCAAAAAGAAGAAATTTGAGATTGTCAAGAACTTTGACATCACTCCCTCCACATTAACCACAATATTAAAAAATAAAGAAAAGTACTGAGTTGACGGTGGACTGTCCAAAATTTGCAAAAAGGCTAAGAAAGGTGAGCTACACGATGTCGAAAAAGCTGTTAAGTGGGTTGAACAGTGCCGTGATAAAAATGTATCCGTTGGAGGTCCCATACTCCAAGAAAAGGCTCAAAAGTTTGCAGAACAATTAGGGCATGCAGACTTTCGAGCCAGTAATGGCTGGTTGGATCGGTTCAAAAAGAGACACGAAATTAATTTCAAAAAAGTTTGTGGTGAAAGTGCTGCCGTGGATGATGTAACTTGCGAAGATTGGGAAGCTAAATTGCCAGACTTGACCCGTGGATACAATGCAGATGATATATACAGTGCTGATGAGACAGGGCTTTTTTTTAAGTGCCTACAGGACAAAACGTTAGTGTTGAAAGGAGACCCTTGCAAAGGGGACAAAAACAGCAAAGATCGTTTGTCAGTCTTACTCTGCACTAACTCATCCGGTACAGATAAACTGAAACCACTCGCCATAGGAAAATAAAAAAAAACCAGATGTTTCAAAAACGTATCAACCTTATCAACAGACTATAAAAAAGCGTGGATGACCGAAGAGGTCTTCGGTGACTAGCCAACTCGATGAAAAAGAAGAAGAAACACATTCTTTTATTTTAATTGTTGTTGTTTTATTTTAATTGTTGTATTAATATTCCCGACCTAATTGAAACAGAGGATAATTCAATTATTATTAGTTGTAACACAACTTTTTCTGCAAAAATCAGAATATCGCCTCTCGCATACAAATAATGTATTCGTTTTTTCACAGATCCGCCCCGCTCTAAATAGACACATTACAACGTGATAAAATACAAAGAATATTTTACATACTTTTCAAACGTGCTGTAAAATAATATATGTAGGAACTTTTTTGAAGGCATAAAGAAAAGTATTCACGAACATTAACTTTTGAAATATGGTTCAACAAAACCGATTGGCTTTTAGCTCATTAGCTTTTATTGAACTAAAATATGAGATAATTATGAAGGCAACAATATTAGCTGAGTATGCGTTTTGTGTAGTGTGTGTATTGTGAGGAAATGCGTTGTTACTATGTAAATTCGGCTTTATTCACTTTACAAAGAGTTGCTTACTATATCCAATTGAACGTGACATCTCAAACTAGTACTGATACGATGATTATAAGAATATATTATCTTTTTTTTTAATAAAACAATTCCCAAGATAGGCGAATCCCAACCCACGATTAACCGAGTTTTCATTCGGTATGTTACCGCCATCTCATTGCGATGATTAGATATAATATTATATTCATTAGATTAATAATAGATTAAATTTAGGGAGTTAGGGAAATTTGGTTAAAACAAAAACGTTTTTTACGATGTTGTTTGTATGAAAGGAGTTAAAAGAAGTAAAAGGATAATAAGATTCAACGATGTGATTAGTCACATTTTTTTTAATTGTTGAAAGCATGCGTTTATTCATTCAATAACAGTACCAAATGGCGACGCTGCAAACATTCTCGCGAGAAATGTTTAATTTGGCATGCTCTGAGGTATGTAGAATAAATATTACAAATTTGACTCTAGGAAAAACTACTACAAAAAACAAGTTCCCCTAATCTGCATAATCTGAATACTATTTAATTTACATGTGATGGGAGATCATTAAAAACGAATAGTTTAGTTTGTGACAAAAAATGGACACCATTATATTTAAATTATATGCAAATAAAATCGATTTAACAATAATCGTGTAAGCATCCCAAATTGCAACACCTTTTTAATAGAGTTCTCCAAAAAATGCAATAACAACATAATAATCAAAAACAAACTAAATGAGATTCTTGAACGAGACTACTTTAACTGCACAAACATCTTTACCGATGCATCTAAATCTACTGATGGCATTGGCTGTGCTTTTGTTACTCCCACGTCTACTTTCAAATTTAAGCTACCGCCTAGCTCAAGTGTTTTCACCGCTGAACTGTTTGCTTTGTACCGTGCCCTAAAATATGCAAACCTCTCAAGAATTTCAAAACCTCTGTTTCTCACCGACTCGCTCAGCTCTCTTCTTGCAATACAGCATCTGTATCCTAAACATCCATTGGAGCAACTAATAAAAACTGAACTACAAATCGCCCAAGAGAACCACATAACTCCTAAATTTATATGGATCCCATCGCATATAGGAATTATCGGCAATGAAGAGGCAGACTCGTGGCAGAAGTGCTCGTGATGCAGCAACAAGTGCGGAATCTGAATTAGTGCGTGAGAGTGTGTGTAAAGATCTCAAAACGTTTTTTAAACAAAAAGTGATGGGTTAGTGGCAGCGCGAATGGTTTCTATCGCAATCTAAATTAAGATCGCTAAAACCAGATACACGACAGTGGAAAACTAGTGCTAGTACACGGTTTATTCAAACGGTTCTAACGCGCCTACGTATACAACACACTAAGATAACACACTCGTATTTACGCGGCCAGTGAACGCCCGCTGTGCGAACTATGTGTTACGCCTCTTACCGTCGTCCATTTGTTAATCGAGTGTCCAAAATACCATAGAGAACGTTCCATAAACAATATACCAAATACTCTACCAGATTTATTAGGAGAAAACTGTCACGTAAAAAACTTATTAAATTACCTAAGGTCAATTAATATCTTGTATCAAGTTTTGTTTACTGAGTAATGCCGCTAATAACCTTTTGGTGGATGCGGCAATGTTTCTTCTTAATAAAAAAATAATATTAAAAGTGAAACTGGAACAAACCATGAAGTGGAAATATCCAGGAGTGGCTAGTATACCTGTTGAATACAAAGCACGTGGTGTTCGTGTGTATTAAGGTATAAAAAAAATTGCTTATTACAAGCTTAAATTTTTATTTTAAGAAGATCTTTTCGGAATAAAATCATTCCATCATCAGTTAAATAAAAAGTTGTTAAAAAACATTGTATGGCCACTTAAAAAAACTTTCGAAGGACATCCGTATTAAAATATAATCCTCATGGTTTTATCAAGGTAAATGCAATAGACTTAACTTATTGATTATTAAAAACTGAAAATGGGGGCATCTTACATGACCCCCTGTAGCTGGTAAAGTTTTTTCGACTTACATTACATTACCTTACATTAGGAACATCCCAAATTGCAACACCTTTTTAATAGAGTTCTCCAAAAAATGCAATAACAACATAATAATCAAAAACAAACTAAATGAGATTCTTGAACGAGACTACTTTAACTGCACAAACATCTTTACCGATGCATCTAAATCTACTGATGGCATTGGCTGTGCTTTTGTTACTCCAACGTCTACTTTCAAATTTAAGCTACCGCCTAGCTCAAGTGTTTTCACCGCTGAACTGTTTGCTTTGTACCGTGCCCTAAAATATGCAAACCTCTCAAGAATTTCAAAACCTCTGTTTCTCACCGACTCGCTCAGCTCTCTTCTTGCAATACAGCATCTGTATTCTAAACATCCATTGGAGCAACTAATAAAAACTGAACTACAAATCTCCCAAGAGAACCACATAACTCCTAAATTTATATGGATCCCATCGCATATAGGAATTATCGGCAATGAAGAGGCAGACAGTAGTGCTCGTGATGCAGCAACAAGTGCGGAATCTGAATTAGTGCGTGAGAGTGTGTGTAAAGATCTCAAAACGTTTTTTAAACAAAAAGTGATGGGTTAGTGGCAGCGCGAATGGTTTCTATCGCAATCTAAATTAAGATCGCTAAAACCAGATACACGACAGTGGAAAACTAGTGCTATAATAGTACACGGTTTATTCAAACGGTTCTAACACGCCTACGTATAGAACACACTAAGATAACACACTCGTATTTACGCGGCCAGTGAACGCCCGCTGTGCGAACTATGTGTTACGCCTCTTACCGTCGTCCATTTGTTAATCGAGTGTCCAAAATACCATAGAGAACGTTCCATAAACAATATACCAAATACTCTACCAGATTTATTAGGAGAAAAGTGTCACGTAAAAATCTTATTAAATTACCTAAGGTCAATTAATATCTTGTATCAGATTTAAAGTTTTGTTTACTGAGTAATGCCTCTAATAACCTTCTGGTGGATGCGGCAATGTTTCTTCTTAATAAAAAAAAATAATCGTGTATGGTATTTTTCTTCGGAATGTTATTTTAAAGATATTGTCAAAAGGCGCTACAGCCTTTTGAGGATAAGATGGTTAAAATTGCTCCCGCGTTGAAAGATTTTTTTAATCCCTATAGTCAAAATTTTAACCCCTTGAGTGGTAGTAAAGATCCTCTATCGTAAAAAACTTGTTTTTTTTTTCGAAAAAAAACTTCTCTTGTTGGACTGTTTTCTCTGAAAAAATTTAAGTTTGGCTTTTAAGTAAAGAATCCAACCGGATTTTTTTTTAAGTATTTTGAGGAAAAACTGTGACTACAAAAAATATTTTAAGTTTTCAGTTATTTTCAGACCATAAAAGTCATACTTGTCTGATACCTGAATTAGAAACATTTGAAAAAATTTTTTGGTGTAATGTTTTTCATTCTTTTGAATGCTTATGTGCTATTTTTTTAAATTCTAACATATTTATTATATAAAAAAATCATTTTGTTTTCACACTTTTTTTATTGTTGGTACACTATATTTAAATTAAGATTGTTTAATGAATGCCAGGATGACAGAGAGCACTGAAAGAAATTTTTTTCTTGTAGCGCTTATCCGTTTCAGATGTTGGCGAACATCATGGCAATCTGTATTTTGCAAACTGCTGCTCTGAAAAGATTTATGGTTGTTGTGTTGAACCACGTAGGTACGTAAATTTTTCAGCCAGGAAATCCTTCGTCTTCCTAGACATCGTCTTCCTTCTACTTTTTCTTGTAGAATTAATTGCAGCAACCCATATCTTTCGCTGTTCCTCATAACATGACCGAGGTATTCAATTTTGGATAATTTTATTGTGGTTAACAGCTCTTTTCTTTTTTGTATTTTAAATAAAACGTCTTGGATACTCCCGTGGTCAATATAGGATATATTTAGGATTCAACGATAAAGCCATATTTCGAGAGCCTCAATTTTCTTGCAGGTAGCGTCTGTGAGAGTCCACGACTCAACTTCGTACAACAGTATAGGAAAGATATAACATCGTAGTAACCTGATTTTTATAGCTACTGATAAATCATGGAATTTGAATAGTTTAGCCATTTTTTGAAATGCAGATCTTGCTTTCTCTATTCTACACACTGATTCTTTCAATTTGCTGTCCCTTTTTAGAGATCATCTTACATTTTGTTTTCTTAATGTTCAGTGAAAGTCCATTTCTCTGACTCACTTCTGTGATTTTATTCATTAACTCCTGGAGGGCTTCATAACTACCACCGTGTCATCCGCGTAATTGATGTTATTGATACAGTCTACGTTAATTCGAATTCCGGCTTTAATATCCTCGACTGCTTCTTGAAATATTTTCTCAGAGTGATAGTATACATCCTTTTCCTACCTCGCGTTTGATTTTGATATCGTCAAATTCTTCTGCCTCTGTACGGAAAGACGATGTTTGATTCCAGTAAAGCTTGTTAATAATTCTAAGATCACAGGTGTTTATTCCAATATTTCTAATATCTCCATCAGCTTGTCATGTTTTGCTGTATCGTACGCTTTATGGTAATCAATGAAGCATGCATAAATATCGAAATTCATATCTCTACATCGTTGAACAACGTCGACTTCAAGGCGATTTAATCATTACGTTTCGGATAGTAAAATGAAACTTTGGAAATGTGGGGGATATGTTTATACTAGACAATGACAATCGTCTTCGTGGCCACGAACTTAAGTTTAAAAAGGAAACCTTTTTAACAACAACTAGACAATTTTTTCTCTGTAATTAACTGTTTTCGATATGGACATATACGTTATTAGACAACCAATATATATATATATATATATATATATATATATATATATATATATATATATATATATATACATATATATATATATATATATATATATATATATATATACATATATATATATATATATATATATATATATATATATATATATATATATATATATATATATATAGGTAATATACCATTGTCCAAAATATATACATAATAAGCTAGTAAAATGTTTATGATATATAAATCCAACGTATAGGTTTGGACAATATTCAAATTTAGAACTGTCAGCAAATCTATTTGTAGTACATAAATACTGCTATAACGTTCATCATCATCCAGCCCCATTTTCACACTCCACACATCATCCTTCGCTTGTCGGCTCTTGGTCTCCACTCCAATAATCTCTTCGTCCATCTTCCGTCTTTCATTCTAGCAACATGTCCAGCCCACCTCCACTTTTGTTTATTGATTCGGAGTATAATATCGTCTACGCCAGTTCGTCGGCGTATCTCCTCATTTCTCACGCGATCTTTCAAGGTCAGGCCCAGCATTGATCTCTCCATTCGCCTTTGTGGTACCCTCAGTTTTTCGGCAGTAGCTTTCGTTAAAGTTAGGGTCTCTGCTCCTTAGGTCAAGACTGGTAAGATGCATTGGTTAAATGCCTTCCTTTTCAGGTGAATCGGGGTATTTGTTTTAAAAATGTCTCTCATCCTTTCATATGCCGCCCATCCCAACGTGATTCGTCTATTTAACTCGCAGGTTTGGTTGTCTCTGGTTATTCTAATTTCATGACCCAAGTATGTGTATTTAGCGATTAATTCTACCTTGTTGTTATTGATCTGTATCTCTTCGCTGGGAACCATATTGGTCATCATTTTGGTTTTCTCGAAATTTATCTCCAGCCCAGTTTCTTGTAGTACTGGGCTATAACGTTATTTATATATAAATAATTAATATACAGACAATATTTACGATTATCTACAAGCTTTTAATTTTATTACTGCAGATTTATAAATATTTTCAATGGTGTACACCTTATGGTAACGAAACAATAACCTGTAGAGGGCGATACTTTTTCAGCTGCACGGAGCAAATATGATGCAGCCCAAAGTACCTAATTTAATGAAAATGCATTTCTGGAAGAAACCCTGCAAACAAAGATTCTGACAAAAAATGACTACCCATTGTCATTTATAAGCAAGGAATTCCACAAGATTAAAGGAAGAAAACAACACAAAACCATAAGCAATCCAGAAACACTCACAAGAAGGGACTTAAAGATGACAACAATACTATATGAAAAGGGCTTATCAGAGAAACTGAATAGGATAGAAAACAAGTACAACATCACAACAACTTTCATATACCGCTTTATTAACATTAGGATTGGGAGTACAGTACTGTAAGTTAAACTGAATATGAAACGTTATGACTGCATGATCTGAGTTACCTACTGGAGAGCTTATTATGGGATGTGTTAATAAATGTGGATCATTAGAGAATACCAAGTCCAAAATAGATGGTAAATTATTGATTCTGAAACGAGTCGGCTTCGTTATGAATTGATGTAAATTAGAATTTAATACAAAATATGTAAATACATTTTTGTTGCACAAAAATGTATTTACATAATACATAATACATAATAAAAAAAAAGTTGTTAAGCCACTATTTGGATCAGTTATAGGCCACGAAATGTCTCTAAAATTAAAGTCTCCAATAACAATCAGATTCTCTAGCGTAGACAGTTCATCAAGTGATGCGATAAGGGACTCATTATCTGCTAATCTAGAATCACCAGACCAATAAACACATACTAGGTGAAAAACAAAAGAGTTTTTATGACAAGAAATTCCATATTAGGGACAGTAATATCAAGAGATGTAACAGAGACATTATTAGTAATTTCTGAAGACAAGTAGATACAAGTTCCTCCTCCACGTCGATTACGACGATCACACCTATAAAGAAAATAATTATCAATTTTATAAAGAGAGTCAAGATCATTTGGTGTTAACTATGTTTTAGTTTTATTTCATAAAAATTCATTAAATTTGGAATTTAAAGTAGCTAGATTAGTATAGAAACAGAGCCTATTATGAAAACCTGAAATTTTCAGAATTAGTGACGAAAGTTTACAATTTTCGGGACACCTTGTATGTATTATATGGTTAAATTTTCCTCTTCATTCGATTTTCCATATACCAACAATAGCTGAGTAATATAAGCTGTCGAAAAAACGTTATCTACAATCTTGTACACAACGCATATGCAACACACAATACACATAAACAAATATATTTTTTTTATTCAATTTATTTTACTTAACCACAATTACGATACAGTTTTTTATATAAATATTTAACACAAAATACATAAAACAGTCAGAATTTAATATTCCTAGGGTAAAAACGCGTGTTCTAAAAATTCCTTGGACTGCGAAAGTCTCAAACGAAAAAGTGTTACGACGAGTTGGGTATGGCAGAAAGCTTATGAACACAATTAAAATAAGAAAAACATTGCATCTGGGTCACATACTTCGAAACGATAAATACTCTCTTCTGCACGTCATCATGCAAGAAAGAGTAGAGGGAAGGAAAGACTTGAGAAGAAAGAAGAAATCTGGGCTGAGGAATATCAGACGTTGGACTAACCTCTATTTTGAACTGATATTTCACGTTGCAAAAGATAGGGAAGCGTTTAGAGAAGTGATCGCCAACCTTCGTTAGAAGACGGCACAATAAAAAGAAGAAGGGTAAAAACACCACCCTCAAATATTGTATAGCCATTATATACTGTTGCCTATAAGATCGAGGTCCAGCACTTCAATTTTAAAGTTAACCAATAACAAAATCGTTGGTTATCTATTTTCCAAAATTTATATAATAATCTTTTTGGAAAACGATTTCCGGAGTGGAAATCGAAAAGTCAAACATTGATTAATTAAAAATGGGATTTTCATTACATCCAATAATTAATTAATTAATTATGGCTTAATATCGATACCAAGATTCTAATAGGATGTATTCCACAATTTTTTAGATTTAACGTTTTTAACAAATATTGTTCCAATAGTTATTATTTCGTCTATATCTAACTATATCGTAAGAAACATTTAACTGAAAATATTTTTTTCGCGCTTATTCTAATATGTCGTAAACAAAACCGCTTATTTTTATTTTTCCAAAATTGCGTATACCACAGACGCTCCCGTGATTTCATAAGTGAGCTGGCATTCGTGAGCTTTCACAACTCACAAGTGAGTGAACTCCCGTGAGTTGGCAGTTACAGTGTGTTGCATTAGAATAATCAAAAACTGTATTTAAAGTGTCTGTTTTTTCAAGATGTCGAAGGTATGTTACATTTTGATGTATATTATTTTCATTAAGCAATTTAATTTATTTACAATGTAAAATTATAATAAACATATTTATCTTTGAAAGAATGAGGTTATATATACGCCATATTGGAATTTCAAATAATATGTTGGATACCACATATTTCTAACACCATCCGACTGTTTATTACTTGGTTTAATAGGACGTAAAACTAAAATTTATGTTATGGGTTACGTCGTATTAGAACAGGTAGATGTATAATTGGTGCATTATGATTCGCAGTATCATTCTATTACTTACCTTTTCGTACTCGCAAAAAGTAGTAAAAAATAAACGATTTTACAAACGAATGAGAGCTTTATCGATGACCGGAGGTGTATTTTAGCATTTTATTTATACATGTTATTTTTTTCAGATCTCTAGTAGAGTAGAACAGGAGAGTATCCATGAAAAACACGGAAAATACAGAAACTATAGAAAAAGAAGAACTGGAAGAAGCAATAAGAAAGATAAAGATTGGAAAAGCACCAGGTAGCGATGAAGTAGCACCAGAAATGATGAAATATATAGGAGTAAAAGCAAAAGAAAAATTGTTATACATATATAACCTAATATGGAAGAGAAAAGTAATACCCAGAGAATGGACAAATGCAGTAATTATACCTATATACAAGAAAGGAAACACAAGAGACTGTAGGAACTATAGAGGTATATCACTACTATGTGTAGCAGCAAAAGTATACGAAACCATAATAGAAAGGAAAATTAGAAAAGAAATAGTACATAAATTAGAGGATGTACAAAGTGGATTCAGGAAAGGACACAACACACAAGACCATATATTCACCATGCAACAAGTAATAGAAAAAGCCTTAAAGAAAAATAAAGAAATACATCTGAGTTTTATAGACATGGAAAAAGCATTCGACTCAGTCAAAAGAAAAGATATATGGGAAAGTCTAAAGAAGAAACAAGTAAGTGAAGAACTGATAGAAGCAACAAAGAGTATATACATGAAAACAACAAATACAGTCATCATCATCAATCAGCCAATCCCGTCCACTGCTGGACATAGGCCTCCCTCAGTTCTTTCCAGTGTTCTCTACACTGGGCCGCTTGTAGCCAGTTTCCCGCTACTCTTTTTATGTCGTCGGTCCATCTAGTCGGTGGTCGTCCTCGGCTTCTTTTATAATTTCTGGGCCTCCATTCCATAATTCGTCTTGTCCATCGTCCATCTTGTGTTCTGGCTAAGTGTCCTGCCCAGTTCCACTTAAGTCTCGTGGTTCTTTCGATGACGTCTTGAACTCCTGATCTTTGCCTGATTTGTCGGTTTGTTATGTGGTCTCGGAGGCTCACATTCAGCATTGCACGTTCCATGGCTCGTTGTGTAACTCTTAGTTTATTCGCAGATTTCTGCGTGAGTGTTAAAGTCTCTGCTCCATAAGTTTGTACAGGCAAAACACATTGGTTATAAACTTTTCGCTTGAGACACATGGGAATTGAACTTTTTAGAATATGGCTTAGTTTGCCAAATGCTGCCCATGTCAGGCCTATTCGCCTCTGTATTTCATTTGTTTGATTGTCTCTGTTTATTTTGATCTCGTGTCCCAGATATTTGTAAGTGTCTGTTTGTTGTATGGTATTATTGTCGATAGTTATATTTCCACTCATTACGAGATTTGTCATAAGTTTAGTTTTCTCAAAGTTTATCTTTAATCCTGCTCTTTCAGACAGACTTTTAAGCGAATGTAGCATAGAAACCGTATCCTGTAAGTTATCTGCGATTAATACGACATCATCTGCAAACCTCAGATGATTTAATCTTTCTCCATCTATATTGATGCCCATATCTTGCCATTGGGTGTTCTTAAATATTGACTCTAGAGCTGCCGTGAACAATTTTGGTGAAATATTGTCTCCTTGTCTTACTCCTCGACCTAAGCTGAATTTTTCTGTGTCTTCGTGTAGTCGTATACTTGATGTAGCGTTCTCGTAGATGTTTTTGATTTGTGACGTGTACCTGTAATCTATTCGGCTTTGATTTAGGGCTTCCAGTACGGTTTCAAACTCTACAGTATCAAAAGCCTTCTCGTAATCGACAAATGCAAGAACCAGTGGTATGTTGTACTCGATGCATTTTTCAATTAAGATCTTTATGGTGTGCAAATGGTCATTTGTGCCATATCCTCTCCTAAAGCCTGCCTGTTCTTTGGGCTGATAGAAATCAAGTTTAGGTGTTAGTCTCTTTGTTAAGATTTTCATAAAGAGTTTATACATATGTGTCAAGAGGCTGATGGGTCTATAATTTTCTAATTTAGTAATATCACCTTTTTTGTGTAACAAGACTATCACTGCATTGTTCCAGTCTTTAGGAATCGTACCCGCATGTAAGCATTTATTAAACAGTTCGCTTACTGATTTTAATAGAATTTCTCCTCCTGCTTTTATTGCCTTAATAACGAGTCCATCGTCACCAGGCGATCGATGGTTCTTCATTTCCTTTAAAGCTGATCTTACTTCTGACACAGTAATGGGTAAAAGTATTTCCGATCCCTGATTTATGAGAGTCTTTACTCGTGTCGGTAAATTTTCTTGTGATCTTTGGCTGGTATAGAGGTCTTTATAAAACTCTCTAGTTATTTTCAGAATGTTTTGTTTATCTGTTGTTGCCTTTCCGTCTTTATAGCTTGTATATTTCTTTTTTACTTTGTGTGAGTTCTCTTTTCATTATCTTTAAACCTTTGTTCTTTTCTACTGTTTGAGTAATTACATTAGTATTATATCTTCTTATATCTCTTCTAATATCCGCTGAAATTCTTTTATTTAGTTTTCTATATTCTTCTTTGTTTCCCTTTTCTTTCTCGCTTAGGTTTCGTCGTATTTCCATGAGAGCTTTTGTGTCCTTGCTAATCTTTTCACTTTTGGTGTAATTTTTCTTGCAAAATTTGAGTTGTGCGTTTCTAACCGAGTCTGTAATTAATTTATTATGATCGTCGACGTCGATACTTAGAGGTTTGGGATTATTACTCTGTAAAGTTTCTGCTATATTTTTTACTGCTACAAATACAGTAAGAATGTTAAATATACAGTCAGAACCATTCGAAACAACCCAAGGAGTTAGACAAGGGGGAAGTCTCAGCCCACTACTATTCATAAATGTTATAGATGAGATAGTGAAAGAATGTAAGAAAACATTCAAGAAATACTGCATCGGTTGGAACAGAATGCAAATGATAAATGCTGAGATGTGTATATTTGCAGACGACATAGTATTAATTGCGGAAACTGCAGAAAAACTGAAATACAACTTAGAGAAATGGAACCTAGAAGCAAGCAAATACAACCTAAACGTAAACAAAGAGAAGACTCAAATAATGAAAATATCAAGGAAACAAGGGACGGAAGATCAAATAGAAGTAATGATAGACCAACAAAAAATAATACAGACAAATTCATACAAATACTTAGGAACAGTAATCAACAACAGAGGAGACATCGAGGATGACCTTAACAACAGAATGGAAAACACAGGAAAACTATTCCAAGCACTAAATAGAGGATTCCTTAATAACAAAGAAATATCAACAAAGACCAAGATGACAATATACAAAACAATATATAGACCTACAGTGACATATGGAGCAGAAAATTGGATATTAAACAAAAGACATCAGAGCAGAATTCAGGCAGCAGAGATGAAATACCTCAGAAGAACGATAGGAGTAAAAAGAACTGATAGAATCAGAAATGAAGAAATAAGAGAAAGACTCAAAATCAAACCGATACTCGAGACAATCAAAGAGAAAAAATTGGCATGGTTCGGACATCTAACCCGGATGGACAATAATAGACAAGTTAAAAGAGTGTGGGACGCCAAACCAATAGGGAAGAACAGAAGAGGAAGACCCATTAAAGAATGGAACAGTGACATCTCGCAGATACTACAGAGTAAGGGTAAGACTTGGCAGGAAGCAACACAGATGACATCCAATAGGAAGGAATGGAGAAAGTTCGTTAAGAGCTAGGACACCTCAGAAGACCGTCAAATAGTGTAATGTAATGAATTGTATTTTAAACGGCCCAACACCGAAAGGTACAAATGGGTCTACTGATTAAGTAAAGTAAAGTAAAGTAGTAGAGTAGAAAAAATGATGGCAATGGCTTTAAAACAAGAAACAAATATCAATGAACCCAACTTGATCAGTTCAGATATAAATATTAATGATATGATGTACTATATGCCTTACCAATTAGAAGTTGTTAACGAAGATCGCTTTCTTTAAGATTCCTTTGATATTGATTTAATTCAAAAAGTATATTATTTGCCAGAACAAGAAAACAAACCTGTAGATAAAACTTATCATGAATCCACGCAAGCTCAGGAAGTGGCTCACAAGGAAAACGAATCAGATAAAGATAATAACCTAGCTTTGATACAACTTACAGATATGATTATTTGCCTACATAAAAATTAGGAAGAGTTTAAAGATAATTCTGATCCTGAGTTTATACCACCGGAAAATATATGATTCGGAATACTCAGATGAAGAACCAAATGAAAAAAATTCAGGTTAGTACAGTCCAACGGTAAAATATACCATCAATAAAATACTAAAAACCTATATTTATTTCAATAAACATTTTTTACAGATACCAGAATAGCTGAAAAGAAAAAGAACAAAGAAGCCAATAGTGAATTATGGGATAAAAACGTTAACAAAAGAGAAATAATGATGAGACATGAGTACGTTAGATACACAAGATCTAAAGACGATACGGTTAAACACGATGCAAAAAGAAACAAAAGAATGCTCGGACCTAAAAGGAATTCAGATTTTTGTAAAAAAGCAGCAAATCGTTTTTGCCAAATAGTGTCGGAACAAAACCGACAAACTATTTTTAAGAAATTTTGGAGTATTCTGGGAACAAAAAAGGTTATATGTTCCGCACATGACGACCTACACTCAAAAAAAGAGAATCTACACAAAAAATCCATCCAGGACATAGGGATCATTTGAATACTATTTAAAAATTGAAGACATGAAACATCAGGTATGCAAGCAAACATTTCTTGGTACGTTAGGTATAAAAGAACGTATGGTTAGGCACTGGATCAATGAAGGGTCTGTGTTTGTAACACAAAGTAATCAGGACGACATAAACAAAAATATGATTAAGAAAAAAAATACATTAGCACATTCAGTAAAACAAAATCGAAAGCTAGAACAGTTGCGCCTATTTCTAGATAGTTTTGCCAAAATTGAAACGTATTTCAACTACACTCCGCGTCATAGAAAACGGGCCACCCCAAATATTTAAAATATTTTCGAAATTATTATTTATTGGTACAAAATTAAGCATTTATTTTTTTGTATATTGAATCAATAACTCGTTGAATATAAAATTTCATCATTATCGTAAAACATCAATCGAAAACAAAAACTTTAAGAAAAATAGGAAATTTATTCAAAAAATCAACTTACAGTTTTTAAAACAACAATGAACTGTATATTTAAAAAAAAACCTGGTATCCATTTTCAGTAATGGGTATTGCCACCTCAATTCTGGATGACACTCCTCATTCGATTTGGCATGGAATTTATAACGTTTTGGATATCTCTTTGGGGAAAAGTGGCCTATTCATCAATGAGTGCCATCTGAAGCTCTACAGGTGTTATTGGAGCAGGTATGCGACGCCTAACGCGACTTTTTAGCAGGCTCCATATATGCTCAATAGGATTGAAATCGGGGCTTTGAGCAGGCCAGTCTATTTTTGGAATATCAACCTCGTCAAGATACTCCGTTACTATCCTTGCCGTGTGTGGTCCCGCATTATCCTGCATTAGCAGGAATTCGTTGCCAATAAATCCAGCATAGGGCATCACGTAATGTTGTAAGATTTCCGTTATGTACCTTACTGCTGTTAACGCACCTCTGTCGATCACGACGAGATCCGTATGCACATCAAAAGAAATCCCTGACCAAAACATTACTGAACTACCACCAAAAGCAACCCGTGGTGCCAAGTGCAACCAGCGAAACGATCTCCAGCCCGTCTGTACACCTTACTGCGTCCATCTTTACCATAAATACACATTCTACACTCATTCGTAAACAATACTTTTTTCCAATCGTCTGCTGTCCAATTGATGTGCTCACAGGCAAAATCGAGTCTTCGTCTTTTGTGAGCTGGGGAAAGTAAGGGCCCTGTTGCTGGACTGCAACCTGCAAACCTTGCTCCCTCATCTTCGCCGAATAGTAGAAAGGCTGATTGCTGGTCCTTGAGCTTGCTGTAAATGGCCTTGAAGTATTCTAGCGGTTTGGGTCTGATTCCGTAATGCAGCAAGAATGACGACGCTATCTTCCCTAGCGGTTGTTTTCCTTTTTATTCAAAACCTGTACCTGTACCAGGTCGTCGTTGGTGAGATCCTGTCACAATAAATCGTTGCTGAGTTCTTTGTGCAGCCGAACGACTAACATTCAATTGTCTTGCAACTTGCTTTGACTTAATCCACTTCCCAGTAATTCCATCGTTATTAACTCAAGACTTCTTCACACTAAGTCGGCTACTGTAATCTGAGATGCGTTTAAAACTCATTAGAACCCTTTACAATATCATACATTTCTCAAAACAATCGCTTTCTCGAAAATTGATCAAGTTGTAAACAATTTTTTTTCCAAATTGTTTTGTTTTATAGGTTCTATGAATATCCTTAATCCAGTTACATAGTCGGTTTGCTTTCGCAACACCCCATTTAACTTAAATAACCCAAGACACATTAAAAATAAAATAATATTAATTCAATATACAAAAAAATAAATGCTTAATTTTGTAGCAATAAATAATAATTTCGAAAATATTTTAAATACTTGGGGTGGCCCGTTTTCTATGACGCGGAGTGTATATAAAAATAAATGTTTAGACGAAGATGTACTACCCTTGTCAATCAATACTTTCCTAAAAGAGTTTGTCGAAATGAATCTTGCACTATTCAAGCCTAGAAAGTATCAGTGTGATTTATGCTGTGGCTACAAAACGCAACAAATTGAAGAAACTGTTTACCGGAATCATATTTTAGAAAAAGACTATGCTTGCAAAGAAATAGATTTGGACAAGAATAAAGCTTAAGACCAGGCTATTTATTGTTTTACAATGGACGTGCAGGCCGTTTAATTGTGTCCCCAATCACAAGCAAGCGCATTGTATTACAAAACAAAATTGCAGGTACACAATTTTACTGTATACAACTTATCAACTAATGAATGCAAAAATTTTGTATGGAACGAAACAGAAGGAGAACTATGTTGTTCAGTTTTTGGAACATGCATCATTAAACATCTGGTATCAACTTTGGAGATAGACAGGAAACCTATAGTTTTATACTCGGACAGTTACGTTTATCAAAACAAAAATGTCATTTTGTCAAATGCATTGTCCATTCTTGCAACACAATTTGATATTGAGATTGAACAGAAGTTTCTTGAGAAGGGCCATACTCGAATGGACTCTTCTCCTAGTCTTATTGAGAGTCGAATGAAGGAAAAAGATATTTTTCTACCGAAAGACTACATAAATATTATAAAAGACGCCAGAAAAAAACCAATGCCTCTGAAAGTAGAATATTTGGACCATTCGTAATACAACGTAAAACTCAAATTTATGTTGTGGGTTACGTCGTATTAGAACAGGTAGATGTATAATTGAAGGGCTCGGGTGTAAATAATGGTATTTGACAAAATTGTCGAAATTAAGTTTTTGCATGAAAACAGTAGTATATGCAGTTCTAAATAGGAATCTGTTGCTATTTCGTTACTAGTTTAAAAGATGGCGCTGTAAATAAGTTGCAAATGGCAGCTAAGTGTCATCGACTTTGCGTAAATAATGGTATGTGTAAAACATGGCGTCTAACGATCAGCTGGATCAATGTTTTGTTGCCAAAAATAAAGATGTTTTAAGCGAAACTTTGCTAACAAATAGTGACAGCGAGTTTTATGATTCAGATAAAGACCCGGAATATATGCCTAACGATGAAAATGGGCCAATAAAGGTAAGAAATTTGACATATTATCGAATAAACTGCACTGCATGTAAACAATGGTAAGTGAATTCAGATACCATTTTTTACACGCATGTAGATATTTGGTTATTTGCATGGTAGTTCTATGTACACATAGATTTATATTTTCTTTTTTCTTGCAGAAATCTAAGATAACATGTGAAATTCCATCAACATCGTCAGACAAGGATATAAATGAGGAAACTTTGACACGACAAACAACTGAAGTTACAAACACTGAAAAGAAAGGTCGAAAACGTAAACGTGGAAATAAAAAACAAACCAAGGAAAAGAATAAAAGAAATAGTGGCGCAAGATATCTCAGCTATCGTGGTAAGGGAATGGTACAAAAAGAAAAGTTTATAGGACCAGACTGCTGTTGTAGAAATAAATGTTTTACACTTTTATCCGAAGATGAAGTGAAAAACATTTTTGAGACATTTTGGAAACTAAGCAACTTTAATATTCAAAATGCATATATATTTGGCTGCATAGAGCTAAAGCTTAAAGCTCGTACTACTACTAAAAATACATCTTCAAGGCAAAGTCACACCGTGATGTATTACATAAGGTCCTCTATGACTGGTAAATTACAAATTTGTAAGAAGGCATTCTTAAGCATACATGGGTTACAAAACAATAGAGGAAGAGTTGAGAATGTTGTAAAATCTATGAAAACTGGTTTATCAACTCCAAAGATGGATGGTAGGGGTTCACACAAAAATCATAAAAGAAAATATACTGATCAACAAATTGATTTTGTCAGGTCTTTCATTGAATCATTACCAAAGTACGAGAGTACTCTCGTCAAGATAATCCTAGCACATATTTCATGACATTAGAATATACTGTAGAGAAGTGTTATGATGTTTATAAGCAAGAATGCATACGACAAGTCAGCAAATGTGTATCTTCAGACAAATTTAGACGTTATTAGAAAAAAGATATTTTTCTACCGAAAGACTACATAAATATTATAAAAGACGCCAGAAAAAAACCAATGCCCCTGAAAGTAGAATATTTGGACCATTCGTACTTTCTTAATTTTGATAACCGGAACTTGATGAGATATAACTCAATTCGTCCGGGAGAATTAAACAGTCTGTTAAAGGTAGCACACTTAAAATGCCTAAAATATTTAACTTCTGGAGAAATTTTGTTTAAAACTAAATACGACTGTCCTTATGAAATATTACCACAAAGACAAAAAGCAATTATTCTGGATAAATACCTACCCAAGCCACTATACAGCAAAAGGTTAGAAATTTCAAAGAAAAAATGGCTTGACCTACAAGAGATAAAAAAAGTTATTTCAAAAGAAACACATTACTTTTATGTGATAAAATATTACGAAAAGACAAAACAAGAATCAAACAAAAAGACAAAAAAAAAAAACAGAATTACAATTATCCATTAATAATAAAAATACCGTCCTTATAACATCTGAAACTAAAAAAGAACAAAATATAAAACAGCAAAAAAAAGCTACAACAAAGAATGGTACAAAAAATAAAACTGTGAAAAAGAAAACTAATTTAAACTAGAAAAATATTATTATAGTTGTGTAATTTATCTTAATCCACAACACTTATGATGCTAATATGACACATACAAAAATATGTCGTATCCAATTAAGTTATATAGTTATAATAAGACGTAACCCACTTACGGCCGTCATTTATTAAAATAAGTAATAAAAATATACACGTAATCAAAAAACATATTTAAAAAAAAATTATTGTTAAAAAACCGTTTTTTTCACCTCCTGTAAAATTTTGGATTTGTGGGATGCGTCCTATTAGAATATTGGTACCAATATTTAAATTAGACGTGTCACAAGAAAGTAATTTCATAACGTCGTTGAATAAGTGAATTAAATAGGTTACCAGATTAGTACAATAAATAACACATTATTTACCTAAAAAATATTATGTGAAAAAACATGAAAAAGCTTTCTACTGGTTGTCATTTTAAATGATTATATCACAAACAAATGGAAAATATGTCAATACTTCGTTTATAAATTTAAGAGCGCTACTCAGATCCGACCGGCACTACACGTGCCTTTCAATCAGCCGTCACGTGCGTCACATCTTATTATTACCAATTTAAGAACATCCGAAACTCTGCCGAAGCATCAAAACACTCAAAATGGGCTCTTAGGGTAAAACAATTGAGTGTCTATCACGTTGGTTTCCGGAAAAGCGACGCAAGCACTGCCAACCTCTCGAATACAGCGATGAAAATCGACTGATTCGTTTTCCTGATTGTGTTTTGTTTTATTTGATGCCCAAGAGGGAAATTAACGTCTGAGTTGTTGATGCCCTCTTTTCATTTTAAGAGTCAATTTTCGATAAGATAAGGCCGATTTGATTTGGGCGGTTGAATATCAAATCGATAGGAAGGCACAATATATTTATTATATTATTCCGTTTTGTGATTATATAAAGATTGGCACATTACTAAAACGGTAAAAGTATCATACAGGGTCTAGTTTTCTAAATAAATATAATGTAATCAATAAGAGCAATAAAAAATATATTTTAATTAATTATTGAAAAGAAGGGAATATATTGAAGAAATGTTTGATGACAAAAGAACAGAAATACAAATCGAAAATATATCGACTTCTCCAGACATAACCTTCGATGAAATGGAAAGAGCTACACAACTGTCAAAGAATAGGAAAACAACCAGTCTAGAAAAAATTCCCAGCGAAATAATTAAACTTCTCGACGATAAAGGCAAACATTCTGTTCTAAACTCTAAACCTCTTCAATAAAATATACGAAACGAGGCGTATACCAACAGACTGGCTACTGTCAACATTTGTAATGAGACCGAAAAAAATAAAACCTAGACAATGTAGCGATCATTGGACTATTAGTCTAATGAGCCATATACTGAAAATGTTCTTAAGAATACTGCACTCGAGAATTTACAACAAAATAGAAGTACAACTAAACAAAACACAGTTTGGTTTCAAAAACAACCTTGGAACGAGAGAATCATTATTCTTTTTGCAGATCCGCTTCAAAGGTGTAGGGATACAGAACAACCAGTGTATATGTGTTTTATCGACTTCAAAAAGGCCTTTGGCCGGGTTACCCACGAAAAACTGATGTGTATTGAAACAGGTGGGAATTGATGACCAAGAGATCCGTATTATCAAAAATGTGTATTGACATCAATGTGCAAGCATACGAATTGGTCAGAATACGACGGAAGCAGTGGAAATACGACGTGGAGTGAGGCAAGGGTGTATTTTATCGGCTCTACATTTTAATATCCATTCCGAATTTATTTTGAAAGAAGCCTTAGATGAAGATGCAGACATTAAAATCAACGGGATTAATGTGAACAATCTCAGATACGCAGACGACACGATATGCATGTAATGAATAAGAGTTAAAACGACTTATAAACAGGGTGACCGACATATGTATTTAATATGGGCTCAAGCTCCTAAGTCAATCCAATCTTGGCGATGGACAGAAACGACAGGCGAAATAGACGGGAGATCGAGGCTCAACTAGGCTAGCACCACTGATGATGATGATAACTAAGCCTTGTATAAAAGTTAAAAGATATATTAAAATACTGCTAGTAGTGTATTTTTTACAAAGAGTTAAAGCCGGTACGTTGTTCACAATGGGAAAAGTATGAAGAACGTAATTTTAAGATCAGTAATAACTTCATTTAATCAAATAACTTTATTTTGTTAACTATTAACATATACTGCAGAATAAATTAATTTAATTTACCTTACTACTTCATGTTTCACTCGCTTTAATTTCAAATATTACAACAATATAATTTTTAATTCAATATTTTACACACAATAACGATATGGTGCTTTTAGATGAGTATTCGCCAATAATCCACCATCCACTGTCTTAAGAAATTGTCAATTTTCAATTAATTTTACTTCCTTGTCGACTTTGTTGGCTTGTATTACCCGATGGGCAAAGTAGTCCCCCTTTCGAGCAGTGAAAAAGTATGTTTCCTATAGATGAAGTCCTATAACATCGACATCGTGTCATTATTTTAATAAATATAACCATGATTGTCATATATTTTAAAGGTTCTAAACAAATGTCAGTAGCTAGTTTCAACTACTTTTAAAATGTTTTACTGATAACGGTCCGAATGGACCGAAAACGTTTGAAAAAATTTTAATCCTTTTGGATATATTTTAATTATTTTTAATAAAATAAAATATATGTACCATTAAAGACCAGAAGTCTTTACTTCTCTGTGAACAGTAAAGGAATTCTGTAAATGTAATTTAAAAGGGCCTTTCAAAGGTAAAACAGAAACCTTGGATGACAGGGATGACAGAACACATATTGGATTTTATGCAACAACGGCGAGTAGTAAAAAATCAATGAAAAACTTTGTAAATATATACAAAAAGAAATTAGATGTAAAATAGGAGAAGCAAAGAATGAATATTTAGGCAAAAAATGTCATGAAAGTGAAGAATTCGAAAATAGGTACGACACGTTTAATATATATAAAAATTGAAAGAAGCGGCTAGTATCTTTAATAAAAGACAAACTGGACTGCTATATGATGAACACGGTAAATTAATATTTGAAGTAGAAGACAAACTTAAAAATGAGAAAATTACATTAGTAACGATGATAGGATTAGTTCATATTCGGATATTAGGTAATAACTGCGACAGACCATTAATAATAAGATCTAAGGTAGTACAAGCTATAAAGTGCTCAAAAGCTGGCAGAGCGACAAAGAAAACCTGTGCTGATTATTTCATTAAAAAAATTTGAAATAAATGGTCGTATCTTTAATAAATACAAGAAATATCTGCGCCAAGGATGCTGTATTTCACCAACGTTGTTCAAGATATATGTCGCAAAAGCACTTAATCAGTGGAAACGTAAATGTCACAGTATGGGTATAGACTTTGGAGAGGTTTGTTTATATACCTTACAATTTGCTGATGACCAAGTCATCATAGCTAATGATAAAGACGATCTAGAGCAGTGATTCTCAAACTGTGGTTCGCGGACCACCTGTGGTCCGCGAACGGTTTTCATGTGGTCCGCGAAGTGAACAGTCATAAAATAATAATCAATTTAAATCTTGGCTCTTGAGACGTAAATTAATGCGTCGGCCTATTTTTTTTTTAACTCAAAACGTTTCCAGACGACCAAACGCGCTCGAACACAGGTTCGTTCACCGGCCGCCGTCGTGTACGTACAGGACACTGCGTCTTTGATCGCCCCTCGCGCCACTACTCAGTGTCTCAGTGCTGACTCAACTGTCAAGTGACAAGCGTGCGTGTTTTTGCTTGGTGATTGTAGTTTACTAAAATAAACAAACAGATGAAACTTTCGGGTTTTTTTAAGAAGACGGATAGTGAGAACGTTAAAGCAGGATGTTCTACCAGTAATATTGCCAGTGATAGCACAATATTAACTCAAACTGGTCCTAAAAGAAAGGCTGCTAACCGTAAGTACAATCCCGACTACATAGCATGTGGATTTACATTCATTGAAGAATTTGGTGTCCAGTTACCTCAATGTGTAATTTGTGCGGAGGTTCTGAAGCTATTTTCTTGTGGCATTTTAAATTAATTTATATTTAAATGGGAACAAGCCACAATTAAAGGTTAAAAAACGTTTATTGACGTTTTAATTTCCACTTCGGAAATCGTTCTCAAAATACTATTTTGAGAACGATTTCCGAAGTGGAAATTGAAACGTCAATAAACGTATTTTAACCTTTAATTGTGGCTTATTCCCATTTAAATATAAATTAATTTAAAATGCCACAAGAAAATAGCTTCAGAACAATATTAAGAAACCGTTATGGGCCCAGCGTTATTGTGCGGAGGTATTAAGTAATGAGGCAATGAAGCCGGCAAAATTAACTAGACACTTTGAAACAAAGCATAAAAATTTTGCCGGAAAACATGTAGATTTCTTTAAGAGGAAGGAGACGGAACTAAAATAGTCAAAAAATATCCTTAAGTCATACTCAACTTATGATAAAGCTACTTTAAAGGCGTCATATCAACTTTCACTTAGAATCACAAAAACTAAAATACCCTTTACGGGTTTACCTTTTGGTGAGTAATTAGTTTTACCATGTATCGTAGATGCAACTAAAGCAATTTTAGGTGATAAATACGCTAAACAAATTCAAAATATTCCTCTTTCCAATGACACCGTTAGTAGGAGAATTGAAGATATGACATCAGATGTTGAAACCCAACTTCTAAAGAAAATTCATTCCTCAAAGATTTTTGCTGTACAACTTGATGAATCTACAGATATTACCAATAAAGCTATTCTTCTTGTTTATATACGATTCATAGATAAAGACAACAAAAAATTATCTGAGGAGTTCCTGACCTCGATTGAGTTGCAAGGTACACAATCGGAAAAGACATTTTTAAAGCCATTGACGGATATTTCACACTTAAAAATCTTTCTTGGAAAGACTGTGTAGGATCTTTCTCTGATGGTGCCGCGGCAATGACAAGTCACAAAAAAGGCTTGCCAAGTTTTGAAAGAAGGAAACCGTGATATTGTTTTAACACACTGTATTCTTCTTCTTCGTCTAGCCATTCACGTCCACATCTGAACATAAGCCTCTTCAAGTCTTCCTTTCCATTGTTTTTTATTTTACGCTACTTGTAGCCAATTTTTCCCGGCAGTCCTTTTCAGATCATCTGTCCATCTCATAGGAGGTCTGCCTCTGGGTCTTTTGTGTTGGTATGGTCTCCAGGTCAAAATTGATCTGTGCCATTTGTTTAGATCGCTCCTAGCTACATATCCAGCGTATTCCCATTTCAACTTTAATGATTTTTGCACTACATCGGTGACTTTGGTTTTCTGTCTTATCAATGTGTTTGTTTTCTTGTCCTTAAGTGATATACCTAGCATTGCTCTTTCCATCGCGTGTTGAGTGACTCTAAGTATATTCATATTCTTTTTTGTGATTGTCCATGTTTGTGCCGCATAAGTTAATATCGAAATAATGCATGCATCAAAAACTTTAGATCCAAGATGTAATTGAATTTGTTGATTTCTGAGTATATAGTTCAGTTTACCGAATGCTGCCCAAGCTAACTTTCTTCTTCTTTTTATTTCTTCAGTTTGAATTTCCGTATTTAGTATTATTTTTTATTCTAAGTATATATATTCTTCAACTTTTTCTATAACTTTATCGTTTATTATTGTCACGGTGTCTTCGGAGTGCATGACTTTTGTTTTGTTTAAATTCATTTTCAGTCCTATTTTAGAAGATTCGGTATGTAGTTCTAAAAGCATGGTTTGCATTTCTTGCAGGTCAGTAGCTATCAGTCCTGATAGCTACTGACCTGATAGCTACTAAACACACTGTATTATTCATCGCGAAATGCTTGCTGTCAAAAGATTAAGTCCCGACCTAAACAAGGTTTTGACTATTGTGGTAAAGGCCGTGAACTTTATAAAAAGTAATGTTCTTAGTTCGAGATTGTTTGCTTTGTTATGCGAGGACATGGGATCCATCCATTCCAATCTCCTTCTACATACCGAAGTTCGGTGGCTGTCCAGGGGCCGGGTTTTAGCCAGATTTTATGAATTTCGAGAAGAAGTATGCATTTGATCTTTGGAAAAAAATTGATTCATTTAGGAAAAAATTGTTGCTATGGCAGTCCGAAGCTGGAAAAGGATCGTTTGAAATGTTCAACTTGTTTTCAGATTTTATATCTGAAAATGAAAGCTTAAATGAGGATTTTTTACATTCACTGGTTAAGTCCTACATTAAATCGCTTCAAGATTACTTTGAGAAGTACTTCCCTGCTGATACAGATGTGAGGAAAAATAATCTGTGGGTGATTTATCCCTTTTTAGCTACCTACGATAATAATCTGTCTATTCAGGAAAATGAACAGCTTATTGAAATTTCATCCGATGATCATTTAAAAGGGATAAAATCTCACTGCGAAAATATTGCAGATTTTTGGATAGGATTACTTGATGAAAGTCCACTGCTAAGTGAAAAAGCTTTGAAACTTCTTCCTTTTCATTCCACTTATCTCTGTGAAGCATCATTCTCAACATTATATGTCATCAAAATAAACACAGAAATAGGTTGCTAAATTTGAATGCTCCTATAAGACTGGCGTTAACTGCTTTCGAGCCAAATATTGAGAAACTGTCAAGTCAGAAGCAAGACCAAGGGAGTCATTAACGTCTTAATTTGGCGCTATCTATGACTTTTTATTTTGTTTTTTATATTTCTTTTGTCTTTCACTATGTATTTTCCTTTTTTATTTTGTAAATAATAAATTCATTAGTAAAACTTCAGTGCTCATCTCATTTTACCTATTATTGGGAAATATTAATAATAATATCTAAGTGGTCCGCCAAGAATTCTGAAAGGTACAAGTGGTCCTCAGTGGTGAAAAGGTTGAGAACCACTGATCTAGAGTATATGGCAAGGAAACTAAAGAAGGAGTATGAACAGTGGGGCTTGGAAATTAATGTGGAAAAAACTAAATACCTACCCATAGTAGTTGAGTTGTCCAATATCGAACTGGAGAATACTGAAGAAATTACATCCTGTAGTGAATACACGTACCTGGGAGTAAACTTCGATAGAACGGGAAAAGACGATGAGGAAATAAAGAAAAGGGTAACACAAGCTAGAAGAACAATTCGAAATAGGAATAAAGCGAAAATACAATATATATGAAACACTAATTAAAAGTAGCCTACTTTACGGAGCAGAAACTTCCACCGTGAATAACCGAGAACAACAGAAAAAAAGTAGAAGCTGTAGAAATGGGTGTGTTTAGAAGATCGTTAGGTATATTCCGCAGGGAAAGAGTTCCAAATGAGGAAATAAGACGACAAATTGGAGTAGAGGGCTACTTAACAACAGATATTGAGAGGAAACAGTTAATTTGGTATGATCATGTTCAAAGAATGGAAGACACAAGATTGCCCAAAAAGATTATGCAGTGGGTACCACCAAACCGTAAAAAACGCATAAGACCCAAAAAGACATGGAAAGAAGGGGTAACCAAGGCAATGAGTACAAGGGATCTTAGAGATGGCCAATGGGATGATAGAAGGACGTGGAAGTTAGGCATAGGACAACGATATATATATATATATATATATATATATATATATATATATATATATATATATATATATATATATATATATATATATATATGTAAGAAATATATATATATATATATATATATATATATATATATATGTAAGAAATATCTTTGGTTTCTGTAACTCATTTGGAACAAAAGAGACATAGTTTGGGATGAACGTACTTGCTTAAATATATTGTGATATATCTATGAATGTGTACTACTGTTTATTCACTTTTAAAAGGCATTTGATCGTGTTAAGAACTCAGTATTGATCGAAGCACTAAGAGACATTGGTCTGGATGGCAGAGACGTTCGCATAATTGCAAAGTTTCATTAGAGTCAAACAGAGTCAGTTTTAGTAAACCGTATGGAATAACAGGCTTTTAATATTAAAAAAGGAGTAAGGCAGGGATACATCTAGTCGTCTCTGCATTTTAACGTTTACTTCGAGAGAATTTTTAGAAATGCACTTTTCGAAAAACAATAAGTAATAATTGTGAACGGAGAAGTAATCAATGATTTGCGATATGCGGGTGACTCAGTACTCCTAGTTTTTAATGAATAAGATCTACAAAGACTCCTTAACAGTGTACTAATACTGGTAATAAGTAAATAACACAAAATATAACCGTCTGTATATATGTAAATAGTACAAAGCTTGAGCAAGTTGATCAAATTGTTTACCCTAGATATCAGATTAATTGTAACGGCGACAGTCATGGTGAAATTAGATCTAGAATTAAACAGTTCAGAGCAGCTTTCAGAATCTATTAGATATTATGTAGCAGAGATCCAAGACTATCATTTCATCATCTAATGGTGATGCTAGCCAAAGTTTTGAAAGAGTAAGGCAGATGAAGAAGAAGAGAACATATCAAAATTAATATAAATTATAAATGGTTACATTTAAATATAGTGAGTATTACAAATAAATATTGATAATACAACGGGCAACAAAAATTGTAAAGTATAAATGATGCTCTATTATCGGTAAAACAGAATATCTCAAACACAAGAATACTTTCAGTAATTCAAGCGTTCCATGAATTTGTCCCACTACTCCAATATCAAAATATTTTACGTATAAAAAACATATTTGCCTGTACTTTTAATTTAACACAAATGCACGTATTTATTTCTAGTACTTGCTTTTATTCGTTAGGTCATTAAATATATTATTCCCGGAATTTCATGAATTTACCGAGTTTAATCAATAACATACTGAACGTTAAAAAGTACAAATAATTGCTTTTAAATATATTGAATAGTATATTTAAAACAAATTTTAAATTTCAATTTCCTGGGAGGTGCTATATTTCTTATTAAAATTAAAAACGCTTTGAAAACGAACTGACTTGTTTTAGATGGTTGAATATAGGAGCCCCCGAGGAGATTTTGGAGGGAGAAATCATTTATTAACAGGGTGGTTCTAGCTAATTTCTGTTAAAAGATACTTAAAAGAGACTTTCTGTTAAAAGTTTACTGCTAGTGAAGCAGTTTTCAAATTAGGTATTTTTTTTTTAATTCATATTGCCCAAAAGCATCAAAACAAAATTGAGAATAAGCAAATGATGAGATGACTAGATATACTCACATTGTGGGTGACTCTATTTAGAATTATTTAACTACATATGTGGTGGTTGTTCTTTTACTCCAACATACGACAAGAACCAAAACTTGGTTGAGTTATGAAAGATGTCAATTAATTAAGTAAGGTATAGTTCGATCTCGAAGAAATATGTTAAACTGCGACATTAGTATTTTATTTTATTTGAGCAAAGTTGATTTTACACACTTTAGATATTACAATTTATCTTGAAATCATTAATAGGCCAATTAAGTTAGTTTTTTACTCCACGCAAGTGTATAGACGGGTTTGGCAGTTGAAATGTGGAGTATAAGATACTTTTCAATTTCTTTAATTTTAAAAATTTTGACGAAACTGCATTTTCACGTTAACCTTCTGTCTAAAATATTTTGTTATCTGAATACAGATAAGTATTTATATTCCTCATGAACACATGCATGAATACGTGCAGTTCTCACGCTAACCATAGTCCACTTGACCCATAGTCTTACATAATCTCTTAAGATATAATAGGTTTGGCTATAATTAAAAGTTAAACTGTTAAAATTTTCCCATATGAACGAAATCACCCCTTTATCTCTATAACTATATATCTCTCTCCAAAAATTAATTAGGTTTGACCAGAAGTTATAAAAGAGCAAAACACAATAGAAGTCGCAGCATCATCCTTGTACGAGCTGTTGAGTGAAAAGGTCCCTGCTTGCATACGCTCTCCTGAACAACGGCTGCGAGGATTTGAGTGTTTGCGCTGAAAATAGCTGTACACAGTTTGTCCAAAGGAGGTGTGGTCACGTACCAAAAACCAGCGAGGCCTGGCCGTTGACTCAGTTGTAATTAGTACAGGGTTACAGCAGAATATACTGGTCCTGAAACATTATTTGTTTAGTATAAAAGGCTTTCAGAAACAAGCGCCACTAGGTCGTGATTCACCACCTCCAGCGGGAATCCGCCGTGGGACCACCTAACCGCGTGGTATACAAAATCCACTCAGCTAACTATAGTCATTTTCTAAGTCCGCATATAGCACGTCAGTGGGACAAGCCTTTTTCGAGGGGTTTGTACTATTCCTTGTTGCTGCGAAGCTGCTAGTGAGCAGGACCAAGCTGCCTAGAATACCTGGCTCGAACAAGTATGTCATCTCCACTCGGTCTGTGACTCGCTCACAGGCCGCGGCGATGTCTACCAACCCCTATTCCCTGCTCCAGCAGGACATATACGACGAAATCTCCGATAATTCATATAACCCCTACCACGCCGCAAAAGACCTGAAAAACATCCATACTGAAATAATAGCCCTGCAAACGCGGTTCACCATGAAGCGCCCTGAAATAAAAAATAACGATCCCGAAAACAGAATCCTCTCAGATCTCGACTTTCCGGCCCTCTCTAAATCAACTCATCGAAAACTGTCTATTTCTAAAAATCAAAATTCTACAAAAAGCTTAAGCTTCTACTTCTAAAACAGTCACCACTCCATCTATCTCAAACAATCCATTAACATCAAAACCGTCCACTTTAAAACAAATCGCTCCTCCACGAACTATCTCTCAACAAACTATCTCTCAAACTCAATCCATTTCTTTCGCGAAAGCGGCAGCTGCAACGTCCACGTCAAGACCGCGGACAAATCTTAATGTCACAAACTGAATGAACAACCCTAAAACCTCCGAATATCTAATCAAACATATTCCAAAAGATCTGTAATCTCAAAAAACATTCTTTCGTGTAGTCAACGCTATGAATATTCTATACCAAAAATTCAGTCAATCAAAGTTCTTCCTAAAATTGTAGCACATCTGAGAACTCTCCATTCCTTAAACACTGAGGAAATTCAAACTAGACTCCATAAAACAACTGGCCAAACTTCTATCAAAGTGATAACTAGAAATCACTTTGCAAATCTAAACCAACCCCCCAAACCTATAACGTACCCCCAAGGCAAATGTCTAGATCCGCCACTGATTTATTCATTACATTATATATTTATTATATTACATTTGCCCCAACTTTTAATTTGTCCAAACTAAGGTAACTTCTATGCCTGTAGGTGCCTGTTGTTTTCTCTTTATTTTGCATCCTCTAATTTCTCTTAACTTAAAGATTTAAAATTCTCTAAAGTACCTTAACTACCATTCTGTCTGTATTTAAGTCTTAAGTATTTATTTAACTTGTCAATATCAATCATATTAACCAAATTTTTCTCAAAACTTCGTTCATATCGTGCTTTCTTGTTTCGTCATAAATTACACCAAAGCCTCTCTTTTAAATTCAATCCGCACGACCATAATGAAAATTTGTTTTTCACCTTTCCAACAATTTATTCTCTTCTGCGCCTCCTGCAGACACTGGAAGAATTTAATATTCTATTTTTATAAGCGCTGTCGTGGGTTGTAGGTTGCAATTCAATTACTGTTTTGATATTACTACGGCTTGTCAACGTCTGTGGGGAGAGTTTCAATAATTAGTATATCTGTACGAAATTTAATCTCATTTCTTTAAAAATTAAATGGTTTTTACTCTAAAGTATTTTATAGAAGAAACAAACAAAGGAAAAAAAATTATTTTAAAAAGGTATGTTAAAATTTCCCTATAATATTTATTATATGTTTATAATGACATATGATATAAAAATTAAATATAATCTAATACTATTTTTACTTTTCATTTTTTTTAACATAATACTCCAGTCGTCAGAGACTTCAGCTAAATTATGCTGAATTTTGGGACTCCAAAAAATATGCAAAAAAGTTTACTACATTTATCCCCCGGCCTCCCCCTTAAGCTGTCCACCGTAGGGAAGAAAACGGAAAAAATCGATTTACCAAAAATTTATAAGCTGTAGAAAAAAATGTTCCATATTAAAAATATTGCTGTTCTTAACTAATATCAGCTTTAAATCGTTGGAAATATAATTTGTTATATACGTAACAACTAACGACTCTAATTCAGGACTTTGAGAAATTATGCCAAATAAACTATCAGCATCAGCTATTTCAATGTCACCAAGTACCTTTTCAATATTTAGGGATTGATCTTTTTGTGTTTGTGACAGTTCATACCTGAGAATATTTTCAACTGATCTTTCCGAAGTCTGTACCTTCTCTGAGTTAGTGGAACCCTTTTCGGTCTTTATTTTGGGAGTTCATTGTAGAATAGATATTATCATGCGAGTATGTGAAACTTTAGCAGATCAACATAATATGAAGGTATCAGCAGAAAGCTCTAATGGAACGGGTCTATCATTCATAGCAGAATTTCTATCGAGTACTGTAAAGGGTTCCACTAACTCAGAGAAGGTACAGACTTCGGAAAGATCAGTTGAAAATATTCTCAGGTATGAACTGTCACAAACACAAAAATATCAATTGGTCCTGAATATTGAAAAGTTACTTGGTGACATTGAAATAGCTGATGCTGATAGTTTATTTGGCATAATTTCTCAAAGTCCTGAATTAGAGTCGTTAGTTGTTACGTATATAACAAATTATATTTCCAACGATTTAAAGCTGATATTAGTTTAGTACTAATATATACATAAAATTAAAAAAAAAAACGGGTGTGGCAGTCCAGTGGGACTGCCACACCCGTTCTATACACGCGTTCGCCGATAAAAATTTATATAGGAGTCAATCTGCACAATCATTACATATGTAATGCTATAGGTAAGATAGAGCAGAAAGAGAAAAAGAATTAGTTATATAGGTATATGGTGCATCGTTTGCTGTATATAAACATTTGACCTGTAATAGGAGTATAGTAAATGAAGGATTGTATCAATATTTGATTGAAAATATATATTTTTATTTTTATATATGTATAAAAGGAGTTGAATGCAAAAAAAAAATTTACACATACTCTGCAGTAAAATTCATTGTTTATTTTGTTATTAATATAAAAAATTACAATACAATAAATACACTGCAACATAATTCAATATAATAATACAATATAAATTAAAATGTAATATTCATAAGTATTTACAACTGCCAATATACATACATAACTTACTTTACGAAGATAAAAATAAAAAACCAACAACTCGGATTATGTTGTAAATCTTCATTTTATTTTAAAATTAATGTTTTTTGCGTATATTACATATATTTAATAAGATTAACGTGAGGTTTTTAAATATTTCAAAAATAAAAAAGGAAATTCATAATTGGGATTCGAACTCACAACCACCAGCGTATGAACCAAACACGCAAAGGATTTGCCAATTAGACATGACACTAACGGATTTCAAAATTGAGAGTTTTTGGTAAAACAGTGATTATTTTGAAATACAAAAGCCTAAAATAATTATAAACGTTTAATTTTAAATAATACAAAATATATCACATAAATAATAATATTAATACATATTATATTATATACAATATTATATATAGATATTATATATATATATATATATATATATATATATATATATATATATATACAATATTATATATATATATATATATATATATATATATATATATATATAATATATATAATATTAAATATACAAAAGGAACATTTTTATTCTCGAGAGAGGAAGAGAGAGAAAATATATCTTGTCTCTCTCTTACTCATTATCTTACATATGTAATGGTTTCACAGATTCACTCTCATTCAAAAGTATAACTTCAAAAAAAATATAGCTAGATAATTTTGAACAAAAAGGATTATTAGCAGTTTTTCTGTATAATTCACCGTTCTCTTAGAAATAACGCTTGAAGCGACCGGTGATTTTCAATGTCAGGTACGCCCCCGAAAGCAATTTTAAATAAAATTTATATCAACTCTACTGTAAAAATTATATATCTTTTGATTAGAATGTCCTATCGACAAAAATCAAAATGCGTTCTAAAGGTAAAGAGAGCAGTTTACGTATGAAATTTTTGCTTTTTGTCGCAAATGAAGTCAGTTTATATAAAGGTGTTAAAGAAGTTTAGCGATTTTTACCATTTTTTATTCTTATGAGATAAATAATATATATATCACTTTCATTAACCGGTCACTATGGAATTTTTATTATAAGATGAAAATCTTTAAAACGTATAGCCTGAAATTTTGATAACGAATTTTGGTAAGAAATGTGAGGCATTTGAAATATGCCTAAAAACGCTAAATTTAAACGTTCAGATTACAAACGATATGAAATTTTTAAAACTGCTCCTCTTTGATTACGCAAATACGTTTTATGAAACGATAAAACTTTAGCTACAAATTGCACCTAATACCGTTTTCATGAAAGTATTTCCCTTAACTTGCTATCGTTTGTGATGGGAATATTTAAATTCGTTTTTTTTTTTGCATACTTCAAATCCCTCATGTTTGTTGCCAAAACCGAAATTTCAGGCTATAAGTTTTGAAAATTGGGCTGTAATAATAAAAATTTCATAGTGACCAATCAATGAAAATAATAAATTTTATTGATTAAATGAGAATCGTAAAAAATGATAAAAATCCCTAAACGTTTATTTATTTAACACCTTTATATAAACTGACTGCATTTGCGCAATATACAAAAACTTTATAACAAAACTGCATTTTTCACCTTTAAAACGAATTGATTTTTGTCGATAGAATAATCTTATCAAAAGATATCGAATTTTTTCCGTCTAGTTGATACAAATTTTATTTAAAATTCAACGTTTCATTTTACACAAAAAGTGCTAATAAACATTTTTATTCAAAATTATCTCAGCTACATTTTTCCCTCCTACAAGACGGGTTTTAGGAGAAAGCCTTGGGAGAAGTGGTAAACTTTTAGGCATTTTTTTGAGTCCCAAAATTGACCTTCTTATCAAAATTGTTTGTTCGTATGATTTTTATATGTCAAATATCTGACGACTGGGCTAATATATCTTTTGTAAAGATAATTCATAATGTCGTGGACCTGACGTCATCATTTAGTGACGTCGATCTACGGACAAAACAATAATATCAGGCGTTGCTAAAACATGCAGTTCTCTTCAGTGCGTTATCGTATCGAGACAAAGACGAACTAGTTTTTTGCGTTAGTGTAATAGTTTTAATATTTCTATTTTTTTTGTGAAGAATCGTTTTTAATATTCTATAGTGAGGTACTATTTATATTCAGTGCGTTTCAAGTCGTTTTTAACATTTTACAGTGAGATCCTAAAAATGTAAGTTAAATTATGTTTATTTTAATATTTTTTGCAAAATATTAATATGTTTTGTAAACGCTTATGATAAATTAATAAATTCAAATAAAAAGGGCTCAGTACTTTTCTTTTCAATTTATTTTTTGTAAATGTTTTTCTTAAACATAAGTAATATTTTAAATTTTATCTATTATCTAAAACCTAGCGGTTTTACAGGGAAAGTAACAACGGAAAAATGGTCCACGGACAAGGGAGGCAAATTATTTTTAACGTTTATTTGTTTATAAAACGGGAAAAAGATTTGCGATATTGCACAACTCCTTTACCCCTAATAGAGCGAGTGGCTCCAGCAACTGGTATCTCAGAATGTACAGCGAAGAGGGTAATTAAGGAAGGTAAAAACAAACTAGCAACTTCACAATTTGTATCACCCAGAACAAATATTTGAAAGCCCAGCCCCAAGTCATCAGTCAATCCATTTGAGAAACACGTCATAATCAAAACCATTTACACGTTTGCTACTATCCACAAAAGAAGACCTACCATGAAAACTGTTTACGAATCTGTTAGAAATGAAGAAATTGTAACTGGTAAACTATCTTCATTCAGAAAAATTGTGAAGAAATTAGGATTTAGGTGGAGAAAAGTGGAAGACAATAGGAAAATTTTAATCGAAAAAACTGATATAAGAGCCAAACGAACAGAACTTCTAAGAAAACTCAAAAAGTACAAATCTGAAAGTAAGATATTTATTTATTTACATTAGGTATAACTAATTTTCAAGTAATTCACAATATTTTTGTAGATAGAAATATTGTATATAGTGATGAAAAATATATACATAGTTCCTACACAGTTCCAAAAGGTTGGGATGATGGACGAAACAAGTGGATAAAATCTCCAGTATCTAAAGGGCAACGACTGATCATCTTACATTGTGGTGGTAAAAATGGATTTGTCGAAAATGCTGCTCTCATTTTCAAATCCGGACAAAAAACTGGTGATTATCAAGATGACATAAATCACTAGAATTATATTAGTAATAGACAACGCCTTGTATCATAATGTGGCTCTTGAAAAATGTCCTACATCGGCTTCGAAAAAAGACATCATGAAAAAATGGTTGACAGAAAGAAACATATTTTTCGATGAAAGCGAAACAAAACCGGAGCTCTACAGTAAGGTACTCATTGCTAAATCTAAAAATCCAGTATATGCTGTAGACCAATTATTAGCACAGCACGGCCACTCGGTTTTACGTTTACCACCATATCATCCGGAACTTAACCCAATTGAAAAGATATAGGTCATTTTAAAAAATGAAGTTGCAGCAATAAACACGACTTTTAAATTAGCAGATGTTTTAGAACTAGCAAAAATCAGGCTAAATGAAATCACGCCAGAAATATGGGCAAATACTTGCAGGCATATTGATAAAGTAGAAGAAGAGTACTTCAGCCGAGAATACATCCTAGATAAAGAGCATAAAATCATTATACATTTAGATGACGATAGCGAATCATCTGAAACAGAACTGTCTGATAGCGACGACTACGACGGCTATAACAACGATCCATAAATACAAACTAGTTAAGGTGACAAGCTAGGTATTCCGTCCCTCCATGTATATTTTTAGTTCTTTTAACATTTTATTAATTATTTCATTTCTTATTTAGTTTTAATTAACGTGTATGTGTGTGACTTATCGTGCGTAACCTAATATTCCGTCTCCATGTAGATGCCGCATTACTATTCTTAAATACTTAGAGACTATTCCGATTGCACAGTCACATTGAGTATATAATATCAGTACCATCTAGAGAGTGTCATACAACCCCATAAAAGTAAATAGTTTATCACTGTCCATCCAAGTGTAAGAACGAAATTCCACAGTTCAGTCCAGCGCGCTGGAGAAAGAAGAAGGAACATTCATTCATTAAGGTAGTGTACATTAAATTTAAATACACAGACAATTTAAATAATTGATAACTTTGTATTTAACTTATTTCGTCTTAAAACATAATACCAGCAAAAGTGGTTCTAATTTATTTAAACAATAATTGTTTTTAAACAAATTCTATAAATCAATTTCATCTGCCCGCACAAATTTATTTTCGGTCTTTTGGATCATTCTGAATAAAAAAGGTTTATTGTAATTTTTCTCTAAAGTTGATCGTTTTCAACTTATACAATTTAAAACTAAAAAAAAAGCGAAAATGATGATTTTTAAGGCTCAAAATCACACAATTATTTTTGAATTCACCAAACCTTGTTCTATCAGTTTCTGATACTTTAGTTTGGCCTCTTTGATTTTAAAATATTGTTTTTAGTTGTTTGAGGCCCTTATCCCAACCTAAAAATGGATTTATACAAAACTGTTTAATAAATTAGGACCACTTTTTGTATGGTATTAAATATTATTCTGCGGTCTTTTATGAAAGTGATTACGCAAAAAATCTCATGCGAATATTTTTCCCAATGAATTCGAGGTTTTCGTCTCGTAAACATATTTTGCTGAATTTAAAACCAAAATCCTATTATGTTTCTATCATACAATAATTTGTTATTTATTTATTTGTCCTCTAGATTTTGTTTACTTCTTAAAAGATTTATTTACAACCCAAATTAGTGCAATGTATATATTTTACATTTTTACACGGGTAAATATTTTACATTTTTACACATTTTGAAGACGGGAAGTCGTAAATTTTTATTACATCTTTCAATGTGAGAAAAAATAAAAATGCGATGACTAACTGGAATGTTTAAGATTAGAGAAACATAAAATTTTATTTTTATTGGAAATATTCGATATCATTAGCAAATTAAAATGGTGCATGTTTTTAGGATCCATTTATTTTTTCGGGCATGCGTATTTACGAGGTCTAGGAAGTTTCGAAACATTTCTAGTATAGCTTTAAACTTCATAATATAGTCCAGTATATGACGGTAAAAATAGTAGAAAAACTCTGATTTTTTTTATATGAATCGATTTGCTTGAAATTTTGTCAGTAGTTAGAAATAATTCACAGATCCAAATCTACCGTATGGCATTATGTGCTTTTCCTCTAGAGGTGGTTTTTCATCCCAACTAGGGGATAAAAAAATTTATCAAAAAAAACATGGTAGTCAATAGAATAGAGAATTTTAAGACAAATTCGTCCTTTATTGGATACTTTATCTGAAACGTTTCGTTCTTCATATGGCCCTTCAAAACATCAATCGATAGATGAATCTATGATTCGATTCAAGGTCGCAGTTGTCTAAAGCAATTTATGCCTTTAAAACCCATCAAGAGGGGTTATAAAGTTTGGGTTCGATCTGATGAGAATGGATACGTTTGCCAATTTCAGATATATGTTGGAAAAACTAATGATCAACCTGAAAAAGATTTGGGCCAAAGAGTTATATTAGACTTGACTCGAGATTTGGTGGCAAAAGGGTATCACGTTTTCTTTGATAACTTTTTCAACTCTCTGCCCTTACAAAAAAAACTTCAAGCAGAATGTATTTATGCGTGCGGTACTGTCAGGACTAACCGAAAAGATATTCCAAAAGACTTAGCATCTGACAAAGAACTACAAATCCGGGGACAATCAGACTGGAGAGTCAGCAACGACAGACTGGTGTTTGTAAAGTGGAGAGACCGAAAAATAGTCCATTTTTTGGGGAATCATCAAAACCCTTCAGAAGAAGCAACTGTTTCCCGCAAACAAAAAGATGGAAATTCACAAGTCGTGGCCTGTCCAAAGATGGTCAAAGAATATAACCAGCATATGGGCAATGTTGACAAAACAGATATGCTGAAATCTGTGTATAAGATTGACCCCAAATCAAAAAAATGGTGGCACCGGATTTTGTGGCATTTCGTAGATATATGTGTCGTGAATTCTTTTATTCTCTTCAAACAAAAAGCGAAATGCACGGTTCCAAACCTAAAATTTTTTAAGTTATCTGTAGATTCAGGGTTAATCGGTGCCAGTGGTAGTAAACCGTCAAGAAGTAGGGTTGCTTCTCCTACAGTCACAGCGAAACATTTTAAAAAAATTGTGCCTTATGAGAAACGCTTTGACCAATGTTTGCATATGCCACAACACGGGACATCTAGACGATGTGCTTTTTGTAGCACTAGTAAGGATCCTCACAGAACCAGGTGGGAGTGTGCGACATGTAAGGTTGGATTGTGCCTATCCGAAAAAAAGAACTGTTTCTCATTGTATCATAAAAAGTAACCTATGTTTTATATTATTATTTAGTTATTATTTTAGTAACCTATATTTCATATTATTATTATTTAGTTATCAGATTTTTTTTTATTTGAGAAAAATCTCTAGTTTCCTAGTGGTATCATGTCGAAACCATAGCCTATTAAAAAAAATAAATAAAAAAAATAATATTTTTCACTTTTTTGTCTTTTAGGAACCCAATATTGTAAGATTATTTAATTTTTACCTCAATTTTTGATTGTAAAAGTTTTCTGGAAACAAAGGGTTAAAATAAGATACGCATTAATGTATATTAAATTTTATTCAAGCTCTTCGTTTTCAAAAGGTTGCGCTGAAAGTGCTTGAATATGGTGATAAACTCATGCGAATACAACCTTTAAACAATCATATCTCGTTTAATTTTAAGTTTATAGAAATAAATTAAAAATTTCCAATCTTCAGTAAAAAAAGCTGTTTTTTGTATTGTAGCATTTTTTTCTGTATGTTTTTTAGTTGTTGAGTTATTTTGAAAAAAAAACTATTTTGTGAGAAATTACAAAAATAGTCTCTTTATTTTAAATTCGGATTTTTTCAAAACTAAACCTTTTAAACCAATTAAATTTCCAAAATATTATGTTTCTATATAAATAAAGTAAATTATAAATGAACAACGAATTTTGTTACTTTCTGCGCCACAAAAAATATAAGCGGTCATTTTAAAGGTTTTTAAGATTATTTAAATAGTTTCTATAATTTTTCCATAAAAAACTTGTGAAATTCTTGGTTTGATATTTGACTCCAGATTAAATTGGAAGAATCACATCTCTCAACTTAAAACCAATTGTTTTAAAACCTTCAGTCATCTTTAATGGGGTGACATTGAAACTACTTTATGAAGAGTCTACAGAGCCTTCATCCAAACTATTCCTCTGTCTGAGATCTGACATAGATTCATTAAACTCTGTTCACAGTAGCGCGCTCCCTCTATGTCTAGGTAATTTTTGCCCTAATCCTATCGAGAGCATGTATCATGAATCTATTGAACTTCCTCTCAGATGACAATCTCTTCCACTTTCGTATGCTACATGCTATCCCGTTCATTCCCTAATTACCATAATGCCGTCTTCTTTCAATAACAATATCCAACATCTTATCATAAAACTTATGCCTTAGTTAATTCCTCCACTACTTAAAAATATTGACCTTCTGAATAGTTAATTCTCTTTACTTAAGTTCCCCCTGGGCTAAAAATCTTCCTTCAATAGACACCTCACTCACAATCTTCATAAAACATAAATCTTGTAACATTCTTATAAATCAAGCATTTTTAGAAATTATACAAACAAATCATCTGATTTAATTCTCTCTAAAACTACTATTTGTGTTGACTGTGCAGTAACCACTAAACATGAACTTAAACTATATAATATTCTGTTGGCTTTTAAATGCATCTCCCATCAAAATAGACATATTGCCATTTGTTCAGATACCCTTTCATCTATCCAGTTAGTCGATACAATTTTCACTGACAACCCATTAGTTCAAAACATTCATGACATATACCAAAATCTTTCTGCTCATGATGTAACAGTGTCTCTCATATGCCTGCCTTCTCATACTGGAATTACTGGTATTAAAATAGCAGATACGTGGCATATAAAGTATTGTCCAACGTATTGTACAGAAGATTGATCCTCTATGCTGAACAAATAGTTGGGAACTACCAGTGCGGTTTCCGACCCAATAAATCAACAACGGATCAAATCTTCACAGTCAGTCAGATTCTTAAGAAAACGCTTGAGTTCGGAGTCGACACCCACCACATATTCGTGGATTTCAAAGCCTCATACGACTCAGTCAACAGACAAAAACTTCTACAGGCTATGGTGGAATTTCAAATACCGCTTCATCTTGTTCAACTAACGGAACTTACACTCACAGGCGCAGAGAG